>NC_044572.1:139311918-139926808 GCF_901933205.1 Camarhynchus parvulus
CACTCTACCCTTCTGTCAGGGGTATCACCATTTCTCATCCAATCTTTCAAGTGGAAAAAAACCCAAAACCTTCCAAAACTGTGAAAAAAACAATCTTTGAGTAGATCCAAGAACAAGTTCCTGAAGAAAGCCACAATTCTAATCTCTTATATAAATCTTCCCCTGGCATTTAAGGTTGCACTTTTCTTGCTTTTAAGACTTTATGTTTTCAATGTGGTCTTGTATAACTTTTTAAGTAAGTCTCCTAGAGGTATGGCTGTTTTGGAGAAGAGTAGTGCCATGTTCTCCATCTGTCTAAAACAACATTTTTCAGCATTTATATGAACCTTACAGGGACATACAGAAAAACTGGAAATGAGCTTCTCCCTGTGGATCCGTATGCTACAGCAAGTCCAGAGTGCTTGACCTCCTGAGAGTGGTTGCAAAACATGGAATTGGACTCAGCTGCAAGATATATGGAACAGCTAAGACAGTTACAGGTTTCCTGACACACTGTCCTGTAAGTGAGTTTTTTTGGTTTTTAAGGAAGGATTGCCTGGAAGGACAGACTTCCCCTCCTTACCATATCTATCCTCCTCTTTTGCCTATAATTTCCTGTTTTGTCACCCAAAGTAGTAAGCATCATGTGGATTGTCTCCATCTGCCTTCAGTACTTTTGGCTGATTATTGACACCCCTCTGGAAGGTGCTGGGCAATCTCTGGGCGCAAATTTGGCTCTAAACATCCAGGTGTGCTTGGCCTCATGGCTCTGGGTACTCTGGACATGCTTCAGCTGCAGGACTTGCCACAGACTCCCCGTGGAAGGGCAGGCTGGCCCTGAGGCAGGGTGGCCCAGCCCATCCCGATGCCATGGTGCCGTGAAGGGTGAGCCCTGGTGAACAGAAGGTCCACCTAAGATGATGGACCTTGGCTGTGTTCCTCCACCAGCCTGTGAGCCCTGCAGGGAAATGACCTAAGTGTGTCCCAGCCCTCCACCCTTTTGGGTTGGTTTCACAAGGAGCAATGCAAGAGCTCAGGCAAGAAGGAAACAAGTGGACACTGGCCAAGGCCTTACTAAGATAGCCAGGGGCAAGAGGCTGGAGACAGCCTCATGTCAGTAGAGCTAGAGCCAGTTCTTACCCATTTCTGATGTGGACAAAGGCCAGTTTTTCCTTTCTTATTGCCCAGAACATCAAGCCAGTGAGTTAGGTTTCTTAAGGAGTCCTCTTTCTTCACCAACAGCCATCTGCACTGTGAAGAAAGGTGTGGCTACTTGTACCCAAGACAGCTCTCATCCCACAGATGAACCACCATGGCTGTGGCAGCTCTAGGATTGGTGTGGGTTGCACAAACCCACATGGGGCTGTGGAGGCCTTTACAGCAGCTCCCCAAAAACAGACACATTGTTAGGTAGAACACTTTAAGGAATGGTCTGTGTCTCACAGACCACACACCTGGTTTTACAACCTTTCTGATGCAACCAAAATTCTCACACTAAACTAACTTATGCTTAAGGTAGCCAAAGGTACTTTGCATTTGGGACATCCACACTGTTAATTCCTGCAGCTCAGCCAGATCAGGCACATCTTTTTATCTGCTAACTTTAGCAGGAGCATGGATGCTTTACCTCCAAGAAGTACTCAGCAGATTTCCTGGGATAATTCAAACTGTGTGAGTTTCTGATTGTGTGAAACAAGGTAGGATATTCCCCTGATCTCCATGCAATGTGAGAAAAGTGCTCAGATGAACTGAGTCAATCATGCAGAATATAGAGGAGAGGAAAAAGAGTGGGAAGGATGATCTCAGTGAGCACATGAGGCTCTCAGGATACGATAGAAAAAGAGGGTCTTTTAATATCTGTGAGTTTTATCTGTTTATCTTACATGTTCTGACTGAGATTTCCAAAGTTGTGCAAAGATGTTGGACCATTGTCCATGTTAAAGCTTAGGAACTTAACAACCAAATCTCCTAGGCAGATGTGAAAATTTCAGCCAAAGCGTCCTTTGTAATTCAGCTTGTTTTACTTCATTTTCCAATAAGTGGATGAAAACTCAGAATTAAACTTCCTGTGCTATTTCTTTTTGCCTGCAGGGCAGAGCAAGGCAGCTGTTTGTCCTCCCATTGTTGTGGGTTCACATGTGTTTTCCAGTTTTGATGTTGGCATATGCATTATGACCAAAAAGCCAAATACTTGCTCCAAACAGCCCACTTGTTTGACTCTGATCTCACAATGGCCTGTTTTCTTTCAAAATATACCCTTTGAGATTGTTATTATGCTTATTATGGAGCAAATGAACTTCACTTCCTCAGCAGCAGAGCCACTGGGCTGACAAGGACAGCAGGCCAACACAATCAGCAGGTGCACTCAACAACAGACAGAAGCAAAACCAACTCTTTTTTCGATAGCCCTTTACTAGTGACAGGGAGGAAAATCCAGCACCTTAAATACTAATTTCCAGTTTACTACTAGAAGAAGCATATCTAAAATGTAGCCAAGAAAATCTGCTGTACTTGACACAATATCTATGATTCTTGCTGTTGCAGAAAATGAAAAAGGAGCCACGGTATTTTTCCAAGATAGACAATCACATTTCAATTTTCCTAATTTTCATGATTATGGGGAAGAAGATCAGGATAAATATTGATTGTTCCCAACTTCTTTAAAAATAATTTTCCCTTCATATATTTTTTGAAACTACATTCACAAAAATTTTACACTGGGAAAAAGTTTAAAACTAATGAATATCCATAATTTCAGCAATTAAACTTTTTTTTCAGGCTCTCAGGAGGCCAAGTCTCATTCAAAATTATGCAACTTACTCAAAAGTTATGTAGCAGTCTAAAATCTTTGACAAAATTTGAATAGGTCACTTCATATGTGGGATAATAACAGTCCTTGAGTACTTTTCTGTGGAGTCTCATAAACATATTGGGGTATTTTCCATGCTGTGATCCTTCTGAAGTATCTTTGTGATTGAATGTGGAGGCAAAAAATCTCTGTTATCTTTATTGGGCACACTCAGCTGTCTTTCATGGAGTAATTTTGTTGAAGTTTTCCAGAGTAGTAGATCTTGGAGTTTGCAGATTTGATCAGATGTAGGATACACACGCCTTTTAAAGCAATTTTTATACCTTTTATCTTTGATGCCTAGAAATATTCATTAAAACTTCAGAACACAATCAAAGACAGGGAGCTGATATCTCTTTTATAAATGGAATTGCTATTGTAATTGGATTTACTGCATACCATGACCCTTGGTAATCCCTCCTTCAGATCTGTAACTGTGTTTGAGGCTAGGATGACTTTCAGGAAAGCCCAGCCTCTTAGCTCTAGAAGTCCACAAAGAGCAGAGAAGGGTTATTAGATCCAGAACACAATACCAAAGTGAAAGCCTGGAGCAGTCTCTGCCACAGAAATTATGTTCAATACTTAAGGTAATACTGGGAAGCCCAGTCTCAGAAGCTTAAATACTATGAGCCAGATACAGGTAGTCAAATACCAGTGAAGTCAATGAAAGTGCTCAAACATAAAAGGGCTAAAAATATAGCCTGAAATTTCTCTTCTGAGTTTTTTCTCTTTATTTTTGACCAACTGTTCCCAAAGGTACTGTTCTGGATTGTAACCAGCTAAGGCTGATTTAAAGGGGAAAAGGAAAAATCTCCAAGCTAGATTTTAGATTTATCTTAGAGCAAAAGACACAGTTGTTTGATTTACATGCTACGAAAAACATTGAAATAACATAATTAATTAATTAGGAGTGGGGTTTCAGCTGAATTAAAAAAACCCAACACTGTATTTATTTTCATTAACTCAAATCCCATGGAAAAGTTTTGCCTTCCTCTCTATTGAAGTTAATAGGTCGCATGTTTGAGGCAGAGGGCCCTCAGTGACATAATGCATGACTTAAGGAGATTTCGTCATGTGTTGACCTGGCCAATGCATTTCATCCCTCAGGCAAGATGGTTGAGTTTTTCCCCAGTAAACTTTCAGAAACTATTGTGTTTTCTCAGACACACTCTAGTGTGCTTCAAGACACTTTTTCATGCCAGATTACTTCTGGGGTGTAATATCTTTGCCTTTAGTAAGGGAACATTTCCCAAATGAATTTGTGCTATCTCTGAGTTTTAAACTCAGATTGTTTGTAATATGTTTACATTTTCGATAATGTCAGAACTCCGACTGCATCAGAACATCTGCAGTGTTTGGGAGTGCCCTGAATGCATCAAAAAAATGTCAACACCAGCCCTCCAAAGCTCCAGACTGAAGATTTCCACATGGACTGGAAAGAAATATAGTCAACAATTTAATAGTTAAATCAAAGCTTGGGAGGTTACCAAATTGTCCAGATGTATCTGTCTTGCTGCTGGAATCCCTTGTTGCTTTGCATGAACACAGGGTTTCCTTCTAGAAGTGATTACAATTGTTTGTGCTCAGAAATGTCAGGAGGAAAAAGGAAAATTATGATAGGAAATCTCACGGCAGTCAGCCCCTCATTCCAACCTCCTAACACATGGTGTAAGGAGGGAATTCTTCATGACTGCATCAAGTGTCTTACATGACAGCAGCTGCACATAATTTCAACACTAGCAATAGCTAAAAAATATATTCTCACCTTCCTTTAACTGCTTGTTTTGTGAACAGCATAAATGTCCAGAGATAACAAAGGTAAGGAAAGGTTTCCACCATGAATACGCTATTGACTTCTCTGCCTTTCCTTAACTCTGTCCTACACTGTTCTTTACTATACCCTTGTCTGAAGCATTATTCCAAATTAAATTTAGAATTGTTTATGATTTGGATTGCAGAAGGCCATACAATCATGAACTAGAATCCTAGTGTGCTGCAGGGTCAAAGAGAACAAAGTCCTTGCTGCAGAATGCTGCACTCTATAAACTGGGAAACAAAAGATAAAGACACAGCCAAACAGAGATGATGAGTAAGCCTAATGTGACAGTATTTGCAGTGGTTAATTATAGTGCCCAGGACCAGTCAGTGGGCGTAAGACCACCAGGCAAACATTGGACACATTGCCTCCACCAAAAGGAAATGTCCTTGTCCTGCCCTAATCTCTAAGCACTGCCTGGGGATTTTATGGGAATTGAACCCAACAGAGTGCCATGGACCACCCGAACAGCCTGTGGGTAGAGACCACTGAGCTCCCATTTCCAGAGGTTGTTTGCTGCTGCTTTAGTGTCTGGTGGAGGTGGAACCACTGACCTTATGGGGCTGGATCCCAGCAAACAAGCTGCCTTTCCAATAATGTAAAATAGAAGTCACTATATATGATTTTTCCAGACCATTTTAGCAATATAACCTCAGCAAATAAGCTCAATATTAGGGTAAACCGTATGAACACAACTGTTTTTTCTTTTAATGAGAACTGTTTATAAAACCAACACATCCAAGACTTTTTGGAAAGGTTAGAAACCCTCAGGCTTTTGTACACAAACCAGCCTCTAATGAATACTGCGTCAGCAGGTGATTTTCTTCTAGTACAAGTTATTTCTCTGAACCACTTCTTTTGCTCTTTCCAAAACAGATGGTAGTGTTCAATATTTAACATAGATTACTGAAAAAGAGGGACAACTTATGTTTCATTTGTGCATACATTTTTTTTCTATGTTAGACAAATTTGTTTTATTGAAATATGCATACACATACACACACATTTAGCTTACAACACCCAGGGCTTGTGCATATGTGATGTATATAAAACAAAGCCACAAAAAATCAAATACACCTTTAAACCATCTATTAGCGTGCTGCAGTGTAAACTGTTTATGCCTTTGTCTAAAGGAAAATGTTTTCCCATTCCTACAAATGCTATATTCCAAGGCAGTACATCATAACACTCTGCATCCTGTAATGGTGGTGATGGACTGCATGGCAAGGTTGCCACTGTAACCCTACAAACAGAAAGTGAAGGGAAAAAAAAGATCTTCACAGAAGGATGAGCATTAGGTTGAACAATTGTACAAACTGAAAAAAATATAGTTATGTGCCTTGATGTGGATCCCTTCATGTTGATAGCTGGCTCATTAGCTGTACCAGCACTGTCATACTACTCTGGGAATGTCCAGGAAGGTGTCATCAAGCCACTCTCCTGTTTAGCTATTCATTGAGCCTTCTCTCTCTCATTCAGGTCTCCACAGCTGTTTTTCTTATTCATAATATTTGGGGTTTGGGTTTTTGGTTTAGTTTTATATTGTTGGGTTTTTTCCTGCGGTTGATTGGGTTTTTGTTTGTTTGGGGGGTGTTTTTTGTTGTTGTTGTTGTTTTGGGGGTTTTTTTCTTTTTTAAATTTTTTTAAAGTTTTTTTTTAGTATTTTTTGCTTTTAGTTTAGAGGAGGAAAAGATCCCTCTGGCTTCGCAGTAACAAGGTAAGAAATGGAGTTTCTGGTTACATAGATGCAGTGGTAATAATATTACTTAAGGAGTGATATTTGTGCTCTTTGTGAGTTTTTTGATGGTGTTTATTTTAAAGTGGCTCCAAGGCCGTAGACCTTGGAATATTTACTGTACATTTGTATCACTTCAGCTGGAGGTAATGATAGTGCCTAATCATGTTCACAGAGAAGAATGTGCTGCATGCAGTACAAAAGACTGGCAGATCATTTCTGGTCTTTGAGGACCATTTGGGTCCTTCATGTTCTCAAGACAAGATTTTTAATTGGGCCAGCCAGAAACACAGCAATGATATTTGAATACTGCATGAGTGTCTTGCAGCCGAAAGTTCTGTGATTCAGCATCAAACTAAGAAATTTGTATTTTAAGGAACCAATGCACTTCAGATTACTTCATTTACTTCAGATTACATCATTTACTCTGTTAATGAAATGAGATTGAAGCATTTTCCCTGAAGATCTGGTGACCAGAGGTGCTGCATGAAGATGTGCTCAAATTGTGCAGTCAATGGCAAAGCCACGTGCTGGCTCCCTGTCCCCAGGCACTGAACCCCATCCCTCCAGCCCCAGTCCCATCTCCTTGTCATCTTCTGTTGGAACAAAGCATGTAGTGAAAACTATTTCAGTTAAATTATTCAGACTTAATTTTAAAAAAGCCCAATAATTTTACCCAGAACATTTCATTAATCCAAAGCCCAGCCTGGGCCCAGAGGCAGTGGGACCAACACTCAGAAGGTGAGGGCAAAGGGGGAAGGGAGGGGGAAACAAGGACCCAGCCACATGGATGGGTTGATATGGCGTCATGATCAGAAAATCTGTCTTTACTTTTAAATATAGACAGTTATACGTTCTACACATATTATACTTTCTACACTTCTTATTTCTAGTTTACTGGAAAGATTTGCCAAGAAATGTTTTGGGGTATTATCTATTAATTTCTGAATACAAGTTTAGTCCTAACCTAGTCCTAAAAGAAGGAGCGTGAGGAGAATCAGAGACAGCCTTGAACAAGAAGCAAATATTGCTTCTCTTAGAATCGTTGGAGGTGCACAATACATTGTAACTAAGTCTTTTGTATATTCATTGACAAGACAATAAATAGTTTTAAAGGCTTTGATATTATGATCATGTATGATTCTACCAGAACACGTTACTAGGGGTTTTCTCCAGATAATTTCTTATTTTTCCAAAGCCAACATGATGATGATGGGCAGAACTAGTTATCCACCTGAAATTAAATCATGTACACCAAAGACTCATAAATTGCCAAAAAAATAAAAAGGAAAAAGAAAAAAGTGAGGTTTTCCAACTCCCCTGCCCTAGTGCCACACATAATTTACAAGTGAAGTTAAATCTCAGAACATTTTGGTGAGCTTTGTACAAAATAAAGACCATACTTAGATGCTCAAAAAATTAGGATGGCCTTTGGAAGTGATCCTAGACATGTGAAAGGACCTGCATGGGAGCAGAGCCTGGAAAAGTAGGTATGAATGATTATATCTGTCCTCCTTTGCAACCAGGGTATCTTGGGAGATTCTGTGTGGTGTAACCCTCCTCAAACAATTCCATTTAATCCTGTAGATATGATATCATTCTTATCATTCCCTTTTGCCATCACCTCGTATATCACAGAAGTGTTATTCATTCATCATTAGAACTGAGCAGTGACAAGTATATTTTAATAGCATCTATTCCTTACAAAGGCTGTTTATTAAGTTAGTATTTCTAGGCCTCTTTATAATTAACCATAAAGTGTCCAAGACATACATTTTCATTTTCTCTCTGGATTTTTGATTGGGTGAAAGCCCAAGAATCATGTATCCTAAAATGAGAGCAAGCTGGCACAATTGTGTGTGTGCTTGATATCATGTAATTTCTTTTTTGCAAGAACAGTGACCAGTATGGCAACTTTGCTGATTTATTGACTTGACCAAGTGAAAATGTATCTTTCCACTCCCTAGAGGAAAAAAATGTTCTAGTTAAAACATGATTGAATAAAAAAAGGTTTTAATGTTGTTTGTCTAAGAACTAAGACACAGAAGGTTAAAACAATCTTGATATTGGCAGCATTTTTACTGGAAAGGCTTTTCTGGTCTCAGCTGCATCTTTGTGATCAATCTGAGAGAGTGAGACAAAGGAATAACCAAAGGAATGAACCAAATTACCTAAAACCTTTTCCCAATATGACATTATGGCTGCAGTTTGAGGCCTGATCAGGATTTCTTCAGTTGAAAGTTTTCTCAGGGAAAAAGGATGATTCACCCAAATGTGACTTTTCACACAGATGGACCTGTTATGAACACATTTCCATTGGGGAAAAAACCCTTTCCCAATGGACTAGCCAGTAGACCAGTGGCCACATTGTCAATAACACTGGACACTGACCTGGATGTGGGATAGTATCTGTACTTCTCCCCCTCGTCTTGATTAAGGAATTGTAGTTTATGAAAAAAAAGCAAAAAGAAAAAATAAGAGACCTACTCCTTTTCAGATGAAATTTTGTGACAGTATAAATTATTAGTTCTGCAAACACAATAGCAGAAAGCAGATGTTAGGGGGAAAGTAAAGAGTATGCAAAAATGGCAAATTATCAGTGGTTTTAAAATTAACCCCTTTTCTGCAAATGCAGCTTCCTAGAGATGCTAAAGCTGTGCAAAGTCCAGCTGAGATCACTGCTACAGCACATAAATGTGGGCAACAGCCTTGAGGGAGAGGCTGTGGGCTGGGGTCCTGTATCTGTTGTATGAGTTTTCTTTAGTAAAGCAGTGCACAAAGCCTTCTAAAGCAGACATTGCTCAGTTTCTTTTCCATAATGTAACATTATTTGAATTCGTTTGGTGAAAAATGTTCAATCAAATCTCATGTTTAGGACCACTGCGCAGCTTTTAGAAGCAGCAATTCTCACCTATCAGCAATTGAGAGATATTGATTCAGGTCAGGATTCCTTCTTTCTGATGTGTCAAAACAGTTCCTACAGTTGTAAAAATGGATAATATCCCAAATAAATAACATATAATTTATGTGCAATATATTTTTGAGTATTGCTAGATTAGCTTTTATGGGAAATATGGAATGAAATAATAAATGAACATTCTTGGCTTCCTTAATTTTTGAAATGCGTAATTTTTTTCACAAATTGTCTGTGAATACATTTCACAATGTTTCTGCAGAAATCTCTCAACAAATGTTTCATCTGATTCTGATTAAACAGAGCAAAGGCACTGAGCATGACAAATTACTTTTTAGTTTGCACTGAAAAGCCTAATAAGAATTGAAGGTTCTAATGTTTCTTTTTCCCACTCAGCATTGTATTTGCATGCAAAATCCAGGAAGAAAGATGAGATAGGCAACATGAGTACATTGGGGTTTTCTCTTCTTTTAAAGAAGTTCCAGAAACAAACTCCATGTATGTGACCTTTCAGAAAGAGCTGAATTAGAAGTTGTTTGCCATCTTTTGTTAGTCAGTCACTTCCCTTTGACCCACAATTTTATGAACTCACACAGGCTGACTTTCGAGTCCTTCATATGGAGTCAGGGAGAACTTAGGGAAGGGAAATGCACAAGGGAGCAGGTAAAGAAACATTTGTGCCATAATCTACAGCCACCCAGAAGTAGCTGTCAAAGAATCAGTGAGCCATAAAATGACAGGGGTCAGCTGCCCACCCAGACCAGTTTTCCAAAGTGGATATAGTGATAAATCCAGACCTATGCTCAGAAAGAATTTGGATTCCTTGGTTGCTGGATACAAATACTATTTAAACTTCTATAACATGATTTTCAAAGACTATTTTTGTAAGAGATGTAAAATTCTTGTAAAAAAATGAAAAAATCTTGCAAAAACAAATATTCAATGATCTTTCTTTTCTTAACTGTGTTCTATCTGAGATACATTTATGTTGTCAGGAATTAAATACATCTGACAAATCTGGGATATGAGAGAGCTCTCATGGAAACAGGGATATTAGTTTCCCTCACTTTCTTAAAATAGTGAAGATTTGTTTTGGTTACGTCCCCTCACCACAATCTTTCCTATCTATTTCTGGAGAAAATTAAAATGCACAATAACAAAATTTGCTGTTCAGTCTTTTTTTTTTTAATTAGATGATACCACTGGTCTTGTTAATGATTGTGTATTTGTCTCTGTCATATGCTGTTCAAAATTCTTACTCACTTTGCTTGAAAATGCCTTACCCATTTTGCCCACAAGTTTTTGTCCTCCTGTTTTTCTGAAATGGTCAAGTCAAGACCAGTGCAGTTATTACCAACCTCTTATTGAGTTGGGAGATCACCATGCTCACTTCAGACCTGAGAACAATGAAAGCTTGTCTGCTACTTTACGGCTGTACTTACTGGTTTAATACCAGTCTATGACCTCTGCCTATTCATCTTGCCTCTCTGACTGCAGCCATCTGATCCTCAAGGTAACCATCTCAACATCTTCCTACTTTGGCCAAAGGGATTTGAGTTCCTCATAATGAAAAGTGAAAAAAAAATGTTTGAGGTTGTTTCATATGAGCTTGGAAACTGTTAAGCTTTTACTTAGATTTTCTGATAATAATAATTATTTTCTATTAATTGAAGTTGGAAATGTCCATATTATATCACACACTTGCAAAGAGGTCAGTCCATTCCACCAGTGGGCAAATGTACTTGAGCACTGTGGAAGGATATCACTTTTGTTTATCTGGTTTGGCTTTTTTGTTAGACATATAGAAAAAGATTGTGATAATCTGATAGAGTGCAGAGGGGAAACTGAAATGAGCTGTGGCCAGGGAAAGGAAGAGCAGTCCTGACACCAGATGCTCAAAGGCTGAAAAGAAGTTATAAAGATGGAGGACACCGGAGGCACAGGAGTGAAGCTGGGGACAGAAGACAAGTGTGGGCAGACTGAGGACAGCGCTCATTGTGAACAGCAAGTGTGGGATAAATAAATGAGCATTTGTAGAAATTAACTGGGAGCTGAAGTGAGTGTGAATAGTTAGCATTCTCATTTCTCCTTTTTCCAAACCAGCCTTCACTAACTCATCCACCACACTGATATCTGTGCTTTCAGGGGCCTCCTTTATCTTCAACTGGTTTGTTTATCATCTGTTGCTCACTGTAGGAAGAGCCTTTTCCAACTGTGAACAACCCATCTTTTATGTGTGAAATTTCAAGTAGAAATTCAGCATTTTTACCCCAAGCTTCCTTGTAGTCTCAGGAAGATCTCCTGTTAACTCCCACAAGTAAAACTCATCAGCCCCTGTTCCTCTATGAAAGCTGCTGCATTGCTAAAATCATGGATATTCTGCCTTTCTCTCTGATCAGGGTTGTCTCACTCTTTTTTTCTGGTTGTTTATATCTATTTATTATCCCAGTCTTACATTTAGTTTGCCATTGCTTGAGGAGGGATTACTGCCTGGTCATTGCTTGTGCAAGGCTCAGATCAGTGTTCTCAGCTGAGACACTCAGGCATGAAATTAGTGCCAGCAATAGATGGGGATGGCATTGGAAGGGATGGGCAGCTGATACCAACTGATGCCAACTTTTTTATCTGCATAAGAGCTGAAAATTGCTTCAACACACAGAAAGTAGTTCAGATTGATACAAGCCTTGAGAACCAACTGGAGCCTGTGGGACCTTGGTAAGCTCAACTTTATACCAGCATGCTCAGGAGAAAGCTGGAAGAATTCCTATTCCCAGCTTCCTATTCCTGCTGGGAATAGTAAATAGTACAAAATGGAAAAGAAAGGACCAAACTCACACATAATTAGGATGAGACAATCAGAGAATAGCTTGAATTGGAAGGTGTCTCATTAGGTCTTGTAGATCAACTAGATCAACTCAAACTTTTCGGATAAAAACATCTATAATTTAGAAAACTTTTTTTTTTTTTTGGTGCAGAGAAGAAGCTGTTCTATGATACTTGAGCTCTCTGGATTGGCAAGAGGACATTGGCAGGACCACAGAGACAGGTTCTGGCAGTCCATTTGGTAGCTGTACACATACATGGAAATTCATTGGGTAAGCAGGCACGAATAGCTGACACAATGCCAAGATTTTCAGATTTATGCATTTGATGCCTCCTGGTTTTTGATGCGAGTCATAAATGCATCTCATTTTCTGAAAGTACTGAACATTTGGACTTTTGAAAATCAGGCATTGGAGAACTGATGCAAGTCATGCGCCAAAACTGTGTTTTCAGAACCACCAACTATTTTCTAAAATCTTGCTGTGACTTATATATTCCCTGTCTTGATAAGCATTAAAATATGGTAATTGTTACCAGGCCTCTGCTAAATTTCCAAAGAAAACTTTAAAGTAACAGGAATGTTGCTTACTTTTTGCTTTACAAAACAAGCCCATCCCTATCTAGTGATCCTTCTTAATGAAGCATGTCTTGCATCTCCAACTGCCAGGCAAACAGGGAGATAAGCTGTCCAAATTGCTGTGCAGCCAGATACTTGCTCACTCCAGGAGAGCTGCCAGACCGCTTTCATTTGGGAACAGCCTCCTTCAGCATGGAAGTGACTTTTGTTTCCTCTAGCTGTGGTGGAGGATTTAGCATTGTGTGCCTTTCAGTAGGGTGTCAGTAGGGCTTTGTGTATGTGAGGATGTTACATAGTGTGGTACATTGCTGTTTCTCACTCCCTCCTTATCATAACTCTGTTTTAATATTGGTGAAGATGCATTTTCTAATTGACCCACAATTCAGCAAAAAGAATTGATTTCCCCATTCTGAGTTGCTGCTTCACATGAGATGCTTCCAAAATGGATGCAACTATTTTGTGTTAGTACCTGGAAGCCGCTTTACTAACTGAGGGATGGGGCTTCCCCTTTGAAGGGAAAATGTCTGCCTGACTGCAAAAAGTATGAAAAAATAGTTTGAAAAGTACTTTCCTTATTAGATAAAGGCTTACAGGTCACAGCAACAAAGAACATGTCATAGTGATGGTTCATCTAGCTGCACTTCCTGCCTCTAGAATCACAGTCAGCTTAGATACTTCATCTCAGACATGTCAGTCTGATCTCACAGACTTCCAGTCTGGTCAGAGGTGTGAGTTAGACAGTGACAGCTGCTTGAGTGAAAGGACATCCTCCCCATTGCAGCCTTACTGTCTGCTATGACTCAGTCACAAAGCAGAGCTTCCCCAAGGAGTCTGATTTGCCACCCAGGTGGAGATGTGCAGGAGCATTTCTTCATCTTTACTTAGAAAGGGTCTATAAAAAAAAATCATTATTACAATATGCATTTTCCACACTCAGTAAAGGAATTCAACAGCTAGAGTATTTTGTGAGCAGCCTGTTCTTGCCTGAGTGCACACTAGGGCTGCACCTGTGTCTGTAGAGTTCTTGCAGATGTGAAAAAACATCCCAGTGCTTCAAACCCAGCAGTTGTTGCCTTTTGCTGACAAATGGTGGTGGACAGTTGGCAGCTCTGGGCTCCCACATCACACCTCTGTCACAGCCCAGGAGAGCGTTATCACATGGGCAGAGATTTTAACACCTGTCAGTGTAGGGTCCTAAAAAATAAATAACAATTGAAGTAACCTCTTAATTCTTCCAGAAGAAAATTCTTTAGGGTTACTATAACCTCCTTCTGTTTATCTTCATATTAAAAAGAAAATTAAACCAGCAGAGCAGCAGCGCCTGTTATTTACCCTGTTGGTTTCCCATAATCTCAATCACTCACACGTTTACTGGCTGGTTCAATAGATAAGGATCTGCAGACAATTGATCATTTTCTCTGTAACAGTCTAGTCACCAAACATGTATTTATGAATTGTATGCTTGTTGCTAAACACGAATAAACCAGAGTGTCCATTCACGTCATCAACCCCAGTTGCCACGGAGATGAGTCACAACATCTCTCTCTCACAGGACACTTCCTGCTTGGAGAGCTCTTTGAGGGTTTTTCCTGCTGTCCTTACACAATAAAAAGCAGCTTTGTGAAGCAAAATTGATTATTTAGTTCTGCTGTGCTGTGAGAGATGTAAAGTAATTCTCCAGTGGTGTTAAAACTGCTATGAAATCAAATTCTGTGGCCATTCAAAATCTTCCAAACACATTTTTGCATGAAGACAATTTAGATTTTAATCCTTTTAAATTCTCACCCTCTGAAAAGAATTCCAAGTTTATAATGAACTTCCCACCCTTTTTCTGTGCACTGTGCAAAGAGGTGGTGGTGGTGTTAGGTCATAGGTTTGACTTCATGATCCTGAAGGACCTTTCCAAGTTATTTGATTCTTGTGATCCTGTGAAAGCAGGACTTGGTAAGGTCTGTGGGGACAGACACACTTGTGCGTCAGAGAGTTGATAAAAAAGAGAACTTAGTTAAAAATTTACTGGCATTTGTGACTTCCCCATCATTACCACAGGAGCTGCACAGCACAGGACTCCCCAGCTCCACAAACCCAGATCAGTCTCAGCATGTGAGCACTTCCCAGATTTTTGCTGAATTTCATGCCTACAGCAGGAGAACAGGTCAATATTAGAATCATAGAATGGTTTGGGTTGGAAAAATCCTTTAAATACCATCCAGTTCCAACCCTCCTGCCATGGTCAGGGACACCTTCCACTAGATCAGGTTGCTCAGGGCTCCAGTCTGGCCTTTAACACTTCCAGGGATAGAGGATCCAGAGCTTCTCTGGGTAACCTGTGCCAGTACCTCACCATCCTCACAGTCAAGAATCTCTTTTTAATATCCATTCTGAAACTACCCTCTTTCAATGTAAAGCTCTTACCCCTTCTTCTGTCACCAAATGCTCTTGTAACAAGCCTTTGTAGGCACCCATGAGGTGCCGGAAGGTATCATAAAGTCTCCTTCCCTTCTCCAGATTGAACAATCACAACTCTCTCAGCCTCTCCTCATAGGAGCGATGCTCCAGCCCTCTGATCATCTTTGTGGCCAAATCATTTTGACTGGTCCATGTCCTTCCTGTGCTGAGGACCCCAGAGATGGATGCAGAACTCAGGGTGGGGTCTCATGAGAGTGGAGTAGAGGGGGAGAATCCCCTCCCTTGACCTGTTGCCCGAGGGGCTTTTGATGCAGCCCAGGCTTTCTGGACTGCAAGTGCACGTTGCCAGTTCATGTCTGGTTGTATCTTGACCTGAATAAAATCAGAGCAATAAGAACAGAAAATAAATCTGGAAAATGTAATGTTGCTGATAACATTGTTCTTTCAATGGCATAGTTTCCCCCTTTCTCAGCAGAGTTCAAGGCATGAATCCTCCAAGGAAAGTAACATCATCTAGTGGGGAAAGTAACTATCCAAGGCTACTTTGGGGTGGAGAGGGACTTAAGAAATCCCCTTGTTCCCTGATGTTCCTAGAGGATTTATTTCCTCAAAGCACTGCATTTGGCCAGCATTCTGCTCCTTTCTTCACATATATCAACTCCAGCCTCCTCACTGAGGGCACAAACATCTCTCCCAGGCTTGTGGATACATGGTCCAGCCTGAAAATTCAGTGATGTAATGCTGAGAGTTGCAAAGCACTAAATCCTGGACATCAGCATTGAAGGGGAAGGGATGTAAAGCAAATGCTGCAGGTTGTGTGTTACAAATTCCTGTGTTGGTCAGATAATTACAGCCACAGGCAATCACAGGTGGTTTTCCACAAGTGGAGCTTTAGAAATTAGGCATTGCACAAGCACTTTCCTCACACAGTCATATGGTCATAATATATATTTTTTATCTCTGTAATATAATTTTTTTTCAACTCAGAACAAAGCCATCAGGTTTTGAAACTGTTTAAAAGAAATTGAATACGAATATTTTTGGACTGGACAAAGTGTTTCATTTTGATTTGGGACATTTTGGTAGAGGCATACAACATATGAAACAGAAAAATATCATAAACTCAAGATTATTTTGAATGGAATACTCAAGAGACTCATCATAAAAAATGCTGAAATGGGACAGAGTCAGTGGGACAGACTCACATTTCAGCTGAGTCAGACCATTTAGTCCTGGTTCACTTTCAAAAGGAGATTCAAACATAACTGCAATGATTTCACAAATGGCATTTTGATTTAAAAATAACAGTGTTTTCCAATTGAAAAAAAACGAAGCAAGTAATATCAAAGATTTTCTAGTCAGCCTCAGTAAATGAGAAACGTTCACCAGCTCAATACAAAGTGCAAAGCCTGGGAAGAAGAATTTAAAATTCCTGAAATGTAAATGCAGGGAATTTTTCAACTTTTATTTTTAAGTTGAAAAGGAAAAATAAAAGAGCTCTGACATCATGCAATATAGGAATGTGAGAGAACCCACCCTGCATCTGGTAGGTGGGGAAGTAACCAAAATCTGCCAAAATCTTCTGCAGGCCACCTCATCACAGGTGGAAAGCCCAGAGCAGAGGAGCAGAATTTCTGGGCAAAAGCAGCCTGGAACATCCTGGGGAGCCCTGTGAGAATGGCTGACTCACAAGGGGTGGGGGCGTTTTTTGGAAGGAGGTTAGTGGGGAGCTGGCTGCTCAACCTGTCCTTGGGGACTGGGGCTGTGAAAAGACTGGGAACTTTTATAGCCTGAGCAGGCTGCTGCCTCTCTTTTAACGTAGGAGGGAACGGGTGGAGGATGGAGGAGGGATTTGTTTTGGTTTTTGTTTGGGTAACAAAATCAGGATACCATTAGGTAGAGTTATCTAGGATGACTTTTTCTTTTGCTTGCGTGTTTTGCTGACAAAAACTACAGGCACTTTGCCGTAAGCAAGGCTTGCACTGAGAGAGTTTTAAGTTGAAAAACACATACACAGACAATTTAACAAAAGCTCACGTATTTCTCTGGGAAAAATCCTGCTCTTATTTCTCTTGGTCAAAGTTAATGTTAGGGGAGAAGGATTATTCTAAGAATGTTGCTAAAAGATGAGTGGACCTGGCAGTGTTGGCTTTACAGTTGGACTCAATAATCTTAAAGGCATTTTCCAACCTAAGCCAATCTATGATTCTGTGATTCTGCCGCAGCAGTTCACACCAGAACACTTTCCTGATTTTAGCAACTTTTCCACAGTTTGGATAATTGTCTCAAGCCCTATATTTATGTGACAGTGGTTTGTTTTTTGGTTTTTTTTTTTTGCTTTTTGCATTATGGCTGTAAGTTGTACATTCAGGTTTTTTTAATGTGTTGGAAAAGTATGTCAGTACACTTTTATTGAGAAATGAGGGGAAATCAAACACTTAACTTGGTATTCTATTTTTAATTTTATTATTTTTCTAGAATTCACTTTAGAAATGGAATAGAGCTGAAGCAAATATTAATTAGAGACAACATTCAGTCTGTACTGAACTGTTTTCATTATCTCTGAGTCAAGCTCTTTCAGTGACCAAAATGTATAATTGATATTTTTAAAATATTCCAGCTTCAGTTGAAAATTAGTTGACTTCTGATTTCAGGCAAAGTGATATCAAATAGCAATATTACTTGTGGAAGGGAAATTGTCTCCTTCTCTGTTCTGTTTTTGTTACTTTTGTTTTTCATCACTGACTTTTTTCCAAGGCAAAACTAAATGGTATTAAATCAGTAAAAATACAAAAGAGGTTTGCCTTGATGCCCTAGGACTGGAACCAGTATCACATATTACATAAAATTGAGTATTACACTTTGCTAATTTTTTTGCAAAGATATGGCAATTTTTACTTTACAGATTTTTTTTTTTTTTACCTTTTTGAAGGAATGACTTGACATCCAGGTATGGAAAAAACCTAACAAAATAATAATAATTTCAAAAAACCAAACTACATCTCCTTTGTTGTATGCTTTGGACTTATTGTCCCAAAGAGAATGTACAAGCATGTGACAGGCGACAAGTAGCAGGTTAGGATTCAAAAGAACATGCAGCAAAGATGCATCTTTCATTTTAGATATGTCCACATGCTCCATTTGGTTATGTTGCAGAGTGATGTGGCCATGCTAACATTAGACTGGCAGATCCAGATGTTGACAGCTGTCTCTCCATAGTAGTTCAGAGCTGAGCATTCACTATGCTGCTCTGGTGATTTTGTAACCAGATCCACTTTGCATGGGTTTGAGGATGCTGAGGGTACCTTTAAACTTAGCTTGAGTGTATCTCTGCTATACTGTGCTCACTGTCAGGGCACTGACTTATTTCTACTGGAAATGTCAAACCTCCAGAGGAAATTTGGTAGCTGCTAATGTCTGCCATTTCCTTCTTTTCTCTCCTTCCATTCCCACTCCCAGTCACGCTTTGCTGCAGCCTACAGCAATATGTGGAGGACATAACATTATAGAACACCAAACACAAATTGAGATGTGGCAAATTGTAGTGACAAGGTTGATCAGTGTCTGTGTGTGGAAGGAGTGTTTGCAGCACACAGCTCAGAGAAGCAGAGCTGGGTTAACAGGGTGAATGCTTTAAACCATGGCACCTGAAGGATCCTAGCAAAATAGCTCACTGTCTTCTCCCCTAAATGAGTACTTTTTAGCACTCAGCTCCATAACTGTGGAAAGCTGAGTTCAATACATGTGGGTGTTTGCCATTTTGGAACTGGCTTAACTTTCTGATGACAAGCAAAACAATGTGTTACTCTTCTGGGTGTTTTGTGGCCCTGTGCCCCCCAGCTGGTGTTCATGAGCACTGCCAGGCACTCTGCCCCTGTTATGGTCCCTGAGGTCTATGGGTCTGTTTCTGGCTGGACATGGGTTGGTGGCTGGCCATGAAAGATGACATTTGCAGTTGCACAAGTCTAGGTCCTCCTACTTCACAATCTTGTGTCTTTGTCCCAGCACTGTCTGATTTCGTGATCCTTCCATCTGCTTCCTACATTTCTAGCTGACTGTGAGGGTAGCTCAGGTCTCCTGTGAAGCAACATGGCTTCTCTCCTGCTTTCCCTCACTGTGTTGCACATGTTGAGTATCCCTGCCCTGTGCTGGCCACTCTGAGCTGCTCAGCCCCAGGGTACCAGAGCAGCCATGGATCTGTGCAGGCAGCTGAATGTGTGATGCCCCAAATCCAGCATCCTACCACAGCCTCTCTCCTTTGTCAGAGGCAGGGGCAACCACATCATCCCACGTGTGGACCCTAAACTTTGAGCAATTACAGCTTGAGGTTTCTCATTTCCAAATTGCTGGGTCTGAGGGAGCACAGACCCCACAGGTAAGATAATGTCAAGCTGAAAAATTACTTTAAAAAAAATAATTCTTTTTGTGTTTCCAGTGTTTGAGCTGAACTTTAGTTACATATGGAACTTAATTCTTTCAGCCAACACATGAATACTTGTAGACAAGACTGAACTTCAGGCACACACTTCCTGCCTTATGTTCACTTTAAGTGGCAGCATCACAGAAACGTTCCTGAGCTCTTTGCCAAGGACATTACCGGCAAGTAATTTCCTTGCTTTTGCAAGTTTCAAGAAATGCAGTAGATAAGCCTTTATCTTTGTACTGGGTATTTGTTGCAACAGAGTGAATAGGTAGGTCTGTATCACAGAAATCATGACTCAAAAAATAAAAGACATCTTTACAGATGGAAATGAAAATATGTTTTCAGTAAATGTCATCTGATTAGACTACTCCGTTTTTTGTGTGCTTTTTTATTGCTTCTAGGACCAGACAGATAAGACAGATAGCAATAAGAAAATATATTTAATACCTTTTATTTTCTGTTTTGCTCTACTAAATATAATTGTTGAAATTACAAATATACACGGAAAGGAAAGTATCTCTGCTGCCATAGTTATAATGCCATGTACCTTCTATGTGTGGAAGTACATCCCACGTTTCAGAGTGCTCCAATCTTTGCAGTGCCAGAAGGTACCCGACTTTGTAACGTAATCCTTGCCCAGCAGGGTGGGGTTTCACCCACCAGTGTATGAAACAGACATTTGCAGCTGGTCTTAGTGTGCTGCAGCACCACAGTTCCCTTCCCATCAAAGGACGAGCAGGAGAGAATCAGCCTACAGGATGCCTGCTGGATGGGAGTAATGGGACAGCATCTTCTCTCAGTGGCCAGAGGCACCCATAGACGGATCTGTAAAAGACTGGAAAATGGTTTTAATTCCCACTACAGTGAATTCCCTCAGGTTTCTGGGAATATTCTCTCCCCTATGATAGATCATAAACTTTATCCTTTCATCTGACAGAATTAGTGTTCCAGTAGAAAGAACTTTTTGGGATGTTTGTGGCCATGGTTGGGCTTAATGACCTTAAAGGTCCTTTCAAGCCAAAAGGATTCTATGATTCCATGATTCAGGTCCCTTACCTGCATTGTAGAGTGCCTCAGGAGAAATAGCTTGTGCTCCAGCAGGTCAGATTTGTTATATACCTCCTTCATGAGTCCTTTACAGTGATGGTGCTCTTATCCACTTGGAAAGCGAGTGAGAATCAGAGATCCCATTCCCGGGATGCACTCAGCTCCAGGAGGTTTCAGCGCTAGGCAAGCCTTGGCCTTGCTGTTGCTGACCACCTGGACATGTTTCACATCAGGGAGAAAGTGGGGGCAGTAATGATTATACAATACACACAGGAGAGTCAATAATACTGCCAAAAAGCAACAAACAAAGGAGTATTGAGACGGGGTTTGTTTTTGTAAGATTATACTCAATTCAGTCATTCTGTGACTACATGTATTCTTCTGTTTATTTTTGTAATAAGCTGCCCTTGTAAGGCTCTAACAGATAAAAAAATGGAGTCTTTCCAGATGTGTGAAAAAGGCAGTTATTTGGAGAGGTTTTATACACTGTCTTGCTACAAGAACTTTTAACTCACCAATCATCATCAAGAATATTTGGATTTTCCTTGGTAAACCACAAAAACCTTAATGGGGAAAATCATTAAACATATAAAGTTATAGAAATATAAATATTTGACTAAAACCATTATTGAGAAGGCTCTTGGGAACCTGTGTTTCTGTAAACTTAGGGCCTGTAATGAATATACACATATCCTTCTTCCTCTCTGTTTTCTTTCCTCCTGTGAAAGGTCAAAATTGCTTCAAGTTACAGCTGTGAATCTGAGTAGTTTTATGAAGTCTTACTTCATTGGCCTGTTTTAGGAACACAGATTTATTCACGGTGCATGGCAGAGCAAAAGGTATGTTAATGTCTGAGGAACAAATGTATATGTTTAAAAATGAGTAAGCTATAGAATAGCAGAGCCAGGGAGGCCACCTTGTAGTGCTTGTGTTTTATGATCTGTGCTATTAACAGCACAAATGTGAGTGTATTATAGTTCTTATTTGAAAGGAGAATAAAACTTTCTGCATGTCTTTCCTTAAATGTGTGATCACAGCAGACCTCTGCAAGTTAACCTCTGTGAAGCCAATCATGTAAAGGATGTCATTATAGAGAAAAGTTGTAAGGCCTCAGTTGTAAGGTGAGCATCACTGACCTTTTTTACATATTTTTTTTTTACTGCTGGCATCATAGCAATGTTCCAGTTGCTGTATTGATTGTGGGTCTTTGACTTTTGTTCCTGGAGAAGGAGAGAGAGAAAGAGCTCAGTATTTGAAACCTATCTTTCCTCTAAATAGGCAGGGAATCTCACAAGAGGAGACCTGAATTTGAATTCTATTTTTCATGGTGTTATAAAAACTGAAATAAGTTTAAAATGAGGACCTGAGCCTACATTTCAGGGAGTACCCTCTGAGAATTAAAGCCTGAAGGAATGAGGCAATAAGAAGTAATGGTGGGCTGTTTCTTGGATCCAGAATATCTCCCTGGATCCTCCAGGAGCAAAGGACTGAGAGACTCCTCTGGACTGTCTTTGAGGAGTTTGTCTCTCATAGCTATTCCCCTTTCTGACCCTCTTTCAGCTTTGAAACAGATCATAATAATCTCCAGAAATGATCTTCACAGCTCTCTCAGCACTACTTTGCATTTACTTGGTTAAACCAGAGTAGCCTTAAACACAGTGTATACACGTACCAGGATATTGTGGATTTAGTGAAAACTTGCAACAAATCAAAAGTATGAAGCTGTATGTTTTATGTCTTTATTAACAAGTTTAATAAAATTTTAAATTTAATTACTTGTATAATCAAACAAAGGCTGCATAGTCTCTCAGTATGTTGTGCAGCTTCAGGGCCCTCAGATATTGCAGAAAGAGTTTACCTTTTCCATAAACCTTTAGAGGATTTTGTTACAATCATGATTCAAAAGAAATGTCAGCTGGAAATGTAACTGGAAGTCGTCAAAGGAGTTTGCCTTAAGATATAGTACCTGGCTCTGATGTGCTGGTGTGGTAACAATGAAGGATAAATCCTCTGCCCACCCAGCACAGTCTGTGCTGCCTTCCTTACAGTGTAACCTAAGAACAACACACAGCAAAGCTCTGCTCCTGGCTAAGCACAGCACAGCATTACAGCATCCAGTGCTTCACCATAACCTGCAGCTCAGCACAGGTACAGCCTTAGGGTGTGCAATCCTTTTCCTGCTTTTTGCAGTCTCTTCCATGTACAGTGACTAAGAACTGTGTTTTCTGCTGAAGATATCCTCCCAAAGTAGTGCATCCTGTGGCACATACATATTAGAAGTATAACCTGACCCCATTTGGGTTGTGATGCATGGAAAAGTACTGCAACATAATAGTTGTCTGTAGTTGCACCATAACTTCTTTGTAAGGCACTCATAAATAGAAGAGAGTAAAAATATATTAAAATAATGCCATTTCTAAGCAAAACTGTAAAGATGGGAAGCAGTACCAGTAATGACACTTTAGACTGGAGCTGGAAAGGTCTTCCTAATATTGATCTGTAAGAACAGTTGCATAATTTCTTTGCACAGCAGTCAATAGGAATGTAAAAAAAATGTTTAGGACATCCTTGTCATGCAACAGGAATAGAGTCTGATGTGCTGCCCAGAAGTGAGTGCAAGAAAAAACCCATCACCCCTGTCTGCAGTTTCAAATGCTGGCAGACCATGTGTCCAACCCAATAAATAAATTTCCTGAGAGATTTTGTCTTTGTCCTATCAGTGTGGTAGGTATGGAGGGATTTAGCAGGGCCATGGCCAAGAGCCCAAGCAGTGACAACCTCTAATAGATTAAACGAGGTGTTCACAGAGCTGCTACCTGTGCAAATGGGACTGTGGCTGGTCGCATTAACTTGCCCCTCTCCTCTCCTGGCCCCTGCTCCCCATCCCCAAGACTGTACATGGCTCATTTTTTGTAACAGCACCAAAAACTGG
The DNA here is from genome assembly GCF_901933205.1 of Camarhynchus parvulus. Lineage (NCBI taxonomy): Eukaryota > Metazoa > Chordata > Aves > Passeriformes > Thraupidae > Camarhynchus > Camarhynchus parvulus. The sequence goes on from NC_044572.1 coordinate 139,335,422, forward strand.
ACTTGAACTGGCAGAATAATCATTTTCTGTAAAATAAAGAATTATTCTCTGTACAAATGTTTTCACTTGCTTAGTTGGAAAAACAATCTGGGAAGTAATATAATGTATCAATGTGAAAAACTTCATTACATTGAATCAGAGAGTAATTTCAGAACAGCTGCATGTTTTCTGACCACAGGCTGAAACAGTAGATTCGTTCTGTCCATGCATATTCCTCAAATAAAGAGACCAGAAGAGAGTTAAAGTACTAAAAGTCCTTTCTCACAAAGGAAGAAACAAAGCAGTAATTCCAAGGGATGCTCTTAGCAAGCACAAGTTCCAAAAAGATAAGCTGAAAGGTGGGGCCCTTATGTTGTTGACTTTATTGTTTTATAATTTTAGTTGCTTTTAGAAGTTTTGAATCTAAAATTTTCTTGTGTAGTTTTCCCTCAAGGTTTTCTTCACTCCTTCAATCACTGCTTACTGTGCTGGGATTTAAATCCAAGGCTTAGTCTAGTTTTTGAAGGAACTCACAAAAAAGAAATGGAGACAACTCTCCCATTTGAGCTATGATGGCTGCTGAGCCAGGGAGATGAACCTGGGGAATCCACAGGACTTAGAGACTCTGTGTACCCTACAAATGTGAAGGGAACAGGGTGCTATTTTCTCTTCTTTTTTAAGTCAAAGGAGGCAGAAGCAGAGCACATGCACTGTAAAGCAAGTGTAATAAACAAACTTGTCTTTGGCTTTAAGAAATCCATTGCAAAAGACCAGTTTCTGTAGTGAGAGGTCAGTATTCTCACTGTCCATCCTGGACTTTCTGTCATCAGATGAGGTGGTGGAAGCTGAGAGATGAAACTTGCCCTGTGAAATTCAGCCCAGCAGCTCAGCCCATAACCAGCACACTGCATTTAGAGGTGCTCTGTGAACTTTCCAGACAAAGCTGGAGGCACAGCCAGCCAAAGAAGTCCTTCAGCTCAGGCTCCCTGGGTAACAGGCAGCTTGCATCACTGTCTTGAACCAGAGCAGTTAAATGTTGCCTTAACTGGCTTTGCTTTCAAAGTAGGTGGTCTGAGGGGGAGCTGCTGCTCCCGAGGAGGAGAAGTACAGGTGGCTGACGGCTGAGCTCGCTCTGCAGCCCTGCAAACAGCAACGGGCACAGACTCACTGGGGGCCTCAGAAACTCTTTCTTCCCTCTGAGCACACGTTTCCCCTGCTCCCTGTCCCCCAGTATATTGTACAGCCATAAATCCTGCCCCCCAAGTTCCCCCACTCTGCTCAGTTGTTAACTTTCACACATGATTTTTTCCCTTTTTTTTGGATTTTGCACCAATGAAATTTCATCAAGACTGCACTAATTTCAAATTTTGGCCCATTTATCATCAGGACAACTGCCCAAGCCCATTTATTACAAACATATGTTATGAATTCAGTTAAAAGAAAACAAACAGACTGTTATTTTATCCAGTCACAATAATCACACTCAGATTTACTTAAAGCAGACATCATTTAAAAGCAGTATTTTTTTTAATAGCAAATCTGTTCAAGTAGTGAGTCTGAGATCAAATGGTAGGCAAAGCCATAATGTAGGCTAAATGAAACAATACCTATCATAAAAGGTGAAATCAGAGTGCTTGCAAGATTGTCTCAGTCTCTCTTCACCCTCCCACTTCTTTTCTTAGTTTTTGCATTTTAGACAAAGTACAACAAAACAAAATTAAGCAAAGTATAACTTAATTATGCAGTGTTCAGAAGACAGGATGTGTCCCACAGCCAGCTTGGAGCTTTTCAGCATCCTTCCTAGGCTTGGTCCATGGGGGTGGTGGCTGGAACCACTGCCTTTATGCAAACACAGTTAGCATTCCATGCTCTGCCCTAGATTTGTTTCAAAAGTCATCCTGCAGCCCTAGAGTGGTCTAGAGACAGGGATGGGCGCTCTGAAGCACGAGCCTTGGGGTGAGGGGTGCCCCACTCTGGTTCGCGAGCACCGCGTCTGAACGCAATCCCTGCGGCCAGATTCCAGCAGCACAACACCGGAGCTCCTTGTGAGGAGGCAGGGCTTTGCAATTCAATGCCACACTCTGAGAGAGGCAAAGCTGGAGCCTGGCTCACGTTTATCAGGGAGATTAGTTGGTGTAGAAGAAAGTTTTTGTATCTCTTACTTCAAGTAGAGTAACAAGCTTAATGAACTGGGGCATTGGAGAGATGCCTCGTAAAAATGGAGGAGAGAGGGTTTTGCAATGGTCCCACCTTGGGTCAGCGCAAGACAACACCATCAGTAAGGTCTGGCACAGTTTTTAGACTTTGCTGACTTGTACCTTTATTGGTCAAACCAAGCTCAGAAAAGCCAAGCACCAGTGGTGTTCCCCTGCTGAATGGAGGAGTTCTCTTGGTATCAGTGGGCAGGGACGATGTATGATAGTGCCATTAGAACTTGTTTGGAGACATAAATTAATTATATATGAAGCACTTTCATGCAGTGCAAATTCAGATAGACATTCACAGGTACCTGCTTCAGAGTGCAGTACCCTCAGAGGCTGGATGATTGAAAAAGAGACACACCTGTGCAAGAGACACACCTTCACTTCAGCTATACACCAGGAAAGGTGGAGCAGAAAATTCAAACATTTTCCTTGATTGCTCTGGTATTCTCTACCTTTTGCTACAGATTTCTGTAAGAATCTGTGTACGGTATCAAAGTTTCCTCACATTTTTCTTTTCCCCTCGTCAGTTCCTCCTGTGGCCGCCATCATGACCCAGGTGTGACTGTCTTTGAGCACAACACAGGAAAACCTGTGACCCTGGCACAGCAGAGCTACAGACTTCCACCTCCAATCTTACATTTTGTCTGTAGAACTCATGGTGGGGACCTCTCACTGTTGATGGCAGGGGAGAGGGAATGAAAAAACAGACCAGCTGGTGATGACAATCCATGAGGTCATTGACAAAGTGTCTGACTGGCCCAGTCTCCCATTGTTTTCCATTACTCAGTCTCCTCCTTTTGTGCATAGTTCCTTCTTTCTTTCGTGATAGCACCTGAAATGTCAAAGAAGGTTTCCCTGCATGCCAAGGCCTTGACAGCTTTTACCAGGATTTTCCCTTTCACAAGGTCCCAGTGCAAGGCCATAACAGAGGAGTTATAGAACATTTCTGCATCTCCACAGCTCTTCCATGCAGGGGGCAGGTTTCCCCTGGGTGTTAATCAGTGCTGTTCACCAAAGCCTATAGCAGGATTGTCATTCTACCCAGGCTGTGCATCTAATCCCAATTTGGCATTACTCTATACCGTTGTGTGAAACATCAGATGAAGATGATGCTACTTAGTATTTTGAAAGACATCTTCTACACCGATTGGAAGGCAGCTCCCTGTAATTCCCCACTTGACAGTTATTTAATACATTTCAGCTCTGGTTTCAGTGCCACATTTAGATTTACAAAAAAAGGATTCCTGACATTTTGTCAGTTTTTTCATCTATGCCTGTATTCCCACTTCATCTCACATTTCCTCAGTTCATTACAGCAACCCCTGCTAGGACAGGATAAAGCCACACACAAAAAGTCCTTTCATGGCTACTTCACATTGATATCTATTTTTGAGAGAGAGAAGCTGAACTGAAGCAGCATGACTCTCTAATTCGCTTTTTCTCCTTGTCAGCAATTGGATTGACAGGGCTGGGGTACAGACAGACACACTGTCACCTCCAGTTTAAATGCCCCACTGGGATGTAAATTCAGAATAAAGGGAGTGAAAAAAATTCCATCCCAGCCAGATTCTAAAACATATTTAATATATACACCAGATGAGGACTGCTATCATCTTTTGTGGAGAGAAGATTGATGCTTGCATGACAGCATCTGTACTGCAGAAAAAGGGAGTTGAGGATGCTTAGACCTGTAAAGGCTTGACTTGCTGTTGTTGCCTACATGCCAGATTTTCTTTGGCTTTTACCTAGCACACATCTTTCTTCCAGCACAGCTTGCTAGTGACCATTCTCATGTTTGCTTGTTGCAACAGTTTAGAAGATGGTGACTTTCTTCTCCTACACCTCATTTACCCAAAGTGGAGCAGGTCAGAGGGCTGTTCTGTTTGCTTTGTTAATTCTTCTGTCCTGTAGCATAAGAAGGAGGGGACTGTAAAAGAAAGTCAAAGAGAGCAGGTCCAAAATGGAAACAAGAAAATATTTCTTCATATTTTGGCACCTATAGTGATATGGACCTTGACACAGCATCAAGAAAACTAAGACTAAGGAAAGATTTAAAACAGGATTAGACTTGGCAATATATTTGGAAGAAGACATGAATATCATGTCTTTCAACATCATGGAGATGTTGAAAGTTAATGACAGGAATCTTTTGGGAAGAACAGAAACCCTGGGGCTCAAGATTTTATCTAATTTCTCTTCAGGATTGGGAGATTTTGTAGGTTTTAGATGATATCTAAAGGGGATTGTTGATAACTTGTCAGATAAAACTGGTCTTGATCATTCTCAGTGAGAATCACTGACTAGCTGGGCTTTCATGAACTTTATATTGCTCTTAAGCTCACCTCCTGCCAACCTTTCTGAAAGAGGTTTGTGTCAACCTAGATTGCAGGCACACAAAAAATTGAACTTGTCCTATTCCATTCAATTTCTGACAATTCCAGCAGTTGCCAGCACCAAGCCTGGAAATATCTCCTCACCCCAAAGGGTGCTACTCAATGGATGGCTGCCTCCTTGGTGTTTTGTGTACCATTTGGAACACATTCTGCCATAGGATCAAAACCAGCACTAAGAACTACCTAGTAACCTAAGCAAGTAGTAAGTCCTAAGCAACTTAACTCTGTTGGGCATTTAATTATTTTATAAGTAATTGAAGTAACACAGTCTCAAAACATTGGAGAAAAGTGAATTTTGTGCCTACTGAAGTCCATGTAAAATTAGCTACACCAAAGAAAGGGGCAGTCCTCCACCGTGGATCCATTCCTTTCTCCCCTGTGAACTCTCTGCATCACCAGAAAGAGTCCCCATTAGTCTACCAGGACATTCAAGTCACTGCACCTGTTGAAAGAGGTAAATTCCTTCCTTACTTCAGGGAGGAATTATCAACTTCAGGAAAGTGTGAGAATGAGTAGGTAGGAAACCACAGAAATAGTCCATGGCCACGAATTAATAGACAATCTCAACCTATTCATGCTAAGCAGCTTTCCAGGGAGCTGAGGGTGAAAAAAGTGTCCTTGCACCATCACACCTCAGACAGACGTCCAGCAGCGTCAGTGGCTCTGTACAGTAACGCCAAACTTGTTCCACAGCCAGCGCCAAATCCTGCATCCAGCTGCTCCCACAAGGCCAGGATATAAATCTCAGACAACGTATTTTTTGACAGCTCAGACTGGCACACCCACTGACCTCATGGGGAGGTCTGCACATACTTCAAGGGTAGAATATGACTTTTAAGTAGTAAATTGATGTTTATCTGCTTAATGCCTTCTTACGGTCAGTGTTGCTGAGTAAGATGTGCTCCCCTTCCATGTCTTTGTGCTCTGCTCCTCGTCTCCTCCATCTCTGTTCTCTTCTATCCTTCTTCCCACTCATCTCCTCTTCTTTCTGTATTTTCTCCTCTGTAATAGCCACCAGTTCCCACCATGACCCAAAGAAATACTTCATTACTCCATCCTTGAGATAAGAGCTGTTGTTATATTAAAGCTATTCATTCAGGAGTAACCAGTAAAGTGAATTTCAACTTGACATAGTTTCCACATATGCAGAGCTCACCCTCCACTAACCATTTGGTTTAACTAGGTTGGTATTTTACCATTCTACTTTAAGTCCCATAATTGTAAATGGTGTTCTGATATTAAAATGGATGTCTAATTAAGGTAAATTAATCCCAAACTAGCCTTTCAGGCTGTCTGTAGGCCCAGGAAAGTAATCCTGTGGCAGTTATATTAACAAAAGATCTTGCAAAAGCTCTCTTGCAGCTGACACTGTTGCAGCAAGTATAATGACATTTAATTTCTTTGCATTTCCAAGCCTTCTGGTGATACAATGTCTGTGTTTTCAGATTATTCTTTTCAGTGAAAATATTGCTCTAATTGCCTGTTTTCAAAGTAGCTGTGATTTATTTCTCTTGTTCAAAGTTGTTAAATAACAATAGTTCTTTTCTCCACTCTTTACATTTTTGGGCAATGAGGAGAGTGGGAAGCCCCAGTTAAATGAAGGCTTTTGACCCTGGAGGAGAGTGGGAGAGGATATGGAAGGAGACTAGTAGAGATATTTTTTGGCAGAAAATGCCAAAAGATTCTGGACATTTTAACAAAATAGAAAGCATAACAGGAACAGTAAGGTAAGGTCCTGTAATATTTTACCAGAAGAGGAACCAAAGAGGAAAATAACACAGGCTTTGCCCCTTCCTCTGCAGTCCCACCCATTGTGAAACAGAGCCTGAGGGAACGTTAGATCAGCCACACACAGGGCAAACATCCACTGCAAAATCGGGGGTAATTCAAGTGGAACATTTTGAGACGGAGTGAAGAGAGTGATAGTCAACAAACACTCAGACCCCCTCTTTAGCCCATGTATCTGTGAAATTGGCTCACCAGGGTTACACCTCTCAATTCTGATTTTCACACTGCGTCCTGCAGTAACCAGGTGCTCCACCAGGAGAATTTCAGCTCGCTCCTTTCCTCCATGTGGCCCAACAAAACCAGTCCCAGGACCTGGTCCACCTCCGTGGAGGACAAAGTACTGGACTTGGTAGTTGGAAACTCTTGTTTTGTCATTTTGGGCAGCCTATCACTGAAAAAAACAAACAAAAAAAACCCCAAAAAACCAAAAAACCCCACAAAAAACCAAACAAACAAACAAAAAAAAAACGCCAGCAAAAACCAACCAAACAAAAAAGGGCAAGGCCAATATGTGTCCAGCCCAGGCAGCTGCCATGACATTGCTCCCTGAGAAGTGAGGTGGCAGGGTCAGGGCTCCCTGTGCCCCACATAGTGGCCACAGGACTAGGTGAGAACAGTGGCTCACCTGCACCCATTGTTTCTGAAAAGGGCTCTTGTATATCACCCCAAATCCCCACTTCTGAGAGCCCCAGAGGACAGGACATACTCACCTCCCTAAGTTCACAGTGTGACCCACTTTCCTTATTAAGGAACTGCTTAAAAAAGCACAGGCAGTTCTAAATTAAGATGAGAAATCTCAATGCAGTGCAAATGATAAACACAGACAGAGGGATAACAGGGGTGGGGAGGCCTGGGATAGACTCTACATGCTCTTGGCAAACCTTAGTAGATTCTGCAAAAACTAGAAAATATGTGTAGTGAAGAAGGTGACGTGTATCATCCTCCTGGCTGCTGGTCTGCTGTGAAGTGACCCACAATCCACTCCACTGAGCTCACAGAGCTGCCACAGGAGAGCTACATGGAGGATCTGGGCCTAATTTACCCAAGAAAATAATAACTTTAGGCAAAACAGGCTTACTGATTCTTACATTAAATGTGTTTGTTTCCATAGCAGCAGGTGAATAATGTCAGAGCAGGAACTTTAATCCCAACAAGAGCAAGTACACTACTGTGGCTTTAATTGAGGAATAATTAATTTGCAACTAGCATCTTCTCAGGTTGCTCATTATATGGCATTTGTATATAATCACTCACATACACACAGCATATCCTGGGACACATTAAGCATTTTATTTTCCTGAATTTAAAAGGGAGCTTCTTGCTGTTAAATTGCTCACAGCCCCTCCAGAATCCACCAGTATTTATATAACTCTTGCCAATGTTTATATTAAGTGCAGAGGTGCTAACAGATCAGTATGATGATTTTCCCTCAGGTCTGCACAGAGTCTTCTGTATATTCCCAAAAGAACCTAGGAGATAATCCACAATATTTAACAAAAATGGATTCATTGTCAAAAAAGTCCCATTTGTGCCAATCCTGCAGCTTCTTGGGTTATGATTGTTATGGTGGTTGTGTCTTTCTCATACACAAGGGTGTGCTCCTGCATGAACACACAGACAGAGCACATCCACGCATTGTTAGGATAGAATTACTTTTTAGGACTATAATTAGTCCAGATTGTGCTAGCTCAATAAAGCTTCTAAAATAAAAAGCCTGGAAGGTTTTTTTCTCTTCTTTCCAACCTGCAGCTTGCCTGGATGAAGACTTTAGGTGGCCTACCACCAAGGGGTGGTTGCTTTCTTCCATGGGCAAAAGCAAAATCCATCAGGCATCCTGCCTGCATGACAGCTGGCAGACCTGGTACTCTCCTTACAGGGGACACTGCACAAAGCCACCAGCTAGTCCAGCTTGCAACTTCTGGGTAGCTGCCAAAAGTGTAAGAGCTGAGGAACCCCTGACTGACAGGCTGAAGGGACACTCGGTGCAGGCTGTGTCCATCAGACATAGGCACAATACAGCCCAGACATCTTCACCCAGCATTTCTCTGTTTAAGGAGTGTCTTCACTGGGACCCAAGAACATGACCTACCGTCTTGCCCAGGGTGTAACTCTCAGAATCCCTTTGGGGTTTTGCCAGGAGAAAGAGTCACAAGAGCACAAACAGACAAGTAATGGGTACCAAAGCAAGTCTGCATCTCAAGCTACACCCAGGCTAATCTGGGGTGAGAATTAGACATATTGGCTAAAACTGAACAAGCAATAAACATATGACTATTGGATTCAAAAAACATAAGGGCAATCAGAAAAGTCATAAGAGTTTCTGAATGTTTGTCAGGGGACACTCAGCACTGACAGTATAATTATACCAATTTGAGAACCAGAGGAATGTTTTTAAGAATATCTGTCAAACTAATGGATGCAGAGATTCTGAATATTGCATTTTTATGTCTTCCAAATCACTGTTCAGCAGCAATTGTTCTTTTGTCATATGGGTAAAATTTGCACTTCTGTATGTTTTCTTCAGGATTCGTTGTCTTAAAGAAAAACCTAAACAGGCATGTTATTAGCCTGTACTGACTTAAATTACTGAAGAAAAATGTCAGGTGCTGTGATTATGGATGCAGAATAAGGGTTTATTATATTACACTTACTATTAGAAGAAGAGAAGGATTTGAGTTATTGGCAGGGGTTGCTGCCAAATTTGGTTTTGTCCATTAATTATTTGGTTTCTGAGGCAGCATGTCAGATATCAGAAAAGGAAAAAATGAAGTCTGGAATCCAGACAGGATTTGTAGCTCCTTTAGATTCTTTCATCTAGCTTTACAAAGGCTAGATACTTCAGTGGCTCTATACATGCTCACAGAGATACACAGATTAAATCAGTCTGCTGGAGGACATGTGGTTAAGCAAATCACTTGAAAGATGACCTTTTTTACCTGGCTGTTCTGGCCAGCCATTTTCAGGTTCAATACAGTTGTCACCAGCTGGCAAATAAGATATGATCGTTTTGCATCTTCATCCATTTTTAAAAGTCAAACATTCATACAAAGATATCTGGTCAAATGGTCTGCCAATGGAGTGTGTTTGATATCATAATACTTTTTCAATACCTGAAAACACAAAGTTTCACATAGCAACTTGACTAATTTTTTTTTCCTTTTACACCTTTTCGATTTTTGAAAATTCCTAACCCATTTACAGTCCTAATAACATGCTTCGTTGTCCTCTTAGAAACTCTAATTACTTCTATCCACCAGATTCATCTTCTCATCTGTCCTTATGAGCAGCACAAGCTTGGTATTTTTGAGGAACAGACTTGTTTCCTTACAGGAAGTGTGTTTTGCATTAAAAACCTCCACTTTGGTTTTTTTTTTTTGATTGTATATCTCCAAAGGTGCTTCTGGTTTGCTCTCTCTCCTTTTTCTTGTTTCTCTTAAAATTTGCACTTTATATGTGCAACAATCTCACCTATGTTATCTTCACTATTTACTTTGAAATGTATGTACTCCCTCTAGCCATCCCTTCAAAAATGTTGGCTGCCTTCACTTTATTTCCTCTCCTGTGCTCAAGAGGAAATACCATGCATGATTTGTACTTTTGATGCCTCCTCCTGCAGAAAGCTATCTGAAAATTCCAGCTTGCAAACAGAGTGCTGAGATTGCGAGGGTGTTTGTGAACACACAGATTACTGCAGTGAAATCCTCAGCCATGGGCCTGAAACAGAGAGCTGCTTTGTCTACCTACCAGGGTGCTGTTCTTAGCATGTCTGTGATAGTGGTCTTCTCATTCCCAGCCTTGTCTTTCCACTATTGCTGCTGGCATCCTCCTGCCAGTTAAGGAATCTCTTTGCCAACTGCTTTTGGTCTTCATTGAAAATGAAAGACAACGCCAACATTCAGTGGATGTATTTTACTTCTGGGAAAAAACTAAGCAATGCGAACTCTCTAAGCAGGTTAAGCAGTCTCAGGACCTAAGACAAAAGCTTGCAAAGTGTCCAATCTAACTTGCACATGGCCTTAAACAACCCATGTCTTCCAGCCCTTTGTTCATAGAAATTTCCCATGTAGCAATTTTGGGGCAGGGAAAAGCTGTCCAATATTTTGTATACATAGAAGCTGTGAAGCTCTCTGTTCAGACAGAAACATTTGAGGAACAAGTGACCCTTGTAACAGGATATGTGTGATCCCAAAAGGCAGTGCATCTACTTAACCAGATGACATTGCAGTCCTGCATATATTATCATAAAGATTGGTACAGGAAGGGATTTAACTGAGAATACAAGTTATCCTGCAGAACAAAGGTGAGCTGAAGGTAATGGCACTCGAGCTATCGCTCCAGCATTCTAATGACAAGACATCAAAGTGAACCCTGGAGTCTGATGAACGCAGGAGAAGCCTGGACTGGATTTGATGTTCAGCTGCTGCACTTCATACATTGGGTGTGCTGAATTTGCTGCTGAAACAAGCCAGCAAAGACACAACAGAACAATTTTAACCACATAGGTTAGACATAAATTTCTCTTCTCTGAAGCCCTAAGTGCCTTAATTCTACACATTAGATACTGCTGAATAAACAATGTTCATACTGTTAAAATAAATCCCAAATAATTACAAATATTACAAGGTATTTCTATCAAAGTTTATCCAGTGTTTATAGCTGAATTCTGAGCCATTCTAGTGTTCTTGTCTTGGTGAGAGGTGAAAAGTAAATCTCTCACAAAAATGAAATGGTTGTTGTGATCATCCCTAGGAGTCTGAATAAGGACAGTTCTGCCTCCAGCAGTTGCACTTTAAGCAAAGGGAGAAGAAAAGGTTTCCCTTTCTACTTTGGGTTTGCTACACAATATCAGCATCCTCAGAAATGTCTGGTACTCGCCCTCTGCTACACCAAGCTCAGACTGAGAAGTAACACAGCAGAGTGTGGGCAGCTTCAGTGTAGCCGCTTTTATACATACTGGCAGTTGAAGTTAACATGGTGAAACATAGATGCTTCCTGCTGCTCTTCAGCGGATACTCTCAGACTCGGAGACGTGTTCTGATGAGATTTTCAAACGCAGTTGAAGATATGTCTATAACTTTTTGAAACAGCCCAAGCTGGGACAGGGTAGAGCACATGCCTTCTGCAAATTGACATTTACAAAGTATTTCAGTTCTGACTACTGAAAATTAGTAACTGCACGTGAACAACTTGACCACTCTCCTTATCTGCTAAAAGTAAGGTTTCCATTTTATAGTGGTTTATTTTTGTCTCATGTGGCAGAATAAAAACAACCCATAACCACATTATTCCCCATGGATAGTTTAGGTAAAAAATGCCACTATGTTCATTATGGTTGCTGTCTCTACATACATTGTAAATAGGCAAAAAAGGGAAAGTTTCTCCATTAGCTTATAAAGAGTCTTGCCAGATGTCAAAAATACAAGATGTTTTGATGTTAGGGCTCAGTGCTGCACTGACGAATGTGAATGTCGGTTCCATGGTGACAGGATAGAATAAAAAGTACAGAGAAAAAGACCCTGTACAGACTGTACCCATTTCATTCATCTGTCTAACCAGAGCTCAGAACAAAGAGAAAACAAAACCATTCTTGTTCCACTAATAAAGCACTTCACTGATTCCCCCTAATGCTAGAGATCATGTTAATCAGGAGGTCTTGCTATTCCTATTATCTTTTTACTTGTACCAAAAGAACATTTTCTTCAGCAAGGTGAACTTCCTGAAAGCTATTTCTTTACTCTGCCATACCAATCCTCAAATGAATTAATTATTTGCTTTAGAGTGGGGGAATATATTTTATTCTAAGTAATTTGCAACTTCCTCAGTTGCTTTGGTAATTTCAGATGCTTTGTCACCCTCAGCATCATATGTAGACTCTGATTCATGTGAGTTCATGAGAGCCATGTGGTCCCAGGGATGAACTAGCCAGCAGACATGCCTTATGACATTTAGTTTCTGGGAACTCCAAAAAAAACCTCCCACCCATATCTTGATTCAGTAGCGATGTGATTTAAACTCTTCCTATTTAACACAGATGTAGTCATGCTCACAAGAACATTTTAACTATTTTCCAATTGTATTTTTAATGAGAAATTACTGGTTGCGTGGACTCAGATTGCAGTGGTAACCATGCTGTTTCTGTTTAAAGATAAAAAGAAAGCACACACATTTCTATTCCTGGTGAGTTCATTGCTCCTTGGGCTTCCTTGTACAGGAAACAGATGTAAACCAAGACATTCCAGCTATCACAGAAACATGACACGCTGGTTTTCTTAGTTCTCCCCTTTTGGAAAACTTAAGTTTTCAGATACCCTCTAGAAAGGGCAAATTTGGGGAGAAGGGTGGGAATGGGGTGATAAAGGGGGAGGCGGAAGTGGCGGAAGTGGCGGAAGTGGCGGAAGTGGCGGAAGTGGCGGAAGGAAGGAAGGAAGGAAGGAAGGAAGGAAGGAAGGAAGGAAGGAAGGAAGGAAGGAAGGAAGGAAGGAAGGAAGGAAGGAAGGAAGGAAGGAAGGAAGGAAGGAAGGAAGGAAGGAAGGAAGGAAGGAAGGAAGGAAGTGGCGGAAGGAAGGAAGGAAGTGGCGGAAGTGGCGGAAGGAAGGAAGTGGCGGAAGGAAGGAAGTGGTGGAAGGAAGTGGCGGAAGGAAGTGGCGGAAGGAAGGAAGGAGGGAAGGAAGGAGGGAAGGAAGGAAGGAAGGAAGGAAGGAAGGAAGGAAGGAAGGAAGGAAGGAAGGAAGGAAGGAAGGAAGGAAGGAAGGAAGGAAGGAAGGAAGGAAGGAAGGAAGGAAGGAAGGAAGGAAGGAAGGAAGGAAGGAAGGAAGGAAGGAAGGAAGGAAGGAAGGAAGGAAGGAAGGAAGGAAGGAAGGAAGGAAGGAAGGAAGGAAGGAAGGAAATGTTCACAGAATTCATCCTTAAGTTCTTTGCTTTCAGAATGTGCCTTTTCTTCATTTGGACTTGACACCTTTAATGAAATACTTTTTCAGGCAGAAGAGGAAGGTTTTTGCACAGGAGCAGTTCAAGCAAAAGGCAAAGGGCCAGTGGGATTAGTTAAATTGCTTTTTCTTTCATACACAAGGTGCAGGTTTCAGAAAATCTGCTTGCATTCCTACTTTTGCCATGATCCTGTGGACAGCTGTCCCAGTGTTTGGCATTGTACAGTGAAGATGGTCTGCTGAGAGAAGTGGGCAGGCTCAGGGGTGTAAAGTGAAGCTGGTGGGGGTTCACAAGTCTGAAGCTTCAGTCTGAAAGAATAAACTCCAGGAAAATCTCAGAAATAGCTAACAAATCACCCAGGGTAGTTACAGCCAGGGTGCATCACATCAGTGCTCAGTCCATGTTTTCTGTTTATGTTTTGATATTGCCTAAAGGTCCCAGTTTGGACTGAGTCTCAAAAACAGTACCAGATGCACTTGGGTGTGCATCCTGCACAGATGGGCCTCCCTGCTCTACTGCTGACATGAGAACTCACTGCAGCTGCCTCCTGCCCAAGTCTCCATAGCTACCAAAAACCGAGCTGTGAGGAGAGATAGTGTGTCATCACCCCACAGAGCAGCAGCCCAGAGGCAAAGTACTCCTGGCCCCCATGGTAGATGTAGAGAGTGACTGGCATTGTGTGAGCACAGAAACTAGAAAGTTTAGAGCCCAAGCAGCTTCTGGTCAAAAAGACAAATGGAGCAACCACTTTTAACCACAAAAGCCACTTTATGAAAGCTGAATTTGATACAGGATCTGTTCATGTTTTCCCAGTTTCCTAATCCTAAATAATTCATTTTCCTTAACATCACCCACAGCATCTGTTTGTCAGTGAAAGGCCTTCATAATCCCCACACTGTTAATTACCCTGCTTCTCTCCTGTCATATCAATCACAGGGGAGCTGTGGCCATTTTTTGAAGGCAGATCCTTTTGATACCATATGACTTGTATAATATTGTTTAAGTTTGCCTTAATAGTGTGGCAGAAAAATGAGTGAAATATCCTTTGCCTGGAAGGTTCCCACAGGCTGAAGTCTCAGCACTCAGAAGATGCAAACTTGCAAACAGATCAGAACATGACTGAAAACATTTTCATCTTGGCACGGACTAAACATAAGTTAAGGTTGATGCATTGTCCATCTGCTTCATGGTGGACACTGGGGTATGTCACTGCCTTTGTCTTAGAGCTGCTGCCCAGCCCTCAGGGAAAACTGAACCTGTGCCCATCTTGCTTCCACTATGCCCTGCTGCTGAGGATTTTCTGTTCTCCTGAAATGGGGACATGAGGCCAGACCTGTACTTCTGTAACTCCTGCAGTTGACAGGACCTGTGCTGTATTGTCTCAGCACCAGAGAGGCTCCAAGCAAATTCCCAAGCAGCTGTTGGAAATCCTGACAGCTCACCTTATGCACAATAATTTGGAAAGATCCATTTGAGCCTTCAGAGCAGTCCTATGATTTCTATCCAAAACAATTACAGCAGTTGAATCTAGGATAAAAATTTTATCCTCCCTTATGGAAGAACAGAGTTGCCAGTACTGAGACACATTTTGCAAACTACAAATGTGGGGAAGCAACTCTAACAGTGATTGCCTGAATATGAGCCAATGAGATTTGACACCAGCTAGCTGGCTTGGTGAAAAGGTCTTGTTATCAGCTTCTGCAAGCTTCAGTTCACACAGTTTCTGCGCGATTGTCTTTCCTGCCTTGTACCTTGATGATAAAAATCATGCCATACCAGGTCTCCATTCAAAATGTCAAAGTCTGACAAAAAGTCTTTCTTAAAATATTGCATTGAGACTCTTGAGGGAACTTGCAAATGTTTGTTTGTTCATTTGAGTTTTCACAGGCAGGGAAACTGGCACAAAGTGTTGAAGTGTGACTTGCATAACCATTGAAATGTGAGTCCACTGGTCACAATGGTTTTCTTGAATTGCAACATATTCTTTATAGATGTGAGATAATTTTTTAATTTTGGGGGTTGGGGGGGGTTGTTACAGTTCCTGGATAATTCCTTCTAACTCTTCTTAGCTTTTTTAAGTGTACTTCTTCTCAAATCAAAATATATGACCTTCATTGTGAGGGTGATGGAGCTCTGCAGCACATTGCCCAGAGAATTTCAGGAGTTTCCATCCTTGGAGACACTCAAAAGCTCTATAGACGTGATGCTGAATAACTGGCTCTAGGTGGCTCTTCTGGAACAGGGGTGCTGGACCAGAAGATTTTCAGAGGTCACTTCCAACCTCAACCATTCTGTGATTCTAGCTACTGATAGCATTTCAGACTGCAATATTACTTCATATCTGCCATAGTCATGAAAGAAAGCTATTTTATTCCTGTGTTAACCAGAAGTCCCTTAATACCTTTCCTGTACCTCAGAAAGGGAGAATGGTTAACCAGAAAGAAAGAATGAAAAGAATTTACTGTAAGAATAATTTTAAATATTCATTTTTGAAGTGAACTGCCAATTTTTTGCTTTTATTATTTGAACCACATTGCTCTTCTATCACTGTGATTGTGAATTTTCAATCTTTACTGCCTTACAGCAACTTCTGTGAATTTCCCAAACCTTCCAAATCACCTTGAGGATGTCTCTGGATTGGGTTGCAGCTCAAGTCACAGACAGGACATACATGAGATACATTACTACTGAAGTTTGTTGACACAGTGACACATCTCTGAGTCAGATTTCCTTCTTTTTTTTATTAGTCTTATGGGTGGGATGCAAATTATTTCTAGCCTATACTGTGTCAGACATTACAGTAGGGTGGATCAATAGATGTCTCTCTCTACCCCATAACTCTGTCCAAGGAGAGTAAGCAAGGTTACTATTTTTATCTCTTCGTTAATATTGAATTCTGGTAACCTGTAGGAAACCATCAAAGTTATTGCAGCTCAGTGTAACACTCCTTCCAGACTTGGTGTCTGTTTACAGCTCATCTGCATTTAGAATTATGCCTCCTTTATCTGTCTGGCACTGATTTAGGGTAGTAGTTGAATATGTGAAACACAAATAATTTCAAATAATTTGGCAACTCTATGAGTCTGAAACTTGCTTTGTATTAAATGTGACATTTCCTGTGTGGGGAACCATATCTTGCCTTAACACTATTGAGACCAATAACTTCTGTTGCTTTCCCATTTTGTACTTTAACAGCCATTTAATGCCAAAGGGGGTAGGGGAAGGCAATACCTCATGCTCAATGTTTGGAGTATTTAAATCACTCCATTGATAAGGAGGAAGGGGTGCTTGGTGTTCTCTGTCAATAAATGGGGTTTAAACAAAGACCTTCATTGAGCTGGATGCCAGACTCTCATCCGTGATCAAGCACTGAGTAGCTCCATCTCAGGAAATGCCTGAACATATGGAGAGAGTTAGCTTCCCAGCCATGGGAGAGTCAGGATCTGAGAGCAAGGCTGCCACTCAAATCCAGCTGTTGCAAACCTGGGAGAGGTGAAAACTGCTGAGTCTCTGGATAGGAGCATCCACAAGGACTCCACTACATCCCAGTCTTGCTGCTTTTATTTTCTCTGGTGCATGTGTGATATTTGCATATCACAAAGGTCAGGAGAAAAACAACAGCTATAGAAATAAGAAGAAGCAAGAATCAGATGCCAAAGAAATACCCTGCACACATAGGTTGCACTTACTCTAATGCTCTCAAAACAAAGGAACAGTATATACCCTGATATTTGTAAGGTAAATTGAAAAGTTCATTAAGAAGTCAAAGTTGTCCAATTTGAAGCTCTATCCCAAGATACTGAGCCTCAAAGGAGTGTTTGACATCTCTTGATCATCCCCAAGCTGTAAGACAGGACAGACCGTACCAGGCACAGGTAAAAATGAAATATATATTGCAGCTTGTTCAGCAGGTAAATAAAGTATTTCTATAAGGATTGCAAGATATTTAGAAGGAGGTCAGAAAAGTTCAGGGGCAGGTTTTGTTTCAAGATTAATTGCTCCCCAAAGTTCAGACGTACATTTTCCCTGTTTCTGAAATTGGTACCAGCTGCAGTTTATTTCATGTTTTTTCTTGCTTTCCTTAATATTTTCTTCATTTGGATATTCTAATCAAAACCAATAGATTACTCCTTCTGAGTATGCAGGAAGAAGAGAACAGACCCTCATCTAGCATTTTTATACTGATAATATGGAGTGAAAACTGATTCCCTTCTCCAGCCATGATGATGTTTAATGATTTTGACAACTTTGTAACATATGCTTGAGAAATTAGCAGAATAAAGCCACTCCTCTCATTTCTTAACCAAGATCTGTAGTGCATAAGACAGAGCTGAAACAGTAACATGATCTAAAAATCTCAGCCTTCATCCATTCATGCTGGTTTTCTCAAATCCAAAAGGCAATCATTGTCCAGTAAGAATTTTAACCTGTACCTGCTTTTACACATATGCCTGACCTTTATATGCATGTGTGAGTCAGTCTCATGGTGGAGTCCATCCTGTGCCTGAAGTCACAAATAAAAGTGCAGCTCCTCAGACATGCATAGAACAGTACATCGTGTTTAATTATGCTGATCTCAATGCTAAGTAAGCTTGTAGGCAGGAATTAGAAATGGGAACCCTGTTGCTCAATTTTGGGTGTCTGCTCATGAACTAGTTGTCGTGACTCACTCTCCAGACAATGTAGGTCCACCCAGTAAAATCGCAGAATCACAGAAGCATGGAAGCATTTAGGTTGGAAAAGGCTCCAAGACTGAAGCCAACATTTGACCAATCACCAACTTGTCAACTAGATCAGACCACTAAATGCCCTGTCCAGTCATTTCGTGAGCACCTCCAGGAATGGTGACTCCATCACCTCCCTGGGCAGTCCATTCCAGTACTTGGTAATCCTTTCAGTGATGAAATTCCTCCTGATGTCCAAAATGAACCTCCCATGGCACATCCATGGGCCACTTCCTCTTGTCCCATCACTGGTAGCCTGAAAGAACTGATCCCCACCTGGCTATCACCTTCTTTCGGGGAGTTGTAGACAGCAATAATTCCACCTCTGAGCTAAACTTCTTTTCCCCAGGATAAACACCCCCAGCTCCCTCAGCTGCTCCTCACCTGAGTTGTGCTCCAGACCCTTCCCCAGCTCTGTTGCCCTTCTCTGGACACTCTCCAGCTATTCAATGTCGTTCTTGTAGTGAGGGGCCCAGAACTGGACACAGCACTCAAGGGGAGGCCTCACCAGTGCCGAGTACAGGGGGACAATCCCTGCCCTGGTCCTGCAGGCCACACTGTATCTGATCCAGGCCAGGATACCATTGGCCTTCTTGGTCACCTGGGCACACCCTGGCTCATGTTCTACTGCTGCTGACTGAACAGGAAAATGACCCCCAGGTCCTTTGCCAGTGAGAAGCTTTCCCTCCAGCCCGTAGTGCTGTAGGGGAGTGTTGTGGCTCAAGTGCAGAACCTGACATTTGGCCTTGTTGAACCTTGTTTTGTTTGCTGTGGTCCATCAACCCAGCCTGAAGTACTTTGTAAAGGCTGATGGTCATTTCAAGACAAGATGAACCTCCTGAGCACAAATTATGGTGACTGTATTGATGTTTTCCACTGGATGCAAAGGGAATCTGAGGTGGTTATATCAGAAATAATGTTCTTCACTAATAGCATCCACAATTTAGATGAATTTCCCCCCCTTTTTTTCTCCTCAGAAAGCAAGGTCCTCTGGAAGGAACTGGCCAATGTTTGGAAAACTCATTACTATTCATGGATACATGGTTGATGTTTGTTGCAAACAAATGCATTCCTATAAGTTATGGACCAAGATATTGTAAATACTTCCATATATGAGTGGTTTATAACATAAATGGAAAGCTACAAAACTACAGAAGAGTGGTGCCCAGTTAATGGTAGAGAGAGTGCTGGTAGACCAAGAATACAAAGTCAATGAAGTGTAGTTTTGATGAGATATTTTAAAATCAGATAGGCAAGAAAGAGCTGCTGGTTATCATCTGCACAGGTATCAGCTGAGTACCCCATTTAAAATTGCTTCTGATACTTTTTGCAATGCACCTGTGAGTCTGAGTTCACTGAGGTCCTTGTGTGGAAGACTGGCATCTAAAGGCCACTCATTCTGTAAATGAGATAAGTATAAGCCACTTCACTGGGCAGATCCTCTCTGGAGGATCAAAGAGATAGAGTGTGAGCTAGAGAGCACCATCGAGCACTCTGTTTTGAAGCAGAAGACCTCTCCATCTCCTGTTACCCTGAGCACCACCCACAAATTGGTTGCAGGAGGCTGAAAAAGCAGCAGTGACAAAAGGAAAGGCTGCTGGTGACGAGACACGAGTGAATGAGGCAGGCAGTGGTTTGTGCAGGGCGGCTGTCCCACCCTCTGCTCTGCCCCGGGAACACCCCGTCCATCCCAGGCGGATGCCAGAGGAAGTGGAGTCATGGCCTGCTCGCCCACCAGCTGCCCGGTGCTGGCTGACGGAGCGGCCGCAGGCACAGTAGGAAGTGATTATGAATACAGAAAGCTCCCAAGGCGGCCTCAGAGGGGCCCCTGCTATGCCCATCACACACTTGCTTTCAAGCACTTTGTAGAATTTCCTGATTTCTTTTTTTTTTTTTTTTTCTACAAAACCAAAGTAAAAAAGCTGTAAGGTACCCCAAGATGCTTATAGTGTTAACATAATAATAGGCAGGTAAAAGCAATGCCTCCACATGGTACACAGCTTAGATAAAGAGAGGTTTCAACCCTGATTCATGGATATTAACAAAGCCTTAGGACCATTTTTCAGAAAATACTGATTGTGGAAATTAAATGCTTACCTGAAGAGGGGAGATCAGATGTAGAAATAATTATGGACGTTAAAATGCTGCCACATCTTCTTTTAATTAAGTATTACCAAGCTGCCCTGGCACAGTCCTTTCTGCATCCTGTAAGTCAGCCACAGTGTAAGGATTTGTTAGATTTCTGCTTGCTCTGCAGCGGCAAGGGGCTAAGAGAGTCCAGTAAGATAGGAAGCACCCCAAAATGTCAAACAAATTTTATACCTGTTTGATGCACTGAAAACAGCTTTTTGTTTGATCTGTATCCAAATTTCTATCAATTTTCAGGATGATTATGGTAGTTTCCATTATCATTCCAACTTGAATAGAAAGTGGCAGGCCCCTGGACCTCTAATGAAGTTGTCATTCTCTCAATTGCACATTTGCCAGTAGGAATTCAGTCAACTACAGAAACTGTGTATTTGTTACAGAGTTGCAGACCTCAGTTGCAGGGAGAGGAACTTTAAGCTTTAGACACGAACAACCATATCTAGGTGGCTGAAAGTATATCTTCCCCCAAAATAGGTACAGAATAATCTTTTCTGTAGCAACTATCATTATTATTATTATTATCATCATTATTGAGAGAACCAACAATGCAATATTTAGTAACAGAAGAAAATAGAAATTTAAAACTAATATAATCGAAGAAACGTGTGCGATGTAACCATGTTATTCAATATAAAAGTCCTATTCAATAGTTCCTCTAAAATATTGCTTTTATCTCCTTGTGGGTGGTCTAATGGCAGCTTGGATTATAATACAAACATAGATGGATTGGTTCAAAATCTCCTGCAGGACCCTCTCCTTCTCTGTCTGCCATCACCTACTATCATTTGGGAACTGACCCAAAAATATAAGATTTGGCCCTTCTATTAAAAGGAAACTAATGTGATTAGTTAGGTCAATAAGTAATGGGTCTTTTAGAGACAAAAGATATTTAGTTTTGGACAAACCAAAACTAAATTTGTCCAAGATTTTTAAGGAAATGAACAAAGTGAAAAAATATGTTTTGGCTCAAACTTTAGTGTTTCTTGTAATCTGGAATGTTAAGTTTTCTCTCATTGTCAGATTGTTTAACTCTTTTGCTTTATTTTGGTTGAGGTTTTTTGTATGTTTGTTTTTGTGGGTTTTTTTTAAGATTGGCTTAATGTTGCTTAGATGAAGTATCAAATTGGTTTAGTTTTGCTGAGATGAAGTGTCAAATGCAAAAATTCAGCACTTCTGACACAAAGGGGTTTGTGATTGCTTGGTTCTTTCCTCTTTGCTTCTCCTCTTTCTTTTCAAGTGAGACCCATTTGACAGCTTGAGGCTGAATTTTCCACGGAAAAGACTCTTTTCAAACAACATGCTGTAATGAGTTTGCTACTGGTAAATACTTCAGCTGTAGGAAATTGCAGCAATTCCTTGCATGAGTGAGAGGTTCAATCCTATGCTGATGTCAGAGTTCCCCCATTTTCCATATCAAGGGCTTGTTATTCTAGTGTATGGCAGAATATCATGAGATTCAGGTCCCCCCCCCAAAATATTACTGTGATAACTGTGTCCATTTCCCTTTTCTCCATTCCTATTGCTATTTCAGTGCTTTTATTCAATAAAGGATGCCAACAACTCCTTCAGTTGGAGCTGGCACATTAATGGTACCCCAGGGGTGTCTTGGGCTAAGAAGCAGAGGAAAATTAAGCTGGTTATGATACTTCACACTGTGGTGAAGGATTTAACTCCAATGGAACTGAAAGAAGAAATGAGCACAGACAACTTAGTTCACCATCTTAAAGACAGGGAAAGACACCCATAGAAAATAACTGGAGACCCATTGTCAAACAAATTCACCTACTTACTAGAATGGGGAATATTAATCTAATTTGCCCTAAAGAATATATCTAACAGTACTGATGGTGCCAGCTTTCTGCATATGCTCCAGCAATGACTCTGTTTTCTGATGTTTCTCAATCTTTGACCAACACAATGTCCTGAAGAAGATAATTCCCATGCACTAGAAATACAGAAATATTGTCAAAAACTTGTATCAATTAGCATGTTCAGTGTGTGGTTTTCAGCTTATTATGGAAGTTGATGTCTGTTTTATTTGCTTTCAGGTTTAGTTTCATGGAGTTTTGTTACAGCAATAATGGGGACATACACTGTGTTTTCAATGCTTTTCCTGGTGGATATTCAAGATATGATGCCCAATCACTATTATTCACAGCACGTGTGCACTCACTGTCAGAAAGCACAAGCCTTTGACAGTGTGCCAGACAGGACTGCAAAAAATCCTGTCTGCTTTTCAAGAACAAGCTCATGGCTCTGTGTTTGAAGGAGAAAGTTACCTGTTTTCTTGTTAATCGGGTGCTATAAATGGAAAACTTTACTCTTTACTACAGTTTTCCTTGAAGCTTGTTTTAATCACTTCAGGGAAGCAGTGAAATTAAATGAAAGGAGGATGTTAGGAGCCACAGAGGAAGAAAATTTCCTCAATTTTGAGGTATAGAGTTTGCTGTACAATGATGTTCAGATGTTCAAACAAGCCACAGCTATTAAAAACATGACAACAGGTGAGGACATGATGGGTAATAGTGTGTTGATGTCTCTGTACACAGAAAACACCCATCAGCATCTACTCCTCCCAAAAGTTCAGTTTCCCTGTCCTTAAGGGTTCTCACTACATCAGATTTTGTGTGCAATGATCCATGATATCTTTGGCCTAAGCAAGATCTTCAGCACAATACCAACTACCTCAGGATGTTTGATTCTGGACACAAAAACTCTGGTTCACGCCTAAGTTGAAAGCCAGATGTCCAGATATGAACATGACTACAACTGTGAGGGTACCCAGAACATCTGCTTGGAAGCTGTCCACTCTGACACAGCATCTCAGGGACTTTGGGACTAGCAGCCAGAGGCTGGGTAAGATATACAAGACCCTCTGAAACCCTACTGAGCACTGGATTTGCTTACCTAGTGTCTATGTCCTGTGTTACAACTCAGCATGTTGAAAAGTAGAGGAGGGTGAGACCAAACTTCTCTACTGAGTCTTTTCTTGCCTTACTGGGGAAAAAGCAATCTTCCCCACTCCAGCAGTCAGCCCTTTTCTCTTTCCTCATTTCCTTGTCTTACTGTTGTGTAGCTGATTTCATGTCTGCTAACTGAAATGTTTTATCAGCAAGAAGAGAGGCACAAATGTATGACTTTCTGCTGAAGAAAATTATTTTAATACACGTCTTCATATGGAAGGGAGAAGAGAAAGGATTTTATCAGCTGTCTCTGCCCCTGATACATGCCAGGGGTGTCTGCCTTACAGGGAGGTGACAGTCAATACCATGTACTCTACGTGTCCTGTCTAATGCTGTCTTCCAGAATTCAAAATTAGGAATCCAGGGGAAACTAATTTTGTTTTGCCACCCACTTTGATGTCCAGCAATGTTTCACTTTGGGTAATAAAGCCACTTCAAATACCACAGACCCATCCCCTCCTGGCAGCCAACACAGGCTGACATAGGGTGGAGGTGACCAAGAAGCCACACAATGTTGGATGCATCATCTGACCAGAAGCCAGTGTGTGGTACCCAGTGAAGCTGTTGAAGATAGAGGACAGCCTCCAGGTGAATTCAGTGAAATACCTCTTTACCCTTCTTCTTTGAAGGTCTAGTATGGTTAGGGTTTTTCTGCCAAGCAAACATTTTTTATGTGGCTATAATCCTTCCTAAGACCCATCTTTCCCCCCCCCTGCCCCTTACCCCAAGGATTAATTTCCTTTATGACTAAATGCCTCTGCTTGCAATTTTCTTTCCAACTAAAACTCAATCTCCCCTTATGCTTGCCTGGTGTTTGGGAGTTACAGCCCTGCACAGAAGCTGCAGCTGGACTATGGGGTGGAGGTTGTAGCTATGTTCACACTCCCCATTACCAGGTGTTCAACCACTGCTGTGGGAAAGGTAATTGCTTCATCTGGTCCTGTTCATCTGTCAACAAAAAATTAGGCTTTTACTTTCATGATTAAAAGGAATTTTTCCTTTTTAATCTTTGTATTTGTGTGGTCATAAGTTAAGAGATACAACTGATTTCAAGATCATTTCTAATTGACTATTTCTAATGCAGGCAGCATTTTCCAAAGAATTTTCCTCCCTTGCAATTCATTAATCTAAATTTTACAATAAATTACAAGGCAGACATGCACGTACCTAGCCACTCAAAGATGGTCCTTTTCCCCACATATTTTTTTCTCTAAATGTAACCTACCAGCAGGAGTTCATACACAGAGACAAAGAATACATAAAACGTGTTAGCATGTTCCTTAACTGTGTCAGGAATATAAACTGTCATTGTTTCACATCGGTGAGGAGGTCCTTTTCGCTGAGACGCTGCTGTTCCCGCAGGCTGCCAGCAGAGAGCAAAAGGGGCCCAGACCGAAACCCTCGGCTCTCCTCGTGCCCTCGGCACACAGCTCAAGGGGAAAAGGGCTCCTTATGCTCCATAGGGAACACAGGTTTTTCTCACAGATCACAGAGAGCCGGTATATCTATATATTTATATCTATATCTGTATCTATATCGTCTATCAGCTGCTTTGCTGCAAAGAGTAGGGTTCATTTAACCCTTTCAAAAAGCACTGCAAAGGAGCTGGCACATGAGCTGCAACATCGTGGGGAAGCAGCCGCTGTGATTTATCCAATTGAAGCTCCTGGCAGCACTTGGATTTCATCCATCCTGGGGCACAACCTCTGTATTGAAGGTGACTGGATGATCCCACCACCAGATCAACATTCAGCCTCCTAGTGAGACCATTAGAAGGGTCTGCCAGCTGGGCTCTGTGTTTGCTTCAGTCTGTAGGCTGGAGCCTTAACTATTGACCCAGTCTTACAAACACATGAAATTGCAGCTACAGTCAATAGCCTGTCACTGTTGGCTGTGGCTGGGCAGGTTCAAGAAGGGGGCTTGCATTTCTCTTTCTGCAGCAATGGCACTGCTCATCCCATCATGCTCAGAAACACTTCCATTTGCTCCCATGTGAATTTTATAGCACTTCATGTGCTATAAAGGACACAGAAGAAAGGATTAAAGGACACAGAAGAAAGGATTTGGGCTGACAATGGCAAGCAGTGTTCAAATAGCAGCCACTGTATGATGAGGATGTTGCCAGTGCCTCAGATCTCCATTGCCAACAGTCCAAAGCTGACAAATAACAAGGGTGGGACAAGTCAGTGGGACCAGAGAGGGAGGGCAATGACTGAAAAAGGGTTGGGTTTTTTCCCCATTTCCCCTTTATAACAATGAATAAGAGCAGGCCTGGTATAGATTAGTGTTTATGAACCAGACATTAGTGAGCCTTTAGAAAAGGGATTTGTCCAGGCCCCTGTAAAGTGGCTTGTTAGTCTAAACTCTTCTCATATAAAGTCAGAAAATGAAGCGAGGTCTCTGCAGAGGTTTAGGAGCAGAACTGCCAACACCTGCTCTCCACAGCAGGCAGAGAGAGGGGCCACCAGGCTTGCCTTGCAGAGCTGTGTTAATGGGTGAGGCATGGACCCCAGCAAAAGGTTTCCAATAACTGACCCTGAGCAGGAGCACAGAGAAGGGATGGTGAGAGAAAACCTCCACAGTGAGGACCAGGAGTCAGAAAGTGAAGGCTTTCTCTCCAGCAGCACCTTGTAACCACCAGTTATTTTAACTGGGTTCATTATGTGAATTATTTTACAGCCCTTCTGACAACCCTGGTATCCAAAAGGACAGAAGAATGAATGGTTTCCAAGAATAGTTACTTCAAAGACAAACTAAAATATGTAAAATGTGAGTTAACTAGGAAAGGAACAGCCATCTTCAGTTTTTCTGGCTTTGACAGTGAAATGTAAATTACTGTAGGCAGAATCATTCAGCCTTAGGGTCAGAACCATGGGGAAAATGTTTTTAAAGTGATTCACAACATTGAGTACATGTAAACTTACATAGATGAAAACTTAAGATTAAGATCTTGTTCTTAAGTATTTTTAAAGAAGTATTTAGTTCCTGTTTTGCTGCAGATTTTTATTATGACTCCAGTCTATTCTCTCCATAGATATTTCCATCTGAAATTATTTCTAGCATCTCATACCGGTATAAAAACATCGGCTCAACAAGCTGAGAATTGGAGAAAGAATGAGAAAAGGACAGTGGGGATTTCATTCTGACCAAATTGAACTGAATTGATCTCTCATGAGTTTTGCAATGCTCTGTGTCTCTGAAAATAATGTCATTTGGAGACCTACATGTGGAATAAAATAGAAAGTCCGTGTAACTTTTTCTTTAAAAATGAAACAAGAACTTGTATTTGTTTCATTCCTTTTACTTGCAGTGTTGGTCTAAAATATCATTGTGGGAACTATAATATAATAAGGAAATTCCTTGAAATTTTGGAAATATTTCTCTTCTTTTTGAAAGTGATTTAATTTTGCCCATTTCATCCTCATTTTTGAACCCAATATGGGACTTGAAAATACTGACCAAATAGTTGAAAACTTTTCGTTTATGGGACACTCTTTTTGCATGCTGTGCAATTGTTCACATGGGAACCATGATGGTATTTCTACTCCTCAAAATGAAGCTCTCCATTATGAATTCTCATTACAATCACTCACAGTAAACTTCAAGAAGGGTTTATACCTATGAATGCCTCCACAGTGTCAATGACAGTCAGATGGGTCTGAGTATCAAACAGACCTGTGAATAGTGGTAAATTTCTAACCTAATTGCAAATCCTTTCTTAAGCCATTTGGCCAGCTTTAATAGGGAAGAAATAAACATTCAAAAATTGGGCAGATGTCTTTTGCTGAGGCTTCTGATAATGTTCAGAGGCTGAGAAATGGTGAGAAATGTAACTGCAGAGTTCAATGGTCAGAAATGTATCATCTCTCCTATCTCCTGCTCATCTCATGCACAGATATGGTGCTCAGCTGCTTTGTGCCATTGCCTCCTTAATTTTTCATTTCATTTTGAGCCGAACTATAAGGTCCATCTGAACAGTATTCTTCAAGGAAACTGCAACAGCACCACAAACTGAGGCAGTGGGAGCACAATTGTACATGATTAAAAGTGGCACAGTGTATTGGGGCTCTGCATTCCTATTAAAGGGTGCTTGAGCCCTGTCTCCACAGTTCTGACTTTACACCTCCCTGATGCCACTGCTTGGCATCTCTCACCCTTTTGCTGGAGTTTTCTCATGACATTTTGAGTGAGGTCCTGAAATCACAAAAATTGCAGCTAGGAGCTAAGATTGTTTTTAAATATCCATTTTGCCCCAGCTGTATTGTAAGCCCACTCTGTAATAAAAACACTAAGGGAAGCAGTGCTTCAGAGCTGTAATGTGCATCTGATGAGTAAGTCTCCCCAATGACAAGTCCCTCATATCTGCACAAGATATAGTGAAGGAAAACATTTAGATCCTTGATAGTGGATTTTAAGCTGTAATCCAGGAAAATGTTTTCCAACAGGAAGGGAATTAGCATCACATAGCTCATGAGAATTCCAGAAAACTCCAGATAACTCCAGAAATTTCTGGAAATCTGGTTTGCTTGGTAGCATCACAGGTGTTGAAACCTAAGCAGAGCTATGAATTTTAAGTTATGAAGACTGTAACTGTCAACAGTTAGGGTTATGAAAACAGTTTTATGATGAAACAGGAAGCTGCCTGGAGTGTCTTGTAGACTGGATAAACACATATATTTATATTTATATGTATATATTCACCCTCAGCATGTTCTGACAGGTCTCCTACACTCATCTGTCATTATCAAGGGGCTTACTAGGGGCCCTATTTCTTTGTTCCCACTTCTTTTCTGTTGCAAGTAGCAGGAGAAGACTCCCCTTGGTACTGCTGGAACATTCCTCACTGTGAGGCTGTGTGAACTTCTACAGTGGGATCTGACTTCAGAGGAGTCATACAGGGATGTCTGATTTGGAAAAAATGGAAAAAGAATGATAAAAAGTAAGGAATTAATATGCAGAAATGCAGAAGGTTGCGGAGACAGGAGTCTGCAATTTCTATTTACATGTTTTCAAGTTATTTCGTCAGTTATGCTGTAGGAAAGAGGTATAGGGCATCAGGAAAAAGTTTTATAGGAAGCCTCAAAGCTCCATTTAAGCTCAAACCTTGTGCACAGCAAGAAGTGCTTGTCCATCTGCAGAAGAACAGGTCACCTAGGAGGTCACTTACACCTTTGTCCTGTGATCCAGGAAAGGTAAAATAGTTGGCACAGGATGAAGTACATGGCAGCGAACGAAGATGAGGGGGATTATCTTTGCCTATAAAGTTTTCCTGAGCTTCTAGCCTCAATTGCAGGGCCTAATGGGCACCCTCATTTGTTTCCCATTAGGTTAGAAGTGAAGGTAAAAAACGCTGCCTTCACCTGAACCACAAGATGAAAGAGCCCTCCAGGCACTGAAATAGTTACCAAATGTGTTCTGTTTCTTGAAGTAAACAAAACAGGGACAAAAAGTAAGACAGGCCAACTTGCTTTTTCCTAATTCTCTAATAATTTCAGTTAGCTACACCAGACCATTTTTTAGCATTTTCTCAATAAATTGAGATTGGTAAACCTAATGCACACTAAGACAGAAACCTGATTAACTGAGCCAAACACACAGAGAAATATTGTTTGAAGACAAAGATTAAGTCCATGCTGGTGTGCACACAGGGCCCAGAGAATTCTTCTGAACTAATATTTGATGTTTGTCTGCTAAATAAACTACTCAGTTTTCATTAAGATCATCATTAAGAAAAACTACAGGCAAGGAATTACAATATATATTAACAACACATATTATCACACTTCAGAGGTAACATTTACGAGCATAAGGAAATGGTGGGTTTTTTTTTATTATTTGCAGTGCTTTCTTGGTGCATGAAACATATCTACTCTGCTCTCAGTGAATTGTAAAAAAATGTGGAAATATGCTGCTAAATACATGTTTTATCTTTATTTCTTTAAGTCACAAGAGTTTTACCCTCTATAGAGAGGTTACCTTTAATTTTCAGTAGTTTTTCAGTTTCCCATTTTGTTTTGTCCTTCATATAGTGTGATATGCTGAGACAGAGTGAATACTCAATGGCTATATCTGCAGTCCAAATGAAACAGTATTGAAAAAATTTTGATTCAAGGGATGGAAATCTGCAAGGTAAGGTGCATCTTGCAATGCTTTCTCATAAAGAAGAATAATGTCTTTAAAGGAAAGCTTTCTAATCTCGGAAGAGGTAGCTAATTGTCATTAAAGGGTATAGTGTAGTGCTTTGCTTAATCACCACTGACGTTACTGATGATTTGAATGTGCTTCTCCCAAAAAATGTTCCCCAGTTAACACAAAATAGCCATGGTGTTATTTTTCCTGTGAGATAAACAACTGAGAGCAATGGTGGAAGGAGATATGATACTGTTTGCTACAATAAATCAACTGTATTGATTAAAAAAAGCTGAGCAGTTTAACTAGCTTTGTAGATGTAGGCACAGCTTATTTATATTTCTTAGTATCTAAAAGAATATTCCTGTGATCAACACATGGATGGCATCACATCTGAGTTAGAGATAGTGCAAAACAGTGTCCCCAGCCCCCATACATAAGACACAGATAACACTTCTACCACAGTGTCCTCAGCCCCCATACATAAGACACAGATAACACTTCTACCCTGATGTCACAGCTGTTGGAGAAACCCCACTCACTCATGGCAGGAAATAATGTGATGCTCAGGTGAAGAGTCAGGGGGGTGGTACAAATACAGAGCAGGAATTTGCCCATAGAGGTGAATGGGTGAATATGCCATTGCCCTTGTCCATAAAGAATTGCAAACCACCTCTCTCTCTGTAGGCCAGACCAGCTGACAGCACTCCAGGAGAGTCTCAAGTGAGATTGGCCATGCATTTGTAAAATACAAAAATGGTTTTCAGCTCAGATTTGTGGTTCTATCAAACCACCTTTGTGCCCAGAGCACAGAAAAGCTGAGGTAATTGCTGAGATGTTCTCCTGACAGTGGTACAGTGTGTATGCCACACTTAGAATGCCAGGCTGCAATGTTAGCTAAATCTGAGCTAGAGTTACAAAAGTGGGTTTGTACATAGCCACACAGATGGCTTAGAATGCTGGATTTTGTATTAACAGCTCATAGTAGCTCTCTTGCTGCCAGACAAATAACAAAGAATCTTGCAACATCACAGTGATAATGTAATGTGCCTCCATAGCATTTTCAAACATTATGGCATGCTGCCTGCTGGAAACAGGCAATAGGCTGCAGCCTCTGGTAGTGCTGCAGCCTTTAATCTACAGTTTTATTAAACACAAAGCCTTTAGATATTCAAGCTTGTTTCAAATTTCTGTAGAGATATGAATGATGAATGCCGGACAAATTGTCAGAACTGTTTAGATAGCTTTGATTTTTACTTCCGGTTGGGCCCACTTCTTATCTGGGATATCAAGCAGTGGGATGCAACATAAAAAATGGCAAATCACAGCTTCAAGAAACTTCTACTTCCTTTGAGTATGGACACGACACAGGAGACTCAGAACTAGACATTGTGGTCCTCCAGCATTTATGTGAAGAGTTCTTTCCTCTAATCAGTCACAGTTGCTTTTACAGAAGACCCACAACTTAACATTTGCATACAATTCAAAGACTTGTAAGAAATACTCATTTCCTCATGTTTTGATTTTTTTTCTCTTCTAATAGTTTGGGGATTTTTTAGCAAATGTGATTCCTAAAGCACACAGGGATCAGACTATGACTTGACTTTTGGTTACTGTTAGAGAGAAAGAACAAGCAATGGTACATAGCAGCAGCAACACAGAGTATTTGGGTCAATGTTGTAGAAAAGACTTCTGCATCTAGATAAGTTCTTACACAATTATTATTGAATAGAAGTAGTACTCTGGCACTCCCAGGGCTGAAGGAAATCTTGGAGAACAGAATCAATGTCTGAATAAGAAGAGGTTGAAGGATCCATCAGCCCTGTGGTATTTTTTGACTGTCTACTCTTCAAAGAGCACATTCATGCTGTGGGCCAAAAATCCCATTATCAAAACAAAGAAGCGAGCCCCATCATTTCCGTTTTAACAAGACATTAAATCTCACAACACTTAGGAACTGACCTTTCAGCCTATATATGTGACCAAATACATCACATTATTGCCATCAGCTTACACAAATTTATGTTCATAAGTTTTCCAGCAGCTGGAAAACCCTGCAGCGCTTCCCCAGATTCAAATACAGTGTTTAGAGGTTATTGCCCTGCATGACTCATGAGGGCTGTTGTCCATTTTACCAGTTAAGGAATTACAAGTCTGTCCAGCAAGACTTCAGTGGAATGAGGATATTTCTGGGGCACAGGATTGTGTCTGATCTGAAACACCACCTGGTCTCCTTGAATAAATCTATTGTCTTTTTTATCAGTGTTTTAACAGCGACAAAGTGAATGCAGAGACTGAGTTTAAACAAAACAAACAGCTCAGGTTGTGTGTTGTGGCTGAGTACCCTGGAAACAACGAAAAAAAATTATTGCTATAATTACTTAAAATATTGCCTCTGTGAATTTATTCAAAAGAGACGTTAATATAAAAAATGTGGGAACATTTTGTTTATATAAGCTTGGATAAGTATAAAACAAAGATCTAGCTCCAGTTTTGTGGCAGTATTTTCTTTTATTTTAGAATGAAAGATATGGATACACATCCAGGAATCATTTCAACATTAATAAAGTTTTTTTTCTTTAGATCCATAATACTGTCTTCTCCTCTTTTCAACTACTTATGAGGGTGTCTGTTGAGAGATCCCACATTTATGGTTTGGATCATGCAACAGGCCACTTTTTCCCCATCTCATTCATGACCTTTCCCAACCATCTGGTTGTTAATGGTTTTACAAGTAATTTCATATTTTCCAAAGCTGTTTGCAGCCAAATCAATGTAGGAATAATAGTAACCATTTGGGACAAACCATATAATGTCAAATTTACCCAACATGACTGATAAAAGACACAGTATGGAAAGCTGTTTCCTATAATTTTATGGTATTTTTTCAGTTTTTAAATGATCTACCAGTCCCCAGGTCCACTTTTCTAATTTATTTGGAATAAATTAATATTATTTCCTCCTGCAAAATGAGGACAAAATGATTTTTTTATCTATGTCATCATAGGTATGCAAGACAGGTATAAAATATTCAATGGCACTGTTTTAGTCTGCAAACTATTATCAGAACATTCCTGTGGACTGACTGTATCATTCATTTTGTTTCAATATGAAAGTACTTTCCCAGGTTGTGGCCACATCAATAATGGTGATGGGAATGTTTCTGTCTCTGTGTTTCATTCTTAAAGTAAGGGGTCTACTACAACACCTTGATCCTTCTGAGTGCCTCATGAAGTGGTGCTGTAGGAACTGGAGGCTGGTACCAAATTGGCCTTTGCTGTGGCAGTCACACATTCTAATGGAATTGTTAGTTTTGCAATCATTCCATAACAGGGAGCTTTCAGGTTCAGCATTTTCACTGTGAAGTGTGAGGCAGACCTCCAAGGGGCAGGAGGGCACTCCTTACCCTCTTGTGGAGATGCCCATGGCTAACCCTGCCTCACAGAAATCCTTCAGCTATTGCCCCTTCTGTAGCTATGTACTCACAGCAGACACATTCAGATAGAATAAAATAGCAAAAGATTAGGTAATAAATATGTATGTGATCTATTAGTTTGCATCAGGGTGGAAGGAATACAACAATAGCACTTCTTTCCTTAAAAGAAAGGACAAAATCATCTTCTAGTCTTGAAAGAAAAGGTATTTCTAGGAAAGACATAGCTAAAGGCTAGAAAGGGAGGCATTTCTTCCTTCAGTTTATGAAAGAATGACTGCAAATCCTGTCCTCCTTTGTGCTGGTTTCTAATGAGAAGCTTAGGCTACTCACTTTGGGGCAAACTTTTTTAAATTTCCTTTTGGTCAACCAGCTCTCGTCATGAACTGGGTAGACACAAGCACTGTCAGCCACACGCTGTCACATGTGGCATTGCAAGAGGAACACTTGCATTCCTCCTGACAGTCCTTCCTCCTTCTAGGTTTTAGAGAGTCTCAGCATCTGTGTTGCTAGGCATTTACTACACTGGAGTAATCACAGTCACTGAAAACATCTAGAAATTACTGAAAATCCCAGATACAGGATAATGCCCTGGTCACTTTCCTTGGCATGATCGTTTCAACTGACCTCTGCAGGGCTGCAATCTTGAGTAGGATTTGGGGTTTTACTCTAAACTGAATGCTTTAAGAGCTGAAATGTGCTTCCCCTACTCAGCTCTGGATGGCAAAAAGGCCTTTGAGCGCTACCATGTAGAAACTTGCTCAGTACCCACTGCTCAGTTAAGCATCTCCATGCATGTGGAGGCTGCATCACCTTCCCCCCTCATCCCAGACAAAGTCTGTCTCTGCTCCATCCCAGTGCTCTGCAACTGCATGCTGCATTCATTGCTGGACAGCAGGTGGTTCCTGACAAACAGGAGACACTTAAGAGAAAGAAAAAGACAGAAAAAGACACTGAAGAACAATTACGGTTTTAAAGTGAACTGGTTTTTTAACCAGTTAAGTTTTAAGTTAACCAATTAAGTTTTAAGAGTTAGGTATTTGCAAGTTGTCTAAAAATCAAAAGCTGGAGCATGACAATGGTCTACTGATATTTGAAGAATGCAAATAGCCAGAGGGAAGATTATTACCTGGGTATAGAAGTTATGGATCTGAATATGAAATGAAAACTATAGAGCTTAGAGCCAGGAAAAACCCCATCTGACTGGAGCAGACTCCCAAGGGAAAGTGGTAAAGATGCCATTTGTGGAAATGAAATGTTTAAAAACAATGTTGGGCTGCTTCCTATTTCTGTACAAAAGGGAACAATTTTTCACAGATAAGGACATAGGCTACATGACCTGATAGACCTTTTCTACCACTAGACTAGAGGACTGAAATCCAAGATCTATATCCTGAACTATTAAAAACATTACTAAGGACAACAGTGTTATGCTGATTTATATCAATTGAAGATCTGGCCTTACCTCAATTTTTTAAAGAATAGAACTGGGAAACTAACTTCCTGCATCAATAAACCTGAGTGTGATAAGTGTTGTGTGCAAGGAAGTATCACATGTACTGAACCTGTTCTGCAAAAACATTTTCTGTTCGGAGGTACCACAACATTGCCAAAGAAAATCAAGCCTAATCAGACTTGTTGGTGTTTAAAGATTTATAGTTCATTCTTAGCCAAAAGCTATGATAATTAGCACCACACCAGGGCCTGGACACAATCCAGTTCTTTAAGGCAAACTAGTAAAGTGCCACATGGAGTGGTATTGCTGAGGTCACATATGGGACATTGTTCTCTACTTGAAGAAAGTAAGTCTCTGCCATTCCTTCTGCCCTTTATGCAGACTATTTGATCTGTCACCAAATAGGAAATTGAGAGTGAAATAACCAATAGCACAGAGACTGCACTCAGGGCAACCGGCAACCCACCAGCCAAACCTCTCTGCTCCAAGGAGCAACCAAAGCGGATGGAAGCTGCATAAGTGCATTTTGTAAATGCAAGAAAATTATTCCCAAACCAGGCAAGAGAATGACTGACATGATTTATGTAATTTTATTAAAATAAACTTTTGCTCAGGCCTCAAGATGTTGACTTGGCTGGAAACCAGATTGCACTGGCCTTGGTATAACCCCCAAATGATACAACTGCAAAAGGTGAGGAACACATGATCTTTTGCGAAAGGCCCTGCAAGTTACAAATAAGAAATAATAAGCATTACAGGAAAGCTTAATATAGCCATACAATGAAATCCAGTAAGCCAAATGTTAGTTGAAAAGATAGGTTTTGAGTTTGTGCCAAAAGCCATCTCTACCCTCCTTCCTCTAAATATATCCCTCACAGGTGGCTTGAATGTATTTTGAGCCCATGGTGGGGCTGTAGATTCCACACATTATTTAATGACTGAGTCAGTCTTTGTGTAACCTACACATCCACAGGTCAGGTAGAAAGTGAGATGCATCACTGTGTTGCCTGCAGCCAGTGTGAAACATGAATCAAGGCAGTTATTTATATCTGAAGTCCAGTACTTTGTGCTGGCATGTAATTAATGTAAGACTGAAACACAAAAACAATTGTGACTGTGTCCCCACAGTTTCTGAAGCTGCTTTCTCACTCCTGCTCCTGTACAAAGTGTGGGGTGGGAAGCTCTGCTGTCTTGTGGTGGTGGAAGATACCCTACTGACACTTACCCCTTCCTAGTCTAGGAGAGAAAATATTGTGAGCCAGTCAATCAAGGCACAAATTTA
This sequence comes from Camarhynchus parvulus, assembly GCF_901933205.1. NCBI lineage: Eukaryota > Metazoa > Chordata > Aves > Passeriformes > Thraupidae > Camarhynchus > Camarhynchus parvulus. The sequence goes on from NC_044572.1 coordinate 139,370,848, forward strand.
CCAAGGACTGTGATGTGAGACAGCAGATCACCTTCATCAGCAAACTCTCTGGCTGAGCAGGAACACACAAACTCCAAGGCTGCATTTCTATCAGCTGTAGATCTTTCATTGACTGGCATTTTTCATGATGAACAACAGATAATATACATAAAAAGCTTGATGTTCCAGTCTTCTGACAATTATTTGCAACCCTACCCATATTATCAATTTCTTTCTGTGTAGTACTTTGAAAGTGACTTTACTTTTACAGTTCCTGTACTTTTCTTATAAAAGCAGGATTTACCATATTAATTTTCCTTTATCATGCAATAGGAGAACTATAGCTATAGGAGAACTTATTTTATACAAGGGGATGCCAAGTTATTTTCTAGGAAGAGATTTGAAATTCTTTGAAAAAAACATGAAATAAAGGAAAAATATTTTCTTAAATGGAAGAAAGCTTGATTTCTGGCCTCTTTTTCAGTTTAAATTAAGGGGAAAATATGCAAAAGACAAGAAAAAGAACATTATCTTCATAGAACAAATGATGAGAAGTCTGTGCCACGTACATTGGATGTATCTCTTACAGTTATGAGCAGATTCCCTGGGGATCAGAAGCTGGGAGCCTCCCACGTGCAATACAAAAGCAGTTCCGGTGGTTTGGAATGACTTCTGCTGCACTGGGTCATTAAAGGATAGACACTGGGATTGCATAAAAAAGTTTTGCATGACTCTGCTGCCTTTCTGTGGTTTCCCGGCAGCACTGAGCGGTTTATGATCTGTAAGCAGAGAGGAAGACTCCCACAGAATCCAGAGGAGCCTTCTAGGGAAGGAAGGGAAAATCCCCTCCTTGATTCATCACTTTCTTACGCCAGTTTTTTTTGTGACAGCAGCAAGCGATGACTCCTGCATGAGCCAGCCTGACAAGAATTTAGTGTGTAAAAGATTCATTTCAGTTATGTACTTCAGCCAATGGCTACCTAGGGTAGCCTGCAGAATGCTACCTAAATCCTATACACCAGAGCTAATATTAAAGTGTTCTCTCAACTACTGCTGTTAAATCAGTCAATCCAAACTCATAAAATCTAGCCCGCTATATTTCACACATTAGTGAGTTGACAGCAGTTTGTTCATATTACTCATGGCTAGGACTGGAGACTTGAAGTTCCTTTAGCTCCTGAAACCTCTCTGTAATAGCACATTCCATGGCTAAGCTGCGCTCAGCCTGTTTCCCCATCCCCCCCCATCTGTGAAAGTGACATCACTTACCTACTCTCTAAAAGTGGTTTGAAGGTGATATAATACTGATAAAATGCTTTGAAAATAAGTAAAGCACTGAATTTGTGCAATTATTTCCCCAGAAGGACAAGGATTAACCTCAACAAGTTTGAGCAAACTAGAGACTGTTTAAACAAATAGAAGTAATTTCAAAAGTTGACTATTACTTTCTAATATGACTTGATAGGATTCTTTTGAAGCTGAAAAGTCTCCAGAGTTTGCAAACCTCATCCTGAAAACGTTTCAGCTTGGAAAGACAGATTGTCCTGTTCCAGAGAGAGTGTGAATTGTAGTGCTCATCCTTTCTTCACCGACCCCTGCAGCTGGACGCTGTGCTGTGCCATGCACAGTGTAGTCACCCACCATGGATTTTGTGTAATGGAAGAATGTCACAACTTTTGGGGCTGAAGAGGGATGCTCCACTCTCACCTGTTTGCAGCATCATCTGGGAATGGGAGAGGGGAAAGTAGCTACTGCTTGAGTGCCTTCTTTTCCTGGAGATTGTCGGTTGCTGCTGTAAAGTGAAGGTGCCCTGTGCCTGCACAAACCAGGAAAATTCCACAAGTTTATTGCTGCTGCTGTCCCTGAAAATCACCCAGCCCCTCGTGTGGCAGGAGAGAAGTCAAACAAGGAATATTTTTTATTCTAAGTGACAGATGAGCTCTTTAAGAGGTTGAAAATTTCAGAGTGTTTTTCACACTTAGCAGGAGGTCACAGCAGTGGAAGTTCACACAGGTTCAGTGGTGTTGCTGTCTGTCTGCGCAGTGTTTGACACTGGCATGGGGTCTGGTGACTGCAGACCATAGGTTAGAACTTTAATATACTTTTTTTCAGAACAGAGCAGTAACTTGAGCTTCAGCCTGTTGAAACCAGCCCACAGAGGTCACACTGCCAACTCTGGTGTGAAAAATTGTTTCTTTAGCTTAATGAAGTTGAGAGATGGCTCATACTGGACACAGCACACGGTACAGGAGGCTTACCAAGAAGCTTTTGGAAAATTTGGTTTCGTGTGTGTTTCACGAACCAGTCAATTAAGACGGGATGCTACATCAATTTTCCTTGAAGTAATATATATATGGGCCTGAACTCAGGAGGTATATTCCTCAGAAACTCCATGGGTGACATTTTTATATAAGCCCAGGGTCATCTGGGGAAGCAAAAAGCTCTATAAAATAACTTCTTTTCAATGTATCAAGACTCACTGTGGAAGCAAAAGATTAAAAAAGCTGCATGAAAAATGCTTTTCATTTGGGAGTGCAAAAAAGGAAAGATCTACTTATTGGCCATCCCTACAGCAAAATATATTTGAAAAGGAAGATCATACCTTCCATGCCTGATATCTTAATATTTCTCTACTGCTATTCTTTTTTATTTCTCAGTCCCTCCCATATGTAGGAAGTCTTCTTACCTCCTATACCTCCTATGCCTCAGTGCCATGTTCAAAGGACTGTCTTCAACCTTGGTATCAAATCTCTTCTTGAAGTTAACTCCTGCTACGCATAACATTGGAACTATTAAAATGGGCATTGACTTAATGAGTAACATTCTTCATATGTCTACCCACCTGCCCTAACAGCAAAATAAATTTGTTAGCTTAAACCAGCACATTTTAGCCTTGTGTCTAGGTGAGCTAAGAACATATGTGCAGCCAGTTATGGTGGCTCTGCTGCCCTGCCAAATCAGCACATTAAGTTGCAGCTGATTGCATCCCCATCCTGTAAACTGAAAACTATTTTCTTAAATGAGAGTTGGTCCAGAAAAATTTTCTCTTCCCATAAAATCACATAGAAATTATAGTTTAGTACCAGTGCTTTACCCACAGAAACAGGTGCAGACTGAGTGGAGGTTTGTATTTGAGACTCACACGTGTATATCCAGTACACTTTTAAACTTGTGCCAAATCTTTGTTCAATCATAAGAATGTATCTGATATTTATTTGCTGTCTAAGATTCTGTGACAGCATTTTGGTGAAACTATGGTACTTTATGTGGATGAGCATGGAATGAAATGGGTTACCCTAAACTATCCAAAAGTCATTCCTATAGTCTTTTATTTTTGCTATGATGGTTTCACTGAGCTCTACTGGTAACTGTAGAGATATCATTCAATCTCAGAAGTAAATCTGAATATACATGAGTCTGCAAATCTTGGTATGACATAAAATTTCTCACCAAAAAAGAGAAGAGAATATTTCACACAAGGAAATATTTAAAGCAAATAGCATGCTAGATCACCCTGCAGAGTGACCTGAAGCCCTAAAGAAACTAAGCCAGGCTCCAGCAGATTTTACCCTACAGATTCATGCTGACTCTGCTATCCAGATCTGTGTTTGGTAAGAGCTCAGGTAACACAGAGCTGTTCAGCCTGAATGTGGCCTTTAAGAACATCACAGAATATTTATAGATCTTCATTTAAACTAATACTTCATTGTAATCCAACTTCAAAAGACTCTTTTCTTATAAATCTCTCAAGAAATCCAGGACAAAAAATAAAATTTCTGGAAAAGGTAAATTCTCCTAATTTAACATTAGGTACCGACCTTTTATGAATATGCACCCACCTATTATCAGATAGTCTGAGATTGTATATTTTAATTGCCATTAAGATATATTCTGATAAACAGTTTTGTACATAATCAAGTTGTAAATGACAGTTACAATAGCATGGGAAAGTGAAAAATACTGCCCGTTATTTGAACAGAAATCTCAGTTTCTTTACTTGAGTCTGAACATAACCTATATTTTAGCTTAGTATCTAAAACAGACTCGGCAAATATTTAAAAGGAATTAACCTATTCCTTCTTTACTGAAGTTAGTACAATTTCAAACAATGCTCTCTCCCATTTCTCATGAAAGCTCGGGGGTTTCTACTTCATCAAAAAAGCGTTTTAAAGTGCTGCAATCCCACCCAATACTGGTAAGATAAATTCCATTTATTTCTTTTGGCCATCTTTCCTGTTCATCTATTAACATGACTGAAAAGCAATAAACCAATTTCAGATTAGGCAGATCAAAAACTAAACTGAGATTGATGGTTAAGCACAAGTGAGCAGCTTTCAGAGCTGCTGCTGGGGATTGACTAAGATTAGATTTGTTTAAATGATGGTAAGGTTTTTATGAATGACTTTTCACACCATTTTATAGTTAAGCTGAAAATTTTAATCAGTAATTTTAACTAGGCTTAGGTGTTTGCACACCACTTTTCTGGGCATTTCAGTTATCCCAGCTGACATAAGAAATGGTTCCAATAAATGGGGCATTCTGAAAATAAAGGGAAGTGGTACAGGATGTACATTTTAGCTATACTGTTTGAAACACAAATCATTCTGTTATATAATTTTTTTAATTACATCAATTTTCTGAAAAGAAAATTGCATCTTTTCTAGGCAAATTCCAATAGTGCTTGATATATTACAATTTCCACAAAGTTATATGAAAGATCAAATTCTAGAACACATGAAAGAGACAAGTTCTTTTTGACTGGTGCTTTCATTGTAGTGCATCTTGGATTTGACCTCATTCTGTCACTCCAAAGAACATAAATATTACTGAAGAAAACAGACTAGCGCTGTTCTTCAAAACTGTATAAATATATTCCATATTACCTTATGTATATGCAACTCTTGATCTTCCTCTACTGCAGCACCCATGTTATTGTTACCATATGGTTGGCCATGTGCCTTCATTTACCATGGTTCACTGCTCCAGCAAACATGGGAGAAAAAAACTGGAATCACATTCAGTGCATATAACTGATGAAATAAGGATATGTAACAGAAAAAGCAGTAATCCAAAGAAGAAAAACCTTCTCCAAAAAACATTAGAACATGCCAAAAAATAAGGAATTTCACTTTTTACGACAATTCTAATTTGTGAGTGAAATCCAGTGGCTATAAGGACAATATGTACTTAATGACTTCTGTTTAGCCCTTATGTTCCAGGTTTTTGGCTTTGCTTTGCAAGAATTGCTCCATAAGGGACCCACTTAAAGTGATGAAATATAGAATATCCTAATGCCCATCCTGCGATATATAACAAAGGCTGCCTGCATTATATTATTCTTCGGTCTATGGATTAATCTTGGCAGTTGTTTTCTAGCAAATATCAGCCTTTGGTGGATCATGTTGAACTGTTTACCTTGAAGTATGGGTTTCATTGTCATTCAACTAAACAATGATTCTTTATTTACTTAGCTGAATTCCGGCAGTGTAAGTTACCCATGGTATCTACAGAGTGAATTTTAGAGTATCATTTCTGTGAAACAATTCTGCCAAATGCATGAAATGCACGTCTGTATTCCTTTGACTTGGGGTGAAATAAGCTCAGTTTACCACATCTAAACATTATGTTGCAACCATACCCACTTCCTCTCATCATCTCCCTCCAGCTAGCCCTCAAGCCAGCCAAATATCCTCATCTAAGTTAACAGAAGATTCTAATAAAACTAAGAATGTGCCTATGCTATACTAGTGCAAGACTGAGCCAGAGGATGTTCACAGTAACATCCTTTATTGCCTGGGTTTAAGACTATGAAACTCTGTTACATGGTTATTCCCAATACATTGGTTTGGCTCTAGGACTTACAGCCATGTATCCCAGAAGACTATTCCATGCACAACAGAGCCCCTCTAACCACTGACACACGTGTACAGGACGCACATTTCTGCTGCAGAACAAATATCTGAGGAAGTGCTTTTCCAGGGAGGGGTGGGGGCTGAATGTGGGTGATAGGTACATAGAAGATGGATAGATGCAATAGATGGTGTGACTGTTATATGGAAAACAAATGGAGATGGGTTACTCCAAAATGAAAGAGCTAGCACAGACAAATCAGCTTGCATAACTCTGAAAAGGTCCATGGCCAATTTGTGGTCCGTATCTTTTGTGCAAAAGAGTCCTGAAGAAGTAAAGAAACATCAGGATGCCAAAATATAATGGAAGTCCAGTGTTTAACTATGTGGACAGCCTAGTACCTTATCCTTTTCTATTATTATTGTCATTAAAAAGGAATCAATTGCATTTGTCTGATCCTCATTGCATTGCAGAAGTGGAGGGGAAGCAAAGGGGAAAGCGCTAAACTCTTCTCCCTGGTATCCACTGTCAGGAAGCATGGATATGAACCAGAGGAGGCTCAGACTGGATACTTGGAAGGATTTATTTTCCAAGAAGATGGTCAAATACTGGAACAGGCTTCCTAGAGAGGCAGTCAGTATTTAAGAGACACTTGGACAATGCACTAAATAAAGTGTTTTAACTTGGTCCACCATGAATTGGTCAGGCAGTTGGCCTAGATGATATTTGTAGGTTCCTTCCCACTGAAAGAGACTGTTCTATTCCATCTACTTACCCCTACATAGCTCTGAGTCACACCAAGACCATTCTGACCTTGGAAAACAACTCACGGGCATTATAGATACAAGATTTTATTACAGTGACATTTGTTAGGATGAAGACAAGAGGATGTCATGGTGGAAATCACTGAAGAACTAAAGGTGAATACTCTTGGATAAGGCTGTGCCAGGATAGCAGGGAGTTACTCTGTGGGACTGTACAAGCTAGGAATGAACCTATTGGCACAGAAGCAAATTCAAAGAACATAAAAGATGTAATGACGGCTGTAGGCTTTGACGTCCTTGCTGAAAGTGACTATGTCTGCAATTAATTGACTGCAAACGTATTTTTATTGACTATCGTTTGTCCATGGGACCTCTGTGTTTTGTAAGCATTCCACATGGACTGAGGATAAGTAAAGAAAAATCTGCTGTAATTTTTAGATAGCTGACCAATATTGATGAGTTTGAGTTGGACAACTTTTTCCTTGTTTTTTCCTTTCCTTTTTAGACAACTCCTCCCTTGTTTTCTTTATGCCTACTGTTTCTGTTTACCAATTTTTATTGGCCTTTTAGTCTCCAAGAGATTAATGCAATCCAATATTTCATGCAATGCTTCTTCCATATTTAATTATCTGCTTTTACTTCACATACAGACACTACCATGGAGAACAATACATGTTTCTAAAGATAATGAGAAATGAGAACTGAATCAGAATGAAAGGTGGAACAGTTGAGTATGACACTTTGGGGATGCTAAGCAGGTAATGCTAGGGCCATAAAATAGAGGCGCTCAAGTGTTAGACTATGCAGATAAAGAATGTGGAGGAATTGCTGGCTTTGGGCTAATGAAGAGCTCAGTTTCATTTTCTGCAGCTGGGCCAAACATGTCACAATCCCTCATATTGCACTGCAAAAACTGAGAAGCAGCAAAACACAAACTCATTAAAATGAGGCACCACAAGGAAAGGAAAACAAACAAAGAAGGAAGTCACACAGGAGTTCCATAGTCCTGATGTTGTGCTCGTTTTTACAGCAAAATTTAACAAGTTCAGGTTTTGGGATTCCTACTGAAAATTGAAGTTACTCCAGCTTGTGCTCTTATCTGGCAATACAGAACAATAAGTTATACTATCAGGATGCATGAGGATAAACAATATTTCCCTGCAGGCAGACACGGTGTCCCAAGACTGAAAACAAGCAGTATAATTGGGGAAAAGAAGAAATGTTAAAAAACTTGGAAGGACTTGGAGTCAACAGCAGGGAATGCTGCTGTGCTTTGTCCCACCCTTAATCACACCACCAGTTTACCCCCAGTCACGGTGTGCTGCTTCATTTCACCTTTTTCACCTATATACCTTCAGAAAGAGAGAAAAAATCACCAAATAAAATGTGTAACCCACATTAGGTTCCTAAACCCCTCTTCTACCCACATCCTCACCTTAGCAGTGTCTTACTTCTCCACTTCATGGAGATAAACCTGGTATTCTTGGATGCACATGTCCTGTCTGAAGTAGGAGGGGAATTGCCTCCTACTCTGGGAGTCTAATTATCGTCTGGGAAATAAAGGCACTTCTCATTAAAAAATGAGAGCCCTTGTTTTGAAATATCTTACTCTGAGAGATCAAGAATCTCATTTAATCTACTGTGTCTAGCTCCAAGGCCAAGGGCAGCTGCTTCTTCTTCACCTTGAGTCAAATAATTTTTTATGGACAGCTGTTGTGAGCTGCCGCACTGTGAACTTCAGGCACAGAGTTTTAAAACAAAGAATATAAAGTGCATTTGTATCTCTGTTATGCAGGATTGGTACTTGCAATGTTTCACCAGGTCATTGATGAAAACCCCAAACACTTTCTTTGCTTCCCTTGGAGAGTAATTGAATAATAAAAGAGGTTTGATTTTTAGGCAGTCATTAATTTTATACAATATTTAGTGCAGAGTTACTTAAATTTGATATTTGAATCATGCTTCCAATGACATCTACTGCAAGCATCTCTTATTAAATATACTTTTATTTCTATTACTATTATTTCTGTTCAAGAGATGGGTGAAGCACTAGTCATTCAGGTTCACATTTTCCAAATTTGTTTCCTACAAAAAAAAAACCTAGAAGGACTTTGCTGGGAAATGAGGTGGAAATTCAGTGTCTGTAGCTGGGTGTACTGCTGGGTGGATCCTGCCTTCGATTCCCTGTTTCCTCGACGCAGTTCACACCCACAGCTCACTCATGGAGCATGCATCGCTCCCCTGCCAGGAACGCTGCGTGACCATGGGGAATGGCAGGAATGAGCTGTCTGCTCACGCTCCATTCAGTAATATGCTACCAAAAACCAGAATTTGCCACTGGAAAAAATGCCTTACAGTAACAAATCACTCAGATTCCTAAGGGACTAGTAGGAATGTCTGCCATTGAAGAAGACAGTGTATCATACACTGTCACTGTGTGAGCACTTACCCTTTCATTTTGCAATATTGCAATATTGCGTAAGCGCAGCAAACCAGTAGCCACTGTGTGATTATTTCAGATATAATGTCATGTTTTGAAACCCACTCAACATACTTTCTATTTGTTGGATTTCATCCTACAGCTTTAGTCAAGTATTACTAGGAAAACATGCTGAAACTTATATGAAAAACAATTTATCTTTCTGTTCTTATTCTCTGCCAAATTCTTTACACATTTCTAGGTCATAAAAGTAGGTGTTGAATTTTCTATTAAATATTTTTAGTTCTTTGGGGAAAAGAATTCATCAATCTTCCAACAAAAATGAAACTAAAGAAATCCTGAGACATCCTGAACCATAGAAATATTGACTATCCTTGTCTTGTGAAAGGTCTGGGGAACCCAAACAGGCATTGTCTCCCATGCACCTGATTATTTCATAAAAACGTTTTTCAGCCATGAAAAATAGCAGGATATGGCATATGGGATTTGGGATATGGGATATGGGATATGGGATATGGGATTTGGGCTATGGGATAAGGAATCAACCCTCACTACAACCACCAGCCATATTTGAACCTATACCTTTCCAAGAAAATACCAGTATGTTCAGGGAGAGGAGCATCTTTACCAGTTTCTCTTCAGACACTGAGGGTGTTACTGATATTTAAACACTTTATCTACTTGTGACACACAGAGATGTTTAGTGCCTTGGAAGAGTACAGACCCTAAAATGAAAATGGACAGAAGTGAAAAAAAGCCTACTATAGATCCTAAATGCTAAAGTTAAGTTATATTAAGTTCACCAGTTCTTGAATCAGGACCTGCTTCTTCACTGGTTTTTGAGGTGGGCTCACCAACTGGCAGGGAGATAAATGTGTCAGTCAAAATCTTTCAAGAGTATCTGTACTCAGCTGATGATTACTTTGACAGCCAACATCTGGCCTGACACATAATAGGACTGGTTAGTAAGCTGGATTGTGCCAAAAGATTTCTGAGTACAAATGATGCTTTATGAGTATTGGGAAAAGACAGAGTTGGTGTTTTATTCAATTATAGGAGGTAATTGTGTGTAAAGCGTACTTTATAGCATTTCAACCAGACAGATTCTTGCCTTCTTTCTCCCAGGGGAATATGAGGATATCAAAAATTCTGAAAACAGGGGGCAGGGGAAACAGCAGTAAACATATAGCCCTGTTCTGCTTTAAAGTAGATTGCTAGGTACTCACAAGGGTGTTGCTAACAAAGAATAGCTTCTCTCACCAGATTTCATCCAAAAAAATAAAACAAGCTGATAAAATCATAACATTTGAATACATATCCATCCCTGTCTCTCAATGGCAATTGTAAACCAAGCTAGCAGTCTTCAGGGAAAGGGTATTCTATTGCAGGAAAACTGAGTTTCACTGGAAAAATATTTTCTCTCTTGATTTTTTTTGCTTTAAGATACTTATAAATAGATTAAATTCACCTCTGAGAATAACAGAGATGAGCAAATTAATCTTGCTGGATGTGTACACTTTGGATAATGAGGGCTTCTTCCTTTAGAAGAATATTCACAGTTGTTGGGTTTGTTATTAAATTTGATGTTCTTACTGGTTATAGCTTCTTTATGTTAAATCTTTATCGCAAAGGGGAAGATTGAAAGCAGAGATTTCAACAGTCCCTGATGGTTATTATGTCTTTATTTCATTCCAATTACTTTAGCAGATTTATTGTCAGGAAGATAGATGCAGAAAAAATCATGCGTAAAACCTTTCTCTCTGTCAAGCTCTATTTCTCTTTCCAGGCACAAAAATAAAATAAATTAACAGTTCCTTCATAATTGAACATTGAAGAGGAGTTGTTCAGTAGGGCTGTTCAGTAGGAAAGACCAAGGCCTGCATTTTCCCTTGACTGTACTTTTTACTAGAAAACTGAACTAACAATATCAGTTATTGAACTAACAATATCAGTCAACATGATGGGCCAAATGTAACTGATTTTTGTAACATTTAAGAAAACATTTTCCTTATGTTGCTTTTACTTATCTGTGGTTTTATTTTAAAATATTTATTTTCATGCTGCATTCATAAATTCTGCACTCACCTGACTGCTGGAAATAAGTTGACAAGACCATTGTAATGAAAAAGAGTTACAAATCCCATTGGCTGACCAGAACTGAGAGCTGTGATTCAAGGGAAAAATAAGTAAGGAAAATCCTGACCTGCAAAATTGGAAGTGTTTAACATTTATGAATGCACTGGACAGCTTTCTTTAGATACTCTTCCCTCATCATTTTTTATTTATTATATGGCCATAAGTCCCAGGTTTTACCCCTTCAGTGACAGTGAGAGAACACCGTGCACCAGGTATTCTGTTATGTCATACCCTGAACAGCTGCAGAACCCTTCAAGAAAGAAGGCTGGTGAAAATAAGGAATTAGCACAGTTTTTCAGTCTTGCAACTTAATCTCTCAATATGTCAAGGAGGTTCCTGAAGAGCAGCAACAACAATTGAGCCACAAGTTCATTTTGTTATTATGATGTGCTTTGTGCTCCCCACTGAGTGGGGATAAGTGCTCCACAGATATATGATCATAGTCCTTTGCTCAAAGGGAAGATGACAGTTTTTTAAAAGTAAGTACACAAACAAATAAAAGGTAAAGATGAAACAGAAGCACAGGAGATAGGTGACTTATCCAACATCTCTTGGAAGCTGCAAATAAACCCCAAGATTCATTGTAAAATCTTTGTCCGTCATATCATACAATGGTGGGTTGGCCTTGGATGGATACAAGGAGCCCACCAAGCCATTCTCACTCCTCCTCGTGAGGGCAGGTGAATAAAATAAGACAAAAAAATTATGGATTGAGATAAATGCAGTTCGAGAAATAAAAGCAAAGGCTGTGCACAGAAGCAAGACAAAGGGAAAAGTTTTATTTTCTACTTCTCATCAGCAGGAGATGGCCATCCATTTCCTGGGAAGTAGGGCTTCAGTACTTACAGTGATTGTCTTGGAAAACAATCACATAAATAATGAATGTTCTCACCTCCTCCTTTCTCTTAGATATTTTTCTTGCTGACCATGACATCATACGGTATGGAATATCCCTTTGGTCAGTTTGGCTCAGCTCTCCTGGCAGTTTCTCCTTCCAGCCCACACCAAGCCTACTGTCCTGAGGGAATGGGGCGGGGGTGGAGAGAGCCTGGATACAGTGGGAGCAATGCTGAGCAGGAACTAAAACACGTATGTTCTCAACACCAGTCTGGCTACAGCTACAAAGCAGAGCACTGCATGGGCTGCTGAAGGGAAAGTTCCTCCATGCCTGCCAATCCTCTCACACATACTAAACAAAATGTACACCTTGAGTACTATTAGAGCCAACAAAATATATTAACAAGGAATCAAGGAAAAGAGCAGAAAACTGGAGTGAAGGAAAAAAGGAAAAATTGATTTTGTTTACTTTTCAACTGTCCAGTGAATAACTGCAAAATAGAAAAGAAAAGCTGTAAGTTGCATATGATTTTGGACTACTCTTTTCCACCTTTTTTTTTCAATATACTGAAACTTCCTCTGTGGTTAAGTGCATCTGCACAAATTCAAGGACACTTTTCAAAATCTGCTTTTAGACTGCCCACAACAGAATGACAAAAAATTTAAGAACAGGAAAGCAGAAAATTTAGGAATTATGCCATTGTCCTGAAAGAAAAATACTCAGATACATGAAAGACTTTCTGCAAACATAGGGCCTCTGTAAAAAAGTTCTTACGTTCATTTTGCAGCCATTAAGAACTGGAGCTCTTGCAATCTTATTTCTACCTTCTTAACAGTTTAAAAGGATTGAGTATAATTTCTTTCACAGTCTTTTGTGTACAAAAAGCCCATCTCTGAGTCTTGCTGTTGCTCTGACTATGCAAGACCATCTGTACCCCAACCCTTTCAGGAGTCTACAACTCAAGGTTAGACCAAAAGCTAATTACCCTGGGGGCAAGTCATATTTAGGAACAAATACTTTATAGTTGCCAGGATTTATTATTCAAACTTAATTTCATTTCTTAAACATGGATGTTCAAAATACCTCTAGCATTGACATTTTAACCATTTCTCCTAAAACTGTTTCCATAAAAGGGTAGTTGGCAGCATGCAAAAATTACTTGAGTAGCTCAATAGTTTTGTCCTCTTTCAAGAAACCGGGTAAAAAATCTTCCCGGACACAAAGAAGTGTGTCTGTATTGTGGTCACAACCTGATAAATCCTGGAGGCAGAAGCTTCCTCCTGGGACTGTAGTTGCACATTTGTGACTTAGTCCTCTGTTCTTCTGCAGCTCAAGGCAGCCAGCCCAGAGCCAGACACAACCCTGCACAGCACAGCCTTGGCCTGGGGCTTCCAGGGCTCCTGTCATCCCAGACATCTCTGGGATAATGATTTAGCTCATTGTGTTTGTATGGGCAACATATAAGCTCATTGTTCTTGTATGTTTATATAGTCATTTCCCAAACTTGTGAACTTCCTGTAATCAATTAATTAAATTTTTGTTTCACTTAATTTGTGTTTTTGTGCTGTGACTGTAAGAGGTTCAACACAGAGTTTAGAGCCTCAGAGGAATTGAAACTGAAAACAACAGTGAGGTACATTTCTTCTTTCCCTGTCCTAGATTGTTCCATCATGTGTGGAGCCACCTGATACAGCTCCCTCCCGATGGCTGCAGCCCTAAGGAATGCTGTAGATGGACTCGACAGGGAATTAGGAGTTTTCTTCAAATGCAGTTCCAGTGGGGATGAGCAGGTAAGATCCTGCAATAGGCAAAATTATTTTAAATCCTTTACCATGCATAAGAGAGCAAACTTTACATCTCAGTTTTTAAAGCAGAGAATATGCAAAATAACCAAGTGGGAAGAAAGAAATACATTTCAGGTATTTATATATTTAGAAAGGAAAAACATGACGTTTCTATGAAAGCAATGTCCTAAAATCATTCCAAACAACATGTATCATTTGCATATGGAAAAAATCTGTCTAATAGTTAAATTGAGACTAAAATTTCAGCATCTGTGATCAGAAAAATGGGCTTCTTGATGGTTGTATAGCCAGAGGCTTGGAGTGTCTGAGGAGGTCAAATGTCTTGTCCCTCTGTAAAAGAGAAAAGAGCCCAGAAATCTTTATTTTTTGTGTAGCTATAATGACCAAAAAGTGTATAGCTTCTCAGGCAGAAAGGGAGCCAAGAAAATGAAATCCTTAAGGCCCATTTCAAAACACTCACATGACAATGTGACCTCTTAGGTCCTGTGACCTGTTACCTCTTCATTTGTTCCAGGCTGCAAGGGCAGAACTAGGCAACAAAATCTGGAGCTCTGAAATGTACAGGATTCAGAAATGTCCCTCTGTTGCCTCATCTTGTCATTGTGAAGTGAAACTTATTTTTCTGGACATGATGAACACCTGCTGAGGTTATTGTCTCCAATGAAAGCTCAGACTGAGACAACATTTGATGTCTCAAGATTGGCATCCAAAATAGTTCATATTAAAGTTGAGAACCTTGAATTCATAGGTACTTCTCCAAACATTTGGCCTAAGGGTCACAATTTCTATGTTTTCAAAATCCCAAGCTCTTTCGCAAGTATTTTACAGCCCTTGGTTGAATAAAACTTTAAAAACAAATAGTGTATGTTTTTAAATAAGCAAGGGAGAAAAACAGTTTCACTCAAATATAAGACTGAGTAAAGATCAGGAAACACTTTAAGAAAGTATTTTCATGCTTTTCTCATGAAGACACATTAATTGGACACATTAATTGAAGCCAGTAAACTCTAAAATTATGATAAAACAGGGGAAGATATACTTTTCAAGGAACTCATAAGGAACAAAGCTGAGGGAGATTTGTGTTATTCAGTCAGGACACAGCGAAGAAATAAACACACACCTTACAAGAATTGATAGAGCATCCCAGTTGATAGTCCACCTCTTTGTATGGCTGTCACTCAGAAAAATGTACAGGACAAGCAATAGTTGCAGAATACACTAATGGCATACCTTGGCACAAATAAAACTGAGGAGGCATTGCCATGAATAAATGCCAGAATAAAGAAACTCTTCTCATGCTCAGAACAGATGGAAGTTATTGACTAACTTAAATTGCTTCTCCACTTGCATCGTGTGCTGCTCAGAAGACTGTACTGCTATTTTTCTAGGAAAAGAATATGTTGCAATATGCAACAGCAGTCTGAGTGCATTGATCAGGTCATTTGCAATTCAGGTGTTAGCATTTAACGCTCATGTTCTTTATGAACGTTTCCAAGCAAATGAAAAAGGATAATTATTTTTTCATGAGTTTTGGTGAAGTTTTTTTAGCGAGGGCTTTTCAAGTCAAATTGATTTTTTCAAGAAAGATTGTTGCCATAAGGATTTATAGGAGGTCAGTTCAAAATACTCGTAATTGTAATTAATACATAATATGACAGATGTTGTGGGCCTTGTTTACAGAAGCACTGTAGAAGCACACGGCTGTTTCAGTGAGTCATGAGCACAGAAGTAGTTTTTCACATAATGGAACATAACAAAGAGCAAGACTCTGGAGAATGTCTGTATTTACAGTCTAGAAATTGTGGTGACCAGCATGTAGTTGCTCCTGCATGTGTATAATCAAAGTGCAGTGAATAGTATTTAACATCAATGTTTCTCTTTGTTGGAACACTTGAAATGGGAAGAACGAAAGGAGCTCTTTTTCTTATCCATCTGCAATTGTAGGGTTCAGAGAAAGCAGAAATTGCTTATGAAGGATGAAAAGTCTGAAGCAAGGAAAAAGACAGAACATACCATGGGGCAGAAAAGCAATATCAGAGCACCAGACTCTAACCAAAGAATGTTTCAGAGCGCTGAAGAAACCAGCTCAGAGAAATTCACGCCGCCCCAGTTCTGTGTGATTAAAACTCCTCAGGACAGACATCTATGTGTGCTTTATATTTCAATTATGTACTGCAATCAGGAAGGCTGATAATTTAAGGATAGGAATCACCTTATGGGTGAATTTCAAAAGTGGACGTTTAAATTAAAGGCAAATTTGGCGAACAAATGGTTTCATGGCCAAGGATGGCAGTCTTATATTCAAGAATGCAAAACCTGCTTTGGGAGGTAAACTGAACAAAGGTCTTCTGAGATCCAGGAGCAACTTGGATGTCCTACATAGATATGTGGAGTGAGACCCGACACAACAGCGCAGGAAGGGCACAGTCAGCAAGACCTTAACACTAAGGGTGGACAGGAGACACCATCAGGTCTTTCTGTATCCATTTCACCATCCAGAGGCTTCTACTCCATCTTTAGCCTTGTGAATAACTGTGTTAAATGCTTCTGGCAGTGGCACTGCAGACTGGCTGCTGGTCTCTCCCACGGGGGAAGGCAGCCATGAGTGCTGCTGTGGTCATCCCTTTGTCAGGTTTGGGTCTGAACTTTGCTCATGTGTGCTGCACTCTGACTCAGTTTTACAGGACTTAAGAGGAAACTTAATTATTGGTACCTTTCCCAAGATTACTAGAAATAGCTGCGCTTTCTATTAAAGTTTTCAGATTCTTTGTCTTTTTCAGTTTGTCCTGGTTCGTTTACCTTCTCCTCCTCCCTTTTTCAGTGTTGCCAAGTACCTTTGCTTCTTGTTGGATAAGTAAGCAGAAACAGATGTCAAACGAGGCTCAAGGGGACCAGGAAAGCTCAACTCCTCCTAACCCTGAACAAGGCAGTCAGTACACACAACCCCTTTCAGAAGACAACTGAAGTTTTGTTACATTTTGGAAACAAATAGCAAAGTCTGTTCAGCTACGGCTTTACCCCAGGCCACCTCCAAACGTTACACGGCTATTGGAGCGATCAAAACAAAAGCAAAATAAATAAAGAAAAAAGTAATCTCTGCCTTATTGAGAATTTCTATTAAAAATTGGAAGCTTTCCTCTTCTGATGCTTTGGGCATGCCTGCAACAATAGAGTTGGAAGCACGTTCTGATCTAAACCCAAAGGCATAGCTGTCCTGTTGAAGTCAAACAGTGGGGCACTGTGTTTGTTTTTAGTTCAAAAAATATTGTCTATATATATATTGCAGTTAGTAATATGATATATTTTTCCTTGAGTGTGTTATTTCATACTTACATAGCAAGGAGGCAGTTCAGAAAACCTCCATTTAGCTGAAAGAGAAAAGCAGGCTTGTTTCCTTTTCTGCAAATGGGACTGATGAGTGTTTATGCTGAAAACACCAATAAATCTTCAGTTCTCTCTTTCCAGTTCCTTACGTTCTGTTCCCTGAAGGTTCTGGTTTAACTGTACAAGGAGAGCGCACGGGGTCCTTAAAAAACTTTAAACATTTTTACAGTTTGAAGCTGGGGGTAATGTTTTTTTGGCCTCTTTCCCATAATTTCTTTCAAACATTGCAAAAAGGTTGCATGCTGCTCCTTCCTTTAGCAAGACTGTTTACAGGGTCTGCTGTTAATTCAGAATGGCAAAGCGTTTCCCTTTTTTTCTTCCACAACTCTAAACCCAAGAGACCATTGAACATGCTGCAGGGAAGAGTGGTTTAATCCCCTCCAATTTGTGACACAGCTAAATTATCTCAGCTTCAGGAATGTTTTTGTATTTCTGCACCAAAGTGTTCTGAATGTGCTCCTATCAAAATCTTCTAAAAGGCAGGTGAAACATTCAAAACTTTCTCATGGGAATATCTGGCTTCTGCTGTGATGTGTAATCCAAAAATGCTGTATTTGAGCAGCAGATGCTCAGAGATCTATCAGCAGTGTGTTCTAAACCAGGCCTTGGTTGGCAGGTTTGAACAAAACACATTCCCTTTGATAGACCAAGGACCTCTTCAAACTCCTATTTACTTTTGCCTTTCTAAGACAAGATCAGGCACTGGCTTGGAGGAGGCCTGGAAATGGTTGGTTGGTGCATGTGGGGATCATTTGTGTGTGTTTGTGTCTGCTGAACAGCTCAACCTGCCTTCTTGGTCACCCTCCTTGCAAACAAATAGACATACATAGGATTTATGGTATGTAGAAGTTATGTAGGATTTCAGGAAGCTGAAGAATCATACATTTAGCCTTTCCCCATTTGCATTCCCTTTGAGAATAAAAGCATACAATGCCAACCATGCAGCAGATAGAAATAGAGGGAGTTTCATTCCTGAAATGAATTTGGTTACCTTTGTGTGAGTTCCTGCAGGTTAGCTCCTGCAGAAGGGCTGGGGCAGCTGTTTCCAGATGCAAGTTATGTCCCAGCTCATGACCTGGGCCCAGAAACCTGAACCACCGCATCCTTCCCCTAGCAATACACACACCAAGCATCACCTGGTCTCCCACACTCCCTTTTAATTCAAGAGTACATTTGAAAGTGGCCAGGCTGACTCTGGGTATGCCTTAAGGGATAGCACTTTATGGCTGCTTTTGTACTGCAATATTTAGTCACACAGCACGTTTTTGTTTGTAGTTGCAAAGTTTACAATTGAACCATATGGAGCAGATTTTATTTTACTTCAGTTTATCACCAGAAATCAGCTCCTCGGCACTGAGCCCAGCTGATTTCATATTCTGTTGGTTTTAGGGAAGCAATGTAGGATTCCCTGTCTGTATATTCAAGCTCTTTAATTGACATAAACAAACAGAAAAACATTGTCTAGCATGAGTGGATGTTTACTCAGCCTTGTAGAATGGTGAAGCATATCACTATAAAAACCACACTATAAAAATAATCTGAGTTGTGATTGTTCTGAGGAATCCTGCAGCACTTGCACAGTATGAGACAGAGTTATCTTTATTTTACCAGCACTCAAAACATGACTGCCAAATTGACTGAAAAATATCAGATAAATTGGTATAGTAGCTGTCTAAATGCAAAACCCAGCAGAGTCAACAACAAGTTCAGGGCTTGTAAAAGGGAGTTTTTCATTTCTGAGGCAAAATTAATTCCATCAAATTTCTTCCATCTCTGAGGGATCAAATGGTACCCAGATTACCTGCAAATGACCATTACACTCCAGAAGCATAAACTAGCCACAACATCTTGTGGCCATTTTCCCTTAAAATTCCAGCTTCCATGATGGTCAAGGCCAGGTATTTTGACTGATGATGCCCAGAATAGAGAAATTTTTGCTTCATTCTGCAGTGCTCCATTGCACAAGACAACTTTCCTATGTTTAGCAATGGCAGAGCCCATAACAAGAAAATTTTTAGCAGCTTTAAAAGGCTTGTATATGTCGAGTATTTTATTCTTTATTGTATCTGATAGCATTTTCTGGTATTTCAAAAGTGAATTGGGCCTTCCTGGCAAAGTTCAGGGTAAGAATTACTTGCAAGTGCAATGCCAGAGTGCTGGTATGAATGGCACCCTGTGGCTCGATGGATTTGCAATCCTAAATCAGGAGGTATGATTCCTCAGGCAGTACTTGGAGAAAAGAAAAATCAGGAGGTATGACTCCTCAGGCAGTACTTGGAGAAAAGAAAACTGAGTACAGGACCCAGGAAAATGAAGACACTAACCTGGGATAAATCTGATCCACTTAGTAGGAAGTCCTGAGGAGGTGGATGTGGCCAAGAGGAATGGCTACTTAATGGTAGCTGATAGGAAACAGCTTTGCCTATTCAGGTGTGGGGGTCAGAGTCCCTGCCCTGAATTGGAGCAACTAATACCAATACGTCACAAAACCATAGAGTCATTAAGGCTGAGCAAAACCTCTAAGATCACTGATCCAACCATTAACTGGCACTGACATGTTCCCCACTAAACTCTATTCCCAAGTGCCACATGCCCATGTTTTCTTAATACCTCTAGGGATGGTGACTCCACCAATTCTCTGGGAAGCTTTTTCCAAAGCTTTATTTCAGTGAAGAAATTTTTCCTGGTGTCCCCTCTAAACCTCCCCTAGCACAATGTGGGGCCATTTCTTCTTGTTTTTTCTCCTGTTACCTGGGAGAAAAGGCTGATCCTCGCCTGGTTACAACATCCTTTCAGGGGGTTGTAGAGGGTGATAAGGTCTCCCTTCAGCCTTCTCCTCTCCAGGCTAAACACCCCCAGCTCCCTCAGCTGCTCCTCATAAGACTTTTAGTCTAGAGTCTTCAGCATGATAAGTCCTCCATTTCTTTTCCAAGGAACATTTTAGCAATATTTTTTTCTGTATAATTAAGTTAATTCAGTTGTTCTCTGTTGCCAGGCTTAAACATCCTCTTTGTATTTAGATACTTATATGGCCTCATGCATTCTGTGTTGCTGCACGCAGTAGTGGGCCAGTTAATTTGTCCAGTTTAAGATGGGTTTTTTGTGCAAAAACCCCCAACTGCAAGTGTAAACTAAAAGAAATCTTGCAAATATAAAAGATAATCATAAGGTAGTGACAGACTTTTACAATGGTTTCAAAAGGTTGCTGTAAAAAATGAGCTATTCTAAAGTCATTTTCAAATAGCTGTCTTCTTTCCCTAGGCACTCTATTGATTAGATTTTCAAAGGTGCAAAGTTCTCAGCCTAACTCCCTGATTATCTCATCAGTGTTAAAATACTTGTAATGAATAATAAATAGCACATAATTATTTATTCCTTTTTATTATTCCTGAGTATGTAGGAAATACAAATCAGGCAAACCCCTGGGGAATTGTGAAGAACTACAGTCACTGGGGTAGGAAATGTACTTTGCACTTTAAATCTCAGAGGGCCCTCAGAGGTGCTCTTTTCTAAAGAATACCTCCTCCTAAAGCCATGAGAAAGACTGTAAAGTGGTAAAAGTTACTGCATTCTTGCAGCCTCTTACCATTCCAGTATGTACTACCTGAAAGGAGATCTCCTTCTAGCAGACACCAGGAGATGTACAGGTAGGAAGTGTTTACAATATAACCCAGTACATTTTGTAATTTCATTAAATATTCTGGGATGAACACTTCCTTAATTTCTTCCGCTAAACAAACTCAATTAAAAATAAATATCTATAATAAGGAACCCAAATTCAACTCGTGCAATCAACATCATTTGATTGTGTCCATCTATAAAGCTAACACTTAGCTACCCTTGAGCTGTCATGAGGAAGAATTAACATTTCAGTTTTATTGCAACTCTTCTACCGGATGAGTCCAAAGGAAGACAACTGTGTTAGAAAAGTGTTCAATCAATATAAATGTTATACCACATAATTTTCCTTTCAGTCATATTCCTAATATGAATTGGCCAATGATTTTTTGCTTTCTCATAAATTATGGTTTTTTCCTTCCGTGATTTTTAGAGGATATGAATGTTTTAAGAAGTGAAACAGAAGCCAGAAGGACTCTACAAAAATATCACTGTTGTAACAATTCAGCATTTTCATGGTCAGCCATTATTCATAGATCTGTCATTTGAAGAAAGAGCATTCTGAGAAAACTTAATTTCAACAGAAATGTACACAGAGACCTTCTCCATCCTCTTTTCCAGGGTAAGCAGCTGTACATCAAGTTTTCCTAAACACGATGTGAACAGCTTTGAAGAAAAATTAACACAATATGCTTTTCCTGGGACAAAAACACTATTTTTTTTTTCTGGAAAAACAGCTGTTTCAGGCAAAAAGGTGAATCACATTTTGTATGACAAGACTTGACAAACTTATATTTCTATCAAACATTATAAAGCTGCTAGCATGTCCTCAATCCACTTTTAGTTCCCACCAGTGATTTCTGGGAAAAAAAAAACCAACAATCCAACATCTGAATTACACATCAAGTCAGGAAAATAAATTATGTATATGAACTTCACATCAGTTTCACCACAATACATTTCCCTCCACGTGCAAGCCTTTATTTGTGAAACAATACATCTGTGGTCAAGACTTTTGGTACTATGTACAGACCCATATTTCATACTAACTAAACAACAGTGCAGTGAAAATATACAGCAATTGTAGGCTAAATGCAGTTTTATTGTCTCACTAATTTCTACTTTGTCCAATCCCTTTTTGCTTTTTAAAAAATCAGGTTTGATCACAGTGATATGACATCACGCGTGCTGCTTCATAGCACACTGGGTGAAACTCCCCTTTAAAGGTAGAATATATCCCATATTAGGGATATGCAACACAGCATTCATGTTACCCCTAAGATTGGGGTAGTCATCAATGACTTAAAGGGTGCTTGAAGAGTTCCCTCTAAAAAGTAAGCCAAAGACTGACAATTATAAAGAAAGTTGATTTTATGTTAAATAGTTTAGAAATCACCTATTGATCAGAGAAAGTCAATTTTGATCAAATCAAATTGAATGCTTCTTGGTTGAAAGGAGCTCCATTTATATGTAACCCTACATTATTTGACATACAATATCAATATTAGAATTAATATTTTCATCACATTTTGGATACATCCTTTTACTTTTTAGAGCTATAAAAAGAAAAAATCCGATTCAAAATTTTAAAAAGGTCAAAAAGGTTAGTCAGGAAAGTTTCATTGTATTTTTTTCTCATAACTTGTTTTCTTTAACCATTTTGTCTTTGACAAAGTTATCTGTTTGACTTAACAGGAACTGACAACTTGTCTCAACCAATCCAAATGTGCTCTATTTAGCCACTTAAAATATTTAAATGATTTCATCACGTACAACATATAGTTCTACTTGGCCCAAGTAGAGTCCAGCAAGAAATCCCCTGATAATTCTTTAAATGGCTTCAGAAGTGACCTTAGGAGTCCACTGAGTCATGCAGTGTCACAGAAAGATCAGCACCCATATATACCAACTCACTGTATGCCATCTTAGCATCTAAAACAAATTAAATCTCTTTGTAGTTTAGAAATTAAACCAGCATTTTCATAAAGTGCACCCTGGTTGAGTTTAAACCAATAAACACTAGTTCATCATATACAATAAACAAATCAAAGCAATTAAATACCCAAATCAAACCACTAAGTCTCAGAGGCAATTTTTTATATAAACAACCAGTGAATACAACAGTAATCAGGGTGAGCTTTATGTAAACCAACATGGAATGTTTCCCAAAAATAAACTGTATAAGATGTCTGTACAACACCAAGAGGATCATAAAAGGCAACTTAAGATCTATACAACACTAACAGGATTTCAAAGTGTCCTTGAAAACATAGCACAGGTGAAGACCAGCCTTTCTTTTCTCTATCACTCTCCTGTCTAAAAAAATGTTAATGCCTTGGCCAGCTATTTTTCTCTTTTAAAAGCCTACATGGTTTTGCTATTCACTCAAAGAAAAGCTAATTAAGTCTATAATCTCTGTCAGTTGTGGTTTTCCTCCCTCTTCAACTTCAGCCAATTTAATTCCCAATTATTCATTAGAAATGAAGAAGCTGAATATTATTACACAAAACATTTTTAGGACGCAAACACCCCAAAATTGTTCACTTTCTTTAAGGATGCCAAAAACAAGAGCATGGACACTTTCAGGCATATTTTCTTCTCATAACTTAAACAAGCTTGTGCTACTGCTCATTTGTCATCCTAATGTGGTGGCTGCTCTAGACTTCTGCTCTCTGCTTATCATGAAAATATTCTCCAATGTAATAATTTTCAAAAAACCCAATCCATAAAGTCCAGATTTCTTATACTCAACAAATTTTAAGGATGGGATTTTAGATGATGAGATTTCAGTAATACATTGAACTCCACATATTGTTATTGTTAATAATAATAATAATAATAATAATAATAATAATAATAATAATAATAATAATAATAATAACAATAATAATAATAACAATAATAGCAGCCACATGTTCTTTTCAGGATGCAGGACTGCTAGCTTTTGTGTCAGCATTGTTTTGTATGTCCAAGGAAAGAGGGAGTGAAAATTGTGAGAAACAATTTTCAGGCATTACCAGCTTTGGTCTCAGCATGTAACCTTAACAAAGCAGGAGAGCAGCCAGCTATTCAGCACACTTAAGCCATCATGGGCTGCACTAGAGCACTTGAACCCTTATGGAGCAGGCAGAGCTGCACCTGGTTGACAGCCATATATTGGCTATATGAAATTGATGGCACGTGGTAAATTAAAGGCTTCTATAGGGCACACGTGTTAAATGTTAGCCCTGAGAGGCTAGTTAAGAGTGTTAAAACCCTAAAGAGCCCCTTAAAATAATAGGCTTTTATATTCATTGACTCTTGCAAGTACCACAGATTGCATCTTGACCTGTCCTGTCCTGGGGATATAAACATTAGAAGTAAGGAACTAAGAAGAAAAAATTTTCATTTAAACCAGCCACACTTAAATACATATATTGTTCTATCTTTTATTTTCCCTTAGGATAAAATTGACTAATTATGAATTTAACAATGTTTGTCATAATTACAAACAAAAATGTTTGCAAAACTAAGGGTTATAAGCTACATTCAATAATAACATATTCCTTTTGCCTCTGAAAATTCAGCTATATTTAATTTTATTATAATAGATGTCAAATATTAGCTAATGGAATTGATCTGATTGAAAAATAGAAGTTTTTTCACTGCTATCTTTGTATATCTTTAGAGTGAAAACTGCTGTCAGTTTACAGAGAAACAGAAAAAATACAAAAGCTTCTTAGACTGCTCTGTGTTGATGGACTTGAACTCTAAAGTCTGAAGGCATATGGAATCTTCCCCAAGATCCCAGGTTAGCAAGATCTTTTCACTCCTAGTTGCCTCCTTCTGGTACTTCCTTTGTCCAAGAGAACCTTTTCCAGCCTCTGCACAATTAAGAATGTAGCCCAGTGAGCTCCAAGGGATGAATTAACATGACACAGCATAGACATTAGAATAGATATACAGCTGACAAAATTTTCACAAGTTAGAAGCCCAGTGGAGACTATAAAAATTGAAATATGGTATCTGGAGAGAGGATACGAGTCAAAAGCAGATGTCTGACAAAGGGGGCAGAGCTCCTGAGTTTTGGGTTGAGATTCATCTAAGGATAGAGGGAAAATATAAATTTTATCCCTTTTTCTTTTAATGACACACTGTCTAGCAAATGATATGGGGGGAGATCAACATGAACATGGCTGTGTGAAGCTTATGGCTGAAGGTCATCAGTAATTCAGTGCAGTAGAGGAATGACATGAGGGCTGTCTGAGTTAAGGAGGTGTGAATTCAGTGGGAATGCAGCACTGCTTTTACCAGCTGCCTTTCCAAACCTGCTGGTGACTTCATCAGAGACTATCCACAAACATTCCCAACACAGCCACAGCAGAGTCTATCGCAGTAATTTGAGTAACTTCCAGTATCACCAATATCCAGCTGTCCAGTCTGAATATTTGTTATGGAATTGTTGCTTAATCAACATCCTTTATATCATGTTCTGGGTGAAAAACACTTCATGTAGATTTTGGCATAATTTGCACATCAGAGGCGCGGTTTTGATTCCACTACAGTCTGTGGGAAATCATGGCTTAATTTCTTTAATTTCTTTCTCATTTTTTTGACATCTGCATTTCCTGTTCAACCTGGTTGCTCCCCAGAAAAAAATACCTATTTTCAGGAGATATAACATATAAGTTGTATCAACTTTGTCGTATGCTGATAATGAACTTTTAGATCAATTAGATAGATCCCACTTCCAGATCATCCCATGGTTACTGAACAGAGTAAGGCAGCTCTAGAGGTAAACTCAATGCTGTCCCAGAAAGCAATCTTAGGCTGGGTTGAGTTACACTAGAAGTTTGCTCTAGTTTAAACAGTTCAGAAGTAATACATGTTAAGTGAGACAAAGCCAATCCATAACTGAGCCATTTGGAAAAGTACCATAGATCCATTACACTGTACTTTAATACTGTGTACTAGTTCTGCCTATTTTACTTTCCTTGGGGGAAAAAGGTATACTTCTGTAACCTTTTTGGATACAGGTTACCTAATAGAAGGACAAGAGTTAAAGACTCAGCTATTAGTCTGGACAGCTCAGGCCCTGGAAAAGGAACAGCTCAACTCTCAAATTCTACACCAAGGAAAATGACAATAGGTATTTTATGGGATCTACACATTTCTCACAACAACGCCCATACTAAAGAGATTTACCACTTTTATGATATGTGCTTGTAGTAACAGAATGTTCAGATATAACAAGTCTTGGGTAATCAGAGAAGGAGACCCAAAGATCCTTAACTGTTCCTCAGAATTCTGGTCCTGGTAGAGAACATTTGCCCATGTAGTACAGCAGTCAGCAAATTTGATATGGGCAACATTTTTTACATAGCTGGAACCTAGAAGCAAGCTGTAACTCTGCAGTGATTGCCCACAAGAAGTGGGTAACATCTCTTCAAGGAATTGAAATAGAACATTTTCTTCCCCTGCAAATGAAGTGTGGATTCCTCAGCACTGCATAATAGTTGAACAAAGTTTTTCCTTATAATAAAACATGTATTTGGATTTCACAATATCTCATCACTTCAGCCACAGCTGGTGACCATGCCAGGAGCACTTCTCACGTATCATTTGCAATGTTTTCTTTCCAATTACTCCAGGGAGAAGAGGGGAGAGAAGCACGTGGGACAGAGCTACAGTTCCTAGTGAGGATTTTACAGTTAGTCTCTTTTTTACAATAGCACTACTCAGTACTCTGCTGTTGGAGTGCTGGTGAGAATTACACACTGAAGAACACTTTTGCCCTGTTATTAGTGGTTCTGCCAGTGTTTGGAGGACATGATGGTCTGTTAGAAAAGGACTTCTTGCAACACCAAACATTAATGTAATAGTCCAACTGTGCCATACCAAAGGTCCTCCTAGATTGTTATCTTGTTCCCTACAGTGGCCAAAACAAAAGGGACAGTACAAATTTAAAAATCACAAATCTTTTGGAAGACTCTTTCAGCTCCCAGAAATTAGAGGCTTTTGGGAACCCTACACCAAATATTTCAATCAGGCTATTAATGTTAATGGCCTCAAGGACTGCTTTTAAACTAATTTCTCCTTTTGGCTTCAACATTATCCTATCCATGCTTCAAATTTTATTTATACACTGAGTAGGAAACAAAGAAAAACAGAATGACAGCCTTGTATATCTTTCTTTATGTCTTTCTTTATATCAGATGCAGTTTCACTCCATGATATAAGAGTTTACCAACAAGATTGTTAAAATTTCTACTCTGGTTCAAGCAGTGCTACATGACTTCTAAGAGCCTTTTGCTGGCTTCATAGCACTCATTGGGACGAACTACTCAGCAGAAAAAATTCATATCTGTTTGAAACATTAGTCATTATCTTGTCTCTGGCTGAGCAAAACACCCACCAGCCAGCTTTTAGTGTAATATTTTGCCTTTCACAAGCATAGCCTCAAAAATGCTGATTTGTGCAACATTTTGACAAAGGAATGGTCACAACCACAAAGATTATTTTTGTGACGAGAAATTGCCTTCCAGTATCCTTATCACACAACAAGGCATTTTACTTACTAGTGGGTTTTGCTTTTCCAAACAAAGACTAGAGGTAGGCTGCAGTGACATTGTAATGGCAGAGCTAAGAATCCCAGAAGAAGGGAGCAAAGCAAGAAAAAAAAAAAGGGCCATGATTTTGAAGATAGAATTTAAATTCATTTGTGGTCTGCATAACAGAATCTTATGGGAGAATGTCCAGGAAATCTGTTTGATTTTCAGGGATTACCTCCTCTGAGCTCAGCAAAAGTCCATCTGGTTCTACAGGAAGTCTGGCAAAGGTGGCAGGATGCCAACATGGATGAGAAAGGAGCCCATGACAAAACTTGGGCATTAAAAAGGAAGCTTACAGAAGGCAGAAGGAGAATCATATTGCTAAGGAGGAATAGAGGACACTGTCTGAGCATGCAGGGATGGAATAAGGAGTTTCAAGCCCACCTGGAGTTCAATCTGGTGAAGAACATGTAAGGCAACAAGAAGGGTTTCTACTGGTACCTTAGCAGCAGAAGAGTGACAAGAGAAAAAGTGGGCATGCTGCTAAACAGTGCTGAGGAAGCTGGCTGATGTCATTGCAATGCCACTGTCCTTTATCTTTGCAAGGTCATGGCAGCTGAGGAGGTTCCTGAGGACTGGAACAGGATAAATATTGTTTCCACTATCATGATAAGCAAGAGGGGGTTGGCCCATGCAGATCCAGAAGTTGGGCTTGATGATCCTTGTGGGTTGCTTCCCACTCAGAGTATTCTATGATTCTGTGGTGATTTTAAGTCTCAAATAGCACTCAGACCTCATGTTCAAACAATGCAAACACTAAGGTGTGCTGTTCTTATCTGCCTTTTATCATATCAAATACACAGATGACTTGACACAATAACAAAGCTATAAACTGTTTTCTCTTTTTCTTTTATTCACCTATAACTATAATATCAGAGATATGGTTGTTGTCCATTTTCTTCATACACACCATCCATAAATGAGTCATTTACATTCAGCTGTCACCATGGTCACTGGAGCAGAATTCCTTAAGAATATTGGATTTTAAATAGCAGCACTAAGTCTGTTTAGTGTATAATATGACACCCTTCATTATTGGTAATAATAAGCAACATATTTGTCTAAGATTTGCTATCTCTTCTTCACACAAACAAAGCCAAGATGTCTGCTGGTTGTTTGTTTGGCTTCCCTTTCATTTAATCACAGGAGATCAAGATAGCCACTAGGCGCTTATGTGATTTTAATGCAAGCAACCTCTCTACTCAGATTTCTGTGACTTACTTTGAACGTAATTACATACAAAAAATAAAACTCAACCCTAAAGAAACCCTGGAATCTGAAGTCAGCTGATTAGGTCACAGCTTTTCCTGCTGCTAAACTTTCCCTTCTGTTTCTCTCGTGCTAGGGCGAGTGGCTTCACACTGATGTTGGCTGTAGTGGGATGTTGCACAGAGGAGTCAGCACCTGAAATCCTTCACCAGGAGGATAAGATCATCAAATAGAGAGTTTCCTCTTTCCATCTGCTTCTTTCCTAATTTTTAACCTTTTTTTCTCTTTTTTGTTTTTCCCTAGGTTTATACTCTAAATATATTTGATTGATGAGTCAAGCATGAAACACAGAGAGAAGAGACGGGGAGATGCTTACATATTCTCAGAAAAAAAGTATTTCAAATGACAAAGTCAACACAAAGAGCAATTTTCCTAGGAACATTACTATTTTTATAGGAAATTTCATTTTAATCTACTGTTTTTAACATTTATTATGTTGACACTGAGCTGACTTTAAATTTATTAACTGAAAAATCTTTCTTGCTAAGAACGCCAAAGCTGGTTATTTATTGTGAAAACCAGAGCCATGTTAAGAAAAGTTAGAAATGTTTTTGGGGTTTTGAAATGTTTATTTAAGCAAAAAAAAACCCCCAATCCTCCCAGCCAGCACTCAGGATGAGCAGAATCCCAAGTCAATCTATGGCACTTGGCACAACCTGCCACTGGCTTTAATGATAGCAAAGGATTCAGCATAGTCATGTGCAGAAAGCTTGGAGTTGCAAGACTCCTCAGAAAAGTGGCAAAGATACCTCACATGTCACATCCATGGGCAAATCACTGCTCTTCCATCAGACACAGCTGCAGGACAGCCCCTCTCCAGGAGCAGGACTCCTCTGACACCCAGAATCAAAATCTCTTGAAACTGAAAACAGAGATGAAAACCTGTAACATAAAACCATGCTGTAGAACCACACAGTGATTCAAAAATAATTTGGGAGCTGCAGTGGAACATTACATTGCAAACCCAGCTGTTTATTGGCGACTGTTGCAAAAAAATATTTCCTTTCCATTTGCATCTCCCCCTGCCCCTGAATTTTTTTTTATTATTTTTTTTTTTTAACACTCAGAGAAGAAGAGTTTTCACACTGAACTGGCTTTGTTTATTTACTGCCCTGGAGATAACTGAAGTTTCTCACAGCCAACCAGTGGGAACTAAAAAGCAATATTGCAGGGTAAATAATGAGATTGGGAGGACAACAATGCACTTTAGGAAAGAGTTATGTTCATGGGTAGGTTTCTTTTAATTCCAAGGCAGAAGAAAACACATGACAGCAATAGAAGGAGAAAAAAAATGCTATAAAATTGAAGACAACAGACTACTTCCATTCTGATATGGAAGGTAAAACCTTTACAAGAAAATGTTTTTGCTCCTCTATTTCCTAAATTGTCTGACACTGTCAACCATTTTCATGATCAGTCTGAAAAATCATTGCCACAGGATTAAGGCATTCTGCCATTAAATCAAGGCAAAAAGTTTGGAAAGGCCAAAGCAGAAGGGGACACTTATGTGGATTATGAGGTTAACCAGAATCATGGTATTAAAGAGTTTAATAATCTATTAAAAAAATTAAGGGGTTTGGAAAAGCCATCCATATTGCTTCAGTACAGAAGATAATCTCCCTGGAGGAGTATCTGGGATAAATTTATATGAGTAATCATGATCTGTGAACCATTGTAGATAATATTCTTATAACACTTGAAGTTTTCTGTCACGTATTGCTCATGAAAAAGACCTCCTCAGTCTGGATACACCCATGCAGATAAAGGAAACATTTTCAAGAAATTTCTCTAGAAATGAGGCCAGCTTTCACAAAAGTTCTTTATATAATTAGTCTGCTGTCCTTCAAAACAGGTGAACTACACCCGGAATATCTGTTGGGAATGGTCTCTGTTTCTTGCTAACTCCTACCCACAAGAACCAGGTAAGTGCTGACTAGTGCAGGCCAAATCTGATCAAACCTGTCCCAGAGCCAGGGATCCTTCTATCAGCTGCTCACTGGGCTGGCCCCAGTGCCAGTGCTCCCACTTTGGCACCATTTAATTCCTTAGCGGAAGAGTGTGATACTATGACAAAACAGTAGGAAGGATCCAGCATACCAGTCACACACTGGTGTGTGGCACAGCACGAGATGATGTACTCAAGCTCTGCAGCCATCCCCAAGCCCCTTCCTTTCCCTCTCAAAACTCTCAGTTTGTCCCCATGTGTGTAGCTCAAAGGAGAAATTACCCTCTCACTTCAACCCCCAGTGGGTGACAACTTTGCTCAACACTTCACATCTTGAACCTAATTCCAATGAGAGCATTTAAAATGAAAAATGCAGTCACTAATTGTTAGAATGTCTTGAAACCAAGCTGCATTCTTTCATCCCTACAAGATGAGTATATCAGAATATGATTTAATCTGATTAATATGTACCCTTCATTAAAAAAGGTTATTTTCTTCCCTTCACCTTCACCCATATTTGGTATGCTGCCTGCAGAAGTTATAAGTTCACCTTCATTAATTCACTGCAAGCAGTCCCTACCTAGTTCATGTTTTTTCCTTCAAAAGTAATGTATTAATTTCAGTTGTATATACCTCATGCAGTAAAACAAAAATCCAACTACAGATTGTTAAATGCATAACTAAGCTGTTTACCTTATAACAGCTTAATTAAAATACTTCACATCTGTAGTCAGCCAGGCAATGTGGCCACTGGCACTAACGTGCTGCTAACCACTACATTCTGAGGGGCACAAGGGATTTAAAAATATGTATACTAGTACTTAATGTTTTCTGTTTACTGTAGCAAGTTTTTTCTTGAAAAGACTGATTTGTTAGGATGTGAAAATTTCATCATCCCATTTCTATTTCATGCATGTTGTCCTTTATTTATTAAAAAATGTCCATACAGATTTCCTAAATTGGCTTCTACCTTGAGTAAATACCTATAATCAGAATAGTAGAGCCATGGGCATAGTGAAATTTTAAGCTCCATTTCTGTGTAAAAATATGGAGCTATAATAACACAAAAAATTATTCTAAAGCAAACTGTTTAGCTGAAAAATAAATACCTGCTTTCCTTTCTGGATATCTAAAATGACCCTTTTTCTTAAGTAAGGTAATTGCATAGAAGAAAATGTCTTTTCACCATGAGAAGTTAAAATGTTCCATTTTGAAAATTACAAAATATATCTTAATGTTTTCTCCCTTTTACATTTTATTTCTTCTCAAAGCTATTTACAAATTGCCTCTGCATTTATGAATGTTTTTATTTCAAAATAGCATTTTCTGTAATTCTTGTATTAACTAAGACTAGTTCAGGGAGAAGGTGCAGATATTCAAAGAGGTCTCTGTTACTTATACTATGGGCAGCCTGCCAAAATAACGTGTCATCTTTTGAGTCAAATATGAAAGCACAAAATTAGGATGTGGGTCAAAAGGAGAAACATCTGACTGCAAAATTGACATTAGAATTGACTCTTGTCTACATTGCCTCAACACTACAGCCCTGATGATGCCAAGTGTATGCACAGCTCCTGTAATATGATGCTGTGTTGGTCTAAGTTTATGCTCAGACAATTGCTTAGTGGCTGAGCATTGTGGGCTAAAAGGCAGCTTTCAGTGTGTATCAGGCAGTCAGTGAGGGATCACAGCCAACAATAACAGGCAGTGTGACCTATGCTAAAGGAAAACAGGAAACTATCTGCTGCAAGGAGGAAAGTCTGTGACCTTTCCTACCGTTTCAATGAGATGGCCTGTAACTGCTGCTAAAGGGCATCTCACAATTTGGCCTGTAGTACCTTAAATTTGTCCTTTCTAGAGCCAAACTAAGCTTCTATTTGAGTGTTTATTTCCGTCTAGCCAGACATATTTTCTCACAAAATACATGCGATGAAGTTCTTTGACTTCGAACCACCTTTCAATGAGGATTGGAGTGGCCCAACAGGTCCAAGTCTACTTTGGAGAGAGAAGTGACTAAGAAGCACACAAATAGACCTCATGAAAGCATTCATTTCCTTTCCCAAGACAACAAGGCTTTAAAAGCACTATATTAAAATCCTGTGATAAGATGATGAGCTAGGAAGAATGATATTGCCATTGTATAGGACAAGATGACATGATGGTGAGAACTGTCTAGTCATCCAGATAAGCAGACCAATATTTCCAGATGTGTTTTTCACTCAGGGGTGAGACCCCCCAACTCATTAGCGTGCAGGATGGGCTCAAGGTGCAAGACATCTTAAAACTGTCACAAACTATTTAGATAACTATTCAGGATTTAAAGTCCTGTCAGCCATCACCTTTAATAGACCAAAAGTCTTGGCATGGAGAAATAACTATATGTTACATACTATGTGTGCGACAGATTAATTGCATATATCAAAGCCCTGCACATTCAGTGAACGAAGATTATCTTGCATAAGACCATTCTTGTCTATTCAATCTCAGGATAGCTTTAATGAATGAAGAATACATGAGCACATAAATAGTATCCCTGGACTATGTAAAAATTGATTTCAGGCATGCCTTCTTTTCAGGAAAATACTATTAATCAATGTTCTTTGAAATTGATGTATTTGGCATACTTTTATTCCTGCTCCAAGACAATGTCTTGGGAGATTTTCTGATGTTGTATCAAGGTTACAATAAGGTGTTGTAACAAGAGTTGATATCTCTTGTAGAATCATTTGTTTATTTTACATTGTGCCTACCAACTTAAACACTTTCCTTAGAATAAGATGCTTCACCTCCTGAAAGCATTTATCTCCTCCAGTAAGTATGATGAGATCCTGGATGGACAGCTCAGACTGCTCATCTAACTGAAGGAGCTTATACAGATTAGCAAACTCATCTCTTCTACCCTAAAACAAAGGCTGTATGCACTTATCATTTCTGTCTTTCTTTCCTCCTAGTGGAAATTTTAGCAAATCTCCTTAATTTGCTTGAGTGTCTATTCATCATTATGAAGAGATGAAGAAGATATTTCAATCAAGACGTAAGAACTCCTGAAAGTAATTGTCAAGAGTTCATTCTTAACAATGTTGTGCCCTGTCGCATTTCATTCACCACTCAAAAAACCCCATCCTCTACAGCTATGTCTAGGGTCCTCCTTTAACAGATGCATGACCTCTGAATTTTGCAGCCATGGTTACAATGGATGGTGAATAATGAGTCCTTCAGGAGGACAGAGGCAATCTGTATTCCCAGGTCCAGGAGATCATATGGAATTAAGCACTTTTGGTAAGAAGACCAGCATACATATCTTAGCCATCTCACCAACAGAGAGTATGTTTGGTAGAGAGTATGTTAGTAGAGGATCATATGAATGAGGAGGAAGAAATCCGCATGCCATGAACTGGTGCCTAGACCCAGCAATGTAATTAAAAATGGCTCTTCAACTCAGTGAGTAAAGCTTGGGCTATTCACACTTTGTAACAGTGGAAGTACACACACAAATAATCAGAAAAACTAAGGCACAGAAGCAGTTTGGCTATGCTTCAAGTACTCAGACTACTCATGAATACGGAGGATTGTTGTGGAATTGCTAAAACAACTTTTGACGGTGAGGTTGCCTTAATAAACACAATTCCTTGTGCATTTTACAATAAGCTAACTTCAGAGACCTCATGGGCCTCAGTTCCTAAAGAAAAACAAAAGTCTTTGTAAATACACATGCAAAGAAATCTCAGTAAAATCACACCCATTGTATTAGATTATTTTGCTGCCCTTGATCTAGACAACTGCATCGTTCATGACACAATAGAAAAACCATTTTTAACTGGACCTCTTTGAGAGCTTGTAAATTCTAGCAATATGCCAGCAGTTACTACATTGTCTTCTCTCTGTTCAGTTCCTGTGCGTCTCCCAAGCTCTGTTTACTTTGGATATGTATGGGCTGTTAGCAGCAATTCAAGGTTACTGCCAAATCCCTGAGAACTATTGACTGGATAGAGATGTTTAAAGGTTCTGGCTACCTGCTATAAGTTTCTCACTCTATTTCACTTCTGTGAAATCTGTAAAATACCTACTCCTTTTCAGCCCTCTTATTTCCAATAAAACACTGAAAATTTTACTGACAATCTAGGGATGCATGCTTCCAAACTGGGCAGTCTTTGGTGTTGTAAGCCCAATCCTCTCAAGGTCCTCTCAAGAATGCTTCTGACTGCTTAGTCTTTGTCCTTAATTTGAAGACTTTCCCTGTCAAGCAAAACACCTAGATGCTTTCAAAAAGAAATAAAAAAGAAGCAGAGAACCAAGTGTGTTCTGAAGTCACATCAAGCTTCTTGCAGGGGAAGTTTTGGTTCTTTGTTCCTACATAGCTGTCACTTGATGGTAGAAGAGGAGGACATAGAACTAACCACAACCAAGTCTGTGATCTTTGAATTTTACACATAATGGTTATTGACAGGCAACAAAATGGGAAAATAAAGTTTCCCTTCTGGGGAGGCTTTTTGTGTTTCTTCATTCCTTATGAGAGTCCAATAGGAGTATCTTTTTTCTTTATAGTATTATCTATTTTCTGCTTGTTTTTATCATTCCCTTCCCATTTCATTAATCTTTATTTACTGTCTAATGGGATCCTGAAGTTATGATTGGAAAAGTTATCATGAAATGAGTAGGAAAGACCTGCAAAGTCATATAGTATTACAATGACGATTTATATTGTTTATTCTACCTAGAGTATGAAATAATAAAAAATCCCCACCAATTAATTCTGTCATACTCTGTAGCTGAAAATGCTGTGGGGACTTCACATGTTCCTCTAAAATGGAGAATGATTGTCCATCTCTCTTCCAAGCCACCAGAGACTTTCACAACAACAGTAGATGCTTTCCTTGGGGCTAGGAAAAAAAGTGTTGGATGTTTTTGATAAAGTAAAAGCACATGTATACCCTAGGATATATTTCAAAGCACAGTTCCATAACTTGCTATTAGGAAAAAGAAAATCAACTCCATGTTTCTATGCCGAGATAAATATCTTCCTTCAGTGAATCTTTGCAAGGTAAAACCAGCCTGGATCTGAAAGTCCATGTGTGGTTTCTGGAGCACCACTGAGCAGCAGTACTCCAGATTGCTCTTAAATTTTTTCCATGAAAGAAACAGCTAAAGATTTCCTGAGAAACATGTTCCTATGCATTATTTTCTTTTGGATTATGTTTTTTCAGTACCATGTTTCCAGAAATATTCTTAGCTAAAAATCACAGGCACTGACTTCTTGGTCTTCCCTGCAGAGAGAAGGAAAGCAAATTATCACAGCTCATTTTACAGAAGTCTTATACATACTGCAAAGCTGTTGCACATCCTGCTTCCATCTCCTCTATTCCAAAACAAACTAGCTCAGATCTGCCTATTTTTCTTCTCAAAACTTTATTTATGGAATCTCTGCTTTGGTCTTTCTTCTCCCTGCACCTTCCATGCCCAGTGTTGCAAGAGTTCTGCAGCCAGGGCTTGCTGTCACCAGCAGAGCAGAATCACCTTATGTGTTTTGGTTGAAAACCAACACTGTACAGACATATAATATTATTATATTATATTATATTATCTGAATTCATGCAGAGGAGGAAAAAGAAAAACTCTCAGGGGAATTCAGGAGAGAGCAAAGCGGATTTGAGCTGACATGAGTTCAACCTCTCTGCACTTCAAGCTGGCTAGGTGAGAGCCATGGCCATCTAAGAGGCATTGTCCTCCATGAAAAAACTTATCAAATCCAGAGGAGTGTGTCCAATTTTGGGGTCCCCTGCACAAAACAGATAATGACACACTAAAGCAAGGTCATTGCAGAGTCATCAGTGGAGACAGAATGTATGAGATGTGGCTGACAGAACCAGGAGTATTCAGTCATAAGAAAAGAAGTCTGATCTTCTACTTTGTAAACAGGCACTATTGTCCTGGGCCATTTCTGTTATTCCTCAAATACTCACAACCTCTCTTTGTAGAAGGTAATTGAGAGATCAGCAAGCCATTGGTTTAATGCAATGAGATCAGCTGGTTTAATGCAGTGTCTTGGCACCACTGGCACAGTGAATGCAGGACTCAGAGCACTGAAGGATAATCACAGAGCCTTGAAGCAAAGAAAGACAGGTGTTATTTTGCAAATATCAAAACTAAATAGTTTTGGACTTTTTGGATTATCTTTTATGTCAGAGGAAATTACAGTAAACCAGTCCTTTTTTATGGAAACAAACTTTCAATCATAAAAAATTATAAAATTCTTATGAAGAGTATGAAAGAAACATTCCTATCCCTACCTGCACTCTACTCTCAGAGTGTGCAAGGAGCAAACAGGCTGAGGCACAGCTCAGGTGAGATGGTTTAGATTGTTCACTGCTCCTCATGTCATAATTACCTGCGATTACTTCAAATTGTTAAGTAATTCCAGTTAGAGTAGCAGCTGCTGTGCATCCCTAGAAGCTACTGCAATGATAGACTCAGGCTCTTTCTCTTTTTATCAAGTGCGGTGGGCTCAAATCATTAGTTTGGTTTCTTGATACATCAGACTCCAGCAACGCCTTTGTTTAAAGCTAGCAGCATGCACATCCACCAGATTTTCCAGGTAAATGTTATGAACTCATACACCTCTGAGAAGGTTCAGTTTTCATCATAATGGTCCAGAACTAGCCCTTTGCTATCAAACTATATTCTGTTCACGGATAAAAATAATTTATGTATACATAAAATGTTGTTTTACCGATCTACATTCCAGATAGATTGAACAGGAACATGACACCACTATACCAAAGTATAATGTACAAAACCATTCAAATTATATAGAAGTTTACATTGATCTTTTTCAGAAGTATACTCAAAGTGTTCTTCAATACCTCTTTATTTTTTAAAGAGAGTAGCTAATTCCAGATATTGTTACCCTGATTTAGAATATGCGCTCTCAACACTGCCATAAACAGCTAAATAGACAGACTAGTGCTTACAAATCAATCAAAATATATAAACCACAAGTGTTGAAATCAGTGTTTAAATATGTATAATGATGTAGAGCTTCTTTGAAATGGAGAGAAGAAACATTTCTGAATACTATTAAAGGTAAATACAAGCATTCTTTGACACGTAGAGAAGTTCATTATTATATTAAGGTGTACATTGCTCACTGATCTTTCCTTTTGTAAGCTTCTTTAGGTGCCTCCTCTTGTGCTACTTTTTTGCCCCTTCCTTTCTGCAAAAATACCAACAAAGAAATCATGGGAAGCAAAACGAGGATGTCTCAAGATGAGTAAGAGTCTGTCCTCCTCCTCTCCTGTCCTCAGCCTGTCCAGGCAGGCCTGTTGTTCAGCGTCTTTATTATGGTCATATTTTTTTGCTCATGGTTCAACAAAATCCCAAAATGCTGACTCTGATCTCTTAGGAGCTCTCTGAGGGAGGTTCTCCAAAAACATCTATGTAAAAAACATTCTTTTTCCTGCTGTTTCATTGATACGATGGACAGAAAACATGAGAATATTGACTAAAAATCAAAGCTGGTGCTTTATTGTCCCTGGCAATTTTTTTTCTCTTGGGGAGATGAAAGGACTAAATATCTTTCCAAACCCTTGCCAAGGTCTTTATAGCCATGGCTATGCCTTCCAAAATGGTTTGGGTTTCTTACAAATCACCAAAGAATGATTGAAGAGGCAAGGTTCATAATTTAGCTTTTTATTGCTCATTCTTAGAGAGGGCAACATGGTGTGTCTCTTCCAGCACCTTCTCCTACCACAGGTTTAGCAGGCAAAAAGTGGTTCCTGCTCAGGACAGAAATATCTCTGATTTAGAGAAATGATCTGTGTTAATAGTCAGCAACCCTCTTGGTGGTGTTTTGTTCATCAGAGTTGAGGCACCAGCTCAAGCTGGCTCTTGAACAGGTGGCCAGCAATTGCCATCCCTTGTGGCATGATTACTGACTGTTGCAAAGCATAAATCCTTGTAAATCCACGTGCAAAGGGAATGGAATCTGCAGTTCTCAACATCCTCCCCTGCATCTCCTCTCCAGGCCATGTTCACTCCTTTCTTACCTATCAACCTGACAATACTGTTTCATCAAGCTCTTCAGCTAACTTAGGTTACATTTACAGCTACCCCCCTCTAACATTGCTCCTTCAGTGTAGAAAGGAGGTCTGAGTGGAGAAAAAAAAATAGAAAGAAAAACATAGTCCAAAGAAGTGATTTTTATTGCAGCTAAAACTAGCCAAAGTATTCAACAAAGGCTCCAAGTGAATGACATTTCATGATGGACATTTTTCTGTTCTTCTCAGGGGGAAAATCTTGTTCTCATGACAGATGATTCTTTATAGATGCTCTGGGAGAGACAGAGGATTTTCATACATGCTTTTCTACTTTGCACACAGAATATACTAAGTGGCTTTTTATATTATTTACAGATTTACAGGCTCTGTTTCTCTTTAGAAAATAATTTAATTAACTCAGTTTTCAAGAGCTGAACCAGTCACTTTGGAAAAAATAGAAGATAAAAAATTAACCTGTGTACTCCTGAAGAGAAAAGATTATTGTTATGAATAAAGGATCAAGAAGATGACTCTTAATATGTGTTTTAATTGAGAAAAATACTTTTGCTTATGTCAGAAAAAAAAAACTCATTATTAGGCAATTTCAGCTGAATGAGATATTAGATTAGAAGAACTTCATCTTGCATTCAACATTCATTTGGCTGCAGGGGGAGTTGCTTGAAGACCATACTGCCATTTCCATGGAGGAAGCTTGAACTTCTCTGTTTTAACACAACACTGCTAGCAGCTCCCACCCCAGTGACTAAAACAAGTAGTGAGAATTGCTGAGATAGTTCTGCAGAAATCAAAAAAGCTGCAGCAGTTTATCAGCAGTTTATCCAGCGGGTTTACTGGTGACATGCTCCAGAGAGTGCATGAGTCACACAGGGAATGCCATTTGGCTGACATTTGCCATCTGCCTGCAGTGGGGTACAGCCCCCAAATGCCAAAACTG
This sequence comes from Camarhynchus parvulus, assembly GCF_901933205.1. Classification (NCBI taxonomy): domain Eukaryota; kingdom Metazoa; phylum Chordata; class Aves; order Passeriformes; family Thraupidae; genus Camarhynchus; species Camarhynchus parvulus. The sequence goes on from NC_044572.1 coordinate 139,410,454, forward strand.
AAGCACAATTAGACATGTGGGGATTCCTACTCCTAAGATAAAATTGGATTTAGAGCAAAACAATGCTTATTATGATATTTGAAAGAGTGAGGGGATAATATTTGATTTTGAGTGTAGCCAGACATCTACACCCCTCCCGGTCTTCAGTGGGGTGTGGACCCTCAGCACCTGCTAGGATGAGAACCCTTACCCTGATACAAAGGGAGTGAAGAATATGAAGATGATGAACAGTGACATCTCTAATCTTTGCAGAGTAAAACAGCTCATGATCACAGCTGGTTAAAATACAGAATGACCAAATGATTAACCAGCAGAAATGTGGGCTGTGCCGTTAATGCATCAAAGCATGCAAGGCCAAACAAGCTCTCAGCTGAAATACAGATGCCAAAAGAGAGCTGACAGCCAGAAGCCATGTGCTTTTGGAACCTATCCCTGGAGAATGGGGAGGAGGAGAGATTTTCCCATGCTGATTTGTCTCTCATTGCCTCCCTGGACTTGATCCACCACTGATGTAGTCCAAATTTGCAATTGGAACCTAGTGTAGAAATCCAAGATTTTTATGGCTTACAAAGGATAACAAAAGGATAACACAAGGGAAAAAAAAGAACAAAAAAACAACAAAAAAATCCCTCTCCACCTTTTATATTTTACAGAAGGAGCCAAGAGGAGATTAAAGAAGGATTTTTCAAACTGACCAATGTTTTTTTGGAAGGTTTGGGATTTTGGGGAGCCCAGCTTTTAACAGCTGAGAGAATCCAAATGTTTCAGTTAGTTAAAAATCAGGACTGATCATTATTTTTCCATAAAAGTAGCCTAAAATTACTCATCACTTGAAAGTCACATTAATTATCCCAGCATCACATAAGCAGTCTGAATTAGAAGTAAGAGTGTCTTGTACCCCAGGATTATGAAGGTCTCTTCTCTGTATTTTGCCCAGAGTGTAGATTTCCAAAGACTGACTAGGAACATAAAATTAAACAACTCCAAAAATGTTTCTTTTGCATGTCACCTACCCAATAGTAATACAACAATCTGGGGAATCCTTCAAAGACTCCACCTCCAACAGAGGTTACAAGTACATGCAGTAATGGAAGGTTCCTCTCACAAGTGAGGCCAGCAGAGCTCTTCCGAGAAACACAAATCACAGAAGAGATAAGCTTCAAAGGAAACCATGGAGTGCACTGTTCAGAGCCATAGTTCACCCTGAGTATACCTAAGGGTAGGGATTCCACAGCCTCTCTGGGCACCTGCTCCAATGTTTTGTTGCCCTTGTGAAGAATGAAGAATGTTTTTCTTATATGCAGTCACAATTTTCTTCACTTCAGCTTGAGTTCCCTTGATTCATATCCTTTCACTGTTTGCCTCTGAGAAGAGAAGAACTTCATCTTCCCTACACTCTCCCATTAGGGAGCTGCAGACAGCACTAAGACTCACCTGAGCTCTGTCTCCTTCAGCCTAAGCTAATCCAGTTCTTTCAGCCTTCCTCCATACATCTTGCATTCTGGCTTCATGACCCTCCTGGGGGTCGTCCATGGGATCCAATCCAGCTCATCACTGTCATTCTTGTCCTGAAGAGCCCCAAACTGGATGCAGTACTAGAGGTGACTCTCACATGTGCCAAGCAAGGGAATATTAACCTGACTTGCTGGCTGCATTCTTTCTTGTACAGTCCAGTATGTGGCTGTTCATCCCTGCAGCAGGGATGAAGCTCTGCTGCTTCAATCTCACAGAATCACAGAACAGGTCTGATCGAAAGAGACCACACTGGGTCTGATCTGATCCAATCTCCCTGCTCAGGCACAGTTATCCCAGAGCACATTGTACAGGATTGTGCCCAGTTCTTGAATACTCCCAGTAACAGGGATTCCACAGCCTCTCTGGTCAATCTGTTCTAGTGTATGGTCACCTACACAGTAAAGAAGTTCTTCCCTGGGTAAAGGTGGAACTTTTTGTTCTTCAGTTTCTGCTGTTTGCCTTTTGTCCTATCGCTTGCAATCACTGGGAAGAGCCTGATCCACCCTCTTGGCACTGACAGACATTGATGAGGTCACCTCTCAGTTGTCTCTTTGTGATGCTCCCTCAGTCTTTCCTCATAAGAGAGATGCTCCAGTCCTTTAATCATTTTTGTTGCCCTCCACTGGACCTGCTCCAGGAGCTCTGTGTCTCTCTTGTACTGAGGAGCCCAGAACAGGACACAGCACTCCAGAAGTGCCTCGCTAGGGCAGAGTAGAGAGGCAGGATCACCTCTCTTGACCTGCTGGCAATACTTTCCCTAATGCACCCAGGACACCACTGCACTTCTTGGCCTTCCTGAGCACATTGCTGGATCATGGACAGTTTGCTGTCCTCAGGTCTCCCAGGCCTTTCTCCACAGAGCTGCTTGCTGGCTGGTTTGCCCCCATCAACTTTGCTGCACCTTCTTCCCCGGGTGCAAGACCACAAGACTCTGTATTTGCCTTTTCGAATTTCAGACAGTTCCTCTCTGGTCATCTTTCCAACCTGTTGAGGCCCTTCTGAGGGGCTTCACAGCACTCTGGAGTATCAACCATCTTTGATTCCTCAGGAATCTTGCTGAGGAGGCATCTGCCCCTTTATCCAAGTTACAGATGTATACATAAGTCAAACAATACCAGGCCCAGTATTGAACCTTCAAGGACATCGCTAGTGAGAGGCCTCCATCTCAAGCCTGTGTACTGATTACAGCCCTCTGGGATCTGCCATTCAGTTCTCAATCCACCCCACTGTCCACTTGTCCAGTTCAAGTTCAGTCACTGTCCATCAGAATCCCTGGATCCTTTCTTGCAAAGCTCCTGGCCTAGGCTGTTTTATCACACGGCTTTATTCCCTACCATTTGCAGGTCTTCCTTCATGCCTCTGATGAAGTTCATGAGTTTTCCATCAGCCCATTTCTCCAGCCTCTCTAGATCCATCTGAGGAGCAGATCTGTCCTCCTGCATGTCAGCTGCCTTCCTCTGACTGCTGTCATCTGAAACATGCTGAGGGGCTTTGACAGGATCTGGTGTCTAAGCTATGAGGAGTTGCAATTTCTTAATATTTCAGCAACATCATTCTGTTGAAAGTATTGTGATTATTCCTTATTTGTTATTTGAATTGTTGGATCTTGTGAAGCAACATTGCACAGTCTAGGCATTTATTTCAATGCTTTGAAGAGATTCTGGAAATTCTTAGGTGCTCACTGCTTTGTGTCTTTATAAGGTTATCCTCCACTTACACACAAGGCCAGACAAAATTAGTAGAATGGTGCCACAGTCGCATCAACAGTTTCAGCAATGTTCTGGTTAAAAATCATGAAACATAGGTTTTTAGGTTATTACATATTATCTCCACACTCCTTGATATCTCTTTTGTGCTCAAGAATCTTCCACACTATTTTTGTGCTGCTTCTTCAGGTTAATCCTTCTGTATGAGATTCATTGAAATGGAGAATGAATGAAACACACTGATATGGCAGCATTTCCTGATAATCTCTGGGACAAAACACATTGTCCATAGTAGCAAAAATCTCTTTACTGAAGAGAAACAAGGCTTTTCTTCCACAGAGAGTTGATTTCAGGCATGGAAAAGCCAAATTGATAAGTATAAACCAAACTATGCTTCATTATCTTCCCTAGCTTTTTCATTTGATGCAGTAGGTGCTGAGATGAATATAAGTTTGGAATATGTAAAATCTTATATGTCTTTCAGAGAAATAGAAAAGATAAGGCAGAAAAAATCCTCTTGGGAATGTGCAATTGGTCTTCTGATTTCAGAGTTCATCTGGCATGGTAACTGATTCCAGCTCTAACCGAGCAACTAAGAAACAGATTTATAGACACTGTAACAAGTCTTCAAAGAATGATAATTGACTGAAAGACCTTTCCTTGATCTGCTGAAATGCTTTAAGGGTTGATCTAACTAAGAGCAGTAAATAAGGATGATCTGTTTCAGAGCAGACACTACCAGGTTTTTCACATGCTAAAAGCAATTTTTACTTTGTAGTAACTCCTGTTGGACGCCAGATAGCCTGGAAATGGTCAAAAACTGGTGTTTTTCTTTTGTAAAGGGCCTTGGGAGACTCCTAAGGCAGAAGCTAACATAAAATCTCTTATTGACGTGAATTATAGAGGTCTTATTCCATCTGCTTTTACCACAACAGTATTTAGTTCCAGTGATGAACCTTGAAACTGTACTCAAATTTACACACATGTGAATTCCAGAAATATTCTACCGAAGCCAGCAAGCCTCTGAAGCTGCCCTATTTTAATGCCTGTTTTACTGCCCATGGACTAGGATGCCTGAGGTACATTCACCTTCAGTAAGTTCACAGACAGCACCAGGCTGTTTGGGAGAGTTGATCTGCTGGAGGGTAGGAAGGCTCACAGAGGGATCTGGACAGGCTGGATCAATGGGCTGAGGACAATTGTATGAAGTTCAACAAGGCGAAGTGTCAGGTCCTGGACTTGGGTCACAATAATCCCATCCAATACTACAGGCTGGGGCAACAGTGGCTGGAAAGTTGACCTTGGAAGAGAAGCTTGGAAGAGCCAGGGTGTGCCCAGGTGGCCAAGAAGGTCAATGGTATCCTGGCCTGGATCAGATACAGTGTGGCCTGCAGGACCAGGGCAGGGATTGTCCCCCTGTGCTCAGCACTGGTGAGGCCACACCTTGAGAGCTGTGTCCAGTTCTGGGCCCCTCAGTACAAGAAGGACATTGAGGAGCTGGAGTGTGTCCAGAGAAGGGCAGCAGAGCTGGTGAAGGGTCTGAAGCACAACTCAGGTGAGGAGCAGCTGAGGGAGCTGGGGGTGTTTAGCCTGGAGAAAAGGAGGCCCAGGGGAGACCTTGTCACTCTCTCCAGCTCCCTAAAGAAGGATGTAGCCAGGTGGGGTTGGTCTCTTCTCCCAGGTAACAGTGACAGGATGAGAGGAAATGGCCCTAGGTTGCACCAGGGGAGGCCTTGATTGGACATTAGGAATAATTTCTTTGCTTAAAGGATTATTAAGCATCGAAAGAGACTTCCCAGGAAAGTTGTGGAGCGACCCTTCTGGGAGGTATTTAGAAGACTTGTAGATCTGTCACTCTGGGACATGGTTTACTCATGGACTTGGCAGTGCTGGATTGACAGCTGGGTCTTGAAGGTGTTTTCCAGCCTTAAAGATTCCATGATTCTAGGTCTTGAATGGAGACAGACCTAGCTAGTTCATGTGATAAGGTTATCATTTTGATATTTAACCCCATTATATCTCAAGTATGTTTAAGACATCTTTTGGCCCTGTTCTAAACATTTGCCCCAAACATTTGTTTGGGCAAATCAAAAAAGGAACTATGAATGGAAATATTTCTCCTCTGCAGCAGAGGAGCTGTTGAGGAGCTCACTGCTCCTCTTCATCTTCACTGTTGTTTCAGGAACTAAAGTTTCTTACACACACACAGCCCCACCCCTGTCCAACTTGCTTAAATCTAATTTCTCTCTTTCTTCACAACTCTGTGGTTCTAGGCACTACTCAGCTTGCCAGTATTGCCAACCATCTAATATTGTCACCTTACTGCCTTAAGGGCCACAACTATATTTAAGTTTCACATGAAAAATGTGTTAGCACTTTCAATTTAATAAAAATGAAATGGTAAAAAAGAGTGATGATCAGATCAAAGGCAGTGCTTCAACCTGAATACCTACACATCTAACTATTGTAAACATTTGCAACAGAGGTAGGATGCAGTATTATTCTTTTGTAATAAATTTTCTGAAATCTATCATTTTCATGACATGACTTTCTGAAATCATACAACATTTTGCCAGTTTAGGAATGGGACCAAATGTTCAGCTTTAATTCAGATTAAGCTATTTCTTCTTTTTGAATAGCTAATGGAGAGAGGAGTAGTACCTCTGATAGTGAAAAGACTTGGATTAATATTTCACCTGCTCTTTCAAATCAAGTTTTATATAATATTTAATATGAAATGGTAAGATAGACACTTGAAGCATAAAGGCTAGGCAAATGTGTGAAAATACAGCCCAAAGCCTCTGACACCAAGAACTTGAAGAAATGACATTGCAAGACAAAGTGCATTCACTGATGTGATGGAATTGTTCCTGAAATTACAATTGTATGGCTGCAAGGCTTTCCAAGAGGTTAAACGTTTATGAGATTTAACAGTAATACTCATTATCTCCAAATATTATAACAGCAAAATAGCTTTAGAGGTGTACATTAAGAATTCATTGAGATCAATTTATTATAACCCTATAAGAAAATTTCTCTCTAAGAAAACAACCAAGGATAGTGGTTTTCCATGAAACACAAATTGCTGAGTTTTAAAGGAGAATAAGCAAACAGCACTGTCTGATGTTTCAGATGAGACTGTGAGGATGCTGGAGAGGAATCTTCTTCAAAACTATTAATATGCAATGCAAGTGGTGAATGTACAGGCCAGAAAGAGTAAACAAACCAAGTGAAATCCAGGGGCTTGTAAAGCAAACCACCCTACTGTGGAGAATCCTCCCCACAAAGCCATTAGCTGGACCTCTGCTGGTTTTAATCTATATAAATGACAGAGACAGATGGAAAACACTACGCAAGATGAATTCACTGATTATATCAAATGGGTGAGCAGAAAAAGGAACTGGGTTTCCTCTGAAATCAGGCTGCTATGAAGTAAATAAAATTCAACATTGACAAACATAATTGAGGACATGTGATATGCAGCAGCAAAGTGTCCAGAAGATGAAATGAAGCAAAATAAGAAAAAGCCAAAGGACTTGGAGGGGATCTCAGGAAAATACAGGATTTGTGTCAAAAGAAAATTGTGATGTATGCAGAGAACTTTTCCTTTGAATCTTTGTGTATCCTGCCAGTAAGGAACCTGTCTGGAAAGCTGGAATTACATATTTCTCTCCATGTCACTCCCTTTATTTGTCAACAGAGCACGATAAAAAAGCATAAAATCATCCAGGTGCTGTCTCTTATTATTTCATATATTTGGGACATCAATTGACCCTGCATTGCCAAGTCCTGTGGCTGTTCCACAGAAACCAACAATAGATCTCAGCCAAAACAAACAAGAAAAGAAAAATTATTGCCATTGTATACAACCATACCAAGCTACCAGCTTAAACCATCACAAAAGTGCAGTAGCATTTTTACAACTATCCCCATGAAAGGCCAGATGTATAGTTCTTTCATTAATAAAAGATTATGAAACAATTCTGAAACCATTTGGAAGATTCTGTGTTATTCCCTAAGGGCAGGCAGGTTTTGAGTGCACATGTTCTGAAGTAAAACTACTTGATTTTAACCTGCCTCATTGACTGCGTAAAAGAAGAAAGGCTGCCCACTTCCTGAGAACATGGTCTTTGTTAATAAAACCTTTGTTGCCAAAGCCTATGAGAATGGAGGCATAGACAGGCTAATTTAAGAGCCCAAAACAGCTCCCATCACCAGACAACGTGTGAGTTAGGCAGGAGAAATGGTCACCTTCCCTCAGTTTCATGGACACGCACCTTGAGTGACCTTGGGAAGGCTGAACCCTTTGTTTGAATTATGTTTGGATATGTTTGGAAGGTTAGGCAGATTTACAGGCTAGAGTCAAGAGTCAAGATTTCTGTAGGTGTGACCACAGTCTCATGGCAATAACTTGGAATCATGAGGCTGTGGGTAATTTCATGAAACAGACAGACGCAACGTATAAATCTTCCTCTCCTCTTTTACCCACCATTATTTCTCTCTTGTACCAAGACTGAGTGATACTTTTCCTTTCATCTTAAATCTCTACCTTTGTTTTTATGCCCAGGTAAACCCAGAATTAAGCCTGTAGTGTTAAAAGGTCTTGCTCATGCTGGTAGAAACTGTTGTCATGTTGTGCTGTGTGTTCCCATTTACCCACCACCCTCTTCCAAATGCCAGCATGGGAGTTTGTGTCAGCACTTATTAACACAGACCTTTTGTAAAACCTTTCTCCTGCCCCTTCTTCCTGTCCCAAAAAACCCCAAATCCAAAATCAGATTCATTATATGAATAGGATACCAGATTCAAACACTTACACTAGCTCAGGGCAGAGGATGGCCAGGGCTGGAGCTCACACTGCTGGGAGAGGGCAGGCAATGGTGTCAGTCACTTAACCAATATTGCTGAAGAAATGTCACTTAATAGATGCCCAAATCCTTCCTGGGGAACAGCCAGGCCATTCTCTTAGTTTGCTTATTAGATGAAACATGAAAGGGCTGGAAAAGATCATGGCCAACATTTAAGTTCCTTTACTGAGAAGGACATTTGAGTCACTTACACTTCTTGCAAAACCTTTTAATGCTTTTAGAACTTCAGTAAAAGATGCTGTAGATGCTCGTTATTGTTGGCTGAAAAAAATGAGATGGAAAAACACTGTGGTTTGCCAGTGCTTTTGCACTCTCTGGCACTAGGTGTAAGAGCAGAATGAATCCCCAGTGTAGGTTAGGAGACAAGGAGCCTTTGTCCTCCAAAGGCTCTCATTATTAACCCTTACAAACTTAAACTGTAATACATAACTCAGGGGATGTAAAGCCTGGTGTAAAAGCCTGGAGGTAAAGTCTCAAGAGGGGGATTAGGGGGAAAGCAATTTCCCAGTGTCCTTCCCTGTCCTTTTGTGCCTGACTACTGTGCAGGACTGAAGAACCATAGAAAGATTAAGCTGAGGGCAGGCAGAGCTCGTGCCACCTTGTCCAGAGCAGCACAGATGAGCAATCTGGGGAGGGGGTGATGGAAACTAGAGGAAATTAAAGGAAAACAAATGTAGAACAGATGTCAGAAAGCACATTTTCCTTTGGAGAATAATAAAGGCATGTGGTGGCCTTCCAGACAAGGTTACTAGGGCAGGAATAACAAGACCATTTCATAAACAATTAGCTGCTCTTCAGGGTGCAAGTGAAATGCTAGCAATGACCAAGTAGGGCAGCTGACACAGGAACAAAGAATATACTCTTTCCCTTCCTTTGCACAAGGGACATTTCTCTTGTAAAACTCTCATTTTCAGAGCTCAGTTTTCTTGCAAGAGCTCCCTGATAAACCTCAATCCCTCTCTCTCCTGTAAGGCCATTAGGAAGAAGCTGTTTGGAGTCTGCTGTGATAGTCAGAGGTAGCAGAGGGGGTGCAGTGTGTGTGTGTGACCCAGAGAACACGTGTGTGATGCGAATTCTTCTCTGTGAGGAACAGAAGACCACCAACACATCTGACCCACGGGCAGTCAATAACCACTTTCCAGTTGGTAATAACTTCAAGTTCTTTGTGATCCTGAACTGTGACTGAAAGGGTATTAAATGGCTACTTAACAGAGACGGTCTCTCAGGCTGAAACGAGGCTTTATGTGCATTACTGACAAACCTTGGTATTATTCAACTTCCTTCAGGAAAAATGCTTTAGTTCAAATACCTAAAATTCTGTCTAGCACCTTGTTTTGTCATTTACCAGCTCACCTGAAACTTTTTACTGCCTGTTTTGGTAATTTACTTGTAATACTGGATAAACAACCTTTTCACTGATGATGTGAAAGTAGTTCAGACAGGAAGAAGGAGTGTGAAATTACAAACAATACAGAAAGAAGACACTGAAGTGCTTCCTTTTCTTTTCAACTTAAGGATGTCATCAGTAAATTCTTAAACCCTTGCTATTATTATTGCAGGTAAGAATGACTGTGAGTTCTAGACTCTTCTGCAAAAATCAGAGCTAAAATACAGGTTTTCATGGTGCTAAGCTTACAAGCATCCAGAAGGCTTCAATAAAATCTAAATATCTCTATTTCCAGTATGGATCATCTAATGTGCCCTACATCAACCTGTGCTGGTTATCAATTAGAAAACTTTTTAGCCTCTAGAGGCAAGAGTCACAGAATTACAGAACAAGCTGAGTTGGAAGGGACCCAAAAGGATCATCAGGTCCAACTCTTGGCTCTGCATGGGACTTTTAAAACCTACCTGATTGAATAGCCCACTCCCTTTTTAGTGCAAGCAAATAAGGGCTGTGAGGACAAAGCAGGAAAAGTCAACAAAGAAAGAGAGAGGGCAAAATCTATTCTTCTCACTTTGTAATTTGTTGTTGGATTGATTTGTTTCTGAGTCAGGTTGGAACAAAACCCCAGAATTTTCAACAAAATTTTTAAAAATCCACACACACCTTCGTTTTTTTGTTCATTCATTTTTTTCATTTCATATATTCAATTAATATTAACTCAGTTCCTAGAAATATTTCAATCAAATCTAGAGAGAAGAACTAATATTTTTATGTGCAAAAGGGAAGAAAACACAGATCTTGGATATCCCTCAGAGCCTGCAGGCTGCAGAAAACCAGGAGAGGGATTGGGCTGGAACTTTTCAGCTTGGCTAATAATTTTACTTAGGATTTATTTTGAGAACAGTGCCAGATGGATAGGGGTTTGATGCTTGAAAAATTTGTCTGACAGAACTCAGCTACATTTTGGAAATGAGATGCTAATTTTGGGAAGGCCTAAATAGAAGCAGAACAACCGAACACTGAACACTTTTCATTTTATATGTTTTCAACCTAACCCTCATTAGCCTCCTCTTAGCAACTGTTATTTATTTGTGAACCCTTGTCCTTCCCAGGTCTGAGCCTTGGAAGAGGCCCCTTCTTGTTGAGCACTTGCAGGGAGATTTCCTGCTCTGCTCAGATGGAGGCTCCCACCCTCTCTGCACTCAAACCAGGGGCACTGTTGGAGACATTACAAGCAGCCCTGCTTGCAAATAAAAGCAGATTATTCTACAAGCATTTTACCTAGGAGACCACTACAGAGAGTTGCCCTTGGAGCAGTAGAAAAGAGAAACAGCAGGAAGGTAGGCTAGAAAGGGGCATTTCCAGCCACAGATTTACTGGGAAGGAGAAAAGAGAAATGGGCCTCACCTTCTGGGCAGGTGTATGTCAGGATGGAGGAGATGTTTCTGGAGGGATGCTGAGAAAGATATTAGAGTATGGTTGAGATAAGACAAGAATATGGTAAAAAGGCCAAAAATGTGGATTGAATGAGCTGAAATGATGTGAGTGACACAGAAAGAGCCACGTGTAGGCAAATTAAGTGATGTCACTGATGGAATTACATTACTTATATCTTACCTGTAAGTAAAAAAAATGCATTATATGTGAGGAAAGAGGAAAATCAGCTTAAAGAACATAGGACTGTGAAACAATTGCAAACTGTATTAATTACAGGAAAGATTCATGGATTTATAGCAAGTAACTCTCTGGGCAGCAAGTCTGTTTTGATTTAAGCAAATAAAATGGGTACAAATATAAAATGCAATGAAACTCACACAAATGAATCCATGAGCACCAGTATTTGAAAATCATTTTATTCAGAATGACAGGAAATTATTTAAATTGAAGAGGATTTACAAGGAAACAAAGGAACAAGACTAAGCTAAGGAAGGGTCCTTATTATCCAGGTCTTTTTGTGAATGCCCACCCTTCTAAAAGCACCTTTTGGAACACTTCCATTGAAAATCAGCACAGCTTTTGCTTCCTCTATCCATTTGACAGCCAGCATGGATTACTGGTCTACACAGTAAGCATGTAAGTCTTACACTTTTACACAATTGCAACTTGAGCTTTTCAGAAGTTCATCCATTGCAAAAGCATATTCCCTTCCAAATTATTTCAACTTTCAGTTCTCACTGTCTCTCCAAAATTCTCAGTCTCTCAAGGCCCTTTCAGCTGCTCTGCATCTGGTGCACAGCTTACTGTAGGAGACTTCATCAGTCAGTTCAAAGTCTTTCTGGACTCAGTTCTTGGACTAGACAATAAAAAATCAGAAAGTGTGTCCTTGTAAAGTTCTCTTGGGTAGGAACCAAAATTCTGGAGGTTGCACAACATCCTATGTGCTTTCATGTACCTTTTGTGTGTTGTATTTTGGCAAGAGCTTCTGTTTTAATTGATATAAGTAAACTCTGTGTTTTGGGAAAGTGTAGTCAACTAATGAGTCTTGATAATTATAAACATGATAACTACCTGTAAGCAACATGGAAACACAGCTAAAATCTGCCTCACTCCAAGGAAAGCCCAGTATAGTTCCAATTGAAGACTATAAACTTTGTTATGTGAAATTAATTAGAATTACAAATTATTTTGGCAGCAATACAGGCAGTAGTATGTATGTTAAAAACATTATTGTTTGTTATTGTCATATTTGTAAGTATTTGCAATTTGAAGCTTTTGGATTTTTTCCCCTTTTTCTTTTTATTTTTCCTAGAAAATCTCACCCTATCTATCTGAATAGTGAATTCTGATGATTTCTCACCAATGCCTTATCTGCCAGGCCTGTATAAAGCACACACACTCTTCATAATGATAGTTTTTAAATTACAGATCTCCGTGTAATTTTCTAAAAATAAGCATTTTCTTCTGGATAACCATTAGAACATTAAAAAATGATTAGGATATGTATATAAGACAGGATAGGTTACAACATGTTCATACTAACAAGATATATTGTGTGAAAAGATCATGTTCTTCTTGCCAAGAAAAGCTAGTTTTTGTGGGGGCATTGGATTTGGGAATTTTATCTGAACAATTTATAAAGCTAGAAAATTTTATTTACTTAGAAATGCAATTTGAGTCTGTCTATGTGGACCTGATGCTTTGCTACATGACCTCTCCTAGGATAAGCAGGTTTTATCTTCTAGTTAATTTCTGCCAATAAAAATACCTGGATGGATATCAGGTATTTCATTTGCTATCTTCAGCATGTCTGACTGCACTTGAAAGAGTTCTGAGAATGCCTCAATTTCTAGTTTTGTTTCTAAAGACTTCAATAAACCTCTATGCATAAAAAAATTCCTGATCTTTATTCCCAGTTCAGAAAAATATTAAATCACAGAAACACAAAACCCACTTCTGAGATAAAAAACCCCAGAACTCACTTGTCATTAGAACAATGAGACACAAAAATTATTTTAAAAAAGAAAAAGAAAAAAAAGCAGAGAGAAAATAACAAAATCCTACCAGTTACATTCTGTATATTCATCATCAATCTCTCATAAATATCAAAAGAAGAATTAAATCAAAAAGTCTATTATTTGAAGAGATAAAATAGTGAAAGGTTTTCACATTCTAGAGAAGTATAATTTCTTTAATTGCTTTATACGTTCATTTTTTTAAAAAGGAAAATTACAGATTCTGAAACAAAACCATTCCCCAAAATGTGCTGCCAAACAGTAAAGTGAACTGTGTAGAAAGCCCTGGGACTGCAAGCATCCTCATGCCCTGGCCAGCACGTTACCTTCCAAGAGCAGCAGCCACGAGCAAGCCAAGGGCAGCTGCTACAGTCCATGGATTCAGAGTTCCCCAAGATCCACCAGTGGGAATCTCAAGAACATTCTGTCCTGAGAGAAGTGATTGAAAATAGTGCTCTAAAAATGCCTGATTCTGTGTAAAATCAGTGAATAGATTGTATTCATGGTGACTGAATGAACAGGTTTTCTAAGAAACCATTTGGATAGCCAGATTATCATTATTATGCAAGCCAAAATTAGGAACTAAAATATAGGAAAGTACAGGTTCATATTCCTGAAATTATATGTATAAGATTTCAGGCAAAACATTCCTCAGGTAGTTAAAGGTTTAATAGAGATCTATTAATATGTCATGAAATCCTGGTCTTTTCTGAAATGACTACTCCAGTCTCCTGATAAAAGCTATTTAGAATTGGATATTTTTCTATGCAAATTTTTGAAATAGCATGATTTAATGAGTGTATTCAGATCATGCCTAACTCTTACAGCTTTTACTGAGTTAAAGTAATATTAGTAGTTAGAGTTTTGCATAATGGCAGTTGGATAAATCCCCCAATCAAGAGCCCAGAAGGTAGAATTGATTTTATTTGAATAAACATACTGAAGGTAATAAAGAGTAAATCATCAGCTCCTGAAGGAGTATTTTCTTTGCAGAATTTCATTATCAACCAACACTTTTGACTTACTTTATGTGAGCTCAGAAACCTATGCTTTTGCAAGTATAAATTCTCTCAAGTTTTGTTTTACCCACATCTTTGTTGGGTAATGCTTACCAAATTATTTCACCATTATTCTTTTTCTTCACTAGGGTTTGAGATTTAAAAAAAAAAGTAAAATAAAAAACATCTGCTATTTTTCAGGAAAATCTCATTGTAATTTCACATATGATTTCCATATAATCTCATTCATCTCCAAGGTCATTTTTAACTCTGTGCAATATCTGTCCTGGCCACATCAATGTTTGAGTTGCATTTTACTTAATCCCTCTTATCCCCCTTCATTTACATTCTCATTGAATAGAAAAATACTCCATAAACTTTGAGACCACAGAAATTTGCAGATTTAAAGGTCTCCCTGAAATATTGTTTCTGAGATGCAAATAGCCATCAACTTCAGCTGTAGTCAGATACCTTGGACACTATTCACTTCAGCTCTCTGGTTTAAACATATCATCAGACATCTACTCTTCGATGAAATATTAAATTGTTATGACATGAGATAAATCAAAAATAATCACTAATCAGTATGTTTTACCAAAATCATGCTGAATGAAGTTACAATTATTTTGGGTGTTAGACTTGATAAAAATACTGATTCAAAGTAGCTTTTTTGTTTTGAGGCTACAAATTTATAATTGATTTGTTCCACAAATGAAGAAATGCCATTGAAATCAGTTTTATTGGAATATTTTAGCAGTCATTTTTCTAGTAGATAAAAAAAAGTTTAAGCTTTTGCAAAAAAGATCTCATTTTCAAATCAGAATTAAAGTTTATAGGGCTTAGAGAGGGTGTCTCTTTTTCTTATATTCTTCATTCACTCCTTCTGTAACCCTGAACCCATTTTTTAAATAAAGATAGAAAGGAAAATAAGTTTTTATGCACTACTATGGTCATGCAGCTCAAATTATTCTGTGTCTAATGGCCTAACATCAGCTTTTCCTGGTATTCTGTAATATGACAAATGTTAAATCTTTATTTTTCTTAATTTAGTGCTTCAGCATAACCTGGGAAAAAAAGTGTTCATAGAGTAATTTCCTCCAAGTGGGTATCCAGTGTTTATCTCCCTTCACTGTCCATGTGTGCATATGCAGATCCACAACATCAGAACAGCTGCAAAATAGACCTCAAGTCACAACATACCATCTTCACTCAAAGTAAAATCTTGTAGCACTGACAGATTATCACCCAGACTGAGCAGTCATAGCTTGCATCAGGTAAGAATTTGAATTCTTTCTCTGCCATTGACAACCTGAAATATTAACAAAATGGACAAGAGCAGACAATGCACAGCAATCACAAAACCACCATTATCACTTATTCAAGCTTTGGATAATTTTTACTCCATGCCACAAAACACGTTCCCTATGGAGAGTAATGGCTTTTATTCAAAACCCAAATATAGATATTTTGAAGAAAATTCTCTTTTTTATGAAGCCAGGATAAAATAGGGACGTTTTCATGAGAATGCAAGTCTCCAAAAAAGTTGTCCTTGCAAAACTTTAAATCTGAAGTGTTTTCCATACTCACAGTATACAGCAGCATGTTCTGTTTGATAATAAAATGAAAGAAAGCTTAGAAACCAAGGCCAAAAATTTACATTAAATCTCATTTTAATGTCTGTGCCTGACATCACCTTTTTAGGAACCTATAACAATAAATTTGTTTGCATATACAATTTCTGTGACATAGTGTTCTTATATTTTACCTCAGAGGAGTTTTCTTCACCTTTTCTACTGTGCCTATTTTCTAAATCAAACAAAAGAAAGCTTGGCTCTCTGAGTGCCTGAACCCAGCCAATGTCATCCTGGTTTAGGATCCAGTACAGAACCTGTGAAGTATAGCAAATCTGACCATGAGATGCTAAGCTATTTAATTTCAGAAAGATCTATGTATCTGGAAGTGATTTGAGAGAATGTGTCAGTCAAAATCCTTTGGAGTAGCAACTACTTTCATATATGAACTCACTTAATTGTCACTGAAATGGAACCACTCTTTCTTAAACTCATACTGTATGACAGTAAGACCCCAAACACATCAAAGCTTTCTATGACTTAAACACAAAGTCCACAACTTTACAGAAAAATTACAAAAAAAAGATTAATTTTTTTCATATTACCAGGTGTAGTATATTTTACAAATGTCTTCCTTTTTTTGATCATATAAAATGTACACTTTAGCATCTGGAGTAAACAATTTAACCATTTCCCTCCTTTGTGCAGCCTGGTTAAAAGAGCTAAGTAGAAAAGTTTTCAGAAATTTAGTGTGTAAAATTAAATGTAAGTTAACTTTTAAGTCCTTGAAAAATCTAAAATTAAAATTTCATATTATACTGAAGGCATATTAGGTACCATATATAGGTACCATAACCACTCTGCTTTAATTTCTCAGGTTTGGGGATATACTGAATAATCTCAAAGGTCAAAAATCTGATAACACTGTGATGCCAATATTACCTTTTCCAGTATGGAAATTCTTTAAAAAATATCCATGACTTTTATCTTTTGAGGGATGAATCAGTAGAGAACAGCTATTTGCTTTTCATCCTAATACATGGACTAGAGGACCTCACATCAAACCAGCCAGCTAAAGATTTGAAACAAGGCACTGTGGGTGCTAAAAGTTTGCATGGATCCAGATAATTAAACAGAGCAAAGGTATATTGAACAATATTCAATATGATGTCAGGCTCAGAAAGTCCCTGAGCCTGAAATTGTCAAAGCCTGAGAAAGCACCATGAGAAGATAACAGCAGACATATCTCCAGTTCTTATATTGTTCCTTGGGTACCTGGTTTTGGCATGGTCAGAGATGAGCACTTGGGCACATGGTGCAAGTTATACAGGAACTGCTCCCCACAAAGAAAATGCTTTAAACCAATATCTGACCCAGCACTGTGGGTACACCAGCAGCCCCCTTCCTCTCCAGCCCAGACCTGCAGGAACACTGGGGCCTCCAAGAAAAGTTGGACCACATAGAATTCAATTTGTGAGCCAGGAAGGCACCTTTTTAAAGCTGCCCCTCTACTTTAGGACAGGATAAAGAATATATCAACACATCTTTGTAAGGTAAGTGCAATAATGTTATCTTGCACTGTTTGTACTAATTCTGTTTATCATCTCCTTCATTGCCTGGAAATGAGTGTATGTCTGAACCATCTTTTTCTGAATTTTATTTACTGAACTGATATTCCACAGGCAGGAATCCATTCACACTTTGTTCCCATCACAGTCAGGAGAGAGAGGCACCTCTGCAGGGTGATCCATCCCTTCTCACTTCTCACCAGTGACTTGTTGCCTGCTCTGGATGCATTAGACACTTGAATTTCTCTGTCCTTCTTACTCTTCTCTCCTGGAATCTAATATTAGCTCAGTAGATCAGAGTGGATTGAAATATTCTTGTAATATGAGCCAGTAGTTTTTTGTTTGGTTTTGTTTGTTTGTTTGTTGGGTTTTTTGGGGTTTTTTTTTTGAGAATATTAGGTCTGTGTGAAAAATCTAAACTCTGTCTGGCTTTTTGTTCCTGCCCTTCAGTTTTGATAGCTTTTTCAAATTCTCTCATATGGTTTTACTGTGCCCTACTGGATTTGGCCAATATGGCCTTTCCTCCTCCGGTGGCTGTTAGGCTGAGAGCATAATAAGAACTCCTACAGAAAGCAGCAATCATTTGCCACTACCATTGCACTCAATAACCAGCAATAAAAATGTCAGTCTTGCACCAGCAGCAACCCCCTCTCTACTCAAGTGTCTCCTGTCCTGACTGCTCTAAACCTGCTCAGTGCCACTTCAGTTAAAAGTGTCTGGTCTATGGTCTCTAAGACTGCTTCGCATTGTGAATCAAAGTGTTGAAAGCTTGCTCCCAAAACTAGGCTAAAACAAGGACACAGGACACAACTTGAAGATAGGGATGAATCTGATTTTTTATATATATTTTTTTTTTTTTGGTCAGAAAGGTCAATGAATTATATGAGTTTTTTTCTTTGAAATGCTTCTACTCCTTTTTTTTTTGTATGAATCTTTATGTAAAAAATAAATCAAAACAAAACAAAAACACCAAAAAACCCACAAAAAAAAAAAAAAAAAAAAAAAAAAAAAAAAAAAAGCATAAGCAGCCCAGGAGGAATAAGGAATGCTCAGAAATTAATTTTCTCCTTTCTCATGTGCACTAAGCTGCAGCTTTATACACCTTCTAAATTCCATGAATTTTATACAAAGGCCAGAAGAGCATTTTTGTCTTCTTCATCCCTATTTCAGGCAGGCAGAGCAATTGCAGGGCAATTTCTGCATCATTTCCTACCAATTGGAAAAGCTATACCCCTTTAGCTCCCTGCCTGCTGTAAATCCCATTCTTGGAAGCCTGTACCTCTTGGTTCACTGCACATGACACAAGAATATACACTTGAGACATCAGACCCCAATGCTCCAACACTGCAGTGCTTTAAGCACTCTTTGAATCTTACTGGAATATCCTAACAGGTTTGATTATTTTGGCCAAAGTAACATGAATATTCACAGAAAATTTGTCCAAGAAATGAAACTAGGCAAAGAAAAGCTGCATGCAAGAACAATAAAGCCTTTGGTCACTTTATTGCAGATCATTTATGCTGCTCTGATGAGGTCCCAGCAGTTTGTAAAATCTTGCAATCTGTTCATCAATACTTGGGGAAATTTCCTACCTCTTGTTTAAAGACTGCTCTAATTGTAATGAGGATAAGTAAAAAAAAAAATATTGTTTTCTTAAGAGTTTTTGTGAGAAACAGGGAACATATTCTGGCCACCTCTCCAAAACACTTATGCATTTGCTGAGCCTTGTATTTACCTCAGGAAAAACCTATCCATAAAGCTTAGTGTAGCACTGGCTACCTTTATCATTAGTCCCATCTGAATGAAAAGGATAATGTATTCTTATCTAAAGATATATTAATTTGTAAAAGTTTGAGTTCTAGCAGAGCAGCCTAGTAGAGGAAGTAGAGGGTAAAATCAAGTACTTGCAGAAAAATATCATTTTGGTGACTGCTTGAGTCTCCATGAATTCTCATTTAATGTCCTCCCTCTCCCAAAAAAGCAAAGATAAAAAAGGCATAGAACCATCAGAAATGCTGAATGGTACTACTTTTAAAATAAGAGGCAGTCAGTTTTCCTCTGAAGAGACTATTTTCATTTTGAAAATTGATAATTTCTACTAAAGAACATTCCTGATACTTTTACTAGAGGAAAGGCAACATTTCTCCAAGTCTTATTTCTTGCATCTTTGGAATGAAAGTTCTAAGTAAAATGTGGACTAAAAACCTAAAAGCTTCTCCAAAAATTACTTGTCTACTTCCTTTACGTTGGTCTAAACATCCTGTGCAATAACATAGTGACTTGGGCATTCACCTAATAGAGATATCCAAGTTCCTGCCATCATTGATCTGATTGCTCCAAACTACTTCATCAAAGGCAGCACCAGCATCAGTTTTGAGGTAGGTCGTTTGCTCTGTGCTGAAGTCAGTAACTTTAGTATGGCCAAGCACCAGTGGTTCAGGGTGTAATCACCTAAAGCTGTACAGAATGGACACAGCCTGGCCATTTATTTCCTCTTCCCCAAGCTGTCCTGCTAATACATTACACATTTGGACAAGGGGACAGGCATGATGCAATGGTCAATTTCCTCCTTGAGTTTCATTCAATCTTCAGCTTCTTTAAGCACCAACAGCCCACACAGGCCAAGCAAGAGCCCCTTTTTTGTCCTCTCACTGCTGCATGGAGATTTTTTGCCCATCTCCAGCAGACCTCAGATGCAAAGGCCCCGCCACTGTCTTTTTGACACTTCTAACCTAATTCAGTACTCAATTGGTGAGGTAGCATCCACATGTGATATCAGCAGCACCCCAAGATTAAACACTGCCTCAGCACTGTGATTTGAATGTTTTATATGAAAATAAAAAATAATTACTTAGCCAGAGTCTTATACAGCCACAAAATAGTAGCAGGCTAAGACTGAAGTGCCTTTAACTGCCACAAGTCAACCCAAAAACCTTTGTGCTTGAATACATGGCCTTGTCCCCAGCTGAATAGCGCCAAACACAGTCAAAACTCATTCAGAGTCAAAAACTGCCAGCAGCTGGTTAAATTATGATGGTTCTGGTTATCCATACAGATAATTCATGCAGTTTTATCTCAATGCAATTTACATCCTTTTGTGTGTGTTTCACAGGATGGCATGAACTGTGAACACTTGTATTATTTATTGATACCATATGTTAATGCATAAAGGGATGGCCAAACAAACACTAATGAGGCTCATGAAATGTAATAAAATGTTGGTTAGAGAGGATTTTTTGGCAACTTTCACAAAGAGTTTCTCATGCTTGGGGAAAGACTGAACTTGTCCCCTGGAAAAAAAATCTACCATATGCAGAGGCACAAGGCATGTCATACTGCAAAATTTCCCCATAAAACACCCCTTGGGTTATAGGTACAGCAACAATCTCCAGAACATGAACAAGAAGACGTCAAAAATAAAAAAAACAAGATGTTAGTCAAGCTCTGTCACAGGGACTTCTCAAACCATATGTGGTCAGGATTGATCTTTAAAGTTTGTTTAGACTAAACAGGGAGTTTCCATTTTCCTCTAAAAGCTCTCAAGTCAGTAAGGAATATTTAACTCTCATTAAACATGTGGCACAGTTTCTAAGCTTCATGGTTGCAGTCATATTGGAGATAAAAACAAGGAGTTTTTGGGAATATTAAGCCATTCAAAATGCAAGTACTGTGAAATATCAGTCAGCATCTCTTCCCATTCAATATCCAAATTCACCAACTTAAAGACAGATCAGCACTGGAAATTGGAAAGATGAAATTTTCACCACATATAAATTATGGAATAGGATTTCATAACAGGTGCACCATGTCAGCTTTCTCTTGGTGACATAAATATTGATTACAAAAGAATAGAGGAAGTCTAACTGTAGTCCCATAAAACATTCCTAAAATAGAAACGCAAACTTTATTCATCACTAGTCTAAATTTCAAACTCTGGAAATTCTATTACAAATTCCTATCACTGGATGTTACCTTTACTGTCTTATAGCACTCCACATTCTCTGTCTTCTCATTCAAGCTGAACTCTGCTGTGACATCTCCATTGCACTCAGAGAGGAGCTCAGAAAATAGTGTGCCTTAGTTTGGACATTGAGAATCATCCTGCACAAGCCATGGAAGGTGTCTGAGTTTAGAAATGGACTCTAAAACCAGCTCAGTTATGCTGGAGGCCTTGTTCTTTACACAGGGCCTTCTAAAGCACCCATTTTGTCTTTCCTTTCAGGCTGATTTTCAACTACAAGAAAGAGACCCAGGGAAGGGCACAAAGCTGGGAGATGTGTTTGCATATTCAAACTTTTGTGCTCCTTCTGAACACTTGCGGCAGAAAATATCAGAAAGGCCCAGAAGATGGCAAACTATGAAAATTAAAGCTATATTAAGATAAAATATTTAATTCATTCCATCATTAAAGTTTTCCTTGACCTGAGAGCATAAACTTTTAAAGAGGCAAGGCTTCTGTTGGATGATATGGAAATCTTAACCCACCCATCATATAATGCTGGAGCTTGTAATAATTTCCATGAGAACTGCACAATTTGATACCAACCTAAAATCAGGTCATTCTGGGAGCAAATCAGGTTGGATATACAGAAATCAACATTATTTTTTTCACTCTAGGAATGTTTCAAAAACTGTAGGGTTAGTTTTAATCAGATCTAATGTAACCCTTTGCCTCTATGTATTAAAAAAATTGATTAAATTAATTTTGCAGCCAGCTTCTCACAGTCAATATCATGTTTTCTGTTTTCTACTTAGCAAAAAAATGAGTAAATATGGAGAAAAAAAATCAGGAATTCATTCCTTCTGTGCTTCTTTTTTCTATCTAAAGAAAGATTTGCTGCATCTGTGGCAGGATGATGCGACACTGATATTTCCATTCAACCCAGCCCTGTGAAAGAAGGACAAACTGCTTCAAATTCAGTATGTCAGTGGTAGTATTTGTTTGCTGTGAATAGCCTGACAAAGTTTATAACAGATAGCCAAAGCGATAGATGGATGAAAACATATACATTTTGCAACTACACACACAGGCTTTGTTATACTCACCACAGATACAGGCATCATTTTTGAAACAAGTAATTAGATGAGCTGTCCAGCATTTTATTCTCGACTCCAGTCAAGATGATATCAAATTATGATAATAGCATATAATCCAAACTCTTGCTAGAAAAAACAAACTCAGAGACTGAGCTCTGGAAAACTCCTAAAGTAAATCAAATATTAAACAAGTTTGTTGTAATTGCTTTACCCTCTGTTGGATGAAAATTATTTTCATTTCATGTAATAAATTCATAATACCAGAGGGATTGCTGTGAGCTGGAATGTGAATTCTGCTCAGTTCACTGTAAACATGATTTGTTTTTTACTTAACAGTTCTAGTTCCAAGTATTAGGCAAACAAGATGTCAAGCAGGCATTACAATTCAATGCTCAGCTCTCCATTCCAATTCTCTGTATATCAAAATACAAAAGAGGTTGTCTTTGCTTCAGATTGAGTGTGGAATTGGTACCAAGGTAATGAGTAACTGGTCAGGCACCTCATCCAGCAGACTGCATTTCCTAAGTTCTCGTGTAAAGAAGAAGGGTACTCCACTGGTTAGAGCAGCAATTTGGAGTGCTGTGCAGCAGAACCTGGTGGTGCTGGTTCTGCCTCACATCTCCTTGGTCACATCACATAACACTGAAGGCCAGACTGAAAGGACACTTGGGTGCAACGGCTCTTAACACTGCCATGCCTGACTTTCCAGTACCTACCTGCAAGAATTCCATAACACTCATTTAGACTTCAGGGCCAGTTTTAACTCACCCCTCCAAAAGATATTAAATCACCCCAAAAAAAATGTAAGATTTGACCCATTCTATTTTTAAAAGAAAGTCATGAAACAAAAAATTCGTTAAGATTCCTTTTGTAAAAGTAGGAGAAATATCTGCAAGCTAGCAATGAGGAGCAGTCTCCTACATAAATTGGTGGAAGGTTTATTTCAAGTCATTTACAAGATAAGACAATATGGTAGGGAATAAATTACCTGTCACAAAATAAGAGAGAGAGTTAGACAAATAACTTAGAAGGGCTTTTTCATCTCTGATTTCTTTGTTTCTGCAAAGCTTATGAAAACTACTGCATTAACCCCTGCAACAAACTGCAGTAATGTAAGGAGAGAAAAGTACGACCCTGAAATGGAGCACAAATATGGAGATCAGAAAATCTGTGTAACAATTTCTTACTGAGACAGAAGGGATTGGACAAGTAATTTACTAGGTTAGACTGATGTGGGTACAGTGGATGACGAGGATATTTCAATGAGGCACTTTGTGAGACAGAATCCTTCTAAGTCTGGGGATGGTTACAAGGCATGTGAGACATTCAGGGTGATAGTTGGAGGCAAATTAATTGACATTTTACCAATGAAAATGATGTCTCCCATATACTGTGGATTATAATGGTCCTACACAAATTACTTGTTCATAAATACATAAATGAATATCTGTGTTATCAATTCAAGGAAATATTTTCTGTAGTGCCTTAAGGTGGTACTTTTCACATCTGCTTGTCATCTTACCTGACAAGTCAAGGATGAGAAAATGCTAAAATATTGCTGATAAGTTTAAGGTTTGTAACAGTATTTGTTTGATTCTAATAGTAACAGTATTAACTTTCCATATTGATTTCTACATACATAAACATGCTTCCTAAGTATTTCAGTTAGTTAATCTAGCGTTATAAGAGACATTGAGGCCCCAATTCTAGAAATACAGAAATCACATAAATGGTGTCTGATTTAGAGTGAACAGAAACCACTTCTTTCCTTCAAGAGGGTATAGAGAGTAGCTTCTATTATATGACTAGCCTAACAGCTACTCCAGGATCAGATAGATTAAATCTATATATACACTTTTTTATTTATGTCCATGCATACACAAATAAAGCATGTTTAACAAGTGCATTTGCTCAGAGACCCAGAAGACAGCAATCTTTTGAGTCTGAGCAAATTTTGAATCAATCACTGAGCATGTCATAGTGTCAATTATGTTAAATATCAACACACTGGATTCACAGCCCTGGTGTTTCTGAAAATACAACAAAAAAGTCAAGTCCTGATATGTGTAAGCATGGTACTCACTAGATGAGATGAATTAGCTGCCAACTGCAAAGATTGGGGTGCAGCTTTGATACAGGCTCAGATCTCAGCAGCAGGGTATGGTGGGGAGCTGCACACTTTGAGGTCATGGCTTACACCTGTGTAGCAGAATCTCTAATAAAGAGTGAGCTCCTCCCTGCTCCTGTTCCAGTCTGAAAAAGATAGAATGGAAGATCATTATCATAAAAAAGAGTCTTCAAACAAAATGCTGCCATCTTCACCTCTGAATTGAAAGATTTCCTGTTCAAACTGTGCTTGCTGGATAGTGTAGCCGAGTTGTGCATGTTAGTCATCTTATATTACACATGATTTTACAAAAGCCATGACACTGATCCAGTCTGTCACAGGTGGTACATATTTGGCCATGTCCCATGCCTAATTCTGGAAGAATTCACAACAGATTAACTTGTCTAACACTTATGATCTAAAAAAGTAAAAACCAGTGATTTATGAAATGCTTCATTCAAATTTAATTGCACTCACTGTGCACACCATGAATTAATTCAAGCACAGCTGCACTTCTAGTGCACTGCTTTAGACTACTGGAAAACCTAATACCTGTTTTGTGCTTTCACACAACCCATATGTATAGGTGGGACAGCAAGAGTAGATTTTCCCAATATATGAAAGAAGGGTATTTCTACCCATAGATCTTTCCCAAAGACAGTGAACATGGGGGAGAGAGCACATATGGGAAGAAAATTCAGTGGAAAGTTAGTGAGAAGAGGAAATGAAACAGTACTAAGTTCATTTTTGTACCAATACCAGCAGCATCTCTGTGTTTCTCCCATGTCACCTGACCTTGCTTCTCCTGGGCATACACAGAAAAAGTAAGGTTTTTTGTACTATTTCCCAGAGAAAGTTCCTGTTTAGCCAAGCTGTTCTTCTTTCTCATCCTCTTGAACTCCAACATTTAGGAATTGCCTGTTTCTGGGCCTTTAGGAGGCATTGTTTAAAAAGTGACCAGCACCGATGGACATCAGCATCTTCAAAAGTATTTTCCCAGGGGACCTCACTCACTCATTTCCTGAACAGCCTGAAGTCTGCTCTCCTCATGTTCAGGATGGAAGTTTTGTTGGCACTTTTCCTCCTGTCAACCAAAATTTAAACTCAATTTCTTTGTGGTCACTGTGGCCATGATGTCCCCCAATCTCCTCTTTAATTCACAAGACCCTCTCTGTTAACAAGCGGCAAGTCAAGGAGCCCAGCTTTCCTAGCTGGCACTCATATTACCTGTATCATGAAGAATTCATCAGGTGCTTTAGGAATCTTCTGGTCCTGTTTGTGCTAGCAGTATGGGGTTCCCAGTTAACATCTGGCAAGTTGAAATCTCCCATAAAAGCATGGGCAGCTGATTTGGAGGTGTCCCTTAGCTCCTCAAATAATTCATCAGTGACATTGTCATGGCTAGGTGATCTGCAGTGGGTAGGTCCCACTGCCTATCACTGGTTTCCTCCTGGTAGAGATGGTGACCAGCTTCCAAGCCCTGTTCAACAGACCCTTGACTAGCAACTTGACAGGATCCCAGGTCCACCTCACTTTCCACTACAGTGAAAGTTTGGGACTCTTAATTCTGTAGAGTGTCTGAGAACAACCTGTCAATCTCTTGCTCATTTTCTTGAATTTTCTGTTCACTTCCTCCTGTAGCTCCTTCACCTGGTAATAAAGCTCATTCTTTTAGAAAAAAAACTTCACCAATTCCACTGACTAAACAGCCACACTGTTAAACAAGTCTTGAACAGCTATGAACTTTCTAGAACTAACTTCCTATGACATTATAATTTTATCTAATGGACTGAACAGCACACAATCAATCCACAGTTGCTCCCTAGTGTCAGCACTGATAAACTGTGGTGAAGTCTCTCCTGTCTGTCTCCCTTTTGGACCTGGGTGCTTCCACCTCTAGATACAAAGGTTATTAAAAAAACAGTTGAGTCAAATGTCAGCAAATAAATAGCATATTGATATTCCAAAAAGAAAAAATGGGTGAAGTGTTTAAAATATTAAATAAAATTTATTATTTTTATTGCACATCCACCATCACAGAACTATATTTTTTAATAGTTCTAATTTACTCAGGCAAGGGACAAGCAGGGTTTACTTAGATACTCAGTTTGTCCCTACCACATCTGCCCTAAAAACAATTTACTCAATGTTAATTTCAAGTGACTTGCAAGAGAGAGGTAAATTAAATACCAGCTTAAGGGTAGAAAAATTTTCATATGGCCACTGTGTACCTTAGCAATGAATGCATACTTTCATGAGTAGAGAGGCTGACACTTTTAAATCTAAGTTTAGAGAGGTAGTGTATTTCTCTTACAAAGTATGAGTTGATTTCTACTCTGGAAACAGACAGTTGGTTCTCAGGAATAAATATCTATCTCTTTCCACCATTACTAATTTTCAAGAGTATTGCTGCTGTTTTCATGGAGGTGAAGAGGATCTGACCTCTGTTGATCTCTGTGGTCCACTTTGAAGTGCATTGGTGGCCAGTTATTACTGTTTACATGTATTTATATGGTATGAGGTCTAAAGGGAAAGTGAGTACTTTTAGTGCTATGTCCTGTACAAATAAAAGTGAAGGGTGGTCCAAGGAAGAGCCAACAGCCCAGGAATGGCATCAGAATCTGACGTTCTGTACAGTGCCTAAAAAGAGAAAATAAACTAATAATACTATTCTAACTGTAGAACCATGCATATCTATTTTAGCTATTTACAGACTAATTTCAGCAACAGTGACGGAATGGTTTAAAAGGCAAAAAGGTCAGGTAGAAACCCTGCCATGGAGGAAAGCCTATGTAAGTCATGTGCCAAATTTCTTTCTTATCTTCAATTTTTTTCCCCCACAGCTCTCCAGGAGCAGCACTGCTTCCCCAGGAGAACTGCCACATCTGAAGTGAAATGTTGATACCGTTTAGTACTTGAGCCATCATACACATTATGCATGAACAAAAAGTTAGCTATAGAAGGCAATTAAAACTACAAAAAGATTTGAATTGGCAGAAAAGAATTAATCCTAGAGTCACATGTTGGAAACAGCACTTCTTTTCTCTGCCAGTGCTGGCTGTTTTCCCAAATTTTATTTACACAGCAATTTGTCCAGGCTACTTTCCAGAGCTCCAAATTATCACAACTTTTAGTTCTTTTCAGAAACCCTAAAACCTGTTCAAGATTACCACAAATTTTAGAATTGCTTCCTACATCCTTTAACAGTGTCTGCCTCAATCTCAAGAATGTCTTCCCACCTTTGGAGAAAAGTCTTGTGGACTTGCCTCCTTTTGTATGAGAGAGATCCCTTACCCTTTTTCCTCAGAGATCATTTGATCAAATTAAGACTAATGGACACAAGATCCAGCAGGGTAGGAATGTCTTCCATAATCACTCAGGCCATTTCCATGGGTGACAGAGGATGGGCATCCTGGACTCATCCCAGAGCAGAGGAGTCTACAGCTCCTCTGGGCCTTCCTGGAGCACTCATTTCCTGGAAGCTGGACTTGTAGAAGACACTTTCAAACCCTTCCTAAGCACCTGGTCTGCATCTCTGGATAGCTAAATGCCTTCAGAACGTAATTACATCTGTAAGTGTCCTTGTGTTCACCCCAACTGACTTCAGCTCTAATCAGCAGGGAGAGAAGCACAGCCAGAAGACAACATCCCATCCAAGTATTTACATTATCATGAATATTTACATTATCATGAAGAAAAGCCTGTGAACTTCCATGAATAGGCTGGAAAAGGTGCTAACTTTGAAGACTGATTTTCAGGTGTCTGGATCAAATTAAGGTACCTCCATCTCAGCTCCCCACCAGTAAAATAGAGATAACCTCCTATCTAGGGATGGGTAGATAGGATATGGGATACGTGAAGAAAACTCTGTTCATATAATGCAATGCTGCAGCACATAAAATAATATAGTGGATGCTATGTTGCGTTGAGACTGTGATGATGCAGGGTCAGACACACAAATAATGGTCCAAACAGAAGATCAGCAGCCCCTGCAGCTGCTGCAGAAACATTTTCTGCCATGCTGCTGCTCTCCACAATGTGCACAGGAGCCTGACAAAACATAGTCAAGAGACAACTCTTAAATGCCTCATCCCTGTCAAAACCATCATCCCTCCAGTGTCTGTTTTCCATTCATTACAAGACAGTCAGTACAGACATGTCAGATGCCAAAGGATCTCAGCTGAGTCTTCAATATGCAGGGACCAGCATCTCAGGCTGGCAGTCCCTCAAACATGGCTGTCCTCTGGAAAATGGGATTCATTAAGTGAGCTGTCCAAGCGGTCTGGAACACATTAAAGTAAAAAGAAACAATGCTGTACAATGAATTTTTATCCACTGAAATGTGTTACAGTGCTTATCAGGTATTTGTGTAAGCTGGCTCTATGGTAATATCAAGCTGATAACAATTTGCAGCTCCATTAACTGCTGTTAGGCAGCAGGAAAAGGAGACACTGCTAAAAAAAAGCAGCCACACAGGGACAAGGAACTCCTGGTTTAAAAAGGCAATTTAAATGTTAAGTGAATGGCTTCTGCTGAGCAGGTAAAATGACTGCTCTGGATATTGAAGCCTTCTTTTTACTCATCATTGCTTTACCTGTAGGAGCACTGCCAAAAAAGGGCAACATTCCTCTCTTTTCCATTCCTAGGGAGCAACTTATTGTGACTTACACTTTAAAAGTCTTGTTTATCTGTTCCCAGGACTGTTCCTTTGTGTCTGGAAAAAGGGAAATTTTGTAAGCAGTCCCTACTTCAAAGAGTTTAAAATTCAAGCTTATACAGAGCACAGTGAGAGATCACATCTAACAATGAGGTGTAAGTGGAAAAGGAAAGAATAAAGTCATATATACCAAAGAATAAATGCCTTCACAGCGTGATTCAATCATGGTTTTGGCTGGTTATCACAGACAACAAGCATTGGAACCAAAATAAGGGCCCTATGATAAAGCCTTGTTAAAATCCCTTCTTGAAGACCTGATAGTAAAATATAGTCCCAAATGAGTAAGCTGTATGAAGAGAAGGACTGGAAAAGCACAGATGTTTGTCTTCTGCAGGAGTAGGATATGGAACAATATAAATATGAATTAAACAAAAGAATGAACATAAAGATATCATATAACCTTTCATGTGGATGAGTCAGCTTTAACAACATTGCTGGCCAGATGATAACAGAAAGATCCATTTACATGAGAGGGGTAATCACTGGCTGTAGGGTTACAGAAAAGAACAGTTCCCAGTAGAAGGTCAATTTCAGCCCATTTTTCTATACTTGCCTGAGATATGGCAGACCTGGTTTCAAATCCTAGATCTCAAGAGACAGATATTAAGGTCTTCATTGGCCATGAAGGTCCTGAGGGATCTTTCTGAATGGAAATGGGAATTCGCATGAAAAACATTTTTCCTATGGGACTATGCAGGTCTTGGTTTTCACCATTATCACTGTGGAAAGAGTAGAAGGTGACAAAAAATACTAAGATAGTTAAAAAGATTGGTGAAGAGGTATGGAAGACTGAAACAAGACTGCATGAAGGGGGTGAGGGAGTATGTTAACACCCTGTTGTCTGGGGAAATTCAACAAGTTTGTTTACACAAATTGTAAAGAAGCAGTGCTGGATACCTGATGCTCATTCTCTTCACCTGACTCATGACTATTCACACAGTTTTAGATCAGTATTAGAGGTGAGGCAGGTACTGAATGACACATGGATGAAGCCCAGATGCTGGCACAGCTGTTATCAAATATTCCTGGCTTCTCATCCTCACGGTCACCTTACAGATCTTGATAAATCATAAAGGCTTTTCAACAGCCAAGAAAAGACATGAAGGCCCAGCATGTGTCTCCATCAGTTGCCAGTATTGGATGTCTAGCACACACTAAAAAACAGCGTAAGGATATAATGATATCACCCCAAAATATTAATCAGACTTCAATTATTTACAGTTCATGAACTTTCTGAGTCAGAAGCAGCATCTCTGTACTGACTATGCCTTGGATTTTTCTGCCATGAATTTGCACACCCATCTTTTGAACACGTATTTTTTTTTCTACTTACAACATTCTGCAGCACAATCTTAAACATCACATTGTTTAGAGAAATACCTTTTTTTTTTTAATCATAGAATCATTAAGGTTAGAAAAGACCTTTAAGATCATCAAGTCTATCCATCAACACAGTACCACCCCTGTGCTTACCATTAAAACCTGTCTTCAGGTGCAATTATCTGTATGTTTTGGGGACACTTCCATAGTTTTTGAGCATGTTATTGGGGACCAGACTTCTACAAGTTTCATTTGATGCTTTCTATTGGTTGTCTTATGGGAGGTTATTTTATATTGCCATTCTTCACATTTCATGATTTTATAGATTCCTCTGGGAAGTTTCCAGGCTGATGAATCCTAGTCTGCTTATTTTTTTTCTTTTAGAGAAGAATATTCCTGTCTTTGACTATCTTTGATGATTTCTGACACCCTTTTTGTACGCTTTTGTTTCATCTAGTGAAATAGGGTGAAGGAATAAGAAATTATATTTTTTATTCAAGATGAGCATGCATCATGGATTCATACAGAGACATAACAATGTGTGCTTTGCTTCTTTATCTATGCAAAATAATCCTTAGACTTGATTTGCTTGTTTTATTTCTGCTAAGAGTATGTAAAATTGATGGTAATAACTCCAGAATCTCATTTTTGCATGGCAATAGCAGTTCAAAGTTCATCACTGGATGCATAAATACAAGATTGTTTTTCTCTTGTACATCACTTTACATTACATGGAATTTCATCTGTCATTTCATCATCCAGTAATTTAGCACCAGGAAGTCCTTCTGTAACTCTTTGTAGCTGTCTTTATCAGCAACTTGTCCCTTTTCAGGTCCTTACTGGATATATTGGTCAGGATGAGCTCTAACATCAGCCCTACCCAGAGCAAATAACCCAAGGCCCTTGATTAGCTCTAAGTGATAACAGAATCACACAGAATCACAGAATGGTTGGGGATGGCAGGGACATCTGAAATCTGAAGATCACCAACTGCAACCCCCATGCTAAAACAAGCTCACCTTGAGCAGGTGACTGTAAATGTACACTTGTATTTGAAGAAATATATCATCAGATTTCCACACCACTCAAAGTAAGCATATTTCCATTCTCACAGCACTAGCACTACCTTGGAAATCCCCTGGATAACACTTAAAATTACAGATTTGACTGCTGACAGAAAATATTTCTGTCAAATAAGGTAAAAAATTGTTCATGTTGACCTAATAGATGAATTTCTCTAGCTCAGAGAGTTAGAGCACTATATGGATGTGTTCTGAATAGATTCGAAATTCATATTTCTGTGCTCTATAGTAATTCTTCCTAGCTGATTCTGTGGTGATTCCAGGTACCTTATTCAGAATCATCAGGCTTTTTCCTGGTTAAATATTTATGACTTAACAACATGTAGCCAGATTTACCTGTATTCTCATCCATTTCTATGATACTGCACTCTTCACAGTCAAATTGGATTTGGAAGTGATTCTTGTCATGAGGGGCAAAACCTGCAGTAAGCACTATTAACTCTAATACTCCTAATAAAATTTAATATGGAAAGAGGAAAGATTTTCCATCTGATTGTTAAATTCAAGTGATCAAGAGTCACTATGGCAAATGGCCCTTGCCTTTTAACAAGTCACAGTTTTCAATTATTTCAGAAGTCATTCAAGCACGAAAAAGCAGAGACATTTTTATTCCCACTTCATTAGATGTTGTGTAATGCTATTTTTCAATGTACCTCAGCCAGTGTTCTTCTGGCTTCACTTAAAATGTATTAGAATCACATTTATTTTACAAAAACAACTCACTATACACTAAGCCTGAAATGTTGGATGATTGTTAAAAGGGCAGAAGCCACAAAGTATTGCAGTGTTGAGTATTCTGGGGAATGTCAAAAACCTTTCAATATCTAAGACAGTGTCCGCTCAGGAATAATTGTCACAAAGTGAGTTGATGGACAAATAAATGAATAAATGAATGATGAATGCAAGATCCCTTTACACCTTGTGTTTGAACAAAGATCAGTGTCCAGAACCAAAGCAAAGAGGGCTCAGTGTCTGTCCTGTCCCAGTGTGTTATCAAGAGCACAGGGATGCAGAGAGTTTAGCTTTTTATCCATTTGCTGAAGTGGAGCCCACAGGAAGTCCTGGCTTTAAATCCATGAATTACAGAAACTGAAGTTTGTTTCAGTTTGACTGTGATACAGCTGAAGCTTATCTGCAGCTCTGAAACTCTTGCAGGAAAAGAGTACATTTCCTTGAATCTTGCATCTGCTTGGATACGTCACCCAGTAGGGGTTTCAAAATGATTTTATGGAATTTTTGACATTACACAACAGACCAGAACCCTGTTGTGATGGACATTGATTTCTCTGTACTTTTTAAAGTAGCATGATCCCAAGATCAGAACTCAAAAAGAAAAGTTGTACATATACCATAAAGCATACTCAGTTATGTAGATGGAAATTTCAGTTGTCAGAACCCACGTTGTCAGCTGTAAAGTACAGACTGATTCATGATCCCAACTCTTACAAGTAAATACACTTACAAGTAAATACATTTATAAGTCACTAGCACAATTTGCACAAGGCTTATCATTTGTATTGCAACCTGTTTATTTACAACAATATAAAATTAATGTAAAATGCAAAAATTACAAAGTGATTCGAATGTATTGCACTCCAGGCTTCCTGGAGTATATCCAAAATGCTCCCATATCCATGCTACAATGATGTCATAGCCAGTTTGTGATTTTAAAAAGGCTGTTACATTACTCAGAAGGGCTAAATATGTGGTGTTGTAAAAAAAAAAAATAAATAAAGGAAATTCCCAAAGCAAGAGTGGCAAACTTCCCTGAAGCTAGGTGAATTTTAGACTCTAGTGCCAGTGGCAGGATTGCCAATTCCAGACCAAGGATTAATGGGTGCCTTTTGCCTTTCCAGAAACTTGAAACAATCTGGCTGTAGCCAAGTGACTAATTTTTTGTCTGTTTCCATGGTTACAAGAAGATAACACACACACACATACACACACACACACCCCCTCTGTCAGGTCATTTCTGGCAATAGGAAATATGTCCCTAGAAGTCCATCTCCCTTCCCCTCCACAGGAGGGATTAAAGGGAAAATCCAGGCTGTGCAAGGGGCCCAGAGCAGTGCAGAGGGAGGAGGAGCCGTGTTCAGAGCACAGTGGTTATCTCGAGCACAGCTGCCTCCTGAATGGGCTCTGTGTGCACAGGAGATGAGGACAGAGCACACTGCACAGGGCCCTGGAGATGGAAAAGTACCAAGGCTTGTACACAGGAGAGGAAGGTTTTTCCCAAGCTGGGAGACATCCATTCTTATGGGAAGGGGTAACAAACATAAAGCTCAAGCAAACAATAGAGCTGCTTTTGCTTACAGTTTGCAGTTCCTATGGGAACCAAACAAGGTCACTGTGCAACTCTACCTGCTGTCAAAAGGGCAGCACTGGACATCCTTAGATCACCAAGGTCAGGCTGAGGATTTAGCCCACACCTGTATGTCCTGTCTTTAGCACATTTATAATTTTTTATATTTTCTTGGGATGTTTCCAGGGAGCTTGGCTCTATTCAAAAGAGACATTTAAGGACAAACCCTTGTGGATTCTCCTCAGTTCTTGCTTTCTGTCTGCTTAGGCTGGGGAGATATTTGTTCCTTATCCCATGAGGATTCACATTCTCTTGTTTGGCTATCCACCACATTTTCCTAGCAATGAGGGAAAGCTTCTACAAACGAACAAACCCAAAACAAAAACAAAAACAAAAACAAACCCAACAGCACAGGTCCTGAAAGCTTCAGTTTAAATACATTCTGCAATACTCAAAAATTAATTAGGAAAGATTGGTGTTTAATAAGAAGAGTTAAGAGAAGTTTAGACTATTTGAAATATTTTTCCTAAATCAGAGGTTATATTATTTGTTTCCAGGCATTTTCCTTGCTGGAAGGTGAATCACAATATTCAGGTCTGCCTTTGCAAGGAGACTTCTACACAATTCTCCAAGTGGGAAAGGATCTTCTGTCTTCCTGATGGGATCTATAAAACCACCAGAAAGTCACCTCACCCTTTGGCTTCCCCAGGCTCCTGGTGTAGCTAGTTCCTCATTCCTGGGCCCTGACAGCATTTTGGACTATGGGTTCCCTACACACCAGAACACCAGAAGGAAGCAACAGAAGAGGAAACCATCATTTCTTTGCATGATTTAGGAAGTGGTGCCTACTTTGAGCCCCACCTGCCTCAACAAGCCTTTCCATTTCTAAATGCTCTAATGAAGTGTGTTGATTTTTTTCTTCAGATGTTGCTTCAGACATGGAATTACTCAGCTTGGGTGAATTCTCAAGCTTTCCAGCCTCTACAAAGCTGAGTCTTTCATAGATGAAAGACTTCCCAAAAGTGAAAAAAGACAAAAAATTGTCCACTTCAATGCAACAGAACTTAATTAGTGTCAGCAACATAAATTCTGCCTTATTCTCAGTTTTTGACTTCACAATCTTAATTATGCAGGTTTTCTCTTATTCTAAATATGTTGAAGAGAGTTCTCATGGGATTAACAGT
Source organism: Camarhynchus parvulus (assembly GCF_901933205.1). NCBI lineage: Eukaryota > Metazoa > Chordata > Aves > Passeriformes > Thraupidae > Camarhynchus > Camarhynchus parvulus. Next base: position 139,445,268 of record NC_044572.1, read on the forward strand.
AGAAAAAGATTAGGGAAATCCCCTGAAAATGCATTGCACAGAATCTTACAACACATCTCTGTGTCAGTATAACTGACTTCGTGGGATAGCTCTCCATCTGTCTTTTTACCTACAGGAAATTCCCATTTTTTGCTTTCAGAAGTTAAGCACTAAACATTTAACAAGATATTATTACTTGCTAGCCAAATCTGTTCCATTGCCAGGAATAAAGTTAAAAGTAAGATTTTGTAGAAGCAAGTTTGGCTGAAGTTTCTTGAACTTCACATCAGTGTGAATTATTGCTTCCTGTTAGGCAGAATTATCTTTTACTTTATTTTTTCAGCCCAGTCTTCATTGGGAAAAATGTTGCCAAAAGATACAGCCCAAGTTGTATCACAGTCTCAAATCATGAAACAAGAAGTGAAAACATTAATACTTCAGAATCAAAGCAAGAAATATTTATGGTCATTTCATTTCTCTTTCTTGTTTTTCTCCCTTTATATGTTTGTGTATATTTGCACATAGATACAGATATATCCTTAGCTCTATCTACATATGTACATGCATACACACAACATTTTGCCATCTCTGCATGTCTGCACTTTGTGTTGTGTGTATGATAAAGCAATCAGTGAACAAATGAACAACAGCAATATCTGAATGTCCAACCAGGGTTCAGGATAGTTAAATCACAAACTCTGCATATTTGACCAAACAAAAATAGGAGCAGCACAAATATGGCAATTAACAATGAAGAAAGTTATAATCCTCAATAGTTCAGAATCTCTCTGTCAGCTGAGCGGTGCTCTGCCATCTGCTAGGGTGATTTGCTGTTTCCACATTCCCTTCCTGCACCCCTCCAGCTCAGCCTGTGGTGGAGAGGAGTGTGCTTTTAAAGAAAGCAGAGAGTACCAGAGGGATGATGCAAGTGCTGGTCACACAGGCAGCACCAAGACTGCCATTCCACTGAGCCTCACTTTGCCGCCAGCAATCAGGGAGGCACAGGAATGAGCAGAGCAGCACCGACAGGAGAGTCAGAGTAAGAATGGAGGTGTTGTCAGAAAACAGAAAGGAAAAGCTGGCAAAGAGAGACTGCAAAGAGGAAAAAGCTTGGGACACAGAATCTGTCTGATTTTAATCCAGTCTGAGTTACAGCCTCCGCTCCAGCTCCTATCTAGTTGCTTATTCAGACAACAGAGTGCTGCCACAGAACTCTGAAATTCACTGCCAATTCTCAGTCCAGCTGATCCACACTGCTCACCCTCCAAGAGATACTGTGGATATTTTCTGCCATATTTTTCAAGATGGATGATGTTTAGGACAGCACTGCTCAGATGTGAATATGATTGAAATAACCCTCAATAACACTCATGGACACAGGTGTGTCTACAATTCTTTATGTACCACATCCCTGAGAACAATTTTTGCCTGTCAAGCCAATACTGACTGTGACCACATTGCATTAAATCTGACTTTCTGAGCATCTTTGGATGCCAAGTCACGATGGAGCAGGAGAAGAAATCATCTCAAAGTGTCTAAAATAGTGTGGGACAGTAATGTGAGAGTACCCTCATGGAAGCTCAGAGGAGCAGATTTGGGTACAAAACCTGTGGGGAGTGCTGGAAGTTTGTGCCATGCAAAGGGAGCCCAGGCATGACCTGCAGAGACAGTGGAAAATAGGAGAAACCAGGAGAAAGTCCCCAGAAGCAAATCTACATTTTGTTTTGAAGAAGGCTGGTTGACAGGAAAAGGAAGCTCAGGAATGCACTAACATTTAGGCAGGAGACCAGGTGTAAAGCAGGCAGAGACTGTGATCTGATAGTGTGAACATGCCCTCTGCATCTGCTTCCCAGCAACAGGGAAGAAAACAGATTCAAAGACTGGATCAGCAGACTGGAAATTCTTAGATCTGACTCCAGTCTGATATCTGAACTCACAGGTTTCAAGCAGTTTCTTTGTCATTGTTCACATATCCCACAAACAAGCTGCAAACTTTGGCACTTCTAAAGGATGTATTTTACTAACTTACTGCTCCTCTGTCTATGTGGGGCCATTCCTCAGCTGCCTGCTCACAGGAGTATTTTGGTGGTATTACCTTGCACAGGCTGTATGATCGGAACCAGTTAAGCCAATGCAAACACTGTCATGAGGCAACTGTAGAAGGAAAAACAAACATGTTTAAAAATTCTGTTTATACATGTCTTCAAAACCTTGTCATTAAAAAAACTGTTCAACATGCCAAGCAGCTACCAATATATACAGATTTATGCATTTATGCAGAAAGAAGTATCACAGCTGTGCTTCTTGTAATCGAAAAACATCACAACAAACTAATGACACTCAGGTAAACACTCCACAAAATCTTAATTTTCCAGATTTGCTGTATCTGGAATATTAAGTTATCCATGCTTCAGGTAAGAAGATCATACTGGTGATCACATAAATGAAATAGGAACAGGACCAAATAATTAATGCATGGTGTCTCTAATATTACAGAATCAAACATTTTGTGGGAAGGGTAACAATGACACAAAGGGGAAGAAATTTAAAGTTTCTGGATCACATGATACTTCAGAGATCTCCATTCAGCAGTTCTCATCTGGGGAAAATTCCTGTGCATCCTGACTGGATCTCAGGGTTGAACTACCAGCATGGCATACTGCAAATACTTTCAGCAGCAGGGGGCTGCTCCTGCTGCTGCTGGGGTGTCCTCCACATATGCACAAAGCAGGGACAAACCAGCTGATGGATCTCTCACAGGTTCAGTTTCAAGAACAACCCTAGACATCTTGCAGAGACTGTATTGTTCTTGACAACACCTTTCTTAAAATCCCAAAAATGAAGGTCAAGGGGTGACCAGAGGTAACCCTGGTAACTCTCTTACAGCTGTCAGAGTCCCTTTGGAAAGGAGCTTCTGGCAGCTCACACATCCCCACTGCTCTCAAACTGCTGAGCACTGCAGGGGCAGTGCTGCAGCTCAGGCTGGTCAGGGATGCTGCCAGCTCCCTCATGCTCCCAGTTCTCCAGGAGATCCCCACTGAGGCCACCAGAAAATAGGAGAAACACCAATTTCCTGATTGCAACACAGCAATCCTGGATTTTGGCACAGAAATTACTCTTTGGTATCATGTGCTGGCTGGCACCTCTCAAGGACTTCACACAAAATTTTAAGTGCTTTAAACATATAAAAATATATAATTATATATTCCAGTACAGTCCTAATGGAAAAAAAATGCTGTCTCTATCTTAATGATGATGAAGAATATGTTGATTTTCCAGACTGAACAAGTTTAGGGATATTTAGAATCTCCAACCCAAAAGGAAACCTAGCTCCAAACCTAAGTCCAACAGAGCCCCCATTTGATCAATAGGGTCTAAAAAAGCCCTGACAAAACCCCAAGGGTGTTACTCACATGAGTGTGTTCAGCGCCATCCATGTGAACCTGCCTGGAAAATCTGCAGCAAAGCCAGGGCAGAAGTGCCAATGGCAACTGAACAGTTGCAGAAGCCTCTGCTTCTGCAATGCTGCACTGCAAAAGATTCCAACATGCAAAGAAACCCTGGGTCGTGTGAAATAAGCAAAAACTAAGCAACAGAACTTATATTTGTAGTGAAAACATTTATCTTGGTATTGTAAAGATACATTATTTTTACATGCCCAGTATTTCCTGTTTGTGGTGTTACATTTTGTATGTCCTTTGGCAAAATGTAGCAAAATGAGTCTAGGAAAAGACCCTTTGTGTCCTCTCAAGAGGATACACTATGGAAACTGAAGCACTCAGCAGTGCTACAAAAGTGAGTGGGAGCAGAAATGAATGGAAACATGTAATGATATCTCTAGCCTGGTGAGAGCAAAGCTGGAGACAGAGTGATATGGACATGAGAGATCACTGTGACTCATCAGGCTCCCTCCTCGCTGTGTGACCAGGGGCCAGCTCGGGCCGGAACCGAGTGGTGACACAAGATAAAGGTGTCCCATCAAGGCAGAACCTGCACCAAGGCTGAGAGCACAGAACAAAGCGCGTGGAAACTCTTAACTCATTTCTGCCACAGGGTTCTTTGCCTGCCGCTGAATACTTCCCCAAAGCATAGGGAAATGTATTTTTTCACACAGGCAGTCATACATAAATTACCCCAAATGCTGCTGATCCCAGAAATTCTAGAGGGTTGCTGGCAAACACTTGGCTGCACATGGTTGCTTGTTTGGACAGAGCTGGGTGAGTACCTGGGGGAGCCAACTGTGCTTATCGCCTGCTCTTTGATCCACGTTTTCTCTCAAATGCTTTCCTTCTGAGTTCATGATTCCCAATCTAAAACGAATTGGTTAGCCCTCATTTGATCTTGGACAAGAGAGCTGCAGCTGTTAAGAAAAATTTAAATCCTCTGCAGCAATTCCAACTGGTCAAAGGAGACAGCCTAAGAAACAGGTCTGAAGAAAGAAAGCTGCAGGGAAGAACTGGCAGCCAAAAACCTAAGGCGCCTTTGAGACCCTTGAAGAGTCTACAAAGAGATAGAGTTACAGCTAAGCTGGAGATTGTGGCAGGGACTCTTTAAAATTGATAAATATCTACTTGCAGGAAAGCTCAATGGGAAGAAGGAAATCCAAGGACACAGCACACCTCCTCCCCAAATCTGATTGCAATCCTACAGATTCTGTTTTGCCTAAAGCTATACAATAATGTAGCATCAGATAAATAACTTTTTCTCTATAGTTTTTGATCCTGACAGTTTTATAGATAGCCTGAAAAAATTCATTTTGGTTTGAAATAAATGTGTATATTCTCAGCATGCAGCCAACTTTATTTCACAACATGGATAGCAAAAAAAAAAATCCCACCAGAAAAAAAAAAAAAAAAGAGTGATGGAGCCACATTTTAGCCAGGGAAAAAATAAATAAGACACTACAGTGCCCTTTTCAGAAGTGTAACTTTTTGCTGTTTCACTAACTGAAAACAGCTTTGTTATAGTCTAAAAATTATTTTTTCCCTAACTGCCCACATCTATAAACATGCACAAAATAAGCAAAGGGGGAAAAATGAGATGACCAAGTTATTGTGGTTATGAAAGAGCTCTGTCACTGGCATTATAGAATTATAGTAAAATACTGTTTGCATAAATTAGACTCTGAATCTCTTCTAATATTTGGAGTCCTGTTGATATCACTGCTGTTTTGGAGAGAATCCTTTTAAAAGTCCTGCAGATTGTTTTGCCATAGACAGAATAAAATCTTGGCTTTACTGAAGTGACTATGAAAGGTCTCATTGCTTTCATTGGAAAGGAGAATTTAACCTATTACCTTCTCAGGCTTATACTTGACCTGATGCATTAGGCAAGCAATGAAGTAAACAGTAAACATTACTCTCATGTAACCAGACAGTTGAGCAGAGTAGGTTCTTATAGGAAAGGTAAACTCTGTGGGTTTTATATTACAACACCATCTTCTGTGTATAGACTGAACACTCAGGGCAGTATATTTATACCATAGTGTGATAAACTCTTCTTTCTTAAAGACCAGACTGGAATATGAGGGATGATGCTGTTGTGGTTTAACCTGGCAGGCAATTAAACGCCCCACAGCAATTTGCTCACTCCCCCAGTGAGGTGGGGGAGTGAATAAAAAAACCAGTAAAACTCTTGGGTTGGGACAATTTAATAGGACAGAAAATAAATGGGGACTAATAATAATAATAATAATAATAATAATAATAATAATAATAGAATATACAACACAAGTGAAACAGAGTGCAATTGCTTACCACCCACTGATCAGTGCCCAGCCAATCCCCAAGCAGCAGATCACCACTCCCCAGCCAATTTCCCCAGTTTATTCTACAGCATGGTATGGAATACCCCTTTGGTCAGCTGGGGTCAGCTCTCTTGGCTGTAACCCCTCCCAGATTCTCATGCACCCTCAGTCTCCTCACTGGTGGGGTGGTGTGAGAACCTGAAAAGTCCTTTGCAGTAAGAACTGCAGTAAGAACTGCTCAGCAGCAGCTAAACATCAGAGTGTTATCAACGTTATGCTTACATTATCTAAACCACTAATTTTCTTTCTAAAAAGAAAACTAACTCTATCCCAGCAAAAGCCAGACGATACACCTACTTTCTATACAGCTTATGCAAGAAAAGGAAGTAAGATTCAGGACAAATACAGAAGCTGCACATTAACTGCTGTTCTCCACATGCACAGTTTCAGGTGGTTTGGACTCCAACAAAGTTTGTAATGCCCATGCTTTAGGAGACTAAAAATCTATCCTGCACAATGCTGTCATATCAGCTCAAGGATTCTGCTCAATACACACCTTGACGGGGTCAGATGAAAAGTGAAGTTTCCTGTCCTCACTGTTCCACCACAATTATAGAGCACTTTTGTGTATTTTCCGTGTTCAACTTCACAGCTTTTCTTCCCACATTAAGAATCACAGGATCTCTGAGATTGGAAGGCACCTCTGCACATCAACCAATCCAACCCTCTGCTCAAAGTAGAGTCAGCAAGAGTTCACTACTCAGGGCTGTGTCCAGTCAGGTTTTAAATATCTCCAATGGCAGGGAATCCATAGCCCCTCCAGGCCACCTATGGCTGTTGGCAACTTTAGGCGCAAGGACACATTACTGCTCAACTTGTCTACCAAGGTCCTCAGACCCACTCTGCAGAGCTGCTTTCCAGCTGGTCTGAGGAGGCTTTTTCCTCTCCAGGGATGGGACATGGCTTTTTCCTTTGTTGAACTTCCTGTGCTTCCTGACAGCCCATTTCTCCAGAATACTAAGGACCCTCTGAATTGCAGCACTGGTCTCTGGTGTGGCAACCTCAAAAGGGAGAGCCCTTTTGTGTTATCTGTGAATTTGCTGAGGGTGTGTACTGTCCTATCACCCAGGCCATTAGTGAAAAAGTTACAGAACACTGGCAGTGCTGGTCCCTGGGGTACAACTCTGTGTCTGGCCTCCATCTGCACTTGGCTGCTGATCACAACCCTTTGATCCTGGAAACTCAGCTGGTTTTTCAAGCACCTCACTGCGCAGCAACCTACCCTGTGCCTCATCAGCTTGCCTAGGAGGATGTTATGGGAGACATGAAAAGTCTGGCTAATGTCAATTTAAACAACATCCCCTGCTCTCCCCTCACCCAGTGGAAGAGTGATCTCACATAGGTTATCAGATCTACCAGGCAGGATTCCTCCTCCTAGTCAGTAACCCCCAGCGACCACTCCCAGCCATCTTGTCCTTCATAGGTTTCGAAACAGTTTCTAGAATCATTTGCTCCATCACTTTCCAAGGGAAAGAGGTGAGGCTGACTGGCCTAAAGTTCTCCATATCCTTTTTATAGACTATTTCAATATGTTTGAAAGGCACCAGTTTTGCAATCACATATGCTGTACAGCTAAATAGGAAGAAAAGATACCAATTTAATAGAATATATTGCCTTCTCTAATTCTATAGCCTGATGATGGCCATTATTTTGTGTTTATTAACTTCCTATGGCTCAGAACAAGAGACTAAAGATAATTAAATTGGAATCATTTACACAACTCAATGACTTGGCAAAACATGATTCATCTATATCACTCATTGGTTTTTCCATCATAAAAGAAATATGAACTTCCCACATTTTAAAATAGTTATATAAGTATAAATAATATTTATATTTACTCATATAAAAGTATACAATGATAATGTCCACTCTTATATAAAATATTAATTACCAACATTTATTTTATTTATTAAAAAGCATTTAAGTACACTTTGAACAATACTTATCCAGCCTGCAAGAGAGTTTATGTTATGAAACACAAGAGCTTTGTGTTTTATCATGCAATCACTTCAAGATATTCTACATGTGTATGTGAAGAAAACCATTTGCCAAGTGCTCTGCTTAAAAATGATGAAGTACAAAATCAAGGCTTAAAGGTGTCACTACTACCTGAACTCCATCAGACTACCCAAATACCACCTCTGAGTCACAGACACTTGCACAAAGAGGAACAGTTGCCCTTAGGAACAGTTTAGACCACTGTAACATAATTTATTCCAGCAAGGATTTCAGGATTGAGAATTTTTTTAACCAGGTTTTTCTTCCAGAGCAGGGCTTATTCATGTAAGCCCACGCAACTGTGCCACCACAACACTGATTTAACTGAAAACATCTTTTGCTAATGGAGCATGGCATTTCCTTGTTGCATCACATTAACTTCATTTCTTTGGATCTGGTAATTAAGGCCAATTGTCTCTTGAAGACAGCAAATTAATTCCTGACACTGTTGCACTTTCTCGACTCTCACATCCAGCTTTTACATTAAAAAACAAACCAACAAACAAAAATTCCCAGAGATTTACCAGACTATTTAAACTGTGTTTGTATACTGTATGTGCTGACTTCTCTAGGCTAATGCAGTTTACACATTACCCAATGCCACCAACTTCCCAGATGAGGATGCAATGTCAGAGGTGATTGGCCTTTGGAAAAGACAGCCCAGAGCCCAAACACCAAATCTGTCAGCTGATAGGTTTGCTCACATCATGGAAATGAGTGAGATAGAAGCGTTCAGAAAACAAACCTGCAAACAATCCCTTCTCAGCTTTAGGGAGATGTCACAGCACTTTTTCTTACTTCTCCAGCTCAAATGTATGAGGGGAGAATGCCTTGGCTTGTGTGATTGTTCAGAGGAGCACCAGTTTGCACCAGGATGTTCTGTGTGTGCTGTGTACACAGGCCAGGAGAAGCAGGGCATGAACGGAAACTTGTGCCACCAAAGGATTCTGCTGGAGCACCATTAGTCTGGGATATCTGCGACCAATTGCAAAGAGTACATATGTACCTTTTCACATGCACAGGTACCACTGTTCAGCAGCCATCAACCATAAAGACAATGGAAGAAAAAGCAGATCAAATTTCATTATTATTTCACAAATGAAGAAAATTAAATTGAATTTATTCTTTCTTGAAAGTAACTCACGGCTGTCTCCCAAATGCCATCAAGGAGCAACTCAGCCATGAAACAAAACTAAAAAGCTTTATCAGGTGTCTGCCACACTTTCTTTCATAAAACAATTTCAGTTTGGGGATTGTCTTTGGAAGGAACCCAACAAGGTTCTCTCAGTTTGTCCCTTTTTTCTCCCTGCCATGCCTTTGGCTTTCATTTTAAAGACTGAATATATTTGTCTCCACTCTGAGGACAGCTGGAGCAGCCTCAGGGTGTTAGTGCAGCTACTCTGTTGGTATGAGAAAATGAGTAAAAGCACTAGATAACAAGAAGTTGTTTTGAGGTAAATATCAGGGCAAAGGAAAGGGAAATTAATATTGGAGCAATTACATCATTTTAATAACTATCTCAGCAGTTTAAATATCTGGTTCAGATCTCACTTTCCTTCCCCTTTCTTCTCCATGACCTCAGTTATTATCATGTTGGCTTTATCTGCCGGTGCCCATAGTGACACACAGACTTCCGTAAGACTTTGCAAAACACAAACCTCATTTAGCTGATGCAAATGCCCAGCATTGTTCCAGGGAGGGAACAGGCCTGCTGACTCAAAACTGCTCTGTTTATTTCAGGAAACTCATTGTTTCAATAAGCAACTTTCTTGTCTGGCCATTCTGCTCCTTGTTTCAGGATGTCAGTCAATGTCAAAGAATTGGGGATGGTGGGAAGATAAAATATCTCATGGTCTCACTGAGTGACACTGCAGCTCAGCACAACTGTAAATGTTCCCAGCCAGAGCATGCAATAAACAAAAACTAATTGCAGCAGCTTTTAAAATCTCACCCTGTCCTCTCTAAGGCAAAAATCCCCTTCATTTCTGGGCTCTGTAACAGGGCACTCATGTCAAAATGTGACATGACATGGTCTTTTGGATCATAAGGGGTCTCTAGAAAACACATATTTCTCATGGTCATTCAGAATCCCAGAAGACCAGACTATGTAGAAAGTCAACCTAAATTAAGGGTAGAGTCCCAAAAGCTCCAAGCCAGACTCCAACTATAGTGCATATAAATAGATTTCCCAAACTATTCTGATTTGTTTTCTCTTTCTTTGGTGTCTGAATATGAATTGATCCAGTTGCCTAACTTCAACTAAGGAAAAAATTAACTGTCCTTGCTACATACCCCTTCTATCAAGAATGGGGCTAGGCTCAGCATTTGCTCTTGCACACAACAGTCTTGTGTTTCTGCTTGACCTGCAGAGCATGACCACAGTGCTTAACTGCACCTACAGCATTTAGTCACGATGTGAAGCTGTACATGTATATATAATTTAATGTTGTATGCCATTTCTCTGCTTCATGATAGGTTGGTATTTCTGGATGGTTTCAAGGAAGTCACAGCAAAAGATGAACTTTGATATAGATATTGTTTAGAACACATACATATATATATAAATTACCTAAAGTGTTTGTACAAATATCAGTATTATAAAACATATCTACATGTACGTATCTATGTGTACATATGTATGTATATTTATTTCCAGTCCTGAAATCAAAGCTCCTGCACTACCAGTGCCTTCTGCTTCAGACAATGACAATGTGCTTTTTTCAGCTTAGTTCCCTCACTTAGTGCAAACACATTCACCACTTCAACCCAATACATTTACACCAGCAAACACTCACCTGTAAATATGATCTCTCCCTCTTCCCAAATCTATGCCATTATAGTAGCATAGCAAATGTATTTATGGAGGTGACAAGCACATCTCAGAACAAATTTTGCTAACACAAGTCATGTCTCCAGAAGAAGGCTTTGCTGGCAGAGTAATAATTTACAGCAGTATCAGCAGCTGCTGGGCAGGAGCATCTCATCCCCACTCTGCTGTGCCTTTGGTCACAGCTGCAAAGAGCTCCAAGGTCTCCTCAAAGAGACTGAAGGTTTCAGCAGCATCAACCACTGACAACCTCCCACTGTGGTTACAATAGGAGTGATGATACCTGCAGTTTGAAAGATTGTCTTCTCAGAGCAGCAACAGCAAATGAAGGAAGAGTAAAAGAGAAGGTGAAACCTCCTCAGAAGCATCTGGGAGTCCCTCACATTGTAGGTAATGATTTTTAGGTCATGCTGAAAGCATGGCAGAAAGCAATGGGTGCTCTAGTGGTCTAAAATATATTTCTGTATTTCACTCAGTGAAATTACAAGCGATATAAAGATCCTTTGACATATGGTTGGTTCTCCCAAATCTTCTGTGCCTCTATTTCATACCCACTGCAACCTCCACGTGGGCTCTCACTTCATTTTCCTGCTCACACCAGACACAATAACTTTCTCTAACAAAAGACTTAAAAGGAGGACAATTGTTGTTAGTCTTTTTCACTGCTTTACCAACAACCTGTCCCAAGTACAAATCTGATATCCTTCAGGTTCTGCATTGTCCAGATATTACCAAAAAGAGCAGAAATATAGTCAATTTTGGGGCAAAAGACAACTGGACAGCTGTCCACATTTTTAGGCACAGGACAAAAAGATCAGGGAAAAAATATCTTTTAAAACATTATTTTTTCAATTCAGCTAAAATTACTCAAATAATTGCACATAAAAGCAAGTATTCAAAGACAAACTCGCAATTTGCATGAGGAATTATCCATTGTATGTAAGCATCCTTTACTTCTCTGCATGTTCTTGACTTCTAAGACTTCCTGTGTTAAATGGTCACACAGCCACTGCCTTTCACACTGGTCAGTTTTCTTCAATAAGATGTTGGCATTATCAGTGTGACAATACTCGTGCTGAACAATAGGATCCCACTTTTTTCTAACATGTGATGCATATTCCTTACACTTCAGCTAGGAGAGAGGCTTCTTACCTTCCATACCACTAAGTCAGAACAGGCAGTCACTCACTCTGCAGCCTGCAGAGCAGCAGAAGCACACAGAGTCCAGTCAGGAATTCATATTCTGTCCGGCATAATGTCAGACTTTGTTCCACTGATGTATATCAGCTGCTTTAGCAGATGGTACTTCTGAGATTCTATTTTATTAGCATGAATGCAAAATTAGGCAAGCAATTTTAGGAAAAATATTTAATGGATAGTTGGTAATTGGAACAAACCCTTTACAAGCCTGTAGTAAAATAAAGATTTATAAAGTATTTTCAGTTATTAACATTTTCAAAAATAGTGGGAAAATCAACTCATTTACAAATATAGTCTCCTTATAACCAGACTAACAGGATTTAGGGGATTCACCAAAAGCCTGAATAGGCTCTATTGTTCAGAGATAATTTAAACCATCCTGTGTAGTTCCAGTAATTTAAATAGCACTGGAGCACCAGCAAAGATCTCATAGTTGTTTCTGCTCACACAGGAATCACGGAGCACCTCAGGTTGGAAGCATGCTTGACAGTCTCCCAGATACCAACATCCACTCCTATGTCTCCAATCAGCAAAGAGGCATCAAGTGCATACTTTGTCTCATGCTTTGGCTCTGTTCACTCTCTGAAACCATTGCTGGGAACATATTGTCATGAAACATAAATGCAGAAAAAAAAATTCTGCTGTTTATATAGGCCCTAATCCTGCATAAAAGGTTTTGTGGGAAAGCCCTCCACTTAAACAGTGTCATACTGACTACAAGGGTTCCTCACTTGGGCTCTAGGACCTGCTGCAAAAAGTCCCTTCAGAGGCATGTCTGCATTGCTGAGTATCTTTCCTGAACTTGTGTCTCCTCTATGCAGTCAATGCAGACATGTCCCAGTTAAAACTGGATTTTCTGAAAAGGCACTTAAATATGTGCTCAGATTTAAGCAATATCACAGGTGACATCTGAGAACACAGGAGTTGTCTAGGCTTGAAATGCAAATTAAATGAAACAAACTCAAGCTCAAGTGCAACTGTTGGAAAACATTCTATTAAAAAAAAAAGCCTTTGTTTTCATTCTCACCAGTGAGATTTGAAAGGGAAATAAAAAGAAAGAGGAAAGGGAAATAAAAAGAAAGAGGAAATAAATGGCACAGGGACATCTTTGGAGGGGCAAGAGAATGCGTGGGAGGACACACTGAATTTAGAAGGAAAGATTGAGAAGCTGGGCATTATCATGTTCAAATGAAGTGACCATTCAGAGCTCAGTGCAACTTTAATTCTTCAGTTCCCACAGGAGGCTTCTGTATTCCCGATGCAATAGGCTATTACGGATTTTATTTTCAATTAAACAAAAGCATTCTTTAGGAAAGGGTTCATTTACATCCACCATAGAAGTCATAGGCAGAAAGTGAACAGGACAGGTTAGGCCCCTGCATGGAAACTGGGGAAAGGACTAGGTGTTGGAGGAAGAAGGAGTCTGGAGAAATACTAGGATTCTGTGTGCATATGGGAACAAAGCCCATCAAGGTTGCAGCATTTCAGTAAGTAAAGCTCATTGTTAAATTTTGGCCCTGAGACAGTGCAGAACAGGATTAGAGACTTATTTTTGCTTAAAAGAGGAAAGACTTGCTATGGTCATACCTAGTGAAATGTTATAAAAATTAGTTTTAAACCCCTCACTTGAAAGAGACAGGATAAAATCTATTTTACTGGAGAGACTGAGAAAGCAAGCAGAACTAGGCTGTAAGGTCCTGTAATCCAAAATAAACCAAGGGACTTAACGTTGACAGTAAAGGGTCAGGCACAGACTCCAGGCAAGAAATCCCATTGAAAGAGAGTGACACTGGAAATCCAGATTCCATCAAGGGCTCCTCCAGAAGAAGAGTGAAAGAATGAGAAAACATTGCACAGACTGTGGGAGTCAGTCAGATTTCACAGCTGGCCTTTGATGAACGATGTGGCAAGGACAGACCAGGCTGGCAAACCCACACCAGCTGCCAGAGAGCAAATGGCAGGATAAAGACTGAGGACCTGGAGTCCAGCAGGACTAAGGTCACCAAGGACTGAGGTCATCAATGCTCAAGATTGAGGAAATTCTGAAAGACACAAGCAATTGGGAAGTACCTGCATGAGAAACTGTGAAACAAGTCAGACAACCAGCAGGAGCAGCCAACTGCATGAACTTTGTGCTCATTTACCAAAAGTGCAGGTGCCTTCACACAGTTAAAGCAAAGCGAAAAAATATGGGGAAAGTCATAGACCACAGAACAGATACTTGGAAGAGTAAAACTGGTCAAAAGGAAAGCATAAAACATCACAGACTTACAGAACAGCTTGAATGAACATGGAGTGTAGGATAAGGGGCTAAATAAAGTCAGGCTGTGGCATCCACCAAGAGCTAAAGGAAGGACACTCAGACAGATACTGGGATAAGGATATCCATAGTCATATTTAGAATGGAGGGATTCCTTCTACTCAACTTTGGGTGGATGGATTAAGTTTTATAAAATGCTGTATAAAAGTCAACCACAAGCATGTTCAGGCAAACACATTTTATGCAAACACATTTTATGTGGGGCCAAGAGAGGAGTTGAGGTTTGTGCCTTTGAGAGCTGCTGCTGCTGACAGCTTTAGGGCAACCAGTAAGGCTCTGTCCAGAACAAGGTTCTACAAACTGAAACAATTCAAAGTCTAAGCATGGCTATCTCACAAGAAGACCTACTCTGAGACATTATATTTTACCTCATGTAGATGGTGCCAGGATGTATGTGCAAGACAGGATTTCATTCCATGGTGGCTTAGCAGTAACCTCACCAAATTTAAAATTTGGCATCATAAAATAGAGAAATATGTGCACTCAGTAGTTCTGAATACTCAGCTCAAAGCAAACCACACACACGTCATGCATTAACAAAGAGGTTTTGCAGTAAAAGCAAAGATTTGACAGATTTCTGAAATCTCAAACAGATATTGTGAGAAAATATCAGAATTGGAATACTCTCTCTGTGTGTAAGGAAGTAGTTCTGCTGCAGAAGATTACAGCTCTGGTTGGGAAAAGGGGTTTGCTGGCAGCCTGCAGAAATCAGTTATGGCCAGGAAACTGAGAGCAAGTTTTGTAACCCTATTTTGTAACAGCAAGAGGCCACAGAACACAGAAAAACCAAACCCACTACTGCCAAGTGGGAATTTTAGCACAAAACAAGTCTAACAAATCTATTGGAAAGAAGAGGGCATAGTTAGAAAATCTGACTGCAAAGACAAAACACAGAAAAAACTCCAAAAACAAAACAAAAATAAACCCCACAAAACTGTTTTGTATTGCTGTGTAGTCCCTCAAGTACCTGACAGTGAGGTTTTAAAGTGCACATATCAAAATTTGGGATGATGGGATGATGTAGGTGACTCAGGTCTGAGGCCAACACACAGACTGTGTTTCTGAATCCTGTCCCATACAGCTCCAGGGAAATGGTGAGGTGCCACTGTCATGTGTCATTCAGGGTAACTGCTCTTTTAATAGAGGTAAGTCTGAACACAGCTCTTGAAGAATCAGAGAAAGACAAAGCCAGGATCAGATCCAGGAGGACTGAGACAGAATCACAGGATCAGATTCACAGAAAAAGCTGAGCTGGAAGGCACCACAAGGGTCATCAAGCCCAACTCCCAGCCCTGCACAATGCCATTCCTAAGAGGGACGCCATGTGCCTGAGAACATTTTCCAAACACTGCTTGAGCTCTGGTAGGTTTGATGTCCCTTGCCACTTCCCTGAGGAGTCTGTTCCAGTGCCCAAACTGGACCAAAATGCTCTGGGTGAGAAACCTTTTCCTAATATTCAACCTAAACATCCCCTGACACAGCTTCAGGCCATTCCCTCTGGCCCTGTCCCTGGTCAGCACAGAGAAGAGATCAGTGCCTGCCCCTCCTCTTCCCCTCATGAGCCAGCTGTGCACTGCAAAGAGGTCTCCTCTCAGTCTCCTCTTCTCCAGGCTGATCAGACCAAATGACACAGATGTGCTGTCATCAAAGGAAATAAAATCCACTGGAGCAAAACATACATTTTCCTTGGCCAGTCATCCTCCAACAGAAAAAAAAACCACCAGAAAAAAAAATGTGATCTGGCTCTACATCAGGAATAATAACAGAAACAAGATATAAGAGAGGAGTTGAAAAGTTAAAAACATGCCCAAAACCCACCAGTTAAAGGACCAAATGGATTAGGTGGCATCCTTATAAGCACCATCTATGTGCACATGTGCTTCCACACCAGCCATTGCCAAGGTACTGCAGGGTCTGAAAAGCCCCTGCTTTTCAGATATACAGTATGAAGGAAAAGGGAAGCTGGGGGAGGGAATGATGCAGTAATAGTCACAAAACAATAAACTGAAAAAATTAGAAATTTTTTTAGCAAAATTTTAGAAGACATGACAATGTCATAAAATTTTCCTGAATGGGTCATTTTCCTTATTAAAAAGAAACTATTATAAGAACAGATTTTTCATGTAAAACATATGTTGTTTTGTTGACTTACACTGTTCAAATTCTGCAGAAGCTTCAAGTGAAACCAAACCAGCAGCATTTGTTTGTCATTGACCTTTTCAGAGCCTCAAAGAATCATCTGGAGTGTCAAAGCAACACAAGTACTGATCTTCCCCTATTATTCCCATCCCACAGCAAGCTAAAAAGCAGTTTGTATTGGCATTTTGCTGTTAGCAAATCACAGAACTACTCAAACCTAATGGAGGTAAAAAAACCCCACACATCTTCAGCATTATGTATCTGAGTCCCCTCCATCCCCATCCTCTCAAATCACATTCTCCTACAGAAAAAATGAAATGTTTTGGCTTTCTTTCAGTACAGTAAAATCTGCAGTAGCTCTGTTTCTCATACTCCAGAGACTCATTCTGTTACACTAGGCTCTGGGGACCACACATGAAAGCAGGATGGTTTTTGAAAACTGCTTTAAACTGCCTTAAGGGACCTGTTGGCACCCAGCCTTAAGGGCTCTGGTGGCTCAGGGGCTGACACAAAAAGGTCCAGGGCTTGTTAAGACACCAGGAGGCTCCTGCCCGGTCACCTTGTCCACTGATGACTTCAATAACAGATGAGGAAACACATCAGGAGTTGAACACATGAATATTGAAGCTATCCAAAGGCACACCTTCAAATTACCAACTTTTAGACCATCATATTTCTTTCAGTGTGCAAGCAAAAGACATGCACAAAGAAAATTTATAGGCACAGGAAAGTAAACTGGAACAGGACTTCAAAGGGGCTTTAGAAATCCTCTCACTTAGATGCCAAATCTCCCCCTTGCCAAGACCATTTCTGACAGATGTTTGTCATGAAATCTACAGATTTCACTGCCTCTTTCAGTAGCATGTTGCAATGCTTAATTGTGCTTTTAATTTTTTTTCTCCTAAAACATCACCTGAATCATCTTTGCTGAAAGGTCAATTGTTTCTTGTCCAGCTTCCAAATGTTCACAGAACAATTTCTCACTGGCCTCTTCCTAATAGCTTAAAATATATCAGAGAGCTTTTATCATGTAGGCTCTGCTTCTCTAGACTAAACAAACTGGTCCCTTAAGCCTTCCTTCAAAGGTCATGTTTTTCAAGACTCTTGCCATTCTTGCTCCCCTTATCTGGACTATATAAAATTTGTCCACTTCATAGAAATGTGGGCTTGGAAACTGGATGTAGAACTTCAACTGGCAGATGATTAGAGGCAAAAAGAGTGAAAAATAATTACCCCTGGTGTCTAACACACAATACGTAGGATAATCCATGATGAAATTTACTGATGCTCTGGCCATAAAAACCCAACCGACAAACCAACCAACCAACCAACCAACCAACCAACCAACCAACCAAAAAACCCCCTGCATTGATCAAGTGACTACAAACCAGTCTGTGTATACACATTGTCTGCATGTGGAAAGCAATTTTCCCATGTGCAAGGACTTCTGTTTTGCAAAGCTGCATTCCTTTCAGTTATACTTAACACAGGCCAAGATTTTCAGAAGTACATGCTAAAAGGAGGATTTCTAAATCCCTGTGTGGTTGCTGAAGTAATTGCCTTTGATCTTCATACATTGTCAAGATGCAGTAGCACCTAGTTCTGCAATCTCACAATCTCTGTAGGCTTCAAGTACAGGCTTTGAATCTTAATTTTAAGCATCTTTTGGTTATTCAGAACTGAAAGCAAAAGCACTACTCCTTTATGTGTCCAGTTTATTATATCCTAAACTCTACAGGTCTGGCAGACAGAGTCAAATTTTTTGACTCCAGTTCCCACACAGAGATCTAGGGAGCAGGTGGTCAGCTCCTGGCATCACTCAGCACCATGTCCTGTTACACTTGGCTTTAAAAGAAGGTAAAATTAAAGATATTTCAATAAAGAAAAAATAAATTTCTCTTAGAAATCCATCAGAGTTAATGTTTGGGAATTCTGAAAATACATCACCCTCTTGGGAGGCTCTGGAGTTAACTATGATGGCTAATCTATTTGAGTCCACCACACCTGGGTTTAAACAGATGATGTTGAAGTTCTTGCTGGAATCCCCTTTTATCTTCTGTCTTCAAAGTCATAAATCTCCAGATATACTCTTATAATGCTCCAGGAAAAAAAAAAAAAAGCATATCTGAGAATTGAGATTGCCTAGAACTTACACAGGGGATTTTTTCAGAGATTAAATTCTTGGGTGATGTGACCACAGACTGCCAGTAAATCTTGCTATTCTGCATGGAAACATCTATGGCTTGAACAGCTGGGGAGGAAATGTCAAATTGTCTGGCATGCAGCACTTACAATGACTCCTCCTCTCTGATGGCATGTTGTACTTCTTCCAGGGTTTCCCATCACAGCTGCAATGACT
Source organism: Camarhynchus parvulus (assembly GCF_901933205.1). Lineage (NCBI taxonomy): Eukaryota > Metazoa > Chordata > Aves > Passeriformes > Thraupidae > Camarhynchus > Camarhynchus parvulus. The sequence goes on from NC_044572.1 coordinate 139,463,899, forward strand.
TTCAAAGATATGAGCAGTATCATAAGACTACACTTGGTATCCCCTCCTTACTCCCCAGTGCCACAATTTGCATGAGAGATAACAAAATCAGTGGATGTTCATCTGGAGGGACTGATCAGCACTGCCTACTTCATTGGTATCACCAACACAAGCCTATGAAAGTTTTGAGCAGATATTTGGACTCCATGAACACTGCAGATTTGGGAGTGACAGATGCTATGACTCCTGAAACCACTCTGACAAAAATAGACGGTGGCAAACTCTTCTCAGAAACACAGAATTACAACTCAGTTCTCCTGGGTAATTTTTCAGACTATGAAGCACCTTTAAAGCTTTATGTGCTTTTTTGCCTTCTATTGCCTTGCAATGACAGTAGCTGTGTGAATAGAAGTGTCTGCACATAATATAGAATAAGGATAGAATAAAGAAATCTTGAGTTACACAGCTGTTGCCACAGCCATAGCTCAACTCTCATCCTCACTGGGGTCTTATTTCCTTAGCTAGGCACTTCTGAGTGAATCTCAGGTCACAAACCCTTGATTAGGATTTGTAAAGTAATAATTGGCAAGTAGATAAGTCACAAAGGGAGTTCCTCAGCTTCACATAGCACTGTCAGAAAGAATTCTCAATAGCTGCCTTGCTGGAGCAAAGCTGGCAGCTGCCAGGGCTGAGAGGACACATTGGCCCTTCATACTCAGTAGCAACAAGCACATTTCCCTCAGTCTGACAGGCTTCCAAGGTACAATTTTAAAATTAGAAGTCTCCAAGCTACCCCAATGTTCATGGATGTGGTAACTTACCAGTAATGTGCAGGTCTGACAATGAATACTTATTTGCAAACACTTGGTCTAAATTCTTGCATTTCTTTACCTGTGTATTTTATTGTTGGCAAATGGTTTAAAACTTTTGTCCTAAGGAATTTCTCCTAGTATTATTCTCTATTCTTTTCTCTTGTTTGGAACTGGGACAAGCCTACATTTTTCCTCTTGGTCCTCTATAGGGATTTTGGCAGAAATAGTATTTAAATACAAGTTCATGTATTTGTTCTATCTAATACAGAGTTCAGTGACAGAGAATGTAATACCATGAAGTGGAAGGTGGAAGACAATAATTTGTACTTGCTAGAGAAGCATCACTGATTTTATCAGCTTAACACAGTAATGTCAAAATTAGATCTGTATCTTTTTTACAATCATATTCTGAATAATTCAGTCAACCAAACATGTTGGTTTATATGGCCACAGGTTTCCAATCTGACTTCCACCTGCTGGCCCAGAAGGAAGTGGAGTGTCAGAGGACACTTTTCCTTCTGCCAATCACATCCAGATGTCAGGACATTGTGGAGTATTTCAGATTAGACTAAATGCCTAAGGCATAAAGGTTTGCTAAGGCAAACCTCAATCCTGGTATCCAATAGATAATCCCCAGTAGCAAATGGATGGTTACACACACCACATCTGTTTGCACACACAGACACCAACAACCCTTTTATAACAGTGTGCACACTCCCCTGCAGCTGGCACTGCCCTGAGCCAATACAGGAGCTTCCAGACTGCTCATCTACTTGAGAATTAGTCTCTACATTAGGTTTGTTTTTCCTAGTTTTTCCTCTGTTACCAGGACACAATGAGGAATCCCATCCTCTTGCTTATCTTGTGTTATGTTGTGCAGATAAACAGAACAATGTGTTTGCAGTAGTGTGCATTTTCCATAAGCACAAACATAGAGCAAAGCACAAAGTGGAGAGCACCAAAGTGGCAGATAATCATCTTCCAAACAGATGGACACTGCAAACGACTCAGGAGCTGCGTGCTGTGTGTGCACGCACATGCAACAGCAATTCCATGTCCATTCCTCTTTTGCGAAATGTCTCCTCTAAGTACATGTGTAAATCTCTTTTCAAAGATATGCAAGTGATCCCTTTGGCAGAATGAGCAAATTCAAAATTTCCCAATACCAGTCTGGAAACCTGAAAATAAATGGAAAACAGCAGATGTAGTTTAACTTGAGATTACTTTTTTTCCAATTTACCCTTCTCCCTTTATTTTTCTCTTATGTATTTTTTGTTTCAAACTTTATCATCTAACAAAAAGAAGCAAATGAGTTCTTGGGGGTAAAAAAAGTTTTTAGAAGTTTCAGGAAAGAAAATTATAAGTCCCATAATTCCTCACCTTCTTCTGAACTGTATCCATTTTCCAATTTGATGGACTCCAGCTGGAAACTTGTTTGAATTTGAATAAAAGGGAAGGATTTTACAATTGCAGTGAAATTCAGTCACAGTTCTCCACTGAAGATTTGTCTTTCCTGTCCCATCACTGAAGGGACTTTCCATGCAATTTTTTCCAATATGAGGAATTCCTCTGGCTCTAGCCTAAGGGTCTTTTTCTCAGAGTTCTTTATTGCACACCCCGTGGGAGCTTCTAAACAGTGTTGCTCAAACTTGAAGACAATTTTTAGATTTTCCCTCTTTCTGTGGAAATTTCTTTTGTATGAGTTACAGAAGTCCCTCTCCTAGGATTTTGTGTCCCAGAGGGAATATGAGACTGCTGTTATTTCCTTTTTTTTCTGGATTTTATTCATGGTACAGCACAGTTACTCCTAAACAGAACAGTTTTGCAAGTGTATCTTGCAAGATTTCAAAAGGGGTTTAGAGTGGTTTGATACCACTTGAAACCAGTCATCTCCCAGTCTTCTAGGATACTGCTGACATTTCCTGACTGATTCCAAGTGTCAGTGCTTATTTCACAAGCTCAGTGGCCCAAAGAAATTCTTCATGAAGTGGATGGCAGATGAAACTTAACCTAAGATCATAGGCTTTGGGGAGCTGCTTGTAATTTCCTCTCAATCCCACTGTCTACATTAGATGATTTCAAAGGTTCAATATCTTGCCTAAAAGATTAGTAGCCACAAAGCAGCCAACATACAATAACCCTCTGCTCTATTTTACAGTACTTCCAAATTAAATATTTGGATGTTTCTAGTCCGTTGGGAAGTGTCATAATCTCTTAACTAGAAACTGATTACTCCACCCATTAAATGTGGAAGTTTTCAACAATTTCCTTGCAACTTTAGCTTTTGTCACTTCCACAGATTTAACACCACATGCACATACAGTGATTGGTTGCAGTCATGCATTTCAAAAGGCACCACATGATCTACAGCCAAGTGTCATAAAGGTGGCCTGTAGTTAACATTAACAATTACTACCAGTTGAAATACTATTTAAGTTTAATGACAATTAATATCAATACACGTGCACACACACATATAGATAGTCTATAAATATAAATATCTATGGAAGCATGCCATTTATTTCACCACTCCTGTGGTACATGGCACATAAAATAAGCAGCAGATACGTCATATGCGACCCAGGTTCTGCAGTTCTCTGGATGAACAGCAGTGGGTGGCTCTAAGAGGCATACAGCTTTGTTATATCTAATCATTTAATGTGAAGGAAAGGGTTGATCACAAAGATAAGGCTTTTATATTAAATTTATCAGTTCCTTTCATATTTATGTCTGACATTTAAAATAGGAAGTTCAATCAGTTTGAATCCTCATAAAACACCAACCTGTCTGTTCCAAACTAGATGAGAGTATATACTCTAATGTCAAAATTAGCTGCTAAACACCCTCTAGCTTGGCTTGATAGATCTCTCCAAGACTCAGAAACAACACAGTCTAAGGTTACATGTACTATGCACCTGAACCAAACAGAAGTAGATTATGAATTTAGGAATTAAAGTAATATTTGTATTTGTACTTTATTTGTACTTTATTTGTAGCTTAACTACTAAAGCATTTTGAATAATATATAGGTTTTCAGGCTACACATAATGAGAGATGTTCTCTATTCATATAGGACATTTATTTATGCATTCAATCAAATTTTAATAAAGAATTCCTGAAGTGAGCATAATTTGGTATTTGAAAAAACTGTTCCAATTTGATATTCTGTCAGAGATCTACAGAAAAGTCACTGTCTTGAAAAAACATGTCCAACAGAAAAGCATTAAACAGAAAGCATTTAATCCTGAGTTCTCAGCTGTTAAAAAGTAAATCAGACTAGATGCTCCATTAAAGTGTATAACTGAAGTAAAAAACTGTCAGGCTGTATTTTGGCAATTATAGGCAAATAATAGCTATGCGGTCAGAAACAATGCAGTCCTATACGTCTTGATCATAAATATGGATGTACTTAAAATGACCTATTCTCCAATGAATACTTAAACCTCTTTCATCACAATTTGCTTAGCTACACATAAAAAATGGGTACAAAGCACTAAGACATCATAACATTGTAAAATATGTCTCTAGGAAGCTGTCACCACTACAATTGCATATTTAGGAAAACATTTTTCAAAGCTCCACATTTTGCAACGTTTCAGTACATGTCTGACAAACCCTAGAGCCACACAGTTCATCCTGCAAGTGCTGCCAGCAAGGTTAGCTGAGCCTTTTATGCTTCCTGGAAGAGAGGATGCAGACAAAGGTACTGCTGTGATGAAGGAGGGAGATCCTGCTGAGAATTGCTGAGTGCCCTCCAGTCCCAATAAATTGCAGTTCCACTGGAAGTAAAAGGATCAAATCTGTTCTCCCTGATGTGAATGGAAGTGGGGTTAGGCAAACAACCTGCAGCCAGCAATTGAGAATACAAACTGATAATTACCAGCAGTGATTTATCTGCTGTTAACTTCTGACTGCCTGCTCAGCACTGCAAGTGTGCTGTGAATTGGCTTATCTCCCTTGAATGGAGCTGTGCTGGAGATGCACCAAAGAATCTGTTCTCCTGGACATCAAGAAATATTTCTCCAGATGCAACCATGTGGAATCATGTAACTGGAAGAATTACTCCTTTCTTATGTTAAAACTGTGTTAAAGATTTAACTTTCTCAGACATTTGCAAAATTATTTTTAATCTATTGTCACCTCTTAGGGCATGTGCTTTTCATTAGTTTTATTATCATTGTTAGTCTGTCATTGTCCTTTGCTAGATAGGTTCCAATGTGCTACTGAGACAAATGCATGGTTCCAGCCATGTGGGATATGTTGGAAGTGTTTCTTTTAAATCCAGTTTCCACTTTATTTGTACCCTTTGGGGCAGTCTCATGTGCAAGCCCAGATCTGCTACAACACAGAATCTCAAAGTGAAGTTTTATGAGCCATGGAATTGTGTGCCTGGTCCTGTGGATTATCCATGAGTGTGTGAGAGCTTGGCCTCTGCACAGATGTGACATTTGGCCAGCTGGATGTCCTGGTGTGCCTGAAGTTACCTGGGTTTCCAGGTCATGGTTATCTCACATGATAGTTGGCATCAGGCACCTAATTTTTGATATCAGATGTCCAAGATTCAAAAGCACTGAGCCAAAGGCTGGTTTTGATTTTCGAAAACATGAATGAGTTGAGAGTTTCAAGAGCAAGGACCTTCTGAAAGGCTCAGTTTACAGGACAATTTATGCTTAGCATTTCTGAAAACTTGCCCCCTTTTGCAAAAGCAGAAAGCCCATGAAAGCAAAGTACACCATCCCTTCTTAACCAGAATTTCCAGCTCAGTGACTGTGCTTCCACAACACGGAAAAAAATTTACCCTGACCTCTGTGAGAAAATAGTGCACGGACAACCTAATCAGGAAAATAAAGTGTTGCAATGCCCAGCTATTAATGAGAGGGATTCAGTGTACCTGGAAAGATGTTCTGGAGCAGCAGGTGCTGCTGTGGGTTGAATCAAGGGCTTTGTGGCTCAGAGAACTATTCAAGGCACTACTGTTATTACATGGCAGAAAAGCTGCTGAAGCTACCAAAAAAAAATTATTGCCAACAAAATTCATTCCACATCACTTTAATGAAGAGTGGGAATTTCTCCTCATTACTATGTGACAGAAAGTACTCACTGTGGTCCTGTCCACCAAATGACAGTCACCAAATGAGAGACTACTGCGAATAAAAAAAACCCAGCAGGTTTCCATAATGCTTAACAGCCTGATCTATCTGATTTTAATCAACCCCATGATTGTTATCAATCCCTCAAAAGGAAGAGAAGATCTGTCGCCACTGAGATAAATGTTAACAGACAGAAAGTTGCAAGTACAATCTTGTACTTTTTTTCTCCTTTTTTTGTCTCAGTACTGTTGAAAACTGATGCTCAATGGTTCAGTGGTTCCACAATGATAAATACACCAGTTAAATTCTGCAGATGATGAAAAACACCAGTAGATCTGCTAATACTGAACTTCTGAAATCTGAACAAGGTTTTTCAAGATTCAGAAGTTCATGTATTTTTTTGCTAGCTGTACTAAACCTGAAGGTTAAAAATTTGCCTTTTTTCCCTTAATATTTTCTTATACATATTTTTAAAAATGACTCATACTCTCATGAAATTCCATTCTTTAATTCTGCCCATCTAAAAGAAAGCAAAAATCCCTGTAAGACAGTTAAAACACTAACAAATCAAACTTAGGGTTTTCGAGACATAAAATACATATTTGAGGATCCTTTCTAAACCATCATATCCAGGGGAAGACAGTTGTCTTCTAAGAATGTGAATCTTATTAGCTCATGTCTGAAACTCAGAAAAATGTGAGAAATATATATACGGTTGACTAAAAATCATAATTCTCTATGTTACACATTGTGGAATGGCTCTGACTTCCAAACTGAGATATGCACATAGCAGTTAAATCTGGCATCATCTGAGATGCAAATTGTAGCATTACAGGAAATCTTCATTGCCAGATTCTTACAAACCAGAAAACTCAGCTCATACTGTAACTGATGACTTCTTTGGGGACATACTGTTCCGCTTGCTGAAGGAAATCACCATGCAAAATAATATAACTATAACCAAAGGGTAAAAGATTGATTTTACCCCTTCCAGATATCAAAGAAGAAACCAGCATGATTCTCGCTGCAGCAATACACTGAATGTGAAGCTGTAAAGGTCAACTGCCTCAATGAAACACTGAATAGGCAGATGTTTGCAGCCAGCAATTACTTTTTTGGCAATGAATATGTGGTGGCAGAGACACTACAAAAGAGATAGCAAGATCATTCCTGAAGTGAGTAATGGGTGCAAAGAGTCCCAGAACAATTCACACCACCAGTACATTTTATACTGCAGATATATCAGTCCTTTGGAAATTATGCAGATGTTAATGGCAGAAGGAGTAGGAAGAGCAATAGCCAGAAGCAGATTACCAGCAGAGCTAAGAGCAGCTGCCTTTTGTCTCCTTCCCACCCAGAAGTATTTCATTACACATTTAAGAGTGTCATGTCACTTCCACACTCCAACAGTGCAACTGCAACATTCAGCACTGACAGCCCAAAAACTGCAGCATCCAACACTTGATAGACCTGCTGCTTCAGCAACTGATGTATGGAGACACTCCAGCCAAACCAGCAACATTATAATCTGCCAACAGGATTGTTTCACCTATGTGATTAAATGTGAGAAACAATACTCAGGAATTTTACAATAAATGTTTATTTTGTTATATTGTTTTTGTCAAAGCAGGAATCTTTTGATGGCATGTAACTTTACTGGAGACAGCACCAGTGTAGGTACCCACCTGGAACTTTTGCAGATGGTTGATATCCCCTTCTGAAAGACAGAAAATATGTCAGTGTGAGTTCTCAGGCATCAGAGCGGGCTCTTACAAATACTGGGGGGAATGACCTCATCTGTGAGTTTTATCTCTCCATAAATTGAAGCACATTTTTTTCAGGCCTATATTTGACCACACAGCTTGGCTAGAGCTATGGAGCCACTGTGTGTCAGGAGATAACCTTGACTGCTAAGGTTAGAAAGCTCAACTCATGCTGAATGCAATGATATGAACTTAAGTGTAGGTATCACAAACACTTAAATTCTAGGAACTCAGCAATGTGGTAGGACATCACAGTTCTATTATTGCTATGTGTAAGAGGAAATAAAAGTTGTAAGAGAAGGTATGAGATGGTATAAGGTATCTGAAATGTATCCAGAAGGGTTAAATATGATGGTTTCAGAGGAAAACACTATACAATAAACTGTAGATCAGATCTGAAGACATTCTCAAATCATCTGACTTCAAATAAGGTTTGAAAGTTCACATCCAAGAATGCTGTCTGCAGCAGCACCCAAGCCACTTGGAAGCTGGACTCTTAAAATCACTCTGGCATTTGTATAGCTCTAAGGAGGAAGAACCATTGCAAAAGTGCTTTTATGCAGCTAGAAGCTAAAATCAACACCTCAAGATCAACATAGTAAGAAAGAACATAAAAATATCAAACAAAAATGAGAAAAGGGAGTATTCATTACCTAATCACAAAATGACAACTTTACAACTACAGTACTTTATGTTTCATTTAAAGAGCTGATATCCTTGATAAGGCATTAGGAAAAAATCTCATATGAGAACTAGGTGCTGAAAGAGTCAATTGCATTGAAGCATCATCTCAGAACCAGCTGGGGGGGTTCTTTTTGTTACAGGGAGTCTGTGGATTGTGCTGGCTGGTTCTGGGTCTACAGCAATCCCAATAAATGGTTATTTCAATAAAACAGGGACACATCAAGTGTCCAACATGACAGCACCAGACCACCCCACAACATCAATAAGTGGAACCTCATAACACCCCCCTGAGCTGTACAGTAGAGACACTTGCATGCTCATAATTGAGCGTGAGGGTAAGTGCCTGTAGGACTGAGGCCAAAGGTTGAAGCAGCAGCCAAGGGAATACCTGCCCAACCTCTTCAAGGCAAGGATATTTTTTTTGTAAAAGGATATTTTAACCTTCAGAGGCCATGGACTACGTAGTGGTAATGTGACCTTTAACTTCTCTAGATCAAATGTTTATACAGGTGCTCTCATTTCCTGAAAGAGGAGCAGAGGTTTTTAAATTATACAAACACTATTAATTTAAATATTTTTCCCAGTTGCTGTATCATGCCATTGAAAATAAATATACTTATCATCTTTACTTGGATCCACACATGTAACATAAGATTTTGAAAATCCTTGTGGTCATCTGGTGGAAGTTTTCAGACTACCTGTATAGGAAGGCACTTTAGTTGCTATCTAGCTTGAATTCTAGAGATTAAAACAATGAAACATTTCACAGGAAAAAGCTCTGAAAGTTTCCCTAATAGTTACGAGGAATCCTAGTGCTGCAGTGGCTACAGATCAAGTGAAAGAAGATCAGAGGTCCTGGGATTCCTGTGGTTGATAGGCCAGTTCTGAGGCTGATACCAAGGGGGTTTCCTTGTCCCACTTTGGTGGCAAAGTTAACAGTCTGAAACAGGAACACCAGCTTTACTTGGGAAACACTAGATGCAAAGATTTCTCAGTTGTTCCTACTCCATGCCAGCTTGGAGGTGACAAAGATGTGTTTTCCACATCTCTTGGCAATGATCTGCTTTTCCAATAGCTCAGGACAACTCAGTGTCCCAGCAGATATTCTCTCTGGGTCAGTACCACCATGGAGAGCTGGGTGGGGTTGTGCTGAGAGAGAGGTGTTTGCTGCATTTGCTTTTCCTGTTGATCCTTTTAGGTCAAGTCTGGAGAACACACAGACATAAAAGCTCTGGAAAATGCTGCACGTGAATGACTTCACATGCGCCCCTGAGGTTTCAGCCAATTAATTAGTGAAATGTAATTCTGGCTGCCACCTTGCCACTTTGAGCCATGTCTCAGACTCTCAGGTAAGTGATTTACAGCAGATGCTTATGCTTAGAAAAGCACTGTGTGAATCATATAAGGCTCATTTGCTGTGCTCTGTTAGCCAGGCTGAAAGTTAAGGGAAGTAAAGAGGTTGTGTTGAGATGGAGAATATACCCAGTAATGTGCCTTTCTCAGGAGGTAAGTGAGAAATAAGGGTCCTCCAGAAGTGGCACCATGGGAAATTTCTTCCATTTAATTTACAATCTGGTTCAATTCCTAGAGTGTTTTCCAGTAACAGCCTGGAAATATGAAACCTGTGCGTGTTGCTTGCACACACACACGTGATAGTGAAGTGCCTGCCCTCCCACAAGCACACAAACTAGAGTAAGGGTCAGAGGATGGGACAGAGGATGTTAAAAGAATGTGGAGGCTAAACATAGCACACACAAGAGCAAGACGTGCTTGTTGGGAAGAACATGTTAGTCTTGATATGGTGTAGAGATTTCTACTTCCACAACTGCTGACAATGTGCCTGATGCCAGACAAAGGCTGGAAAGGGACTGGATGAAGGCTTCTCCATATCCCTTGGTCACTGATGGAAATGCAGATGTTTTGGAGAGATGTCATTTTCCTTAGCTCTGTAGAGCCCAGACTGTCAGAAAATATTAGGGCAACATGGCTCAGTCTAAAAATTCATCTCTGAGAAAAAAAAAACTAGTACTCTGTGCTGAAGCAGAGCCATGTAGTTGTTATAAGGAACCTCATTATATATTCATCTTAAGAACAGCAGCTGGGTTTCTAATTAACAGCTTTTGCCTGAAAGTTACTCAGAGTATTTCAAATGTCACATATATCAATGGTGTTTGCATCAGATTTTTTACATGTTAAATATCTGTTTACTAAGAAATTATGTTATATTCTCTGAAGATGTCTGAAAAGTGGTAGCAGGTACTGATCAGAATTTTAGGGTTTAAATTTTAGACATCTAAATGAAAGAGGTTTTTTTTGATGCTAAAAACAAGGGGAGGAACTTGGTGGCCAAGAAGGCATCCTAGCTTTTATCAGAAACAGTGCGGCCAGCAGGACCAGGACAGGGATTTCCTCCAGTACTCAGCACTGGTGAGGCCACATCTCAAATCCTGTGTCCAATTCTGGGTTCCTCACTACAAGAAGGACTTTGAAGGGCTGGAGTGTGTCCAGAGAAGGGCAGTGGAGATTAGGAAGGGTCTGGAGCACAAGCCTGATGAGGAGCAGCTGAGGGAGCTGGGGGTGTTTAGCCTGGAGAAAAGGAGGCCCAGGGGAGATCTTGTCACTCTCTCCAACTCCTTGAAAGGAGGCTGTAGCCAGGTGGGGTTGGCCTTTTCTTCCAAGTAACAGAAAAAGTGAAAATGGCCTCAAATTGTGCCAAGAGAGGTTTAGATTGGATATTAGGAAAAAATTCTGCTTGGGAAAGGTTGCCAAGTTGAACAGGCTTCCCAGGGAAATGATAGGACCACCATCCCTGAACTTTCAAAAGCCATGTAGATGTGGCACTTGGGGACATGGACTTGGCAATGCTGGTTTAATGGTTGGGCTCAGTGATCTTAAAGGTCTTTTCCAACCAAGCAATTCCGATTCAATGGTTCTGTATGTGTGTAGGAATACATGTATATATTAACAAATCTTATAGGATAAAGGGACAGTGCTTTCATGTTTACAGATAAGCAAGCCCTGGATAGAATGTGCAGATGTTTTAAAGCCAACTGGGAAGTAAATAATGGAAAAGTAAAATAATTTTGAGTTTCATTGCATTGGAACATGTTGACTCTAATGGAGGTTCAGAAGGAATATGGTATTATAGTTCCTTATGTCCAGCTCTTTCTAAAATCACACATCTGCTGAGACCTTCTCTATGATGGCAACTGACTGTTGCAGGATGCCTTTGATAGCTAATTTGGTTTAGTATTGGCCATTTGATTGATGGAAAGCTGATACTGAACTTTTCTCCAGGAGGCAGAAAAGACCACAGTTTTTTGATTGTATGATCATTTTACAAACAGTGAGTCCATTCTGTCAGCACAAGCAAAGGGAAGGCACTTGAAAAGTTATTCAAACAGATCTTGCTACACGTATTAAGGCAGAGTTGGAGCTTGTTATCAAACTGTATATACTGATGGCCTGGAGCTGCTGGTCCTGTCATGATAGACTTCTAATTTTCATGGCTTTCAAAATTACAGTGCCCTAACATTACATTTATGAAACTTTCTGGAGAGTGTTTGTTCACAAAAAGCACACACTGAGCCCTATGTAATCACTGATTCTCACAGAGTACATGGCCCATCTGTAATTGCATTATGGTATAGAGAAAATCATCAGAAATAATTCAAGACATATCAGTTCATATGAAGTATTTCTCTAACTCAAGACCACCTCTGGTGGCAGGCAAATTCTGCTCTCTCCTAGAAAATGAGGCAGAAAAGGGACATTGATATTTTGAATGAGAGACTTGATATTCATCTAAATATACCCTAAGGATTAAAAGGATTATTTATGGATTTATTTGGGTTATAAAATCAACATTAATTGATCATATGGGGAAACACTCTGTTTAGACATACTGCAACTGTGAAGCTATTGCAGTATATACTTGAAGTACATGTGTGATTTTCATGGAATTATTATAAACTCTGATTTGAGATGTGCTTTGGTTTTCAAACTTGTATCTGAAATACTTCTAATTGGATTTTTCTGTGTCCTTGGCTTTTAGAAACTGTAGTTCATGACTTCAAGTCTCCTGTTAACAGGTTCACACAAGTAAAACAGGAGATCTTCATGCCAGATGACCCTACTTTTGCTCCTCTTCCATGAGCTGGTGCTATCCTGGACCCCTGGGGAGGTCTGCAGGACCTGTAGAGCCTGGTCTCTTCGCGTTGCTGCTGTGATGCAGGACACAGCCATCATTGGTTCCTCAAGCCCCTTCTGAAAGTTTGGGTAGAGAGAACACCTCTGGGGGAGCTGTGCCTGCCTCCTTCATCACCTCACATTCAGGGACACCCACCCCCTCACAATACTTTTTAAATCACTGCCATTTCCCCTGATAAATGAAATGTCCTGCTCTCAAAACCAACAACTTGTTGCTAACACTGCCAAAGTATCCTGCAAACTCTTTCTGGTTTTCCTTTTTTTCCTACTTCTTTCTCATTTTAAACTAGGAGAACTTCATGCCTGCAGTTGGCAGGGACAAAGGGGAGGCAGCAGGGAGGGAAGGGGAGAGGGCCGAACAACATCTGTTTCACATTTAACCTGGAACCAAACTTTTTCATCATGCTTCTCCAGCCTGGCTTGTATATTGATTCAATTACTAGGCTCTGCTAGTGCAAGAGATTTATATTAAAGCCTCATACAAAGCTATTGTGTTTTGTCACACAACAGTACTGAACCAATTACAAACGTGCTCTACATGATCCCTCTCAGTCATACACATTTGCTTGGGGACAATCTGACCAACCTAGACTCCAGCTGGACTTTCCCTTATCGCCAGGAAGGTGTGACACACCTGGCTGGAGTTTGCTAGCAGGAGGGTCACATCCTGGGCATGTCATCCTCACTCCTCCTGCCCCGCGTGCCGCATTTCTCAGCTCTGCCTCATCAAAGTTTTGCACAAAGAAAGAGATACAGTGAGAGCTACCAGGCTCTGAGATACAATCTCAAAGGTGAGAGATACAAGGCTAGACCCACATGCACAAAAGCCTGGCCTCAAGTTTCAGCAGCTGGGATAAAGGTCCCTCAGGTGTGCAAAGAGCAGTGGTATGATGTGACCCTCCCCCCAGGAATGAGGAGAAGTTGGCCCATGGAATCACATCACAAGAATGGGAAGAGGCACTTGGGGCTGGTTGATACTTGGGGAAAAGAAGGGCAGAAGAAACTGTCCCTTTTCCCCTAGGAATCCAGCTTCCAAGTAGGGAAGCAAAATGGCAATTGCTCTTTGCAGAACATGTCCCATATCCAAAGTCAGTTTGCCACTTACACCAAAGACAGGCTCCATCCTTGTGTACTGTCTTGCCATGTAACCATAACCAGAACTTCCTAAGCCATCATTTCAGAGTGATAATTTTGGATACTACCATAGCCATTTCTGGGCTCTCAACATGAGTTCTCTGTAGAAAGCCACCAGAAAGTCACCATATCTTGAATCAAAGAACTTTTTATAAATGTTTAAACCTACCAATTCCTTTTTCAAAACACCCAGGAACCCACATAATACTTTATAGATTGCATGCTTATTTGAAGAACATCACTTGACAAATTTAGCACCTAGGGAGGTTCCAAACTTCTCAGAAAATGCTGCACAAAGAGCACTGAGGAGCAACAGAGCAGGCTGCTGTAGTTGTGTCAGACGGACAGATGCTCCTCACTTGTCCGCACATTTCCTACTTATTTCTATTCACAGACAGTGTTTGCCTCTTCTCAGCTTCTGTCTTCCAAGATCTTCCTGATGGGGCTGTAACCACCAACCAGTTCTTCTCTGAGTCCACATGTGCCCAGTTCCCAGGTAAACGCGCTCCCTAGGCTGCATTTACTGCACTGCCTGCCTCTGTGCAGGTTCTCAGGCAGAACTGGGGCTAAGATTGTGAGATGTCTTTCAACAGGGACTTGGCTTTTCATAACTAAACAGATCCTGAGATCCTGAGAGGACCCCTGAGATACTAATGTGCATTAACAGCAATATTAATGATACTACCAAAGTAGACTTTCAAGTGCTCCATTTAACAGCCTTGAAAAATAAGAGAAAAGTCAGGGTTATCCAAGATAAATTCACCTTTTGTCAGAATAATTCCCCATTCCAGATATTCCTTCCTGCCTCAATTTACCTGTTCTTGCACTGAAGATAGTATCTAACAGGGAAGAGAGCAAAGATCTTATGGCAAAAACTGATGCTGTGAAGTAGATACCTATGGACTTAACCCACATACAGATATGACCCATAACTCCTCAGCAGAGTTTTGTCCTGTGGGTAAAAGATAACAGGACCCTGCAGCCCCAGTAAACATTGAAATTGTCTGAACAGATGGAGTCCCAGTGTCCAGAGATTCTGAGCTAAAACTAGCAGGGCTCTATCAAAGCCAGACCATAACTAGCTGTGATTAGAGCACTTACAATGAGTTTTAGCTAATTTTGAGCTCTTTGTAGATCCTTTCACACAAGTGACGTGCAAAGAATGGCAGCAGCTGTGTCTGCCCGTGTGTGCTGCGAGCCAGCTGCACCCGAGGCCCCATGGCCGCATTATCTTAGTGCTGGTTCCCAGTTATTATACTTCATTTCTCAGCAGGATGTCATTGCTCCAGGTTCAGCATCCTGTGAATGTGGCTGCTCAGCTTCCTGCACTATCCCCAGCTGGCAGAGAGCAGGGGCAGAGCAGGCTGAGCCTCAGGAGGGGATGGATGTACCCCAGAGGGTACCGGGGTGTCCCCACGGCACACCTGAGGACTGCAGGCAGCACCTAGCCCCTGGCACTAGCATTAACCAAGCAACTCCAGCAAACTTCCTCCTGGGAAACACCTTGAGCTATCTTGTGCAGCTCCCAGGGAATATTGAACCTCCAGAGGTTTTTAACTGGTCTTCAGCTCACTGAGTGAAATCTAGCTCTGGTACTTCTGTCCCTCTGAGCACAAATAATCGCTGCTGGATCGTAGTTAGGTCCAAAACAATTTCTGTCATCACCTGTGACAAATAGAGCACCACGGCCACCCTTGAAGACAAGTTTCTTGTCATAAAATATGCATGGTAGATATTCCCATCATCATGAAATGAAAGTTTCTTTAAAATCCGGGGAAACATGGCCCACCATCAAGTATCTTCATACGGCCTAACATGGCCAGAGTGTGAAAGGCAGTAATAGCAGAAATAAGACTTGTGAGTTCAAGATTTCTGACAAACAGTTCTGAAGAGACATTTTACCCATTTCTGTGACCAGTGTCTGGGAGTTTATTTTTCTCTACTTTCTGTACATCTGTTTAAAATAAAGAGCCTTTGTTGGAAACCATGTGTCATAAATTGACATCTTAACACCATGGAGACCACCCCTTTTCAAGTCAAATAATTTCAAAAGTTTATATTCCTAGAAAAAAGACAGAAATATGATTAGGGAAATCCATTTTGATTAGCTGCTGCCTGATTAACCTTGGTTGAGGTATCTGCACTCCAGCAATTTGTAGTTTTTCACTGGTGGCTGATTAGACTTGGTCATTTTCTTTTCTATCTGAATTACCTTGTTCTACTCTACAAGAAATGTGAAATTATTGGAGAACTACCTCATATTTCCTGTGTCAATTTTTTTTTTTTGTAATTAACACTTAAAAATAATTAGAATTGGCAGCAGAAATCCACAATTCTTAGGACCAAACAGCAGCTTGCTTTATAACTGGATAGTTCCATGGAAGAACTCAGTGCCATGGTCTATTGTAAAGAAAACCAAGTTTTCAGAATTATTATGGAAAAGGAAAGCACAGAATTCATCAATCTGGCACCATGTGTGTTTATGCATCAGCTTTCTGAAAGTTGTGTCATGTGATCTCCAGCCACAGAAAGGTATAATAGACTGGGGAATGTTCAGAAAAGGATTAAAAGGATAATAAAAGGCATTCAAGCTGCACAGGACAGCTTCTGTACAAGAAATGCCTAGGAGGCAATAGTCTTCACTCTGGAAATAGTCAGAAGGGGATTTGATGGGGTTCTACAAAATCAGGGAGAGGATGAAGGCAGGTTGAATATACATCCACTGTCGAACACAGACAAGACACATAGGATCTAAAGTGCAATTAGCTGGAAGCAGGTCCAGACCAAACAAAGAACATTTTTACTCACACCAAAATCTGTTTACCCTATGGAGCTCTTCACCACCCTCTTCACAGGTGCCAGAAGACCTCAGCTTTTTAAAATAAGGCTGCAGAGACTTATAGAAAAGAAATCTCTCAGGACAATTAATAATACAGATGGCGAGCAAATTGCAGAAGACTGGAATGGCATTTGAGAAATTATCTCTCAATTTTTGTCATATTTAGGAGTTTCCTAAGTGTATTCACCTGGCAAAATTCAAGACAAAATACCAGGCTAGAATGCTATTTGCTCTGGCCCAGTACATCTGGTTTCATATCTTTCTCTTGAGCCTGAACACCCAAATTATGCTGGGTACTGTCCACAGGGAACATCTGTGACAATGTAAACCCAGAGCTGCCACTGAGTGCAGAAACCAGGGGCTGAGCTAAGGGATCCTGCCACTCACACGTGACCTTCAAGGGGATTTCCAGGCATTTCTGTACAGAGGATGTGGCAGCTCAGGCCAGCTCATGCCTGTAGAATATCTGAGATCTTGAACAGGATAGATGTACCCATATCACCCTACGCTGCTCTTCAAGTAACTCCTCAGAGCTTCAAGAGCTCCTCAGTTCCTTTTTGGAGTTCAAACTGCCAATCACACAAAATGCCTAAATGCTGGATAACTCTTTCACAATTAACCAACCAGGGAAACAAGCGTGGAGCTTGTAGATACAGACATAGATGAAACTGAGGATCCCTTGGAATCATGGCTCTACAGTGGATGAGGCTGCAGCAGGTTCATTTCTCTGTGCCTTACAAGGCCCTGCAGAGCTCTTCATGTCACATCCTGGGGCATGCACTGCAGCCTTTCACTTGCATTGGTTCTAGACTGCAAGATAATGTGTTTATTCTATTTGCCATCTTTTAGAGGCGTGGCAGTTATCTTCTGTTAATTGGGCATTTTTCTTTATCTCTTCCACAAACCAATCCTCCCTCGGGGGAGACATCTGCTGTTAATGGGGCAGTGAGTGTCACTGCACGGCTGATAAAATTACAGCTTCCCATTGTGAGATGCTCCACCCAGGGGGAGGAGCCAAGCATTCCTACCTGGATATAATCTGAGATTTTGGGACACCAGGGCAGCCTTTTTCTCACTGGATTCCCAGAGGAGTAGCTGCCTTCTCCACTGGATTCCCAGAAGAAGACCAGACTCATCTACACCCCTACAGGATCTTCAGAGGAAAACTCCACCCTTCTGCAGGATCACTGCTCCAATAGAACCACACCTGCAGGACTGCAGCCACCATCCAATCAGACTGCTGCCACCACCCTGACCCACAGGGTGTCAGGTCGTATTCTGACTCTGTCAGTGTTTTTTTTGTTGATGTTTGTATTACATTTTTTTTTTTAGTTTTCCTAGTAAAGAACTGTTATTCCTATTCCCATATATTTGCCCGAGAGCCTTTTAATTTCAAAATTATAATAATTTGGAGGGAGGGGGTTTATATTTTCCATGTCAGGGGAGGCTTCTGCCTTCCTTAGCAGACACCTGTCTTTTCAAGCCAAGACAGCATCCCATAACACATTTCTGGTGAGCTGCAGCATATGTCTCACTGTCATGGAAACTTCACACTGGGAGCAGGAAAATAAAAAATAGGAGAAAGCAAAATCATAGTTTTGTCCCACAGGACACCACATGCAGCCCACAGGAGATGCAGTGTCAAATGCAATGCAGAGGGGAAAGTGCTCTGGAAGAATCAAATGGCCAGAGCAGTCTCAGCACAAACAGCTTGGTCTGAGGAGCACAGATAATATCACAGAGGGGAATTATTTAGCAGAATTTAGGTAGATGATGCTTTCAACAGGGACACAAATAATTTTTGAAGTAAAATATGTTTTCACTTCAAATAATTTATATGCCAAATGAAGTAGAAGAATCATCCAGAAGCTGTCTTTTGACCATCACTACCTTCAGCCTCTTCTTCCCGGCCACAATAAGCTCAGTCTCTGTGGTGTAGCACAAACCAGTTCTGCACAGATTCTCTGGTAGTTCGTGGGTTGTGTAGCACAGAGATATGCTCTTACAGATTAACAGCATATAAACCCCATAAAACCAGCTTGCACTGTCTCACTATGGCATAGCCCAGATATGATCCTAACATCCAGAACTGCTACCAGCAAAGAAGAGCCTAATTATAGCTCCCTTTGCATTGGGTGTTTGGAGTTTCCTGACAAAGCAACTCCTCTAATAACTATAAAAATATCAGAGCAGCTAAAGGGACTCCTGCCTATTGGACACTACACAGCACTTTCTAAAAATGTGCTGCACAACATGAGTGAAAGGTTTAACAGAGCCCAGACAGATTGTCAGGAAACCCAAGGCATTTTCAGAAGCCTACAGTATACAGGGAAAGTTCAGAGGCAGCCACCGCCTTACCCCTCAGTGTCCAGGTACTCTTTTACCCTTGTGTCATGCACAGGGGAAAGGCTAGGGAGAAATGGAATCTGTGCCCAAGGCTGAACTCATTTCTTCAAGGTTTGTCAGGGTGTTTCCACCAATAGGTCACCACACCCTCCCCACATGAAAGAGCTGTACAGAAATCGATGCCAGTAACTTTTGGCCCCGGGCTGACGTAGCGTTTTGCTCATTCTCTGATGTGATGTGAATAAGCAGAGAAAGGTGTTGAACTGAAATGCCTCAGACACTGCAGCAAGAGGCATAACAAGGCCCCCTTTTCTGTGTGCTACGATAGGCTCTGACATATGGTACTGAATGTACTTGATTGTTGCATAAATTCTGTTAATTTCTGGGAAGCAGTAAGGAAGCAGACTTCCAGCTAAGATCCTTATCCTTGTATATCCCCTGGAGTGCACCACTTCAGTAACATTTTTCAGCAATACCATAATGAAGGAGCTCCTTATATGAGCCGCTGCACTGCCCTCACTATTTTCCCTCAGCCCTTACTTGCCTCCAATAAAATCCCTGCCTAGGGAGAGAGAAAAAGGGAAAAAAAGAGAAAGCCAAGAGGGGAACTGTTTTCCCAGGCCAAATCCCACTTAATCTGGCTTCCCATTACAGACTGAAGCAGATGATTCCAAGCTGTGCTCTGCTGTGCAGTAGAAGTGCAGAGGCAGGCGAAGATCACCCTCAAGGCATGAATGTCATCTGGGAACATTGGCATGGGCCACCTCAACTGGTGTCTGTGTAAAGCTGAGAGCTAATGCTGGGCTGGGCCGAGCTGGGCTGGGCTGAGCTGGGCTGGGCTGGGCTGGCAGCCTCCCCTCCATCCAGATGTCTGTGCCTGTTCCCTAACTAGCTGCATATGCGTGCTCCAGACAGCTCTGGAGACAATATCTACAGGTGTGTTGTCTCTTCAGCAGAGGAATCAGGGCTGGGCAGTGGCCTCCAGGTCCAGGTTGGTGTGAATTATATCACCACCTCAGCTCTCTTTATCTCTCTTTGTTCTGTCATCTGGCCAAACCTCTCAGTGGCCTTCATCATGGAAGATGAGCGAGAGGTGGCATTACAGCCAGAAAAAAAATTCTGATGAGGTAGTAAAGCAAGGGGTGATGGTGTGCTTTAATGAGTAACTATAAATATAAAATTGTTTGCATGACCCAGAGACCCTAAGCTTAAAATTAACCTCACTAGCTCTAGGTCATAAGGTTTCTGGAGATATTCTGGTTCCTGTAGTATTACAAGACTATAACCATTTTGCCCTTCTGGATTCTCTCTGAGCTCTTCACAACTTTCCCATTACACATTTTAGACCTCAGACCATCCATAAGGAGGAAACAGAAAAATTATAAAGAACTCAAGACAAGATATCTGCCTCCTTTGTTCTCTATCCCAGAAGATGTCGTTGCCTCTGAAAACAAGTGGTGGAAACCTGAAAATTAAAAGGAATTTTATTTTCCTGGCAGAATGGTTTCTGCTTTCTCCTGTGTTGTTCTTCATTTTCTGCCTCCCACTGGCAGTGGTCTCCTGTTCCATGTCCTCATTCTTGATATTTCCAGCCTCCTGCCCTTTCCTTGCCAGACACCAAAGACCAAAACTAAATACACAAGATCACTGAATTAATGGAAGTGACTGGACCCAGTAAGACAGGCAGCTGTCACCTGGGTGACATCCATTGGCTTGCTCCATGTCCAGCACTGCTGTGTGCTCAGACCATGAGGTGTTTAAGGCAGGGATTATGCCTTATGAAGTTTGCACAGAGGGGCTGAATGAGGCCTTTGGGCAATGTGAACATTAAATAAGAGCCTTGTACTAGAAAATATTCCCACCTGGAAAGGTTCAAAGAAAAGCCTCCTTGTACAAGTGACATTCCTGCTTGGTACACTGGAAGTTTATTTAACAGAGCTTGGCAACTGAAACAAATCCTTGTACAAGAATAAGCAGAGACTTCCCATTTTGCTCCACCTGTCCTGCCACAGACAGATTAACATATGCCTGCTGCTTTACCAGCCTGGGATAGACAATAAGATAGGGCCTTTTCAGCATGCAGAGATGATCCTTCAGCTTTCAGAAATGTGAAGTGTCATCCCCGAGGAGGAAAACAATAAAAATGTTAATGCAATAGATGAGCATCTGTCATTCAAACTGTATGTGATGCATTCCAATTTCCAAAAAAGACTGATACAAGAACAAATACAGCAATAAAATTTTAGCATTCATTATTTTTGAAGATCAAGAGAAATAATAATTTGTTCTACTTCTCTTTCATTCCTATGGGCTGCTTACAGCAATATATTTGTTCTTACTAATTTTGTGTGAGGATCATAAAGAGGAATTGAAGGAGGAAGGAACAGATTGTATCACTGAACTCAGAGTAATCAAAACTTAAGCAAAAACCATTCCCTCTTTCCTGTGTTAGTTACCCCTCCCATTACTGGCTGTACACATTAAAGGGACTCTTTACACAATTGAATTTGTTCACAGACATTATATGCACTACAGAAAAGAAATGCTAGGGGAAAAATGCAACACTTTAAGTTTTCTGTGATGACTTTCTTCTTGAGTCTCTGAATTCCTAGCTTCACCATATGCAAAATATGATACATGCCCTCTTACTGCAAGTGGCTTTGTATGATGTATGGATGAAAAATGCTTTATATATACTCCTGACTATGGGCAGTTTATTTGTTTCCCTAATAACCTGTTCCTTCAATGAAGACATTTTTATTAAGATCAACAGGAGAGCAGGGTGCAGGGGGGAGGCATTTAAATTGGGGTAGGATTTTTTAGAAGTGAAATTATTCCATGCTCCAGTAATATAACATCTAGGAAAAGAAACATTATTTGAACAGGTGCATTTTATATATCACATGCACGTGCACTTTCACTGCTTGAAGCCCCTCTAGTGAAATTCACCTGGGCAGCAAATGAGCCTGTAAAGTTACATTATTAATTTTCAGGCCAGTGTTCCCATTTAGATAATCGGCGTCATGCCTTTGCAATTTACTCAACTGAGCCGATTCAGCAAAATTGCCCTTTGTACAGCATATGCACCCCATATGTGAAGGCTGGATCTACCCTTTCATTCCAGTGTAGTAAGCAAGAACTTGTTGTCAAGAAGATGTAAAGGCAAGGCTCACACTAATCAGCCGCGATGCACCATCCAAGGGTTTGCCTGGAAGCTGAGTGCACTTTTACATTTATACCCTGTATTGCTGCGCATGTCAGAGCCCACACAATAAAGCAACACTGTGCTCTTGGTCAGCCATGGGGCAAGCCGGGCTGGGCGTGCAGGTTTGCTGTACCACCATCAAAGGATGGCAAAGGATGGCACCTCACTGTGCTCCCATCCTGGCCACATCCTCACTGAGGCACAGAGGAGAAAGTGTGAGGAGGATCAGGGAGAGAGCCGGGATCCTGTGGGACAGACAGAGCATTCCTAGCAGCTTGTCTTCAACTCATTTGGGGGAAATCAGTTACAAACAGGACCCACAGAACAGAAGGTGGCTTAAATAGGTAGAAGTACTGAATGTGCCTTAGCAAACACATAATATTGGTATTTAGTCATGGACTGAGGAAGTCATGTAGTCTGGCCTTCAAACCCTCAGAATTCCTGACTTAATTTCAGTCATTTAAATGGGGGTACTCAGAGAAAACCAGCCCTCTGGATGTCCTTCACTCTGAGTGAATGTAGAGAAATACAGCCAGCACCCAGCTTATTTCTGACATTTCAACATTGTGATAGGTTAAATTGTTCTCTAAGGGAGCCTCAGAGTCTTCGCTGATTGTAGCAGAAGCTTCAATTAGATAACAAACTTTTATATGGTTAAATTAGTCAGGATGAAATACATAATGAGTTGTATCCACTGGGAAAACCTGTTACCAGCATTTCCAGATTTCCAGTCATGCAGAACCAGGGGCAGATGGGGCTATAGTACAGACAAAACTTCAGTGTTTCTTGTTCAGTAAAACGTGAACGCAAAATTCAGCCCAGCTGAAAGATGAATATCATGAAACAGAGTACTCAGTTTCAATAAAGATATTATAGTGGAAAATCATGTTAATTACTAGTGACTATATAGAAGGTTCATGGAAAGTCCTGAAAAATTTTCTATATATTATTTGCTAAATGATGTTCACTAGATATCTCACAAGGGGAAGCACCATCTGATCCCAGAAGAAGAACAACCAAAAAAAAATTAACTTGGTATAATGTATTTTGTTGACATTAAACAATGAAGAAAATTGAATCTCCAAGGAGAGTCTGTGTGAAGAGGTTACAAATATTGCTTTGCCCTGCAAGAATGATATCATGGTTTCTCTCAGAATTGCTAATACCAATGTGTTTTCTGAAACATGGACTTGGAGATATTTGGTCTTTGTACTCACAGACTCATTTTCCCACAGAACTTCATGAACTGAAGGATGAACCCTCATTACACTGTAGTAGCCTACAGCCCTTCTTTATTTTACAGTATTGTTAAAACCTCTCAAATCTTCATGTTAATATTCTCTGTATTTTCTGACATTACATCTGAAATGCATTAAAGAATTACTCAAAATTTGGATAGACAAATCAACAGAGAAATTACATTTAAACATTTTTTTATCTCAAACGTTTAACAGACCACTATAACCTCACAGCTACACACCTGTCAGGGGTGAGGTGGGGGCTTCAGACAAAGTTTATTAGGGAAGCCCTCCTGTTGAGTCACAAGGTGCAGAAGGGAGTCCCTTGCTTTCTAAACTCCTGCTCAGAGGGAAGCCTGGGGGCAGCTGGATCCAATCTTAGCCCCAGACTGGTTTAAGGAATTATAGAGGTGTGATTGAGCCTTTGTACAACTTTTCCCATCATGTTTAAGGATGGCAAACCAAATCTATTTATATAAAAAATGGATGATTTATTATGATAAATGATTAAACAGAAGATCTTTATCAGAATTATTTGCTGGAGTACAGAAGCTAAAACTAGGAGTATAGCATAGTATAAGACAGGATAAGGCAGAGCAATTATATTAAAGCTAGCAAAGAGAAACAATTATTAGAGATTGATGTAAGTCACCAATACCAATGACTATGAAAAAATCTCTTTCACTCAAACTCAAGGTATAACTTTGAGCCATCCCCACTCAAGGGAGGATCCTCACACACACTCCAAGAAGAGCTATAACAGAAGAATCTGACATTTGAAGGTGGAACTGGACTTCTATAGTATAAAGTGTTTGACTGTCACTCATATATCTCCAGACAGCTCAGCATTTTTACACAAGGGTACTTTGCCATATCTGCCGCAGTTAAGGACCCATACTGGTTTTAGCATAATTCAGCACCAAAACAGCATGAGACACCCCCTCAATCCACCACTTAAAGCCTTGAAAATAGGACACTACCTGAGTTGCACAACTTCATTCCGGGTGGAGCATCCTGCTACAGTACCAGACAGTCCCACAAGGGTGTTTCTCATAGATTTCTTCACGAAGTTCATAATGCAAAATGTATTATATCATTTAGATTCACACTTGACTTGCTGCACAGAAATACATGTTTATAGACATTTTACAAATTTAACTGATTTGAAATATAAGTGAGTGTGCACCAGTTTGACTTATTGTATGTTGAATTAGCAAGAATGTGAAATTACATAACGGGGAAAAAATAAGATTAATTTATCCTTTTCAAAAACTCATCCCACAAATTTTAATTCTAAAATTTCCTTCCCAGGAGCTCCAAGTATAAAACCCTTCAATAGATTTCTTTGTTTTCCATCAGAATAATCTCAATGAAATTCAGAGCTGTGCAGCCCAACAGATGTCAACCAGACCTGGGCTCAGAGGCCAGAAAACATGATCCTGGAACAGGATCAGCATATACAGGGATTTCCTGATCACAGCCCAGACCTCTAGATCTGTGACTAGGCAGAGAGGGACGGAGAAAGAGGAAACTTCTGTCAGGGTACATGTGGTTGTGGTCCAGCACTGGTAATAGATGAATTTTCTGGCAGCAGTTTCCACCAAATGATTTCATAACTGCTCATGATTTTATAAGGCAATTCTACTCATACAGGCCAAATCTCTCCCAGTTGTGATGTGACATAAACTGATATCCTATAGGTATTGTCTAATCTGTCACACTTAGGCATTCCAAACTATCTAAACCAAGCTGGACAGTCCCAACAGGGAGGTTCAGATTAGATATTATGGAAAATCTTTTCACTTCAGACTGTTTTGGTATTGGTGAGTTAGGCATTCTCACTACAAGACTAATAAGGTACCAGGGAAGTGGTGGAGTCACCATCTCTTGAAGTGTTCAAAAGGCATCTGGATGTGGCACCTGGGGATGCGGTTTGGGGTGATTATGGTGGTGCTGGGTTGGAGTTGGACTGGATGATCCTGAGTGCCTCCTCTAATCTGAATGACTCTGTGATCCTCTGCTATTTTTTTGCTGATCAGCTATGCAACAAAATTTGGCAAACCAAATAATGAAGATTTTATTTTCTATTACCAAGACAGATTAAAAAGAAAAGAGAGGGGAAATTAACACATGGAAAAGCTGCAAATGTACTATATCCTATGCAATACTGATTTTCACTGAGATTATGCTTCTTGAAGACAATGTGGAGAATGGTGGGACAACAGGATCTGAGACAGGTGATAAAAGCAATCCCAGTGACTCCATGTTTCAACTTCCATGGCCCTCACTTTAGATTGGCAAATAGAAGTGAGATTGGAGGGCCATCACATTTCAAAATCAACAACTATTCAAACCACCAAAGGGACTCAAAATCTACTTTGTGTTCTGGTGGAATGAGAGGACCTACTAGCTCTACAGCAGCTGGCTTCTGGATACAGAATAAGTTCTACTGCTCATAAAGCTGGACAAAAATACAACTGTATAAACTAGAAGTCTGGTTTTGCTTCAGTAGTCACTTTTGGACCTGCTACAATATGTACTTGCTGAGAACTTAACCTATAGCTGTAGCAGTCCATTGCATTGGCAGAGCCAATTTTAATTCTTTGACCTTGATTGCACAGGTGATAATCCAGTCTTGAACAGCCAAAAAAACATTGTATAGAAAAATATGTTCCTCAAAATACATTTCACCTCATGGAAGAATACAGTGGTGGCACAAACAACAGTGATGAAGCTCACATGTTTTTTTCTATATCACCAATCCTGAAGAAAGTGGAAAAGACAAAAGACTGGTGGAGGAAAAATGAACTCAATATCTTCCTGATCTGGCTACGCATGACTGTCAACACAATACCTGCATTACAGAAGAAAATCTTTGCTCCCAAACTCAAGGAAGTGCATCTATGAAGCAGATATTAATGTACCACTCTTTCAGCTATCTAGTTGCTGGCATTGAATATACCTTCCTCATCAGGCACTCTTCACTCTTAATTCATAATGGAATTTGAGAATAAAAGTGGCTCAGAGCAAGCAGAAGAATTTGGAATGCATTGGTCCTGCTCTCTGTGGTATAAAAGACATGACAAAGAGACAGACATGAATTAGATCATAGAAGTGAAGGCAATCATTGGTCTGAATGGCACACACTAAACAACCACTTAGAAATCACTTTCACATTCCACACTGCAGCAAATCTAAGTATCTCGTATCATCTCTGCCTTCTGGAATCTGAAATCCCTGAAAAATCGCTCATTTTTGTAGCACAAATCTAATGATGAAGATGTCAAGTCATGAACACAGAATATGACTGGCACTCTGGGGCTCCTGGATGAGTCCAAAGATGAACAGGAGAAAGCTCTGAAGTAAAATCTTGGATAGTGATGAGAAGTTGGATACTTCAAAGCTCACACAGCTGTAGAAAGGATGTTTACAAATTAGGGCTCACTGAGGTCAAGGACACCTGCTAGTAAAAAAATGCTCAATTTTTGTTATTAGCCAAAGATGAAGAATCTAGTGAAGCCTCCCTGCTGAGCTTATAAAGTCGCACAATGTTCTTCATTCTGATCATTCGTGCAGAGTTAACTCAGCTCTTTTCTGTTTCCTGCTGTCCCGCGACAGATCATAAAAAATTTGCTAATAATTACTTAAATAACATGCATTTTTCTAAGGGTGATAAAAATTTTGTTTACCCTCTGCAACTGCCAAGGTGTTTTAGTTGGATTTGGATAAATGCTCATTTGTAACATTAGCAATTCCACTGGGGGAATCCAGTCTGGAAAATTGCTGATTACATTTTTCCCTCCAACTCACAAACTACTCCTAGTTCTTTTATGTGGTTTTGCCATTCAGAATTGTCATTTCAGAAATTCAGCACTTGAAGACTTTTACCTATGTAAATAAGAAACCACAGCCAGATCCTGGAGTAGTTAGCTTCTCACTGAGGTAATTAAACTCCAATTCAACAGAATGACATTCTTCAGCTTCTAAGTTCAAAAATATAAAAAAATAATGACCGAATTATGATGAGAAAAGAAGGATATGAGCTTGCAATACTATGTGCTTTGTCTCACCTTTTCAGTACATTTCCTAATCCACTTCAGATCCCATAGGTATAAATGTGCTAACATGTGTCCCATAAGAAACACCAGATAGCTCTGGTTATTTAAAACACCAGAGACACTTCACCCTGCTGAGTATTTCCAGTAGTTTTGACTTGATTCCCAAAAGTAGAGTCCCCTTTGAACTGTCCTCCTCTGGGCTGGGATAAATTTCATTTTCTTCATAGTAGCTGGTATGGAGCTGTGTTTTGGATTTTTTCTGGAAACAGTGTTGATAATTCAAGGATTTTTTAGTCATTGGTGAGCAGTGCTGACACAGAGTCAAAGCCTTTCCTCACACCACCGCACCAGTGAGGAGTTTGAGGATGCAGAAGGACTTGGGAGGGGACACAGCCATAACAGCTGACGTTAAGTGATCCAAGGAATATCTCACACCATATGGCATCATGCTCAGCCCATAAAGCTGAGGAAAGAGGAAAGAAAGTGGAGGGCATTCAGAGTGATGGTGTTTGACTTCCCAAATCACCATTAAACACCACAGAGCCCTGCTTTACTGGAAAAGCATGAAAACCTACATGCCAATGGGAAGGGATTAATGAATTCCTTGTTTTGCTTTGCTTGTATACATGGGTTTTGCTTTCCATATTAAACTCTTCACAGGAATCTTCTCCAATTTTGCAGCATCAATGCTCAAATGCAGACATCAGAAGCAGAGGATACAGCTCATACACTGCTGCCCACTCAAAGTCTGGACCCTTTCAAGTGTTATGAGTTGAGCATGAAAAATGACACCACCTAAAATTACTAGACATTTTTGGAAACATTGACCCTAATGACTGATTCTTTTTCAGCAGACTCCAGTTCACACTACTAAATGTCTCATCCAAAGTGGTTAGTCATAGGAATTGCAGTGGAAGAAGAATCAAACCTTCATGTTCTGCCTTAAACTCTTGATACCAAGAAATTGTAATAAGATAAAAAATAAAACATATGTTAATACGTTGGAGACTTAAAAAAAGGAATAGGAAAGAGAAACTCCCCTCCCTTTCCTGTTTCAGTTTACTTTAACTAGTGACCATAGTGCAAATAAACTAAATAAGCAGCAAAAACAAATAGTCTTTCTGACATCACCTAAACAACTGTTGTATTCTCAGGGTTTGCAAAGAAAGGAATATATGTGATTAGTTCAGCTAACACAGCTGTAGAGACACAGTTTTTTGGACATGTGAGCCGTTTGTTCTTTATGAAAGCTGGAAAGGCTGTGTTTATTCCCTCCTGCCCTCAGTATTTGCAAGGGGTTGTGAATTCCCTGTGTAAATAACTCTGAAATGTTGTGATGATTTCTCTGCTTAAATGTAGAGTGGCTGTACAGTTCCCAAATGTGAAATCTGAAGTGGAAAATTTAGGGGGATTCTGGAGTGCAAAGAGTATCTTCAGGAGGGGAAGGAGATGGGAGCCTGCCCTTTGGGACAAAATACCTGATTATAAAACAGTGCATTATTAAAACAGTGGGTGATTTTATTTGAGCCACATAAAGAACACAGCAACCATCCCAAGAAAAGACTGCTACCATGACAGTCAGCCTACTGTTCAGTATATCCATAACATCTTAAAACTCTATTTGTAAAGTACTCCCTGGGAAAAGTGAGGCGCCAGCCACAAAAAGCCCTGCAGACTCTCTTTATCTAACCTGAGCTGCTTCAGCTGTGGCTCCTGGATCAACTCCCCAGTTCCTGTGGCCCCAGGTGCACCCTAACCCCTGGGAAGACTATAGGGAGCCAGGCACCATTCCTGCACCCTAAAACACCCCACAAAGCAGACATGCTGAACAGATCACACATGACTGTTATGCTGCTACAGATCTTCCCAGGGTCCTTCCAGCATATTGACGTTAAAAAGTTATATTGTCCGGGTACAGAGCCAAAGCAGGGCTTTTTCAGGGTTAGTGAGATTTGGAGTCCAGAGTTCAGTTTGGATATGTTGTGACTCACTCTAGCTTTCTGAATCACAAAGGATGATGAGCCTTTAGCTGGTGAACTCACCAGTGAACAGACCAGTTGGTTGTCAAGTACTTAAATGGTGTCTTTTGTCAGCAGTGAACAATCACATCAGTGACAAACATTTCTAACATCATGTCTGTGCTCACTGCACAGCTGCATGCTAGGTGAAAACACGTGGCATTTTTTACCACATTACACATCTGGAAATTCAAAGCTAACCTGCATTTGGAGAGTCTGAACTGGAAAATAAACAAAATCAACTGTGGTTTCACGTAACCTTGGAAGGAGTTGTCTTGAGAGCAGCTGTGCTTTACTTTCAATGCTTTCTGATATGCTACAGTTACATCCCAGTTACAGGGAACTTGCCCTCTGCTACATCACTTAGGGCAATGAATGCTTGTTATTTGTGTGGCATCGCAGAGCTGCCAACCTGAGAAATTCCACAAGCTCAGCATCAAATGCTGATGGCTGTGTCCAGCAAATGCTTGCAGGGCAATTGTGGGTCACACCACTCTGAGCTCAGCAGGCTCTTCACTGGGTGCTACCTGCAAACCTGGGCTGCAGCCCCTCTGCCACAGGCGTGTCCTAGCACAGCCCCCTTACCGTGTGCCAGCATTGTGCTAATTGTATCCTACTGGACAATATTTTCCTGAAATAGAGTTGAGACTCTCTGCCATGCATCCTACAATTGCTTTTAGGTGTCTCATGCTATTTAGGGCCTGCTCTAAGGCTGCTAAATTCAGTGAAGAGGTAGCACTCAGAAGAGAGGGGCTTCCAAATCTGACAGGTGTGGCTGCCTTACTGCAGGTCACAGTATGGATGGATGGATGGATGGATGGATGGATGGATGGATGGATGGATGGATGGATGGATGGATGGATGGAAGGAAGGAAGGAAGGAAGGAAGGAAGGAAGGAAGGAAGGAAGGAAGGAAGGAAGGAAGGATCCAAAACTGTGGTTTTTTACACTACACTACATTACAGTGTATCTAACACTACAAAAGCAACCAGCTCCCTTCAAATGTACAATTTGTTCTTGGAAGCTTAACCTGTGCTTTCTAATATGCTGAGGAAAAAAAGTGTGCTTCAAAAAGAGGGCTGAGATCCAAAGGATGGAAGGATTTTTTCAGGGGGAAAAAGTAAGGACTGATTGAAGAAATTATTCCAACCATTTTTTCATTTTTGCCCTTTGGGATTTTTCAAGCAGTGAATTAAAACCTCTGTTAAGGAACTCACACTGTATAACAGGGCCTGGAGACCTCACAGAAAGGGGCACCCATGCATTACCACTTCCCCATTTATCACTCACTGAGTAGGCTATGTAGAGGTTACCTCAGTTTACTGGGATCTCATGAAGGGATCTCCAGCACACTTGTTCTCTACCCAGAACTGTGTTTATGTTGTAATTATAGCCATGACAGCCAATTGTGTTTCTCTAATCAATCACACTGGAAGTTTTGTTTGTTTTCCTGTGCTAGGGAACAGGAAGGTTTACCCTTCTCTAAACAGTGAGAAAGAAATGAAGCATCTTTTTCAGACACAAGTTGAAAATTATTATTGAAGAAGGGTTCAATTAGCAAAAATCCTACTTACTATAAGTGAGAGCCTATATGTGATGACACTGAGCTCTAGCTGCAATGTAGAGTAGATGAAAAAAACCCCTTTGTAACAAGAGTGGGTTTCCCTTCAGCTGATACAGGGAGAGGCAAAATAGATGCCACAAAGTTACTCCACAAGCTGGAAATAATTGTAGGGTCTCTTGTGCACAGCTTTCTAATTATTATTAGCCCATACAAGCTCCAGCATCAGACAAGAACCGTGCACTGATTGCAGCCAGGAGTCTCCAGCCTCAGCTGACACAATGGAAAGAAGAAATCTATTTGTTCAGAGAAACCACAGCAAATACAGGAGCTCCTGAGATAAGGAGATGTGTTTTGTCCTTCTCCTGTGCCTTGCCATGTTAATTACCACTCTGATTGCTGCCTAAACAAAAACTGCCATAAGGCTGGGCTTTGCTCCAGGCCCCCACATGCACATGTCAGTGAGTCAGTCCCTGCTCTGAGTTCCTGGACCATGGGACAAGGCAAATACTCCAGCTTTGCTCAGTGCAGTCACACTGCCCTTCTCGTGCAAATACAAGTACAGGCGTGTCAAGTTTATTGTTGTTACAGTTTATACTCATTTTTCTTATATTTTTCAGTGCCAGAATTTCTTACTACATGAAATTAACATTTTGAAAACAGTTCCTGTCTACCTTTATGACCCAGTAAGAAATAAAAAGACACAGTGCATCTCTAAACATATGACTCTTCATGTGTACAACAAACTTGTTCTGAATTTGATAAATCTGTCAGGAATTATTCTCATAGAGCCTAACCTACCTGAGAGCAGGAGAATGGACTAAACAACCTCTTTTCCACTTTTCTGTGTTAACAGATTTGTGAACAAACAGCCAAGGAAGTGTACCTCATATAGAGCAAGTTTAGGCCCAATGAGAATGATGCCATCTGGCCTTTCACTGGCCACATAAAAGTAATTTATGCTCCCATTTGCCAGGATGTCATGGAGCACAGCCCTAAATCATCACCAGGTACAAGACAGCCTGTCAAAGTTCCTTTCCTCTTTATTGGAGGCATTTCAAATAAAGCTATGTCTATAGATGATGCAAAAGTTTACCGTAAGAAATCGAAAACCTACACATGTCCCACTAGAGGGGAAGTGAGTTTGTAGCCAGCCTGCTGCCTGCTGCCACTTGAGTGTTCACCTCACCCCTCAGAAGCACGGGGGAAGTTCTGTATCCTGTGGGAATGCTGCACACGTGGGACAAGAGGAGTTCCAGGTGGTCACTGGATTTATGAACAGGCAGGTCTCTGACAAATAAACAGCCAAACACTGTTGACTCATGTTCCCAGCCTCACACTTTTTTGGGGATGAGGAATTCTTTTAATAAATCCACTTATTTAACTTCTCATCTTAAAAACAACGAAGGAGTTGAAAGGTCACACAACCATCTCTGCTTCCTTCTAATCCTGGAGAACAGTTTTTCTCTGGATATATAAACACAAGGCAATGTTCTATCAGTGACTCTAACAACTGAGCTGTAATTGAGTTGTAAAATGCCACTGTGGAGAAACAGAAAAATTAGAAAATCTGATAAATTATAATAATACACAATACTGAATGGTCCAAGAGGAGGAAACCTCTGATACAGACCCCATGACCTCTGACTGATACCAGCTTCACCTGTTATCGGAATTACTGGGCTGCCAGGCTGCTGGATGTTTCTGATGCAAAATTAGAAGCAAAAATAGGATTTGATAAGTTATGAAAAAGAAATGTTACATGTTCACCTTGCTCCTGGTAGGACATGACGCTCATCCCTGGCAAAGGGATAGCTAACTGCCAGTGACTTACTTAATCCCTCTTAAATGGTTGAATTTGGGCTAAACTGAGGTTTAAATTATACCCAAGATTTAAATGATACCTAAGATTTATGCTCACTTTCTTCCTTGAAGGCATTTTTGCTACTGCATTTTGGGGAGGGCTGGATATCAAGTTATGCCCTTTCTGTGCTGGGAACTGGTCAAAGACTTGTTTACTAGAATTCATCATAATTATTTGAATTTAAAACTTATATTTAAAAAATCCATTGCTTTTTAGTGTGTTATACATCTCTCTTTCAGTGTAGCAAATGTAGGCTTTACAGGACATCAAACACTAAAAAAACCCAAAACATGGGATAAGGAAGACAAATTGCTAAAGAGTTTGGATGATCTATTGTCCAGTGATTAAAAACAAATTCAGTACTGCATTGATCATGATTCCTTCACTCTTGCCAAAATCTCTATTTAATTTTCGTCTGTGTGTTCTGTTGCATCTACCACTGAGATGCAAACCTGCAGACACAAAGGGACTAAAACAAAGCCCAAGAACTCAGCTATGCTGAGATCCAAACTGTTGCTTCAAACAATTAATAAGACAGAAAAAACAAGTTACTTGAACTGTGCACATTTTAAATCTTTTTTTCCTAATCCTCACCGAGCACTATATTAATGGTGATCCCCTGCAGGCAGGCAAGCAGCAGAGTCTTGGATGGCAGAGGAGTTATAAATCAACAGCAAGTCAGCAATGTAAAGGTTGTATCTTCCCTAGGAAAAAAGATATATTTAACTTGAATTAGCTACACAGTGTTTAGCCTTAATAAAGACAAAGTAGTTTATAGCTTTCATAGAGGTTCATGGGTCAAAGTAAACCCTGTGGCTGCCCTAGGCTTTATTCACATCTTCCAACATCTATCTGACCTTTCTTCTGGAAGATTCTATCTCATCTTAATAGACTATGTTCTCTGTCTTGATTAAAAATTAAAACAAAATCTTAAGGATAACAGGATCTATGTTGAGAATTCAAAAGAAACTTAGAGTGATGTGCCATGTCAGCCCTAACTTGATCTAAACAGGTTTTGGCAGCAACTAAAAACTTCAGATGGAAATAAAGTTTGGTCTTTGAGTGGTTGTAACCTGGTATAAAGACTGAGCAGCATCTTACCCTAGGATAATGACTGGATTTTGATTGAACTTTGAGTTGGTTTCCCATTCAGCAAAAGTCACACAGATCCACAGAAAGTTCAGAAATTAGCTTTTTGCTTTCATGGCACTGCAGAGTTAGTAAGATACAATGAGGAGTTGTAATTAATCAGCCAGAAACCAAAGGAATTACAGTATTGACTCTGGAGTCTCCGTCAGCTCTTGGCTGGTTGCATCTCCAGAGCTTCTCAGACTTCACTTTTGCTGAGGGAAAATTAATTTCTAATGTTTCCCAGAAGAGAAAATTGCACTCCATCCTATGGAGGAGCTATTTCTGTTGTAAAAAGCAGAGATTGTAAAGGCTTCTACAAGGAGGCCACTACAAATTTAACTTCCCTTTCACTGTTTACATGCAGTGCATTCACTGCCTGTAAATGCCACTGTGCTCCCGTGCAGAGTGAGGTATGGCACTGGTGGGCTTCTGACTTGGATGTGTTAAAATTCTGGACAAACACACACCTTCTCTTTCCTTTTAGGACATCTCAAGTGCACTACTGGGTCACAAAGGCAAAGGTGAATGTTGCAACCCTAGATGCACGGAACCCAAGAGCACTGAAGACTGATAATCAGCGGAAACGTGGTACTATTTGCTCAGAGGGTTGAGGTTCTGACCACACTGGAATCACAGAGTAGGTAAGAAAAACAAAGATATTAACTTTTCTGGATAAGATCTAGTTGACTGAGAACTGCACTGAGAACTTCTCCTTCTTATTCTGAGAGAGACAATCTCCCCTTTTCTTCTTTTTCTTGCATTATTTCTTTCATTTGCAGCCTTATCATGAGCACATAATGCTTTTCACTTCATAATGTGGTTTTTGTGGCAGTACCACAGTTCACATTCTCTCTTCCACAAACTGCTCTTCACAATGAGTATTCTGGAGCTTCCTGTGCTCTGCCACTGCTTCAGGAATGATCAGTGCATGCTCACAGGTATATATGACAATACCTGTAAGAAATTTTTAATGCAGTCGCACTACATAATAAGACCAACTCTGTAGTAAAGCTGTTTGTATCTTACAGCATTTATCAAGTATAAATGCTCATTAACATTTGTAGAGTTCATAAGCTTCATTCATCAGTTAGCTTATTGATCATATCGTTTCAGAGCTGGATAATATCCAATTCTTTGTCTAATCAAAATCTCTTCCTATCATGTTATTGTTGACTTTCAAGCATTATATTAGCTTAGACACCATATGGGAAAAAATGTAATGATCCATAACTGAATGATTAAGTTTAACCCATAAACACTGATGTTAATGATTACCAGGTTGCCATGTTCTTCTTTGAAGTACGATGATTGAAACTTACAAAAATCAAAAACCACTCCTTATTTCCTGGAATAATATGGAATAAATTCCTATTCCATTCAATACAATTTGAGCATTTTAGCTTCCTAAGATACAAGTTCTCTTTCTTGGAAATTGTGATTCAATAAGGAGGAATTCATTTTCTATGACTCCGCTTAATAAGAAGGAATTCATTTTCCTCTTCATTGGCTGGTTGGAGTCTTTGCAAATCCAGAGAGGTCATCTGAGTCCTTTATATACTCAGCAAAATTGTGCAATATAATTGCTGGTACTAAATGCTCTGATACTTTTTTAAAAGCTTGGGGCTATTTTGTCATGGGTTGAGTATGTAATAATGCAGAGTAATCCTCTTTTCTAGATGCATGCACAGAGAGAATGAGACATTTATAAATTAGTAATGAATACACTGTTGTTCAAAGAAAATAGCAATATAAGAGAACAGTATTCCAGATATTTCTGAACTAAAATATTACACACCTAGGAAAAGTTATGATTAAAGGTTGATATAGTATTAAAAACAGAAATTAAAATAAACCTGGCTAATCACATATCTCAATGAGATCTCTCTGAAGCCATATTTAAATGAGTTAAGAGACAGTTTCAGAGGAAGTACAATTGCAACTAATTTAAGCCTCGTAAATCTGGGTCTTTTGTCAACTCTTGGCTTCTCACATTTCCTTACATGAGGGTCAAAAAAAGGTTCTGTATGTGTGAAGGAGTCCAGCATGTGTAAGCTATTAGAACTATGACACAATTTTGCCTCCTGTTTGCAGTGCAGCAATTCCTGCAAAGGAAGTTAGGACATAGCCCAGGACTTGGAGTGAGGGTATCAACAGGCATGGATGCATCCCTGAATGCAAGCATGGGGGACTTCTTTCTCACCTGCTCCTTACACATTTTGCACATGGTGATTTCCATTTCAGCCAAGATACATGGCACTTTGAGATGACCAAAGTCATCTCCAGCAAGTTGGCAAACGGGTGAACTCACAGAGGAAATGCCATGTGTTGTTCTGCAGGCATTTTGTAGGAAAATCACTGTCTCCAGAACAACCCACGCAGGAGTAACAGATGCTGTAGTGCAAAGGCAGACCCTGGTGAGACTGTTAAGTCAGTGGTTTCCTTGTGCTGCATTCATTCCATGTCCATACTTTTTTTTCTTTTATTTCAGACATACTACATTGATCTTTCACAAGAGAATGAAAAACAAGCTTTTCCTTACTGGCCAAAGTAGATTGGGAACAAATGTTTTTGACTGAGAGAAGTATTTCATTATAATGCCTCTGTGGTGTAGATTTTCTCTACTTCATTGATTTAGTAAGTGTTTTCTTCTACAGAAAGAAGACACTAATCATTATAGTTTGTCCTAAGATGATCTTCTGTTTGAAGTTATTTACCTACCAGGCAAAAGAAAACTCTCCTAATTAAACAAAGTTATTGAAGAGGCTTAATGGTCTTTTTCAGAACCATTGAAGAACTGGAAATGACTTGTGTGCTGGATTACCCTCTTCTGCTCTGTCACATGAAGAGTTCATAAGTTATCCCATATATGTAGGTCTCATTCCAATGATCCTCTGCTAAGCTGTGAACTTATGTTGCTTCTTCATTTCTCAGGGGGGAAGTCATTCCAAAACTTCTGGAAAGTCTCAGTGCTGTCCACCTGTGACTTCTGACTGTCCCATGTCAGCCGTGCTCAGAAAGCACACCAGAGAGCAAGAGATCTGCTCTGAACATCTACAGGGGTTAATTTGAACAACGCCTCATAAGTTGATCAAAAGCTGAAAACATTAAGAGCAATTTGTTCTTTTGAACAGAAATAAGCTTATGAGCATTTTTGCTTTGATGGTTTCCAATAGGCAGAAAATAAAGTCCTGAAGCAAATCCCTCTCCTAATGCAGTTTGTTTATACACAGGGCCTCAGTGAGACAATAGAGCAAGATCTGCTTGGTGGCAAAGCACTGTAACATGAACTGATGGAAAAGAGAGATTGGACCTGATCTATGCCAGTATTCACAAAGGCAGGTGCCCTGTTGGCAGCACAACAGAGAGGGATGCTGCGTGTGTATTTGCGATTTAAGTATGGGAATGGGTGAAGACAGGCAGACATGAGCTACCCTGCCCCTGACCCTGGTTGGTCAGATGGAAACCAAACCCAGCCTAGAAGCTTTATAGAAGATTTCCTGGGGAGTTTGTTCTCTGGGCAGTGTATCCTGCCTCTCAGGCTTTCTACGTCACATGCAGCTCCAGCTGCACAACTCTCACATGACTGCAGGAGCTCAGGTCAGGATGTGCCTTCAGAATATATTTGTGTATGTGTGTTTATATATATATATATATATATATATATGTTTCTAAGATATGCTAGTCAAGGAGTAGGAACATATATCTGGAAGAGATTGCTGAGGTCAGACACTTTCATTGCAAGCATCAGAACCACCATTGTAAAAATATACATCTTCCTCTTTTAACTCATTTCCTGAGCCGAAAGCTCTTCCAGACTCTATCTGCTCAAATTGTAAGAACTTCTTTGCATTTCATATTTAAATAGATGCATGGGCCATATATATCCTATTTCTTGTACAGAACATTTTCATTCTTCTGGGTTGGCATTCACTTAATTAGGTTTGTGAATTTCTTCCAATATCTAGTTCAAGGATGGGAAACCTTCCTGCCCTATTGCAAATAAAAATAAAGAACTGAAAGTTAGAGCCTACTTTAAGGTGTTAACAGATTTATCCTAAATTCAGATAAAAGAGTTTGGAGAGTGTGAAGAAACCATGGGCAGTGTCAGGCAGTGTGAGACCCACCAACAGTTGACTCATAGCTGCATTTTTGTAATGACCATATGTAAAAAAGAATTATGAACATGGTAAATAATCAGCTCTGTCATTATTTGGAAGTATCCCACCAGGGAAACCAAAACAAAACAAAACCAAAGACAAAAAAGCAGAGAACAGCTGTGTTTGAAAATAAAATTATCTGGACCTGCTGGCTGAGTGTAAACCCTGGCTTTGCTATACACAAGAGATGACTCTCAGGAAGAGATTGTACACACTGAGAGATGGCACAGAAGCATGAAAGTAAAAGTCTGGAGGAAAGAAGAGGGAGTCAGTAAACTGTCTGTGATAGTATGTGGCCAAAGAAGACAGGAATGTGACAATGGGACTGCAGAGCTTTATACATCCAGAAGTACTCTGATTTCATTGCTGAGCAGATGCCCTTCTTACAGCTTACCAGGCTCAAGCTGGGAATATACTAGGATTCAGTGAGAAAAACATAATTTTCTAGATCAATAGCAATGCTTTTGGTCATGTATATGTTTCTTAGGAAGTCTCACAACAAACAGAGTCAAGGTTCAACCCTTATGAAGCCTGACACAAGCCAGTCCTTTCATGAAGTGTCTGCAAAACTTATTATTTCTTTTGTCTGGCTCTGAGTTTGTCTCTCAGTAATTGGAGTTTGTTTTAAAACAAAAGTTATTTATCTAAATTACTGTTGTGACTATAGTCTGACCTTCCCATTATTTCTACACCCTCTGGAGCAATTAGTGGTGAAATTTCCTCCTGCTTTATAAATCAATAAATTATTTAGACAAGATATCACTTTGGACTGCCAGCGTGTGACAATCAGAAGCATAATAGCCCACAAGAAAGCAGAATACTCCTTTACGTGCATGCCTTTCTAACAAGCAAGAGGAAAATCACATGATTTCTATCAAATGTAATAATCTGAGTAAAAGCCATCTTTTTTTAACTAGTTGAAGAGGCACAGTGTGCATTGCACTGTAACATGCTTCTGAACACTGACAGAGGAGAACTTGCCTTCCACCAGGGATTCCAGGCCTTTGGACAGAGTAGCTTGAGTATGACTAAAGCGTTGCAAAATCTTTATCCAGGATCCCATAAACCAGATAATGTACCCTCTCCTTGCATCTACAACAGCAATTAATGCCAATAAGAATAAAATAACTGTTAACATCTGTGTTGAGAGCAGTAAAGCTGCATTTGTTCCCCCACAGTTTCAGAGGAGAAATCTCTACTTCAGCTTCAAACACCTTGAGAGAGCAGACCAGAATAACACTTGAATCCACAAACAAAACAAGATTTTTCA
Organism: Camarhynchus parvulus; assembly: GCF_901933205.1. Classification (NCBI taxonomy): domain Eukaryota; kingdom Metazoa; phylum Chordata; class Aves; order Passeriformes; family Thraupidae; genus Camarhynchus; species Camarhynchus parvulus. The sequence continues at coordinate 139,503,256 of NC_044572.1, forward strand.
CTACTTTCGCTTTTTATTACTCCATCTTAACAGACCTTTAGCAAGTATTACAAAAGGCTTTATATCTTCATCTCAATTATGTGTATCTGCCCTCACCGAAATGATAGGTCAGGTCAAAAAATTGTCTTTAGCAGTGACCCAGGGATTGGTGATTTCCAATCACTGCCTGGAAGATCATGTTGCTACCAAAACTCACTAAGCTGGTGGACAGTGCTCTATTTCTCATTTTCCACAATGGCAAATTTCATAAGTGTGATGTTCATTGCTGTGATCACCTGAGCAGTGTCACCTCTCCACTCTGTGTTTCCCTCTAGGGATGCTTCAAAGAGCTCAAACCTGCCAGCCTGTCACACACTGTGACTGCTCTCTGCTTAGGACAATGGCAGAACAGTACTAAAAAGAAGGATCTCTCTTGGAGGAGGACTAGAGGTTTTCCTTAAATCTATGATTTGTAAGGTATGTCCCATTCTGCTCGGAAAAGCACCAAAAGGTGTCCTTGCAGTTAGGAGAACGTACTTAAGTGGTTTGTGACTGTCATTTCCAAAATGAATCCGCACTGGGAAAGAGTAAAGAAACTCATGAATGGAGACAACAGGCAGTGTGCACTGCAGATGCACCACAGGAGTTTCAGCTTCTGTTTGCTTCACAGAACCATGCCAGCATCCAGCACTTCCAGCTGGATCCTCCTTAGTTTCTAAAGAACAGTGTAGCCACCCTGTTAAATTAACCTTTTTTTTCTTTTCCATGGTAGGCAAAAGCATCTCCACCAAATCATTCTTTATGTTTATAAAACTACACCAGCATTAATTTGTGGGCAAGATATCAGGTTGTCTGCATCAGCAAATTATTTCTAACCACTCTTCTAAAACACCTCTACAGAGGAGACATGTAAAGAATAGAACTCAGTCAATGTTGAACTGTTTGAGTGTTTTAGGACACAATGGGTGCAAACAGTAGTAAGACTTTGATTTTTCCCTGTACTAGCATTTGCCAGGTTTAAGCACCACAGGAATTATAAACAATGAAATACTTCTCTTTTTCCAGTGAGATGCAGTAATACCAGTTCTAAGACACCTACAGCATCCCTACCTAATGACAGTGCAGATTTCCAGAAATTGTGATTCCCAGCAGCAACCACAACTTCACTACCAGCCAGGAGCTTCTCTTGTGCCCTTCCACATCTAAACCCTGGGAACTGTCCGCTTTTATTTTTTCATTTGCTTGATTTTTGCAGCTGCTGAACCAGATGGCAAAAATGTAATAAAGCAATAGCATTTAAGTATGAAACCAGGAAACTGTGTTTACCCTAACTGTAGACCAGAAATGCTAAGTTCTAGTCTAAAATTTGATTTGTCTTCCCTACATTACAACTTTTTGGTTCTTTCTTTCAGAGAATTGTATTCAATGTTTTTAAAGTCCTTTATAAAACACTACACTAAAAAACAGGGACATGTATTTTTGAGCTGGGATTACTTGACATTACAAACAGGCTCTTTTTGTAGGCCTCCACAGCTGGAGGCTCATCACACTCCCTGAAGTACTAATTTCACCCTTATTGTAGTCAAAGATTATAATCAAGCCTTTTGTTTGGTTTAGTACTGACCTGAACCCAAATGTCCCAAGTACCATAGCAAAAGAAAAAAATAGTCATAGCATATGCTGACTGACATTGTGAACTTCCTCATTTATTACAAGCTCATTTCTTCCAATATAAAATAACAATGATAATAATTTTAAAAAGCTAGGTGCATTATATTCTTGGCCTTGTTGTGAATCTAGTTAGGGCCAGCCATTTATCAGCCAGTACAGGGAAAACTTCCTGTACTTTTATTGCACCTGAAGTTTCATGGGATGTCACTTTCCTTTTTCTCTACAGCTCCCTGACCCACACAACTGTCCATCCATCAAATCTGGTATCCTGCCAGGACCTTTGAATGTGACTGAACGCTTGTTAGGAGCTAAACTAACAAAATGATCTGAATGATGCTTGCAACTGAAGCCAGATGGGACAGACTAGTCCATGGATTAAGAGACTTCTATGAACCCTTGGTCCTACAAAAGTCTTCTAGGAATATGTGGAAAATTCATCTCTTTGGCTGACTGAAGCAGGCACACAACACCACAATGCCTCGTGCTGCTTTGTGTGTGTGCCAGTCAGGGTGAGCTTTACTGTATCAGACAGTCTGCTGGGAACTGACCCTGGCAGGGTGATGTGGAGGATCAAACATGTCTGATGATGGGCACAAACAAAGCCTGTCCCCACAATGTTGTTTCATCTATTGCACATGTGAAGAAGCTTTTACAGCTGAGCTTTTTGATGGAAAGGGCAAGCAGAGATTATCTAGTGTGGCTCTCTCAATCTGTGTGGCTGGCCTCCCAGGGAAAAGCTCTGATCTTTTCCTAGTACAGCACGTGTGTGTAACTCTGGGGCAAATAAGAAATGGAATGTGTGTCATTTATTTGTTTAGTCCTTTGCAGACCCCCAGCACCCTGGGCTGGCCACTCAGTGCTGAATGCTTATTATTCAAAGATGGCTCCTTGCTAGGGCTAATCCCAGCCCTGAAGAAGTCAATGGGAATCTTCCCCTTGACTTGAGGATGCTTCGGATAGAGACACAATCTTCCACACTTCACATTCCCATTGAACTCAGCAGGGTGTCTGGATGTGCAAGGAAGGAGCCGCTGGTCCTTCAGTTACTCGGTGTCAATATTAACCACCAAAGTAAATACAGGCAATGGGTTTTCCCACACTTAGTAATTAAATATTCTTCCTCTATTCTCTGGTACTTTTTACATTAAAGGATCTCCATTGTTTTGGTTTAGCATTAATGATCATGTCTGGGAAGCATGTTTAGAAGAGGGCACCATAATCCCAAATTGCCAGCATGATGTTAGAATGTATTTTTTAAATACAGCAGGGGGAAGTCAGAGTTTAGTGAGTGAGTTTTACATTGTTTCTACAATAAACAAATTAAGTTCATGCAGATCATATGTTAAAATACTAGTTTAATCATACAAGATAACTCATCTTTTTCTGCCATCTAGTGACAAAACATGCAGCTAAGCCAGTTTATAGACCTTCTACCTATGTCATTTTATTCAGTCACACTCAGGCAATAATACAAAGCTATCAGCATGGGGTTTTCTGGCAGTTCCAGAGCACTTTGTGTGATTTGAATGGGGGACAAGGCACAGACCTTGTATTTTGTCCTTTCATGTATCACCATTTTGATAATTGCTTTTAGCCTCTCATCATGTACATAAAGACTAGGTCAGTCTTTCAACACAGAAAGAGCATACTTAGTGTAGGAATCTACTTGCCATCCATGTCCTCAAAGAAAGTCACCTGACACATCATCTGGGGACACTCTGTATCTCTGACAATGAGCATTAAAATCTTCCTTCCATCATTGACAGGCTATCCACAAGCACACACAGTACAAGTATGCAATGACGGTATTAAGACAATCAGTGGCCGCCAGGAACAAGCAAATAAATAGTTGCTACATTTAGCCCAAAGACTGTATATTTGTCTTTCTTTCCTTCTACTGAAATTGAAGCCATGCTTCACTGATGTCAGTACATTAATGTACCTAAAATTTAATTATATGGTTAAGATGCTTTGGTCGAGCATTGGTCACCTCCTATTCCATAAGAACTTCATTGTGAAGCTATGATATGAGCTGAGAATTTTCCTAATCCTTGCCTAACCATTGCCTTATACAAATATAAGAATGAATTTTATATGATTCTTCTATTTAGGCACCAGTATAGATACCAGAAACCCATTTCTCATTTTTTTAATATCATCTGAGTTACAGGAGTCATTCTATAAGATTTAAATAAGTTGTCTGATTTTTCCCTAAATGAGAAGCCTCATTCAGATCCCATTAAAACATTTTTTTTAAAATCTGAAAATTTCAATATAGATTGGATCAGACCCAAGATAAGCCCATGAAGAAATGGTGGTGACATTCAGCTTCTGTACTGAATAATCGTCACCAGTTTAGGAAAGTAAATTACCTCTGCTTCTTTTTCCAGACAATGTCAAAATCATCACATAAGGTGAGCCAGAATGACAACACACATTAACATATCACCTCTATCTTTACATTAAACATTGCAGCCTTATTAGCAACAGCTGGCTACCTCATTGTACTCATCAGAGCAAGTTTGCAGACTAGAATTAACAAATCAAAGCCATCATTTTTGCATTGTTTCCAGTGAATTATGGTATTGTTTTCTTCTCTAATAATGGGGAAGTGCTGCAGTGTCTCATTATCCCTGTGTAAGGCATGGACATTACTAATGAAGACCACTGTGCCCTTGGGAGTGTTGTCTTACAGGTGTTTGATTGTTGAGGATGTGTATATGTGATTCTCTTAAACTGGGGCATCAATATGGTTATTGAACAGTAATATACCCCATCATGGAAATTTTACTGTCGTTTCAATGATGTGATTTCAAAGACCATCTGTACCAAAACATCGCACTGTTAATTTCAAATAAAAAGAAAAGAGGTCACATAAAAATTATGTATTAATAACAAATATTTGTGCCAAATGGATATCAAAACTCTGTGAAAACTAGCTTTTTAGATGGGGTCAATGGAAAGTAATGAGAAGCCTTATAAAATACTGAGGCACCAACTGCATTTTATAACCATCTCATAGAAACAACAAGTCCATGACTGTGTCTTCTCTAAACAAATGAATGATACAACATTTTTGTTTAACTTTGCATTTTCTTCATTGTCTTTAAGTCTCTTCAGATACATCATTTTGCATTTATGTGAGCAAAGGATGTGATCTCTGAAATAAAAATTAAATAGAAAAACCAAGCCCAGCATTGTTTTTTGGGGTTTCCATCGAGGCAGGGTCTTGCTGGAACAAAGCCAGATGACTGTCATGGTCCCCAAAAACTCCACTGACACAGGCACAGAGGGTTCTTTGAGAGATTGGTCTCTGAGATGAATAAGAAAATACTGACCATAAGGGAAAAGAGATATTTTCAGACATCATCATACTCTCTTATGTTTTAAATATCCTTTTTCCACTTTGAGATTTTTCCCACAAACTCTCCTTATATTTTATGAATAAATAGACCACACAGAGAAACCTTGGATGAAATCTGAAACACAAGCTCAGAAAATAAGAAACTGTGATCCTCAGTCAGTCATGTTTCATCAGTGATTAGTGTAATGCAACCTCTATGACTTTGAATGTCACAGAGCAAACCCTAGAAGGACAGGACAGATCTATAGACAAATTACCAGTTCTTTTTTTGTTGGTTTTGGGGAATTTTGTTTAGTTTTGTTTGGTTGGGAGTAGAAGGGGAGGTTGTTGTTGTTTTGAGGGGGCTTTGCTGTGGGTTTTCTGGTTTGCTTTTTCATGGGTTTTTCAGTTTGGATTTTATGGTGGGATAATATTTGTAACAGCAAATAATTTTACATTTCCAGTAAACTATAAGAGTGTAAAGCATTTCCTTCAATGAGTCTAAACAGACTTAAGCATGTAAATGCATAGAAAATTTAGAAACCTTAAAAGCCTGATTTCTGTATTTTCACAATGAATAATTTAGAGCAGTAGTACTGGTGTCTAACAATAATTGAAGAAAGAGTGGCCTCAAAACTAAGTCTCCTAGCCTGTAGTAGTGGGATCCTTCTGACTTTATCCAGACACCTGCACATGCACAGGTCACCCTGCTCTCCACTGCTGCCAGTGCAGAGCCAGACAGGGAAATCAGTGGTGGTTTTGGAGCAATTCATCTTATCTTAAATTAGTTTTCAATATTTGATGGACATGAATCACAGCCAGAACTCTGTCAGTTCAGCTGACTGAATCTGCACCCACTGCAGATCTACAGAACTTACAGGGCTGCAATACCCACGTCAAAGACAATTAAACTTAAAGGTATCTCTACCTTATTCCTGACTTGTGATGGTTTCTGAAGATTTGTGATATTCGTTTTTGTTCTCGGCTGACAAGATATAAGCAGGATGATGTGTTATATGTATGGTAAAGTGCCATTCACTGCAGGCATTTGTCCATTTCACAGGAGTAGGAGTCTGAGGACCTCACACAGAACACATTGTAGTTAAAGATGCTGTTTTGGAGATGCAACATAAAATAAAGGTGCTTATATGAAAAGGGCTGAAACCTCCTCTAGTTCCCAGAACAGGTATTTAAAATAGTTATGCCTTTTTATGTCTTCTTTTAAAAACATACAATTTTATTTAGACACTAGGTATATACAATGTCTATCTTGAAGCAACCTTGTGGTATGAATCTCTCTAGTCTTCTTTCTAAATTATACATTAATTAACCAGATTTGATTCCTAGAAAAAACAAGCTATTGTCAAATCACTGGGTAAATGTAGAGACTAAATTTAATTCCTGAACCACATGCACACACAGCCGTTCTGTGCTGTGTTGACCTATTTGCAGAGGGTGTGATCAAGAGTTTGTCTGGCTCAAAAGCTCCTGTATCAAAGCCCTAGAGAGGAAATGCTGTGACGACAGCAAAGCAAAATGCATCTGTCAGTTGTAATTACACTGCTATTTATTTACTCAGGGTAGACACTTGTACCTTTAGAAATAGATTGAGACAACTGTCTGATTTTAAACAAGTCATGAGAGACATAGTAATAGCCATGAGGCTGCACAAGGTATGGATGTAGATGTACTTGTGGCTCTGTCCCAGTTCTTGATAGTATCAAACCTTACCCACACAGATAAAAAGATCATTCTATCTCTGCTTTGGTATAAGCTCAGTTGGTGAAAATGTAAGATACAATTACAGGTTTCATTAAAAAGGAGTCTTATAATAAAAAATCAGGTTACATTTTCCTCACACTACCAGGAGCAACATTATTCTTATGTTCCAGTTCAGTTCATGGAGCCAGTTGCCTGAGTGACCTGAGTGCAGCTTCTGGAAACCCAAAGATACAGCTTGACCCAGGCTTGCTCACTTCCAGAACTGACCTACAGAGTCTGAGTCAGCATGGCTGGGAGACACGTGCACAGAGTTGCTGTGGATCAGGTGGCATGTGGTAACTTGTCCATGAGCCTGTGTGTCCTCCTGGCCTAGTTAGAAGGATTGAAATAGTATTTGGGTTTTATTATCAGATTCCATTATACATATTTGGTACTTTATTTATATATTGTAGATAATATATATATTATTAAATGCATGGCAGAGTTATGAACTGGGAGGGCCATGGTTTCAGAGTCAGAGTCTGATTTTCAGGCCAGAAATAGTATTGTATGCTGGTTTACAAGCTTCTCACCTCTTTTCTGCTTCTCCCTTCTCATGCCAGATGAGGAATATTAATTTACTAAAGTCCCAAAAAAAGCAGTAAATCATTACCGCCATGCAGAGACCATTGTGCAGACTGAGACACAAAGGGGATTCCTACTTCTTCTCTTTTGAATGAGCATTTAATCCAATTTTCAGTCTAGCTGTAAGTTATGGGAATCAGTGATAAGAGTTATGTTCCCAGAACCCACAGAGAATCTCTGTGCAGTAGTGAGCTAAAGCCTGCCTTTACAGGGAAGTATTTTAGACTTTCATTCACCAAGGGCCATGAGAGTCTGATGGAAGGAATTAGCTGTGTGCCGAATATTATTAATAACATTAATATAGTAAGGACTGTCTACTTGCTGCCAAGTAAAATAAAATTAAATCATGTTAGCATAGTGGGAAAAACTCATTCAATAAAAAAGAACAAAAACAGTGGGATTATTTGTTCTAAGGTCTGAGCTAGGACATACAATTTCAGATCTCAGGCCACATGCAAGTTTGGAGTTATTTTCAGTGATTTTCTCCATTTCTTTGTTGTAAAGTAGCAGGCTGATCCACAACCATTTTGCTGGCTCACAGGGACTGCCAGATTTTCTACTCATATGGAGCTAGGGCTGCTTTGAAACTATAGCTGGGTCTCCAGTTTGTCACATATGCACGACTGGTTCCCCCTTGGGAGCCAGCAAGGCTGCTGTGCTGGGAGCCCAGTTCCACCATCAAAAACTCCCATTGCAGCAAGACAGCCTTGGAGCCAAACATCTCAGGGAGAGGGAGGGGATGGCAGGAGCATCTCTGCCATAAGAACAGGTTGAGAAAGTTGGCATGGCTCAGCCTGAAGATAAGGTGGCTCTGGAGAGACCTAATTGCAGATCCTAAAGAGGACCTACAAGAGACCTGGAGAGGGAATTTTGACAAGGGCATGTAATGACAGAACAAGGGGGAATGGCTTCAAAGTGAAAAAGGGGAGTTTTATATCAGTTATTAGGAAGGAATTCTTTACTGTGAGGGTAGTGAGGCACTGAAATGGGTTGCCCAGGAAAGCTGTGGATAGTCCATTCCTGGAAGTGTTCAAGGACAGGTTGGATGGACCCCTGAACAACCTGGTCCAATGAGTGGCACCCCTGCCCAAGGCCAGGGGTTGGAGCTAGGTGATATTTAAGGTCCCTTCCAGCCCAAACCACTCCATAATTCTGTGCTTCTGTGACTGGCCCTGCTATCTGTGCAGCCAGCCAGCTTGGCTGACTGTCAGCTTTGTTTCCCAGGAGTCAAAGCTATTCCTTTTAGGTAACCAGAGACAGACCTTATCACTCTTAACAAAATGTCATAAAAACAGTCCAGTTGGGAAAAAAAAAAAAGGCTTTCACTGCTTGTGGCCTTTTTATTCCTTGTTGGCTTTTCCCAAATACAACGGGCTTTACATTCTCTGATTCAGCCAGCCAAGCTGTGAACATCTCTGCTCTGCTCATAACTGCTCAAGATTGGCAGTGCCAATCTACTCAGTTAAGGGTAATAGACCCTGTTATTTGTCATAGGATTTGAGATTTGCCTTTGTCCACAGCTTTCACTTCAAACCACATGTAATGCTACAAAAATCACATCACTAGGTGATGTTCCAGGCTTAGTGGGCACTTCAAATGTGAAGAGTCAGTTCTTACTGTGGCCTCCAACCTGGGGAGTAGTAAAGATCCAGCTGCTTCTATAAATAGGTAAGCTGAAGCTCTTCACAATATAAAATAATCTGAGGGAATACACTGTGTTCTGAGTGCAGACTGTGCAAGAAGCAGCACAGAGACCCAGAGAAACAAGGTCTTCATTCTCACATATCCACAAGATGATTTGTGTATTTAATACCAAAAGTGGAGAGAGCTAGTCTGGCTGGTACTGGATATAAATGTGTGTACTTTCATTGCTGGATACATATTGGTTCTTAAGGTTTTGCAAATGGACAGATACTTGGGACTGGGAACATATGAAATCCATAGAAACTGCAGCCATACAAACATCTGTGGATGGACACATGAGGACACATATCTGTGATGTCCTTAAGGATGTGTTGATTTGCACTAGTACAAGAGGAAATGAAACTAACGTTCCTCACTGTTTCTTAATAGAATACTGGGAAGCATTTCTTGATCCTGAGCATTAACAGTATTCTGCTAGAAACAGGGGGAAACTATTACTGTTGAGTAATCACTGCCTGGAAATTGTGGTGTTGTCACAGAATGGTTCCAAACTGAGCTTCCAGGATTCAGCAGTATCCTTTATACATAATAAGCAATTGAATTTAACCAGACAGTTTGTGCTGCACAAAGGAAAAAAAATCCTGTCTCTGTTTAAAAAAAATTGAATTTTATTTTAGTTTTGAGTCTTAAGCATCAATTATGCCTTTTCTTTCCGTGTTGTTGCCTCCACGGGCATTGACCTTATACAAACTATTTTCAGAAAATGGACACATAGATGCCACTAAGTGTATCAGCACACTTTCTCTGAGGATCACACTGGGAAAACACTAGATGAAACAACAGATGCAGGAATGCTGTGATATGATGACTTCATTGAAAAAAACATCAGTGATGGCAAAAAAAAGAAGTAAAGTCCCTTTCCTAAGCAGCTCCTGGCTCTTTCAGCCAGCTTCATTTAGAGCCACTGGTCTATGATTAGCAACATTTTACTTCCAGCCCCAAATTCAAACACTTCTATTAATTTTATTTTGGCAGAACCTAATGTTAGCAAGAGGCAGATGCATTTTTAATATCTGGGAAAAGAATTTCCTGTTCACTTCTATTTACAGTTGTTTGCATTTCATTATCCTCTATTTAGATGAAGTTTTAGTAGTTTACCAGTTTGTGAAAGTCTACAGCAATTTCCTTCACCAGATCTAGTTCTAATGAAAGAGTAAAGAAGATATTTTTTAGCAGCATTGCTGACGTACACTACTGGTGATATTACATTTGAAATGCAACAGTTCTCACAGCAGTAAGTATGGAAAGGAAGCTGGGATGACCTGCATTTCAAATTCCAGTGGTTGTCCAGACAGAATTCTGTTTGTTAGCAGTGATGACAAAATGCCTGTTGCTACTTTTACATTGCAAACCATTTTCCTCCTGTGGTTAATTCACTGCAGGTGAACATTTTGGAGAAACTCTGTGTGTAGAATCTACAAATAACTAGGTTCTTTAAACAGATTTTACTAAACACTATTAAATACTATATTCCACATAAATAAAAATGGCATGTCCCAGCAATAATAAACACTGAAGGAAGGCAGAGGGAATACCACATCCTCCTGCACTGAGACTCAGGGAGAAATCCTCTTGGGAAGGTGAAAATGGATTTACCATGGATGAAAGAAAAAGGATACAGTGCGAGACGATGCTATTTTCTCAGCCTTAGGCAATACACAACACATTTTTACCAGCTGGAAAAGTTTTGCTGTCACTTACAAAATAACTGTGGTAGAGCTGCAACTTTGATTTTGCCAAATTTGAAGGGCCACATTCATGAAGTCAAGATGATAGGCGGAAAAAGAATCTATGCAAGAAGACTACAGTGAGGACCACTGAAAGGGACCAGGAGATTAAATCATCACAAGATGTTTCTCTCTGAAATAGCACTTGTAGCGATACTGATCATCTTCATCTCTTCCAAATTTTAATTATTTCAGGAGTAAGAGCCACAGAAAAAGGCCTGGAAACTCTTTTGAAAGGACTGCATCTGCACATTTTGTGTGTGGTCTTCTACTGCCTCTCTCCAACACGTAAAAGGTCTTGCTGGCTCACTTACTCTGCCATTTTGTGCTTATTCTACAAACTGAATTTAGGCTGAATTTGACAGACAGTGAGTGTCTGCTCTCAACATGATGGAATTGCCCAAAGACTTCATGATTATAAACAAAACACTTTAAACAAGATTCTCTTCCTATTTATTGAATTCCAGCCACATACTCCCACTTTTACTGTGGTTTCCGTTTCACTGTATTCACTTTGTGGGATTTTCTGTAATACTATCTTAATTGCAAGCTTTCTAGTCCTTTGTCTAACAGTATTTTTCAAGAAGTACTCACCAAAATCTCAAGAATGCAGCTACCAGCATTCCCATGGTATTGATTCCTAGTTTGTTTACAGTAGTTTTGAAGCTGCACAACAAAGTGATATATTCTAGTGCTTAATATGTTAAATTCTTAACAAATTTATATCAGCACAGCCTCACATGATCCAAAAAGCAACAGCATTCTCTGTTAGCTGGCATTGCACCCACAGACTTGGGGGAAAGGTTTATGTCTGGGAGCTAAATTAAAATCATAGACATTTGAGTATGTGTAATTAAAACAAGATTCCTAGTAAATTCATGAACACATCTGAACACTTTCAGCAGAAATTTTCCATGGTTTTTAGTAGGATATACAAAGACTTGATACATAAATTGAAGTGTGGCTCTCTGGCCATTCTCCATACCTGGTGACTTCTGACTTTTAAAATATATAAACATATAACCAGTCTTAAATTAAAGGCTATACAAGCTGTTCAACAATTTGTTACAGAACTGTGATTCTCTGAACAGGGAAACTGAAAACAACTGTGTGCCAAATACACCCCTCAGTGCACTGGAGTGTTTGCAAGCCTCCAGTTTCACAAACTAGCCCAGGATTTTGTATAGGCTTGGTTTGTAAAAGTTCAGTGACCTAATCACCCACAGGGCCAAGGTTGTTCAGGGTCTAGGGAAACAGTGTGTTCTTCAGGTCATATTTCTTTACTAATTTAGGGAAAGACACTTTCCCTGTTCATTTTACAAACCAGCAAGATGCTGGGTCTTGTCTGTTTTGTTACAGCCCTGGTGGAACTCCAGAGGAGCCAATTCCTCCTACTCAAGGAGGAATACAATATCAATGTGAAGAATTGAAATCTTACAGCAGGAAACTTTTACCAAAAATTATCCAAAATTTCTCCTGAACACATCAGACAAAATACAAATAATGTGTTACAAGTTACAGAACAATGAAACAAAGGCAGTAAGTTTCATAAGGCTGTCTCTAAGAGGCATGTGACATCTGGCCCAGGAGCAGTGCTCCCTACAAGCCAGTGATGTATTCTGGCACCCTCCTCAAGGACCAGGCACTGGCCAAGTCCAAACCAAACTGCCAGCCTGGGATGAACCTGGAAGAGAATACAGAGGGAAAAGTGCTGCTGACAGGTGATAAAGAACAAAAAAAAAGGAAAGTTTTGTGAGAGCTGAGAGCTCAAAATGGGCTGAGAGGGCACTGGAGGGAGAGCAGAGCACAGAGGGAGAGCAGAGCAGCCCAGCAGTGCCCACAGCTCACAGAGGAGCTCCAGAGCAGGGGATGTGCAGGCTGCTCCACACCGGTGCCTCCAGGACAGAGGGCTGTGCCCACCAGCAGCCAAGCTCTCCACCTGGAGCCCTGAGATGATTCTGCAACACTGTGGAGAGCCAGTTTCAAGCACTTTTCAGCTACTACAAGGAAACAAGTATGGTTCTTCTCATGTTTATAATCCCAGTACCCAGTCTTTTTATGTTCTTGGCTTTCAGATAAGTTTTTGTAAACATCTTTGTATTTTTGGCTTGTCTACTCACATCTTCATCAATTCATGGAAGCAAAAGCCTGTCCTCTATGTCTGAATTCAATTCAGAGTGAAAATCCTCCACCCAGGTTGGATTACTTACTAGTCTTACATAAACCTCAGTTTTGGATGTTTCCCATCATTGCAGCTATCTAAGTCCCTAAAGAGTGTACTTATTTCTTACATTTATTCTGAATTAAGGACATCTGTTATACCTGCTAGCCTCTCAAGGTCTTTCACCAGAATAATATGATATGACCTTTCTGTCATTGTCCATTAGTACTAATATAATATTTACTGTAATTCAGTCACTGACATAACCTCAACTTCTGACATAACCATAATATTAACTTCTTTCCTCTACAACCTACTGGTTTGGGATACCTTCAGTCTTTATTTCATGGTCTGTTACACCTCCACAGCTTTTCTTTCTACACCATAAGATCCCTCCTTCTTATCCAAAGGAACCCTTCTGCTGATCTTCCTGATTTTGCATTATCTTCCAATCCTGTGCACGTGCTTACCTCTTCTCACACAATATATAGTTTATCCTGTAAAAACTAAATCATGTTATACAAATGCTCAAGTCACACAAACTCTTGGTAACCTTTCTGACCTCTGTCAGAAATTGTTTATTACACCACCTTGTTATGTAGTCCCTTTGGTGGATGCATACCTTGGATTTATTACTTTAAAATCTGCCCCATTCTTCCTGATTGGCAGAGGAAAACACAGCTTATTTTTTTATAAATACTTCTCTTCCTCAATTAAACACATAAATCCCTCCCAGCTTGTTTCTTATTCATTTTTCATCAGCCTTTTATTAAAGGAAACATTTCCACAGTGAAAAGAACTCTTTTAATTAAAAATAATAATATTTTGCTTAAATTATGTGGTTATTAGCAGTGTTTAGCAGTAACAGGATAAAACAAAGTACAGGATAAAACAGTACAGAATAAAACAAATGGGATCAATTTAATTTTCAAACCCAGCTGCAGAAGAGAACAATAGAGATAAAATAATGATTCCACACAATGGCTTGATAGTTTGCAAATGGACTGAAGTATTTAAATTCTCAAGCCTGTGCCTTCTTACAAGTCATCAATGCCTTTGCAGTACCTGGAACCCATGCTGGCAATTTTATTGAAGTCCCTGCCCTTCAAAGAAGTCCATGAGTACTTTTTAATAATCTAGGAATACTCTATTGCTGGGAAAGACAAAGAACCAAGATCAGAGAGAGAAACACAGAGAAATGTAGAGTCTTTCCTTTGGGGAGTGTTTCCACTTACTTGATGGACTTTGTTCCAGGCTTTTGAAGAGAAATCCTGACCCAATTAATTTGTGGGAATTTTACCACTGACTTCAGTGGTGCAGGATGTCACCCCTCCTGTTCACATGGACACAGATCAGAATCTGTGAGTTAGTAACCCAGAGGCATGACAACATTTTCTTATATATGAGCCAAGTTTTTCTCTTATTTCTACTTGACCCAAAAGATGACTGTAGATTCTCACCACAATAAACAAGAACTTGGAGGTTAGCATGCATCTCCACATATTGCTGCTTTGCTTAAGAGAATTTTGTTTTGGATAAACTCTTTTTCAGTCCAGACAGGCATCTTTCATTTTCCTTTTCCTTTTTTTTTTTTTTTTAAGAAGTAAAATGCAAAAGCATTTTCTAGAATCAAAAAGTAGGTTCTTGACTATTAAAATAATGTAACCCATGTTCTGAAGACCTCAACGAGTTGAAAGACACTGACTACTTCAACTCTTTCTTTTAGTTTTAGCTACTCTCTGTTAATGGGGACATTTTACAGTAAATGTGAATCAATTAGGAGATGTATGCTTGTGTTAGTAAACCCTGAATTTGCCTTCATGATCCCGTAGTCTTCTGTTTTGCCTACAGAAAATCAGTTCAGGTAAGGAGAGAAAGTAATTAATTTAGAGCTAAATGTTGGCAAGTTTGAATCAATAACTTTCTTTCTTCACTCCCATTACATTTTGGCCAAAGAGCATACAAAAATTAGTTATTAACAAGAATAGTCTAACAGAGAGGTCCTGGAAATTATTATAAAGAGCTACATAAAAAAAAAAAAAGAAAGAAAAAGAAAATTTTAAAAGGTTATGTCTTCAGACTCCAGGTTTTTTAATGTCTCTAATTTTCTAATTTCTCTGCTTTACAATAGCCTCCTGCTCCATTACTCTGTTAAATGGTTCGCCATATTGTGACAGCCAAGGAGCATAAAGTTCTTCTACTATGTACATTTAATCTAATGCTTCAGCAAGAAAAGGTATTTCATTTAGTAGACAATTTCTTTGCATCATTAGTTTTTTCTCAATGTTTTTATAGCTCATCCAATTAAATGTATATTGTAAAATTAAGATGCCTTATTCTGCCTTGTGCTACGTGTAAATCTAGAGGGCTGCTTCCTGAAAAGCAGACCCAATTGTCAAAGTCAAGCAAGATAAATACTTGGAGTATCTTAAAGGTCATCAGAAAGCCCATGATAACCCCATGGCAGCTGTCACCTCCTGCTGGACTATTCTAGCAGTAAATTACTACACATGCCTTAAAACCTTTGGCCAGTTTGGTGATGGGGGTCTTGATCACTGTGTGGAGCAAAGCTAATCCCTACACTCTGTGTCCACACCTCCCCTAACATGAGGAAAGCTTTCAATGACAAATCTTCACTAGCCAGCATGTTGGGGAAAAGTGGATGTTGTGGATGACAAAACTGAAATATACAATAGCAAAAATGTCCTATGAGAAATAAGAGATTCTGAGACCTTGCTACCAACCATGCAGAGAAAATAGTGAATAGATTCCATGCAGTTACATCCTATGAATGAGGTTCAGTCCAGGTCAATTTTCACTATGACATGCCAGGCTTTGAGGAAGAAAAGTAAGAGGGGATTTCTCTGTTTAAGGACGGATGCTGTTGGCTATTGCCAGAAATAATCTGTTTTCCTCAGAAAAAATGAGCTGCCTGGAATTGATAGTTGCAGGCATTTTGCCTCATAATTGGCAGACAAGTCCAAAAGATATATCTCTCCAAAAATTGAGAAATAATCCCTAACTGAGCCTTGCCACTTGAATTTAAAGTGTCCCTAGACTGTATTTACAGGGTGTCTGGTTACCGGAATGGACACTAAAAAAACTAAACACCTGCAAAGGAAGTTTTAAAAGTCATCTGCATTGCTGCATTCATGGCTGCTGTTTTTGCTTCCAGAAAAACAAAACAAAATCTGTCTTTATTTGACCAGTTCTAACACAATAGCCTGGAATAAAAAGAATTATACATTCTAACATATGCAAACAAATGCCCAAATTTTGTATAAAATAACTTTAAAATTTTGTGAGTCTTCATTTTTGGTTGCACCCAAACCATGAAATCTCTCTTGCTGATTGAAGAGAGCAGAGATGTTGACCTAGTAACAGAGTCTGGCAATCTATTTGTCCTGCTTTCCTATAATAAAAGCTCTTCTCCAAGACACATTGTCTGAGAAGAAATCAATGTCCTGTTTGACTTTGTAGGTGATCTAGGGATCCACTTGTTAAAATGTCAGTTTTCTCCAGGGGCTGTATAGCCTTTCCCTGTTAAACTGCAGCCAGTCAAAGGTCTCTCTTTTTTTGTTGCATTAGCTTTCAAGGAACTAAAGGAGAGATAAGGACCACCCCCTACACACATACTTAGATTTTAATGAATGTTAAATCTGCCTTTAATGACTGTTAATCAGGTAGGAAGATCAAGTAAAGATTAATCAATGATAATGACATCTCTCTGTTTGATCACATTCACAAGCTCAAACTTTTAAGCAGCTGAGCCAGATTCAAAGCCAACAGTCTCTCCACTTCAAATGTCTGGGACAGAAGAGATGCTGCTCTGTCTGCCTCACTTGGAGCAGCACTCACTCCTTATCCTCATACCCTTAAAGTATTTTATAGGCAACATGTGCCTATCACTGTTGTCAATCTTTTGACAACATGGTCAATAATTACTATCACCATAAGTCTTAATCTACTTTTTCAACTCTCGCCTAACCCTTTGAAATCCCCTTCTGGGGCCTAGCTCGTTCCCCTACTTTACCAGTGCTTACTTTATCTTTCCACTCTTCAGCACAGTTACAGGACTTTCCCTGTTCTCTGCCTTTTTGGAGACATAATCACTCTAACACAATACTGTGAAAATCTGTATTCCTGTGTCTGTTTGAAACTTGCTGACTTTTTTTTCCTCTTCTTTCCTCTTGTGAAATACCACAACATTTTTCAATTAGAGTAGGTTCTTGTTGCAACTGCTATCAAAGCGTTGTTATCATAAAACATCTGTCCTAAATGTAAGAACATCTGTTTCCCAAACTCCTTCTTGGTCCCTAGACAACTAATTTCTTTGATAGCTCTTCTTTTTAAAGGAAGTATTTTTTTTTTTTTTTTTTATGAACTTGGCTTTAAAGTTTCTTTTTCATTTAACATGTTAAGCTAGTGCTTCACAATATTAAGTCATGAGATTCTGTGCTTTTCTTGTAATTCTTTCTGTAGTACAAAACTTTCCCAAGTAATGCCGCTGTTTCAGTTTTTCTTACAAGAACAACTGATCCTACACTGGTCTTTCAGTGCTGCCCAAGCAGCAAGGTGAAGAATCCTGGATTTCATCCTCTCTGAAATGCTGACACTGAGGTTATGAAAACAGTCTAAGGACCACTGGCCCTAGATACCATTCTTAGAAGGCAGCCATTTAACTTCTGCAAACTCTTTTGCAATTTTTTTATTTTTACATAAATATTGCTGAAACCAACCACATCAACGTAGGTCTTCTAAATTACTCCCTGAATTTTGCAGTACAGCCCTATGCAGAAGAGCAGAACCTTACAATTTATTTTGCCAGAATCAAAGGAAATTAAATGCTCAGCAAGGTTGCAGCTGAACTCCCACTGAAAATATGGAGCTGACTTTGTATCATTGCTGCTGAGACCTTGTCACGTTAAGCGGCAAATTATGCAATCACTATGGTACTGTCCTTTGTTACACACTATTTCTCCATTCAGATCCTGCGCAAGCACATAACTGCTACATAGTCAGAAAGGTTCCTAGCAGTTATTTCCTTTTTATTTAACTTGAGCTGTTAAATAACTACTTTGATCACAGCTTTTAACTCCGAGTCCCCGCAGGCAGCGCCTTGTGGGCAGTGCCAAGCACACCTTGGGTCAGCCACTGCTCCACAGCCCTGCCTGTCTTGGAGCACAAAATGCTTTTTGGAGCACAGAATGCTTCCTGTGTGTCTCCATCCCAGCTACTGTTCCCCCCCAGGCGAAGCCAGCTCAGCTGGTGAGATCTGATTCCTTCCCACACCTTGTGCTTCCCACTGAGCTTTCAGCTGTGGCACACTGGCCTGGATGGTACCTGGCATCACCTCAGGGATATCAGCACAAAGTCCACGTGGCCACTAAATAAAGAGATGGGCACGAGTGAGTGACCTGGAACAAAAGAGACTTTCGTAGTCAAAACAACAAACAGCAGAAGGCAACTGAGGTATAGGGTGCACTAGAAAAGGGGTAGGCTGGGGTAGAAACAGTAACTTATGTAGAGCTGGATAGGAGCAGAGTCTGAGGGAAGGGTTCCAGTCATAAACTGGGGTTAGGAATATTAAATTCAAAGAGGCACACTTGGGCCAATAATGGAATAGGGAACAAAGAACTTCTAGCAATCATTAACATAAGAACTCCCAGGGAGTGGGGGCATGAGTTTTTGCTCACTATAACTTTGGGGATTTCTCCCTCGGCCTTAAGCCAAAGCCTTCACCCTGTTCAACCCCAACGTTCAGTCTTACACAGTGCCATTCACCCACCTGCCTAGTCCATTGAAGAAGTGAGATGTGTCAAACCAGATTCCTTCTGGACTTGAATCAGCACTGCTTTAGGGAGCTATATTCAGTCTCACTAAGCAAGGAATGGGGCAGGAAGCAGGTAAAAATAAAAAAGATGTTGTCTGCAGAAATAGACTTCAAATATTCATGAGGGCTCCTGATATGGGCTACTCTTTCAATTGAGTAAACCCTTTGCCAGATCCTTTACACAGATAAGGAAAATAGCCAGATTCTAGCTCTTTTAGTATTATTTTTCATTACTGAATTGAAGGTGAAAGGAAACTGAAAACAACTTGTCCTGTGTGGTTTCTGAAATAATAGCAGTGTGATTCATGAGTGACTTGGAGCTTTGAGGAACTTAAAATTGGGTTAGACAGTCAATTCCCTGACTCCACAAGCTCAGTGCTTTCTACTGAAGTACCCAGGGGTAACAACACTGGCTTCCAAAAAAATTGAATCAGTAGCAGCAGTATTATAACTGAACAAGCTGGACAAAAGTGTTTAAATGAGCTTTGGGGTTTTCAGTTTCACCCTGAAGTACTTTTGTGCCACGACATTTGCCCTGCTTTTCTTACTTCAGCAGTTTCTGGAGATGATCCATAGAACTCGTTTTGCTGTCAGTCAGTTTTCAGCAAGCAGGAGGATCTGTTGTTGAACTGACCATATATTACTGTAGTTAGCACACTTCTGGGATTAAGGAAATTGCCTATGTTCCTCTGAGACTGCAAGTTAACACTTCTTTGTAAATGAGGGTGAAAAAATGTAAACACCTCAAGAATTCACAGCAGCACTGACCTATGAAAATTAATACAAAGGCGGCTTATGCCTCCTTTTCATGCTGGAAGTTTTCTGAAAGGTTGGTAAAAATGATCAGTTGATCTGTTTCTTTATGGGTATTTCTAGAAAATCTGCTACCATAAGTGCATGAGCACTCAGATTTTCCTTCCATAAAAGAAATTGATCTCAAGGCCAAAAGAAGGAGAAATTGAAGAAATAATTCAAAACATGTAGAAAGGATAAATCAGGTGGGATCCCTCAAGGTGATGTCCAGAATATTGATTTCAGTCTCGGAGAGCAAAGAAGGAAAGGCACAGGGTCCATCTGTAACTACTGACAGTGTGGGTCTCACACCTGACCCAGCACTTGCATTGCCCTGTAGCCCATGGTGAGAAAATTCGCTGCAGGAGAGCGGCACCTGTGTTTAGACTACAAGCATCTGTTTCTCTCCACTGTTCCTGACATAAGGTTAGATATTTAGTCCTGTCAGAGCATCAAAAATGTCACTCAGCAGCCCTCTCTTCATAGATACATCTTTAGTATCAAGGCACTGAGGTTTCCAACACTGAAAGCATCTCTGTCTTGGCAGCACTGAGCATCTTGGCTTGCCTGCTAAGCCTGAGTTATTCCCACATCTACAGACTAGACATTCCCTTCCCAGCTGTGCATCCAGCACTCAGTGTAGGTTTTCTCACAGTACCTTTAGGGCATCAAACTATCAAGGCTAGCCCTAAGAAAATGAGGGCTCCAGCCTCAGTACGAAACACAGAATGGGAAATATCTCCCTTGTACTGCCCAAGGGCATCTCCATTCTTCACCCCAGGATGGCTCCCACATGTTACATTTGTGCCTAAAAATTGTTCTATTTTTCACAGAATAATAAACAACTAATTGGATGAAAAGGAGCTAGAACAAATCTTTACAGCCCCCCCAAAAAATGTTTCTCACTGGGCTTTCAATCTGTGAAGCAGACCTGACAGTCTTTGGGGCACAACAAAAGACCAGGAAGGACTTAATTCACTCCTACCCCCTGTCATATACCCATACACAGCAAAAGAAATATTACTGAACAGATTCATTCCAGGGACTCTTTAAGGCCTGCTGATTCAGCCTTTTATTCATTTCTAATGCTGGAGATCACATAATTTGAAATACTCAGGATTTACTCACCAGATGTTTTGTTTTTAATTGAATGCTGCAGACATAAAAACAATGTACAGTGAAGGAGGCAGACATACCATATGTAAAAGGGTATTACAGAATCAACAGGCCAAACTTTTTGAAACAAG
This sequence comes from Camarhynchus parvulus, assembly GCF_901933205.1. Classification (NCBI taxonomy): domain Eukaryota; kingdom Metazoa; phylum Chordata; class Aves; order Passeriformes; family Thraupidae; genus Camarhynchus; species Camarhynchus parvulus. The sequence goes on from NC_044572.1 coordinate 139,524,059, forward strand.
GATGTGAAATAAGGCTTTTAAATTCAGATTTCTACACCAGAGTCTCAACTACAACAAACCAGACCTTACTTTGCCATGCCTTGCTTTGATGACATTTCTTTTTAGAATCACGGAATGATTTAGGTTGCAAAAAACCCTTAAGATCTCTGAGTCCTACCTTTAACCCAACACTGCCAAGTTCATCACAAAACCAAGTCCCTAGGTGTCACATCTACACATCCTCACAGTGAAGAAATTTTTCTTACTATCCAGCCTAAACCTTGCTACTACCTCCCTTTTAGTAGCTGTAGAAAGCAATAAGGTCTCCCTGAGCCTCCTTTTCTTCAGGCTAAACAACCTCAGGACATTCAGCCACTCCTCATAAGACCTGTTCTCTTTAGGTGTGTGTATTGGCATTGAACAGCCCAACATATATTACCCATCTGAAGGAACAACTCTTGACCTCACTGTGTTCTAAACAGAGATTTGGCAGCAGGTAAAGAATGCAGTGGTTATAAGACATAATGACACTTTTAGGAACAAAGCTCTGTGGTGTCACAGGAAAAAGAAAGAGATGGTTTCATTGGCATTTTGGCAAATGCAGTTCCATCATGAAATTGTACTTTTTGAAGCCAAAAATTAGGTTTTGAGAAGCAGATAAAGCAGCCATTCTTACCACGTTATGCAAATATATAATGTGATTAGAAGTGTAGTTTTGAGTATATATGCAATATATGAGCTGTGATGAATATATATGTATGTGTACACACACCTGTACTAAAATCTGATGCAGCTGAGTAGCTCTATATGGAAAAAAATGGGTGGAATAGAGTCTATCTTTTCATGTGACAAGTCTGTAGAAAAAAAAGCAACTCTGTCTCCCATCCAGGCTGCCATGGTCTCCATTAAGGGTTCAACTGCTCTGGAAGATCTGTGGTACTTATAAGAAGCAAAAATTTGCCCTTGAAGGGGATCTGGGTTTGTTATTAAAGGCTGAATATCAGCTGTTCCTTTCCACTCATACTCTTTGAGCTGCAAGGCTCCTCTGCTTTCACCCAGTGGATGGGCCACAAAGAGTGGGAGACTGGGTGTAGGTTACACAGCCTCTCCACATATAGGCTCTCAAAATGACTGAAGAGATTTCTACCCTTCCTCCCCATCACTCCTTTTCCTGGCTGGGGAGCTATAACCATTCTGATTTATTAATTCAAATTAAAGAAAAGCTTGTCCATAATTTGCAAGGTCCGGATATTGAAACAAACAATATTTTTAATGAATCCCTAAAGTTTCTTCAGTTCCTCTTAGCTGCATAAAAATAACTATATTACAAACCCCTTGTGAATCAAAAATAGAGCATTTTGCCAGATCATACACAGTATCAGGAAGAACAGTCAAAATAGCTGACAACCCAAATTGCAGTGTGAATATCTACAAGCAAAAAAACTCATACAATGTAGACATTGAAGAAGCTATTACCAGGCTTACAAGTCAATTATTTCCCAGCCAAATACAAGCAAAAGTTGATATTTTCTAAATCAGCCAGTCAGCTCCAATCCTTGCAGGAGCCCTTTTTGTTCATTGTCTTGGGCTCCCTGTGACAGAAGATAGATATATGTTACAAGAGGCATTGCAGTGATTTTACTATCAAATAACATCTGTGGACAAAAGTGCCTGTAGACTGTGGTGGCAAGGCTCAGCCTGACAAGGACCTCTAGGGCAGCAAGAATATTATCATTGTCACCTGGCCAAGTTTTCACAGAACAGCAGTTCATTTCTCTCTGTAGTTTTTATCTAAAACCATGTGTGAGTGCCATTTGTGAGCTGGATTTAGAGAAAACAAGGTATGCATGAGAAGGGCTGTCTGCTCTAGTTTCAATAACAGCTTAAATTTTCAGCATCTTAGCATCTATGCCCTCTAAGCCTCAGAATATTACAGAGGTAAAAAACCCACGAAATCTTAGGTGGAAGCACTATCATCTTTTGAAAGCTCTGACAAAAGAATGAAGATTTAGCAGCTTCTCTTTGACTCAGTGTCAATGAGTACCAGATACCAAAACTTTTGAAATAATCCTATTTAGAACCAATATTTTGGGCCCATCTCAGTTGCATAGTATAACAATACTTCTTGACTTAGCATTGAAATAAAGGTTGTGTTGTAATATGAATACTTGGAGTAACATCTATAATTGAGTCAAATATGCTTGCATGCTTAGTGAAAATATCTAATCACAATATTAAAACACGTGACCATAAAATCCTGATTGTTATTTACACCCATTAGGATTATGTTAAACAAGACAACAAACATCCACTACCACAGAGGTATTGCATGTCAGTGTTATTAAAACCATATTATGAACTATGTTTCCTACTAAATTGCATCCGATAAAATCCCCTGATAATAAGAGTATTATTAAAACAATATTAGGGTTAAAGCAAGAGCTGGCACTGATGCCTAATCCTCTTTTATCCACTATGAAATGGAGGTTCAGTGACACAGCCTGTAGCTCCTCTGACGCAGCTTAGCACAGAATTGGTAGGGAATCATTGTTTTGCCATGTCTTACCATCACAGCTGTATTATCCCAGTATAAAGCAGAGCTTACAGGTGATGGTATTAATTGTTATCACCCTTGAGCCCTTGCTAGTACATGAGAACAAGATCTCAGTAAGATCTGGCTCACTTGAGTTGCTATTTCTTTCTGCACATTTCTGTCACACATAGATTAGTCATGAGAAATTCTTTGCCTTTCTGACAACTTCTTCCCCTTTACCTGGACCTGTTCTTTGTCAGGCTTCCTGCATGACACCAAAATCAATTCAGTAACCCAACACTGCTGGCTACATGGCAGTGGTAATTCTGATACATTTGGTATATCCAAGAATAAAGTACATGCAGCAGATTAGGAGTATTTAAACTTTGCTTGCCTCCCTTCCCCCCTCCTTCCTGCTGCTTCTCAGGATGCCTCTGTTGAACATTTCATTCTCTTCATCATAGAAATTATCTCTAAGAACTTCATTAAATGGTGTCCCCACATGTCACTGTGGCCCAATGACACGAGGGTACCCAACGGCCTAAGCCCTCCTCATTCCCTTCCCTGAGGTGGAACTGTGTCAGTTCTTCTCACACTTTCTACACATTGTACCCAGCCCTGAGGCAATCATATAGCACCAATCCTGCATTTTTGTCAGAAGAATCATTCTAGAGAGACTGAAGCTATCTTTTTTTAAATTAAATTAATATATCAAGTATAATTTTAAAACAACAAACAAATAAATAATATACATGGGCATCTAAGTTTAGGACACATAGATTCAAGATGGTTTGTATTAATTCTAAAAAATCAAAGCACTCTAGAACTAGTGTAACTCTATAGTTACACTATAGTTGTGAAAGAATTTATGGATGCATTAATGCAGAAGTTTAATCCACTTCTGTGCTGGGAAACCCATTACACTAACATAGAAGTGGTTCTTCCATTGGGAAAAAATAATCTATTTCTAAACAAGATCCCCTAGCTACAAATCTGTGGTGGGAGAAAGATTTTAAATAAATCCCTGGTATAAGATGTTTGGCCTCAAATGTATTTTCTTGAAACAATAATTTTATAGCTAAATAATTTGCCTGAAAAACATTACTTGTGGGGTCGATTTTTTTTGTGTCTGTGTGTTTTACTGTGTAATATGCTAACAATCAGTTCCATATGGTCTCCAGATACTCAATGATTTAAGGTTTCTGCAGTTTTCTGTTTTACTTCCCTGCATACATACAAAAACACAGTATAACATGCATATTTTTCTATCCCCTAAAATCATGTGTGGAATTACATGCTACTATTAAGTACCATCAGATCTTACGTAGATAAGTATCAGAAATTGATAAATGTTCAGTATCAGATGTAATACTGAACCACTTTCAGCAGTTTATTTAAAGTATAGTATAGTCAAGGTGAAAATTTTTCATGCATTTATAACCTCACTTATAACCTTACTTTCAGCTAAATTAAGCTGTCTCATATGCTATAGTACAGACAAAGAAGAGAAAAAATATAGTTTTATACTGTGAGGTTCCATCTGCAATCATGCCTTTTTGTTTGGCACAGGAATATGCTTTTTAAGTCACCACACAGAGAGAGGCTGTGAAACTCTTTCAGAGAGCCAATCAGCAAGTGTGTGCCTACCTGGTGCACTGAGTAAGCCCTGACATGGAAAGAAAGCAACCTGTAGTGGGCAGAGAGGTGAGAGGGGAACCTCAGGCTTGCTCTACCATTGTCACTAGTTTTAAAAAGAGTGCAATATCCCAGCAGGGAGATTTTGACACTCTCAGGGGACTGTTCATCCCACCCTGAAACTGATCTAAGTGGGACTGCTGGAAAAGGGTTTTTTCTCACCCCACATCTCCAAGGAAACACATTTGGTGGTTTTGTCTATAGAATGATTTGTTGTAAATTAGCAACTAAACTTTGAGCTGCTGCTCCTCCTCAAGGAGATGTTAGCGAGCCCATCTGCCTCCCTACCAAATAAAGAACAAAGCAGAGTGCTGGGTCTGGCTGGGGCAGCAAGTCACCACCCACAGGGTGACCTATGGCAGTGCAATCAGGGTGCTGCTGGTGCTACTGCACTTTCCTCTTTGGGCTGCTTCCCCATATCACAAATGCTTTTTCTCCTTTCTTTATTTTCAGGCTGATTCCTTCTTTGTTCAAAAAGTAATCAAAGTCTTTGTAATTGCCCAGCTACTGTTTAATCTAGCTGACATTCATTGTCTTTAGTGTTAACATATTTGGGCAATCCGTCACAGATTTCTGTACTTGATCAATGCACACATTGTGCACACTTCCAGGCTTAGCAAGGATTTTTATCCAGGACATTCAGCAAGGCTGGGTCGTGTGAGCTCCCTCTCAGTCATCCTCTCTAGTCATCTTCCCAAATTTCCCTTCCCAATCTTCTTCAGCAAGCTTCTTTTAATTCAAATTTTAAGATATTTCCCATGAAGGCAGACCAAGAGGTCTTCTAGCCCAGTGACAACAGAACATATTGCTTCAACGTGCGCTCTTAGTAATTTTTCCCAGTGTCACAGACTTATGAAATTTTTTTCTGAGCTTTTTCTGATTTCCTAATGCCAGGTTTAGGCTGCAGGTAAGAGGCTTGAAAGTGGCTTTCACACAATGTTGCACAGTGCTGGGCAAGTCACTCAGCTACACCATTCTCTGAGTGTAAGATTCAAGTAATTTTTCTTGAAATCTTGATTGTGACAGATCAGTAAACACAATAGAATTCAAAGTTAGATGGATTAACATGTCCCAGAATATTAACTTATTACTCTAGTATGGCTAAGATACTTATGACCCAGTGACACAAAACTGCACTGGCTGTGAACATGATGAGAAAGTGAAGAGCTGGTGCTGAATCAATGTAAGTGCTGCTGAATCAGCCCTGGAGGAGTTCAGCACATTGCATCATCCTTAGTGATCAAAGAAAGTGAGGGGAGCTAAGAGCAGCCAGTGCTGCCACCATCCCACACATACAAACCCTCCCAGCACACACCACAGAGCACCACTGAGCAGACAGATAATATTCCATGGGAAACAAGAAGTTTCTGCTCACCACAAGCAGCACTGTGATTAGTGGGAGCATCAGAAGAATCCCTGCCAGCAGATGAACTCCTAGTCTATACTCTTTCTTAAGTAGATTTTTTAAGTACCACTTAAACAAACAAACCACTTCCTGGTTTGTCATACAAATAAGGGGAAACACTTCAAATATTATACACACCAACTTCATTCCTGGGATTGCAATTAAATGCATCCTAGCTTTGATGGCCATTTTTCTGTTCACCCACATCCATGCCATTATCAACCAGTGGTTTTCTGCCCTACAAACTTCCTTTCCCAGTTTCTGAGCAGGCAGCAGACTAGACCTAAAGCCTGTGCTGAACAGCATGGTCTTCAAATTAAGCTCTGTCAATGATTTGAGTGACAGACTTCAATATAGTGCCTTGAGTTCCCCCACAATTGCAAAATTGGCTAAAAGATCAGTAGCGTTTGAAAAATTGGAATTAATTGTTTCTCGGGTAATGTGCTCTTGGTTCCACCCTGATCACTGTTACTCATGCTCCAAATGCTGAAAGCAAGCAAAAACCTTTTCCCAGATAAAATAATCAAGGTAAATTTTTACTTATGACTAGATACGCACTCTAAGTGTCAAAATTTGAAGCCAGTGCCACAGAGAAAAATGGTGTTCCAAATAGACTTACAGTTATCAGACTCTGAATAAATAACAATGGAACAGTAAACTGTCAGATGCTAATCAGCACTGGGGAAAGCCTCCATTCCCAGACATGTCACATGGGCGGCTACAGGGTAGTTATGGGAAGAGCTGCTGCAAATACTATCACAGCAAACCCCAGCAAACCTCCAGACATGCAAACACACTGCAAAGCTCCCATAAACAGGACAGACAGAATAAGGAGTGAGAAGGGAAAAACAACTTAGGAGCTGTAAGTCATCTTCCCAAGAGCCAAGAATAAAATATAGATCTTCCAAGTTCCATCCTAAAGCCTTTTCCACCTTCCACCAGAATCTTGCTGTTTGCTGCTTTTTAAATTCTAAAGCCCAGCCTTAGTGTGAATTTCTAGAAAAGTGCTGATTTTTCTTTTCTGTTACTGGCACCCACAGCAATAGGCAATGCCACTTGAAGTGCAGTATGTCCTATTATCACTTCCTGACCTGAGAACGAGATTTGAGACCCCTCAGCTTGGCATAAGAAAATTAATCCACTCAAAGATTTTTAAGTGGGATACTTGCCAATTCTTTCTTGACAGGGAGGAGTAAAAATAGCAAATATTTCGATTCCTATAACCCATGAATCCTAAACTATTGCTGGATTCTCTCTAATCTCCAGCCATAATTAGCATGATTAATTGCAGTGGCAAGAACAGCAGGTCTTCCTCACCAAATCTGCATGACAACGTTTTGTTAGTGTGTGAGAATGGAGTGAAGAACCAGCTGTTTATAGAAGAGTGACCCCTCTTGTGCACATGTTCCAGCTGGGACCACACAATAAAGTTAAAACACGTAAGAACTCAACATTTTTGTCTATTTCCACATATGCTCTGTGTGTAACTTCACTCATTGTCTCTCCATATGTATATATAATACCTTTTGCCCTATTTTTCTTCTGCACACAGCTGTATGATTTTAACTCACATTACTAATTGGAGAAGATTGCTGATAGAAGTATTTTTATATACTTACCTTTTTATTACTAGGAAAGGAAAAGAGAAAATATCAAGAGTCCTCATTTAATCAAATGTTTGATTTCAATTGTCCAGGTCACTGAGTCCTTAATAAGGTTCCCTTGCCTCTGATGAACAGCTTGAGACCCGAGTTCAACCCTCAGTATGGGCTTGGTGCATTTTGTGGCAAATATATTTAAAGTCTGCTCTGTTTCAGAATTCTCCCTTCTTCTGTGCCTTGACAGTTCTGAGGAAGGGAGGAATCTGTAACAAACAGACACCATTTCAGTGAAATACTTGGTCAGTTATGCTAGAAGTACAAAAGGTATATAGCAGCCATCTACTGCTTCCATTCCCAGAAGTGAGGAGCTGGTACCCCACACAAGATTTCAGTTTCTGCCAGATCCAGAGTCCTCCACACGACCTGGGCAACAGGTTTTGCAACCCTCTGACTACATCCCACTGGCCTCCTGTGGCCCTTGAAGCCTCTCCGCTGTGTCTTCAAATGGAAAGTGTCTCCACATTATGGTGTTGGCAGCTCACTCTCCTTGTGGGATGGTGCCCGGGTGTCTCTCAGAGCTGGGCAGAAGTCATCAACCTAATTGTCAACAGAGCACAGAGACAGGAAAAGCCAAGGATAAGCAAGGAGAGGGAAGGATCCAGCACAGTCAAATTCCTTCAACTCTAGTTGGTGAAGCCTATCCCTGGCCTTATGGCTGCACGTGCAGTAGTAAACTTAAACCAGGCAGGGAACAGGTTTGAGTGGTATCTCGTGACCACCTCTACCATCAGCTCCAAAGAACAGTGCTGGCCACAATGGAGAATTCATCCCAGTATGCATCTTTGACCCCCCTCATTTAAAGGGAAGGGTTTAGACATACACTTGTGAGTCATGCTCTGAGGATATGCCCAGGTCAGAGAACAGTCCTGACTTATTGTCTTTAGTAGCATAGGTGTGGCCCAAGGGTGAGAACACTGCATTCCTATCTCTATTTTTCTTGTAGCCTGCATCTAAACTGTATTTGAATGATTGCATCTCTTGCTCTTCACAGAGCACACCATAAAAACACACTAAATTAAATTGTCTTCAAATCCATTCTGGAAGTGTATTTGGGATGAAAAGCTTTTTGCAGAGGCACTGGATGCTCAGATTCAGTTGCTGCATTGGCATCTTTTGTTCCCTTGAGAGCCCATGCACTCCCCAGCACACTGCATGTCCACCAACATTATATGTGCAACTCAAAGTGCCTCGCTAGTAGCCACAGATGGGACACTTGGATGTTGCAGTCAGGGGTCCACTGAGAAGCTGACAAGGAGGGGGAAGTAGATCTTGCCCATTTAAAGAGTCTGCTAAATCAGTGCTGAACACATGAGTGCTCTTCTGTATCTCATACGCCTCCATGTGGTATTCAAAATGCAGATTATCTTTTCTGCTTCAGAAATGAAATCTTCACTAATCAGCAAGTCACTATTTGAATAGGCATGAGATGAATTCCTGCAGCTGACTTTTTGAATCTCTAATTTCCTCCTTGGTAGCTTTCATAAATGATAGTGAGACTGAAATGGATAGGTACCCTTCCTTGGAGGTTATTAAAGTAAATATAGCATTAACTGGATTTGGTCCCAGTGGAAGTGTACTTTGATCTCCAGTCTAGGTAATATTTCTCTTCCTCTCTTCAGATGTACTCTATCTGCTCTCTTTAGAAGTTACAGTTGCAAGACCATCAGTTATTTAAAAGGTCTGCCGTGGCAAGATTTTAAAAGCAGACTCCAATGCAAAAGCTGTCTTTCTGAGGCTGAAGCTACACAATGCCCACAGCCTTTTATTATACTAAGCACGGAAGATTTTCAAGAAAAAATAAGATAGAGCCCCTCAGTCTAGATACCCTTTATCTACTCCTTCCTGGAAAAACAAGATTTATGACTCCAAACTGAGCACAAAGGAAAATGAAGCACTGAGAAAGATTGGAGGATTCAATTTCAAAGAGAGACAGTGTAATGCTGTGTTCTCAGAAATATTTGGTATTTGTGAGCTAAACTTCACCAAAGATTAAATAATTCTCATTAAATTAAGCAGTGTTCAGTGTTGGACATGAGGTTGATTGAAAGGTTAGGATTCAGCACGTCCCTATTACCTCTATTCACAGATCATTCCTTCACATGAGCATCATGTTTCCTTGCATATAGTTTGTCTCATTGAGCCTCCTCTCAGTATTTTACTGCTTTCAAATCTTCCCTAAGTGCGTATGATCTTAAAACCCTGGTTTTCATAATGAAGGGAACACAAAATTTTTCAGAAACACATAATATGCTGTTAGTTCCTCCCCAAGACAGTGATTCTTTCTGACTCCCTAAACATGGTGGGAGAACAAATTCATGACACAACATGTATGCAAATCAGCAGGCTGATGAATGCAGGAAAACAACTAATAGTGATGCCCTTAAGATTTTAGCCTTTATATGTTTCAAATCCTGTGCTGCATTAGTGCATAACTCTAAACTTCATATAAAGTATTAACTACTGTCTCCAGACTTTGGTCAGACAAAACAATTCCTCTGGGCCTGAACTCAAGGACACCCTACAGCCTCACACTCCAAAAAGTATAAAAAAAAGTGAATTGGGAGGAGTGAACTGGGGGAATATGGCTTCATAACCTGAACCTGTAATTGGAGAATTAACCCCTGGTATGCAAGTAGACCAAACTTACATCTGTCTGAAAAATTTGTGACTGTTGTCCATCTTGGGTGTAGCCTCTGGGAGGTTTTTGACTGCCCAAGGTTTATCTATTGAAGGCCTTTTATAAATACCCGCTTTATTCCCTTAACTTTGTCTAGCCTCTGTTCTAGGTAGCCACTCCAAGGCATCAATGGAAAGGCTTCTACATCTCATGAGTGTTTTAATGACCAACTAAAATCAGTCAAGATACTTTCATCTTTTTCCATTTATCTCCCTGGGTGAAAAAGTCACAGATGTCTATCTGGGAACATGATATGATGTTCAGCCAAACCATACAACACTGACATTCAGTTGGAGCCAGAAGGATGATGTGTCACATGTGCACAGCAGGAAAAGGAACTTTCCCCAAATCTTCAGTGTGAAATTTTGTGCCCAGAGTTCAGAATAATTGCATTTCACAATGCTGCATCTCTGAGTGTCTCTGACTGGCAACAGATGATGTGAATTAAACAGTAGATTACGTCAACACTGACAGATGTTATGCTAACCATGGCTTCTTCCCTTTGAGGAAACTTTGTGTCATGAAACTCCTGACTTGCTTATTAAAACAGTGATGAATACATAGCCAAGCTACATACCTTGGGTCAGGAGTTTGAATTTTCTCTTCATCCAGAAGGATTGCAGATGTAAGTGGAGAAGAATATATGGAGTTTTCCACACTAGAAGAATGGTAAATTCCCAAAAAGTATCTTGACAACAGCTGGGTCAGGTGCTACAGGAAGGTTGTTGCAAGTCAGACTGACTGGTCCTGCCTCTGAATTTCCATTTGCTACTGCTTTTGTTTATCTGCAATTGACTATTTTGAGAAATTTAAAATTATTTAATATATTGTCCATTTTCTTCTCTTTCTGTATGTGCCTTGCACGTGAGAGGATGGAGTGTCTATGTGCTCCTATGTTCAAATTATTACAGTATTTCTATTCTTTAACACCAGTGGAGGACTGAGGAGAGGAGATTTCCTCTCCACAAACAGCACACATTTGATCTATCCAGTAAAGAAAAATAGAATCCCAATACCTACTTGGTGATGTCCTCCATGGCAGCACTCACCCCAGTGGTGCTCCATGAACTTACCTCATCTGGCCTGGTCTGTGAAGTGAAACAGAGCCCACAGAGGAGACAAAGTCAAATCTGGAATGCATTTAGGCAGCATTATAGAAAGGAACTGAGCACAGCTGAAATGTAATGAGCACTCTAGAAAACCAGCCCAACAGCATTGATTAATTGCGCTCAGCCTTCTTAAAATGAGATCTTCAGAAAATCAGATCATCTCCAAATGGAGAGAAAACAACCAGCAACGAATTAAAACAGCCAAGACAGTAGTAAGCTAGCTTCTAAAAACTGTTGGGATTTGAAAGAATGATACATTAACTCTGCTATTTAAGTGATTATTTTAACTGTGGCTCCCCATGGGTCTGATTCAAAGCTGACAGTCATCATCCGGAAACAAAGGCCTGTGGCTCCACTCTGAACTGGTGCTCCTTTGTATAGTGAGCTCTGCTCTGTATGTGCCCCATAAATTATATCTGCACAGTTTTCTTACTAGCAAGGATGAGAAACATTACCAAGGCTGAAGCTTTGAGGAATAAAAAAATGTTACTTATGGCTGTTCCATTGATATAGCAAGATGCAACAGGGTAAAACAAAAGTCAAAAAAATTTAGACTAAATCTCTGAAAAAAAACCCATGAAATAGTATGTGTCAGACTGTTAAATATCCTCCCTAGACCAGAGAGAAAAATTTCCTTAAGTATTAAGAACCAGATTAGACAAGAAATTTGCTAATATGCTGCAAACAGTCTTCTCAATGGAGTAAGTGGTCTGAGGAGGTGCTTTACATCAAATTTTTGTGATGTGGTTATTTATATGTAACCCATCTCCCAGATGGTCCCTCAAGAGAAACACACATCTTCTCCAAGGACTGCTGTCACCTCTGATTTTGGAGGCCAGTTTCAAGAATTTGCCTTAGAGCACAGAGGTGACAATCTGCTGCTGCCCCTTTGCTGCTGCTTAGAGGGGTGAGCCCTGAGAAGCCCTGCAGCTCCCTTATTACCATCTGCACACACCAGGGACTCATTAGCTAAGGTGCCATGCTGGCACACTGAAGCCTCACAACCTTTCCCAGCACTACTAGCCCATCTCAAGCCAAATCTGGCACCCAAGCAGCACACTCCCCCTTGCTGGTGCACTGGTAGAGGATGGAATAGGTTTTTTTCTTCATAGTAGCTCATATGGTTCTATGTTTTAGATTTGTGCTTGAAAGCAGTGTTGATGACACCCTGATGTTTTTGTTATTGCTGAGCAGCATCAAGGCCTTTTCTGCTTCTCATGCTGCCTGACAGTGAGGAGGCTGAGGGTAGAGCAGGAGCTGGGAGGGAGCACCAGGAGCTGGGAGGGAACACAGCCAGACAGCTGACCCAACTGACCAAAGGACATTCCCTACCACACGGTGCTGTACTCGCCATCTAAACCTGGGGAAAGAGAGAGGAAAAAGGCAATGTTTAAAGGTATGGTATTTTGTCTTCCCAAGTAACTATTGCACATGATGAAGACCTGCATTCCTGGAAATGGCTAAACATCATTCTTCAGGTGGGAAGGGGCAAAAGAATTCCTTGGTTTTCTTTGTATTGCTTACTTGGATGCTTTACTTATTAAATTTCTTTATCTTAACACATGAATCTTCTTACTTTTACCCTCTCAATTCTCTCCCCCAATGCACTGAGGGAAGAGTGAGGAAGCAACTCTGTGGGGCTGAGTCGTCTAGCAGCACTAAAACCCAATATTCTGGTTACTCTGGCTTGACCCAGAAAGGATGTCATTCCACCCAATGAGCAGAGTCCCCATCAATGTCCCTAATGAACATTGCAGGAAATGAAAGAATATGGGGAAATTTGTTTTTTGGGAGAATACCAAATTTAAAATAAAAAGGAGATTATAAACTTCAAACACATGTGACAAGCTTTCCTGTGGGAACAAGAAATCTTGCTAAGGAGCATCAATACCATGGGTTGAAACTTCTATGTCACACAGACACAGGAGATTACAAAAGAGGCAGAGCAACACAGTTACTCAATAAGAGCCTTTTGGGGCCATTTCTGTGTTTATCCATGTATCCATGTAACTGTGGAGCCCACAGTTCCTGTAATGAACATTAGGCACACAACTGCAGCGTTTATGTCAGCCTGAAAAAGAAAAGGCTTTGGGGTGACCTGATTGCAGCCTTCCAGTACTTAGAAGAAACATGGAGAGAGACTGTTTGTAAGGGCATGCAGTCACAGGACAGAGGGGAATGTCTTTACTCTGGAATAGAGTGGGTTTAGGTTAGATATTAGGAAGAAATATCTTTGCCCTTAGAACTGTGAGGCACTGGAAGACGTCACCCAGAGTAGCTGTGGATGCCCTATCCCTGGAAGTTTTCAAAGCCAGATTGGATGGAGTTCTGAAAAACCTGGTATAGTGGAAGGTGTCTCTGATGGTGGCAGAGGGCTTAGAACTAGAAGATCTTTGTGGTCCCTTCCAACCCACAACAAATTTTAGATTCTGTGGTACTTTCCCTCTGTAGTTACAGGAAAAGAGGCACCTTTAGAAGGGAAGTCATACAGTAGCAATCACCAAAGACTATTGTCACTCTCCCTTTACTTATATGTCAATTTAGTATGTTAACTGGGGCATTACAACAGATATTTCAACTTAAATGGCCAAAAACAGAACGGGAGGACCAGGTAGGCTACTGTAGACACTTAAGATTATGAATTCAAAAGAAAGAACTGTCCTTAGACCACTGAAAGGTGCTAAACATCTGTCAAAGTGAATAAATATTCATGACCATTTCATTAGAAACCTGCCATCATGGTTAAACCCACTACAACTCTCCAAAACTGATCACTTGTGGTAGATTCATATAGGAACCACAGCTACAGAACGTGCAACTCTTTTGGACTTTGGGCCCATCAAAAGGTTGTATGGAGATCTCCATGTGCTGATGGAGATCACAGCTTCCACTGCCTTCAGAGCAAGGAAGATGAGTTTGGTCTTCCACATCTTACCTGCAAATTGGTCATCGACATGGACTCTCCTTGCCTTTCTTGTGTTGGGGCTGCAGGGTTGGACACAGTACTACAGGTGGGATACCACAAGAGCAGAGGGGGAGAACACCTCCTTCAACCATGATTGCTGCCTATGAATCTTTCAGTGCAGCCCAGGGTGCAGTTGCCTTTCTGGGCTGCAGGCATGCATTGTCACTTCCTCCCACTCCCCATGTGCAGATCACACAGAGCCCTACTTGCTCTGGTTTCAGCAGGTTTGCTAAAACACTGCTCGGTGATTTCCAGCTCATGCTCTGCATTGCATTAGCAGACTCTACTCCAAACAACCAGCTTATTCTGCTTTCCCTCCTGGGAGTCACTCCGTGGGTATATGAGGGTCTCATGGCCAGACAATTTATCACCAAAGTGCAGTATCCCATAACCATGCCAGTGGTAAGTGAAACTATGATACATAACTGTTGTAAAGACTCAGAACTTCATCTCATTACATTGGGTGAGAATCAATTCAAAGACTGTAAGCAATCAACATGTGGCATTGTTCTAATAAATATTCAAAATGACAACCATAAGGCACAGCCAATGCCAGGAAAGCAAATGTCCATACAAATTTTCTGTGGTAAGCACTTTCCACACTTAATATATCCCTAGAGGCTACTGTTGTCATTACTTCATGTTCCAGTTATTTTGAGTTTTTCCACTTCTATATACTTCTTCACTAAATCCCTGTGATTCACTAAAGCCCTATGAACACATCTATCCACTGTACAACTTAAGGGGATGTCTAAGGCATAGGTACACTGCACACTGTAATATGGGAGCAGAATTAGGGGTTCAGTCCTATTAGAGCACCTGCATTTTGCAGAAGAATGTTTCTAGTTGTGTGGGATTTGCAGAAGCATTTTCCACTCTTTTTTCTTCCAGTGATACCTGGGTAATGAATTCTTCTGGCTTTGAAGTACTGGAACTTATTGACCATCTTAATTTTTTACCATCTGTATCAGCAACATTAAGATTTGTAGAAAATTTGCAGCAAAAAGCCATAACATCTCGGGGGATAATATTTCAGCTCTCCTTCACACTTGGGAATAGCAGTAAGTAATGCACTCACACAGAGAAATAAAAGGCTAGTCAGTTATTTAAATATTGAGAATCTTAAGTTGTTTTTCAAAAGTACATCAATTGATATCAATTGTATACAAGGAAACATAGGCTAGAAGTTTAAACATTATGTGAAACTTGTGAGACCTGAAGGAATATCTGCAAATAACATGTCTAGGAACAAAAAATCCAATTAATCTGTAATCAAAGAACGAAAAACTATCTCAGATGGACTTGTCTCCAAGTTTTTTACACAGGTTTCATATAGAAGTCACATATGCACTGGAAGTCACAAAAAGTAATCCTAAAAAAGGAAGATACTATGCATCAAACTTTCTACCTACTTACACAAGTGTGATTCAAGACTTCTCTGCTAAGTCTCTGTGAGTGCAGTGGTGTGGCAGCAGCAGAAACAAGAGCAGATCAAAGCACTGCTTTTTATCCTAAATAGGCATGGTTTGAGTTTACCATGATATGGAGCAAGAGCAGATGTAAATTTGTACCAAGCTTTTTTCCCAGACTCCCTTCCAGAAGAGAGAGAATAGCTATTCTCTTAATTTCACAAATCAGACACTAAAGTCTAAGATGCATTCTCAATGATATATTTGTGCTTAAAATATCTGATACACACACCAAATATAGAATGAGATCACATGCACAAAGAATCTTTTGTGCATGATCCCATGCACAGAGAATTCTGTCACATATAGTATAAATCCTATAAAACGACAAAACTTACAGTCAGCATGGAAAATTTTCTCCTTGCACAAAGATTGTATAAAGAACAGTAGTAATAAGGGCTATAACAATTATAGATGTACGTTTGTATGCCTGGAAAAAAAAAAACTGTAACTTTGCAAAATACTTAAATTTGCAAAAATCAAGGGTAGTCTCAGCAGCCTAGCTCTGAAAGCAGGGGTTTCTGTGGTATCACAAATGCCAAATACTTTAGAAAAGCAAAATTATTTTCTGTAGGTGTCTGAACCAGAAAAATGTTCCTCAAACATTTTTTTGTTTGGATGATCTCCTAGTTCTACCCACACATTGTACTCTTAATCCTGCTGCGCAGCTTAGCTAAGGAGGCCACAGAGATTGCATGACATGGGGTGAACTCCAGAATATGTGGGGAAATATATGAACTTTGCCATACTAGGGATGTGGACTTGGACTTAAAATGAAGTTAGCTATTATTGCTGTGGTACATTTCCTTTTTTCAATCCATCACAACCATTTAAAAGTAGCTTTCTAAAGCTCACAGAATCTCTCCATGTTTGCTATTTTAAAACAGATGCTTCTTTACACAGACTGAAGCAAGACATATTTATGAAAATACATCATTGTACTTGACTTTCTGTCTAAAAGTATCTGTCTGCACAAAGGCAGAAATTCTGCCCCCAACACTGTTTATGACTGGGTGTTCGTGGTTAAGTCAGGATGAAGATTTATCCTCCAGAGCAGTTTGTAAAAGATTTTTCTTTCACACCATGAATGCAACAATCTAGTCAGGTCTAAGGATTTGAATCACAGATATTTGTACCAATAAAACCATGTTCCCCAAAAAAAGACTTTCAGCCTTCATCTGTCATGAAGCATGCCTGCACTGCTCCCTGCAGGCCTGGGTAAGGCAAGTCCTGAAGCAAAGTTTGGCTCTGGACAAAGGTTGGTCAGGACCTTTCATTATTCTCCTGGCCTGGGCAGATGCAACATCTCAATTAGGCACAGGTAGATCAGCAGATGATCTGGAAACCCACTTCAGATCATAAAAAGATGTCATGAGTGATGTCATGAAATGCTTAACACAAAATAAACAGCTCAGTAGATTATGAAGAATCAATCTGGCTTAACTGCTTCAGCCTGTGAATTTGTGCTAAATCAAGCATGTACTTCTTTCTAACTAAGCAAGTACCTAATTGACTTGGATGTTTTTAAATAAACCTGGAGCTTGAAAAAGTTAATGCTGGACTACTCAGACAGCAACCTGAGACCATGAATACCTTATAGACCATGACCATGTCCATTTTAAACCAAAAAGGATCATGACCATGTACATCTTAGATGAGAAAAACTTGTGACCATGAATTGCTTAGCCTTAGACAAGCTCCAAAATGTAAAACATAAAACTATTTTTTTTTCTGTATCCACTGTAGCTAACATAAGGAACAGCAGACTTCAAAAATACCATGAAATATAGTATAGATATCACAAAGTATGTTCTGACTTCAGGGCTACATAAGGCCTAGAATAAGCTAGAGACTTAACTATACAATGCAGGACAAGTTGTGATATTAGCAGACCTCAGTGAAAACAACAACTAAAATACAACTCCACAGGCAACTAATCACACTCTGAAATACTGTCTGTCAATATTTTATTTAAATCCAACCTCTGGGCTACCTAAAACCACAGAACCCCACATCTGGTCCGTAGCAGTCACACTGAGGCTCCTCTGGCCACGCCATGGTAATAAACACCTGAACGTTTGCAGTAGGCACCCATGCCTCCCACCCAGGGTTCCTGCTGCACAGGTCACTGGAGAAACAGGAAGAAAATAACATAAACAAACTCCATTTAATTTTATTACTCCCAGTTGATGTGTGTATTTGGGGTTCAAGCTTATTCTCCTTCCAGGGGTGCTCTGTCTCCAGGATCCCACCAAGTCTTTGAAGCAAGGGGAGACCTTACCTTTTCCTTGTTTTTCCTTTCCCCCATCCCAGTCTGTTAAGTATTACCCCATGACCTTTTACTGATTGGCTTCAATTAAGGGCATGGATTTCCTCTTCCTGAACCAAAGTCAGGTTACAGTGCAAGAATAATAAAGGCAAAACGAATGTGTTGCAGTCATCCATGTACAGTCCCCAGACAGCATTTGGAGTAAAACTTTACTTGGAACTCCCACATTTCAAGAGCCCCAAGATACAAATTTGCTGATTTGGAAATCCCAGTGCTTCTCTGCAGAAAAAAAATTCTGGGTCTTTGTTTTTCTTTTTCTCTTTTTTTTTCTTCTTTTTCATTTTCATTTTTTTAATAAAAAGGCAGTTCTGACAGAGGGGCTATAAGGAAAAACTTACTGGTTTTGCTTAAGCTCAAGCAAAACTGGATAAATCTTGGGCACTTTGATTAATCTGAAGTTTTACAGCATATACCCTGTACCTTTTTATCATAATGAAGGATTAGTTGTATTTCAGTAGTGACAAAAGGACCCAGGTGGGATCAGGGGCCTGCATTAGCTGTCAGCTGCTGAAAAATAAATAAAAATCCTTACTCCTTCACTGAAAATTATTCTTCATAAAGTCTCCCAGTTTCCTTTAATTTATTAAAAATAAAATATATTGTCCTGAAGGGAAAGGTTTCTTTATGAGGAAGAATGAGTTTTATTCTGGGTTCTATTTAATATGAAGTGGTGGCTTTATTTTATTGATGCTGTTGAGATATCGACTTTTCGTTTCATATGAGTTTTTATTTTTCTTTCTTTTTTATTTTTATTTTAGACACATTCCTCCTGGTAGCATGCACCTTGTGGCATGCCAAAGTATTGATCCTTTATAAGAAAAATCTTTGGACCATGGTAATTTGTGCAGAGAAAATGCTCATGCACTGAAATGTATGACTAAAATTTGACGAGGAGATTTAGCTTGTAGCTCTCAAACCAAAACCCTCTCACCTTTTAGGACCAAAAGCCAACTTTTGTGCTTCCCAGCACCACTAGAAGATGTTTGTATATAAAACTGTCTTTTATAAAAATTTTCCTCAGCAAGTCAGCAGCTGCACATAAAGGCTCTCAGTCATTCTTTATTTAAGCACCACTCTCAGTATGCCTTTAATATAAGGAAGGTAGGTTTACAGCATAAAACATCACCATACAGACTTCCTGCAACACTGAAGGTTGACCCAAGCATCACATTTCAGGGCTGAGGGCTAAAGGATTTCATTCATTTTTAAAAGAACATTGCTCCGTCTAACTGGAGGGCAGCAGAGTTTATGTGACTTTCTCAACTTGAAAGGCCTGAGATGTCACAAGCGTCAGTCTGCATCTGACAACTACTGACACAACCAAAACCCTTCATGAAAGCAAATCCAACAAATGATGGTTATTTGGAAAAGTGATTTAACTTAATCTTGCTCCACTGTAAAAATTGGATTACGTCCAAGTTGCTGGGGCTATGGTGGGTTCCACAATCACTCTTTTATGGGGCACAATCAACTTATCAAAAATGATCCTAACTAATTATTTATAATACTTTCAGATGGTGTTGGTTTTCCTGGGGTTTGAAACCCAGCCAACACCTATATTGCTTCCGTCTACCACCAGGCTTCCTCTGCAGAGGGAATTTCATACACTTTTGAATGGAGGAGACAAAGCAGCTTCTCCTGAGCTCAGGAAAGGCCAGTGTGTTTTTAGATCAGTCTGCTTCACTCTAAACATTTCATCCAAGAAAATGTAAAGTCTGTCATGAAATTTATGATGTCCTACTGGACAAATATTTTCCTTTACTTCATAAGGCACCCGCTACTGTAATATAACAAAGTGAAAATTGCTTTCCAGGGAAATGTGTAGAGATTTATCAGAGATACCTCATTTAATCACATTCCAGTAAGCCAGGATCAGTCATTCATCTTTGACAAGTGGAAGGGTGTGGGTTAAATTATAATTTAAGCCATTATCAGGGCTGCTGTTAAAGACTTTTTGACAATGAAGTACCTGCATCATACTCCTAACAGGAAATTATGAAAATATTATATGAGCTTTATGCGCACCTTGTAAGTACTAGAGCAATTGAAAAATTCAGTGACAACAATGTGCTAAATAAGTACAAATCATTCTAGTTCTCAAGGAACATGCATAACTGGGAACTGCTAAACTTCAGCTGTAAAAATATTCTCTCCTGTAACACAGTCAGTCCAATGACCCAGCAAATAACCACACTGAGTAAGAAAGTCAGGGACCCTCTGTAACCTGAAGCTCTCTGCTCAGCAGAGGAGATCCTTGCACTGACACACCAGACCAACAGATGAGGGACAGTTTACACCAACTGGCCAGTCATTCCACGTGCTGGAAGGCTGCAGGATGATCAAATACTGAGATGTCTATGTTAGCTGAGAAAGCACTGTCACGAAGAGCATGGGAGGGAAAGACAGGGGCCATTGCCCTTGAGTGTAAAGGTGGCAGCACTAATTGGCCATGAGGATGGGAGAAGTGTTTTGGTAGGGAAGTAGTCAAGCTTGTTATTAAGTTCAAATCTTTAATAGCTCACTAATTCTTTTGAGTCTGCAGCCTGCTTTGTAATTACTTTTAAAATCTCTATGCTTCTCTGCCTATTAGAGCAAGACCAACCTGCCAGGGCCACTCTCCCCAGCACACAAACAAGATCAGCAGTTTTATCAGTTCCCTCTGTGAGACAGAATTCAAAAAGAGCAAGGCTGGTTCATTGGTTCAGAGGACAAGCATCACAGCTTGATTTCCTCCTACAGTGGGAAACTCTCTCCCTTCCAAATCCAAGGCAGCCTCATCCTTAAGGCCTGTGTAAGGAGAGTGTCTGGACAGGGCACTGCCTCCAACCCTTCCTGGGCATTGCTTGGACAATGCTAAAGGCACCAGCCAAAGCTGTCCTGGGGGGAATGTGAGCAGGCAGAAAAGATGGTCCCAATGAGACCTCACACCCCAGCCTGGGAGAGGCACAGAGATGAACTCCTGAGCTCTGGGATGCACCTTTGCTTCCCAGCCCGAGGAACAAAGCAGGTCAGTGCTCTAAGCCTATGCAGATCAGGAGCTCTCAGCCCTCCCAGGTGCGTCTGCTCCAGCACATCCAGCAGCTCTGGCACCTTTTGGGGGTGTTGAAGGATCAACACAGCCCTGGACACGTTAGAGGACCTGGAGTGCCACCTTCTGGCACCGTGTCCCTGCACATCCCCGGCATGAGCGTGAATGCAGCCAGATATGGGGGACACACACACACACACACGCCCCTAGTAACATCCCCATCAGCCTCCTGCCCCTCTGCCGGCCCTGTCTGGGTGCAAAGTCACTCTCTAACCCAAGGACATGCAGAGTGGAATGGAGAACAGCTCTCAGACACTCCAGCTCCAGAGAACGAGCTTGCCTTGTCAGCTCAGGTTCACACCCTTGACAAAGGTGTCAGAGCAAGAAACTTTGCAATAAACTACAGACATTTTCCCATCAAAGAAACACAAACAGGACCCAAACCTCAAAACTATGAAAAGGAGTGAAGAACAACCATTCAAAATATTCAGGCCTTTCCCCGAATTTCACAGAAAATTGGCATAATTCCATCTTTTTCCAGTTACTAAAAGTGCAAGGCAATAGATGCTCTTTGCACATAATCCATTTGTGGAAAATAATCTCTGAGGCACAGCTTAGTGCTCTGTGTGAGCTCCTCAGCAACACATAACAGGAGCATTGACAGCTTCCCACAATATGTAGTCATCTCCCTAGTAACGTTTCAGCCAGCTATGATGCCAGCAACCTATGTTTAACATAAGGTGATTGGTTTGTACTACACACAGTTCCTGAGAGAACAGGGGGAAATGCACCACAGAGAAAGATGAGCAATGGCAAACAAAAGAGCAAATCCTTATGAACATTTCCTGAAACTCTCCCTTCATGTTCCCACCACTGATCCAGGGGGAGCAAGCCAGATGCAAAGTGGCATGTACAGTTTCAGCTGTCTGATGCGAAGAATTTTATGCCAACATCAAGATATTTAATATGATGATTTTTATCTACTAGTCGAACAATTGGCTGTCTGTGCAGTGATGTGTCCTTCCCCTTCTCCCAAGCTGTGTGTGCAGACTGAACTCTGAAGCCATAGACTTTGCTTCCTGCCACATTCAGGGAGTTCAGATCTATAGCAGAACTTGCTAAGGTTCACAGGAACCTGTTACTGGAACTTTCTGCCACATCTGATGGACAGAGAGGATGGCTAATACAAGAGAGGACAGTTGATGGAGATTCTGCCTTTGCTCCTGAAGGGACCCAGCTCAGCCCCCAGCTCTCCTACAAGTGCATTAAGCTGGACAAGTCACTGAGGGTGGCATTTGTCTGCCCTTGTGTAGGAGAGCCAGGTATGTTCTTGGTAGGCTCAAAGCTGAAATGGTGATGCCCATGGTGGTGTACAAAGTGAACTTGCCTCTTCTCACCACTGGCTGCTGGGACAACCCACACAGCCAGGATTGAAGAGGATTGAAGGATGGAGCATCTCTCCTGTGGGGAAAGGCTGAGTTAGGGCTGCTCAGCCTGGAGAAGAGAAGGCTCCCAAAAGACCTTACTGCCTGGTTTGTAAGTCAGACAGGGACAGACCTTTTTGCAGGACCTGTTGCAATAGGACAAGAGGTAATGATTTTAAAATAAAAAGGGTCAATTTAGATTAGATATAAGGAAGAAAGTGGTTTGTTTTTTTTTTTTTTAAGTGAAGGTCATAAAACATTGAAACAGATTGCCCAAGAAGGTGGTGAGTGCCTCATCCCTGAAAATATCCAGTCAGGCTGGATAGGACTCTGAGCAACATTATCTGGCTAAAGACATCCCTGCTTATTGAAGGGAGGCTGGACTAGATGGCCTTTAAAGGTCTCTTCCAACCCAAACTATTTTATGAATCTATGATCATATGGCAGGCCACCCCACTTGTGGCTATCTACAAAAGGGTGAGGTGAATATCACCTTATGTATCCATTCTGCATCTCTCCTGGGTGAAGAATCATCCTTTCTTTTATCTTTTCTAGCTGATTATAGACTTAGTGGCAGCCAGAAGGGTCTTCAAGCACACACACAGATAGAGAGGCACCCACAGGGGTGGAACACAGACAGAAAATTAATAACCATGGGCTTGCCCTTAACTTGCAGGCTTTAGTCACAGCCCTTCAATACAGCTGGTTAGCACGAGTAAACTTGCAAGTGCCATGTAAGATGCTGGGCTTGACAAAGCCTAAGCTTTGTATTTGTAGATGTTAACTTGTGGACACTAAATATCCTCCATTAATTTGCAGGAACTGATAAGAACAGCCAGAGACATCTGATAAAGTCTGTGAAGTATCTTACATCTTCATTCCATTTATGAAAACAGGAAAACTGCTACCTCTACCCTAGCATACCATCCCACTTCCAGACCTTCTCTAGAAAAGGCATGCTTATAAAAATACTCAACCATGAAGTTGTCATCATCATATCTTGCCATTGTGAAAAGACAGAAATCTTCACTTAAGGCCCAAAACTGCCAAATGCTGATGGCCTTCACATCTCACTGACAGCAGGTCATACTTTGGAGAAATGGCTAAAACTTACAGTGGTACCATGAAATACCCCCCCACTGCCTCACGCTTGCATCTTTTCAATGCCTGCATCTTTATTCAGCCCCTGACAACCTTCCTCTGCTCCCAGCAGAGTAACCAGTTTTCTGTGGGCTGTGTCTGGCTTTAGCAGACAGCCCTTAAAAATTTAACAGCCAGCTACTGACACAATTTGGATGGCCCTGTCCACAAAATGAAGAGTGCTCTTTTTCCCTTGTCCACTTACATCAGTTGGTCTAATACCAGACATTGCCTGTCCTTGCAGCTGAAAGAGAGCTAGTCATCATAAAATATTATTAATTTTAATAATTGGCTCCAGACTTTTACCCATATTTCTTACCCAGCAATAAAAGTTCACAAGATTTCAGCAGCATGTCTAATTACCAGCAATGTAAAGAGCATCTTTTTCTTGGTAGGTTGAGTCACTGCCCCTATGTTTTATACTGCAAGCAACTATGCAAACACTAGCCCACCCTAGAGAAATTTGGGGAGTATTGGAAAACTCACAGCCTTTCACAGCAGTTCAGCACAATGCTATTTCACTCACCCTTTCCTGTCATTTGATACAGGGTAAATATTCAGTGTTCAGTGGCCTCCACACACACATTTCCACCTGTGTGGCAGACCAGTGCTCACCCGCTGGTTTATAACGTAGAACATGTGGGAATACTGAAGGTCTCAAGAGGTCTGTCTTACACTTCCTGTTCTTTATTTACCTTGCTGTGTTCAGTTTGTTTTTCCATTTATATTTAGCACAGATAAAAGCAGGGCAACCAAGCTCATATGTCTTAGTGAAATAATGGGAAGAGCTGAACACAAAAGCCATCAAAAGGCAGGATAAGGCACCTCCACCACCCAAACAAAGGACAAAACTTTAAGCCAGCTTTGAACCAGAATGCATACAACCAAGTGTTTTTTTCCAAGCCTGCATAAGCAGGTGAAAATCTCTCACGCATTCTCTCCTCACAGGTTGAATAGGTTTGTTATTTTCAGTCGAAGTGTTGGGGAACTGCATGATTAGGAGACTGCTTTGATCACACCATGCAAAATCCTGCTCTCAGAGCTGGGCAATTACAGACTGCCCCTTGCAGAGGAGTTGAGGCAAAGCTACCTGCAAGCCCCTCAAATGTTCATTCAGAGCCAGAATCAGTACTAGCTCCAGTTCAGTTTGTCCCAATGAACTATGACGGGACTATTAAAGGGCCTTTGTCTGCGTTTGCATAATCCGTGTGCTCATTATTTCACAACTCTATCCACATGTAAAGCCTTCCACCATGCTCTGGCTCCTCCACACTACAAGCACTGGCCCACAGATGGTGAACAGACTTGGAATGATAATGCCAAAAGTTTTGAAAAGAATCACAACAAAGCCTGGACCTATATGTTCAAAAAGCACATCAATGGGTCAGCAAAGCCCTATGCATAGTCAGCTGAACACATGCACCAGGCTCACTGAGACACTTGTAAATATGATAAATATCTAAAACTCTAAAATAGGGAGGGAAAAAAAAGACCACATAAAACAAATGTACAGTCCAGCTAACTCTTTAGAAAAGCTCAACAAACCCTTGAATAATTGTAAAAAATAGAGTGAGGGAGTAGAATGAAAAGCATTTCTTAATTCAAAAATGCAGTTGTTAGAGACACCACCTTAATGCTCCCAGGCACTGTCCACCAGACAAACAAAACAAGATGACAATGTTTTATTTACTTCCACTATTGCACCAATGAATCTTTGGAATCATATGTTCATTTTCCAAAAATAAGCACAGTGGTCTGGCAGCACTTCGAGACTGAAATCATAAATGTCAATGTAAACATATATTTGTAAATGGGTGATAGGTAAGAGACACTTATTTCAGGGACCTTATGCATGAGGATCCATCAGGACTTGGTTTCATCTTGTGACACTGCAGGTCTCTCTCATGGTCATAAATCACTCTGCAACAGCTCAGCCAACCTGCCCAATGAAAGCAAAGCTGGGCTGGCAGTGAGACTCTGCAGGATGGACCAAAGCCTGGGGCTGCCACAAGACCCTGGTTTACCAAACTCCAGCCCAACATTCTCCTGGGCATGTGCAGGAGTGGGTGTGACCATGACAGGGACGGATCCAAGATGCCATCATACATCACAGAAACCACAACAAGGCCTGCTGATCAGGAGTGGGGACAACAGCCACCACAGCAATGTTTACTCTGGTGCATAGTATGTTGTAATGTACTTCTACCACAACAAAAATCAATTGTGTGTTTTTACAGTGCATTTTTGTGTACTGACAACCAGCCATAACCATCCTGTGAACAGCTTCTTATCTAGTTACTATTTCAGCAGATAAGACCAGGAGTTCGGGACTTTAAGAGAGTGGTTTTGATAGACAAAGCACAGAGTGGACACTAACTGAAAAAATATCATGAGAAACTGGTAGCCAAACATGGCACAGGAAGGGATGTGACAGACCCAGGCAGCAGTGACAGGGAGGGTGAACTACAATGGTAACACTCTAGAATGAATCCCAGAATCAGCTATGCACACAGCACAGTGACTTTCCTTCACCTCTCTCTCTTTTTCAAAGGAAATTAATGCCTTCCAAGAGAATGCTTATTTCCAACAAATAACCTCAGGATTTCTCCACAGGCCAGAATTAGCCACTAACTATTTCCTGAGGCTATCTAGAATTACTGACCAAAAATAAAGTGAATAAGAAGAGGTTCCAAGTAAAAAGAAGGGTGAGCACCACTAAGACACTAAATATCCCTAGAATACCAAGTTGTGTAGATGCAATGCTTTACAAGAAAGCCCTTACAACCTAAAGAAAACTCTACCATTTAAAGAAAGAGGGACTCATAGCAGCAATGATTCTACTCTGCCCCACAAGTTCCTATGACAATTTCTACCCATTAGGGCCTGTGCATCCAGGGACAGATTTGTCCACTAATTTCAGTTTCTCTTTGAGTTTTTCTTTGCCGAAATGCTTTGCCAAAAGCATTCTGCTTTTGGTTATTTTCACACCCAAAGACACAATCCACCAGCAGTGTCCTGGAAGGTTTATTGGTTGAGTATTTAGTGTAAGGTCATTCCTGCCCCAGCTGTCACCAGAGGTAATTTTGTGGTGTTTCATGAATGGAGCAGAATGGGGCTTTTTACAAGGTGTGCATTGGCTTTTCATTGAACCCTGACTGAAGGATCCCTTTACTGGGGCAAGGGGAAAATGTGCTAAACCCTAGAGGACTGTGGTAACTCACAGATCTGGCTGTGCCTTCTGTGGAAGGTAAAGGGCAACCAAGAGCTTTTTGTGCTGGCCATAGATCCCAGAGCTCTCAGATCTCCCCATACTGCTGCCCTGTCCTGAGGCACAGCACATCAAATATGTGCACTGCCATGAGAAAGTAGGCATTTGGGAGGATTCATTCCTTTAACTCTCCTCATTTTCTGGGGGAAGAAACAACTTGGAATGACTCTTTCAGGTCAGCCCCATCAGTTTTTCTGTGTCCAGAAAACCTCTACCAAGGAGCATGGCCAAGTAAGAGTCAGCAGTTGATGTGATGAGGACCACGAGTGCCCACTGGCAATGCACATGGCAAGATCCTTGTACACCTGCTCTGGTCCTGGGCTCAATTGTCTAACTCCAGCAAATCCAGTCCAAGTGAAAATCCCATGCTCACAGCATCATCCAGCAGCAGCCACTTGTCTGGGATTGCATTTCACTCCTGGGTTCTGTGTGTTTGCTGTGAGATGCAGTCATGATTGCAGAAGTGACCAGAGAAAAGGCTTTGTGTGCCACCAACAGAAATGATTTTCAGGAAAGTGTTGTCTCATCCACATCACATCCCAGCGTGAGCACACAGCAAGGAGCAATTCTGCCTGTGCTGCAGGTCTCTGCTTGTGAACCAGGACTGGCGCAGCAATTGCTCAGGGGGCTCCATACATGGAGTGGAGCACAGGGCCGTGGGGACTCGCTTTGAACCCCTGAGTCACGCTACACTTGGCTCAAGTCAATGACTCACTCCAGTGAATGCTAAACTCATTCATGATTTCTTTTTCTTAAACAACAAAAGTAACATTTTATGTGCCCAGAAAGGGTAATAAAATGTAATGGACACTCTTGTGAGCCTAAATCAAAACCCAGTGAAGGCAATGGAAGGAGTTCTGTGGCTTACACACACACTTTCAATCATGCTGCTTTCAGTTTTTCTTCAAGAGACCTTTCCATTTAGCAGTGAGGAAAGATCTTTTTTTTTATAGCACTTATGTTCACCTCTCTTTGAAGCAGTCCCATTTGCCACAGTGTTCTTTAGAGCAAGAAGCAAAAAAAATAAAAAAAGATTGATTTCTTCTTTTAGTCTTAATGTAGAATGCAGTAATATCTTAACTGTGGGCTTCAAAATACTGTACTAGCATCACCAAGAGGTCTGAGGGGAAAAAATCAGATCCAAACCTGTGGGAGGTAAAGATTATCCAAGGCCTGGAAGGAAGAGGAAGAGTCTTTATCTTAATGACAAAATTCTCTTCCAATCAGTAATGTTTACATATTATTAAGCATAGGACATTTTTACCTTCTTTTGGGATGTCACATTGCAAAAAAAAATATCCCAGAGAATTAGAAAAAAAGAAACATTAAAGGCTCATGACTACAGTCAGGTACCGCTGAGTTATTCAAGTAATTGTTGTTTATACCCGTTGTTAAAGCTGTTAGTAAGCACTTGGGGGCAAAGCTTCCCTTACTGTAAATAGGAAAGTTGTGCAGCAGTCCAAGATGTCCCTGACTAACACTTATTTTTCAGATATGCCTCAGCTAAGCTACTTGAATAGAAAAATATAACTTTTCAGACAACCTATGCATTAAAAAAATCTCTTTTTATGCACACCATTTCTAAAAGGAATGAGGTACGTAAATGTGTGAGAAAGAAAACCCCACAACATTAAGACATACGTTCTTGAATTTGGAAAGGAACTACTGAATTTGTAATTGAGCAGTACTGGATGCTACCACCACACTTCTCTGTTCAGATTCATCTTGCTGCAATCCAGGTCCTTTCAGTCAGGGCTGGAATTTCACAAAGACTTCTGCAAGGGTATGAGGAAGTCACTAATTTTTAACAAAGTATAATGATGGGGAGGTGCCTGCAGCCTGCTTCTCAGCCAGCAGGATGGAGTAAGGGATTCCCTTCCAAAATGCAACTCAGACAGAACCTCAGTCATTTACATACCTACTCCAGAATGGCTCTTACTCACAAGTTGCACACAGGTTACAGCTCCCTCCTTCAGCTCTGAAAGAGCATAGTGTTGGTTAGGTCCCCCTGACTTCATATTAACTACTCTTTAAGCTATATTCCTTATTCATCTAGGTCAAGGCAGTGCTGGATTAACAACTTTATAATTAAAATGTAACATCATTATACATAATTAAAGTCAACCCCAGCATCTGTCCCAGCTTTGAATCCATGACTTTGGCTGGCAGCCTTAAAAAGGATTATTCCCTTTTCTTTGGGAGATGCCCCTCTTTTTTTTCTTTCTTTAAAGCTGGGTTTTATCAGGGCAGCTTTCCAGTCTGCATAGCTTCCCTTCCAGACTTTTTCAAAACAGCCCTTTAGTCCCTTGCTCTGTGGTTTCTTTCACATTTAAGACAAGCACTGTTCTAAAACCCACATGTCAGAATTTGGGATTAAAAATAGCCATTGCAGACTGGTTAGCATGAAGCGGCCATTCATGGCACACAATAGCCACAGCCACAGCCGTGCCAGCTCCAGCACAGCCCCAGCCATGGGCACAGCCCTAGGCCACTGCCTTTCCCAGGCAGCCTCAGCCCTTCTGTCTCCCCCCATCTGACAGCCTTGCAAAGCTCCCAGAGAACGCTGGCTCTTCCAGGGCAGAGCCACAGCA
Organism: Camarhynchus parvulus; assembly: GCF_901933205.1. NCBI lineage: Eukaryota > Metazoa > Chordata > Aves > Passeriformes > Thraupidae > Camarhynchus > Camarhynchus parvulus. Next base: position 139,553,332 of record NC_044572.1, read on the forward strand.
CTCAGAAACCTCAGCAAGTCTCGTGTTCAGTAACCACAAGCAACTTTCTAGGATAAGTTCCTCAAGCCAGCATTAAACACTGATTTGTAATGTGCATAATATGATAATATAGCATATTTCACAAGATCCCTGTGAAACTCTGCAACGTGTCATTACATATGAATAGTTCTGGCAAATTTAGAGGAACATCTATAATTACTAAAAATCTGATATGTAAAAGAACAGAAGTCCTTCTTCCCAATTGCCATAAATACTAGTTTGAGGTTGGAGAGCGTTTTACACACCTTAAACCCTTCCATTTTCTCACATGATTGTTTCAAAGTAAAGGTTTTCCTATTTATGCTTCACGACATATGCACATCCCATGTCTATAGTTATGCCTCTTTTATATACTTCTCAATCCCATCCCCGGCCAGGTCTCACCCCCTCCACCTCATTGCCTCTCCCACCTTATGCAGGCTCTTCTCCCTGCTTCAAAAGCCATTAGCACTTAGTAAACCTTAGTCTCCCAACCTGACATTCTGTTGCCATGATTTGCAAAGTTTAGCACAGGTATATCCCTCTGTCCAACCACAATAAAATAATTTTAGAGTCATTTTACACATGAGCAAAAGGAACAGCAAAAACTTCAGCTGGGCTAAAAGATGAAGCTGGAAAAGCTTCCAGTCCTTCCATTGGCAGGGCCTTACTGCTGGCTTCAGTAAGTGCACGATCAAAACCTAGCTCCAAAGCAGGTTCCTAGCCCAGCTTTCCTGTCAAAGCACAGCTACTGCTAATGCCAGGTCGGGTGTGCTACAGCTGCAAAACCTCCACAGATGGTGCTCCCTCCCTGGGTCCCTGCTGCACTGCTGTGCTGCTGAACCTGTGTTTGGCTCATAACCACTGTGAACTCCCACAAAGGCTGTGTTGGGCATTCCTCGTGCTGTATCAGAGAGCAGCTTGGCTCTGTCATCCCTGTAGCTCCTCCTGGAGCAGCTGTGGTCTGCTGGCCGATCACCCTGAAGCCACCACTGCATCAAATAAGCTCAGTCCATGGGTCCCAGCCTCTCCTCAAAGCCTCTGACCACCCTGGGAGCTCTGCTCTGGAGCCTCTCCAGTTCATCCGAATCCCTCTTGAGCTGAGGAGCCCACAGCTCTGTGTCCAGTGCTGAACAAATGGGAACATGGATTCTCCTTGATCTTCTGGTCACACTACCACTGATGGAGCCAAGTGGGCAGCTTGCCTTGTTCCAGTGTGTCATTTTGCCTGGTATACTCCATGGGGAGTCCATCACAGCCTCGTGTCCTTTCTCACAGGGTGGCTTTCAGACCGTCAGCTCAACTGGTGCAGGGGATCATCATGTGCAGAGTTTCTACTCCTCTGGTGAACTTTTTTAAACATGACAATAATTTGCATTCTTCTTGAATCTTTTCCATTAAGCAAATCAATCCCTCCTTCTAACTTTGTGCTATCTCCATACTTTCTAAAATTGCACTCCATTTCCTCATGCAGAGCTCAGAAAATATGACCAGCATCAGGGTCAGTGTGAATCCCCAAGTTGCTTGTGTGAAGTGCTTCGTGTCTTATTAATCATGTCTATGCTTCATGCCTTATTAAGCAAATGGACTCTGACTAAGACCCAGTGAGCCTGGTGATCCATCATGTTTTTCACCCATCCAACAGTTCATTTTCCCAGCTGGAAACAGGTAGATCCTGTTTTCCCTCTGTTCCATTCTCTCTAAAAATCTTCTTTCAGGCAGTGCAAAAACAGATTTTAGTAATGTGATACTATTCATTTTAGTCAAAATTACTAGTTCCATGAGCCCAGAACTGAAAAAAAAATTAAAGATAAGAGCATGGTGAAAATTGATGCCTTTTTCACTATATTAAGTTGCATCCACTGAGATTGTCTTGGTTTGAGTAAAGCTAGGAAACATCTTTTGCATTGCACAGAGAGGAGGGAGTTGGCAGCACAGAGACTGAGAAGAGCCAATCCCCCTGCTCCCCCAGGCTACACAACAGCAGCTCCATATGGCTCCAAGCCATCAGGCACAAAGCACCATACACAGCCTGGCAGAAGTCAAACCTCTTGGAGGAGGTGACAGGCAGGATCCTGTCAGAGACCCACCACTCCATTACAGAGCAAAACTGGCTTCCAGCTGGCTTCTAGGGAGAGCTGGCTTTATCTCCCTTCAGTTGAGCAATTTTCTGATTTAATTGTTGAAATCTTTGCCCCTCATTTTGAACTAATAGCTCTGTTCACTCTACTTTTACAATGAAATAATAAACTTCTGGGGGAAAAGGCAAGCATTTAAATCTCGACTGCACAAAACACAAAAATAAAATAACAGTGTGTGACTGTTCCTTAGTGGCTTTTAAATTCTCAGGAAATGAGCTGTCCATGTGCAGGTAAGGTAGGGGGTTTTGATGATTTCTTGTGAATCAGATGACACACGAGGGAAGCAAGGGAAAGGGAGAAAAATACTCTTGTAATCTGTTCTCAAACAAATTGTTGAAATGTGCTCCTGCTGAAGCCAAATATTTTACAATTTAAATGACTGGGCACAAATCTGGTTCCAGTGAGAACTGACAACATGTGAACCCCTGAGGGCTAAAACACAGTGGACAGTACCAAGAACCAGCACTGGATCTCTCCCACAGCCACAATCCAGGTGAGAATAAATGAGTCAAGTCAGAGACTCGTGAGACTCTGTACCTTCTGCTCACACAAACAAGCCTTCAAAAATCAAATTCCAAAAAGGCAACTAGTCCTAGAGGATACCAGTCACCAAAGCAAAAAGATCAAATTCAGAACACTTGTCTTTCTCTGCAATGACAAGGGACATTGAACCCACTCCATGATAGTTAGGTGGCCTTGACACACCGTAGATACTAAAAATATTAAATTGATATCCAAATATTATAAAAGAATTTCAAAAAACCCCAGACAATTCATTTAAGGGTCTGGCTGCTAACCTTCCACATGAGAAAAAGAAATTTTCCAGGGTCGAGGCCACTTCCCATAGGACTTGTGGACTCTGCAGGTGACTTCACTGACCTGGGGGATCTGGGAGGGAGGAACCCTCACCCTTCTGCAGTAGTGGCTGAGCATCCTCTGTGCTCACATGGACCAGAACTCCCAAAGGCAGCAGCTGTGGAGGGACCCAGGACCATCATGAGCCAAACTGTGGGTCCCCAAGCACCCTCCATCCCGTGCTGGGCACTCACAACATGCACAGGCATGAAAAATCATGTAAAATGATACCTGGACCAGCAAATGGCACTACATTAACTTGTGACCTGCAGGTTGCAGCTCAGTCCAGATCGTCTTTGTTGGTCAACATTGCATTGCACATGCCTGGACAGTAGTAGAAGCTCACAGATATGAAATATTAAAAACAAGAAAACATTTTTTGCTTGATTTCTCTTCAGATAAATAACCTAGGTACAATGGAAATGCATTCAGTGATGAATCCCACAATTCTTTCTCAGGCCACCAGAAGTCACTGGGAATTTTCTCTGGTTTAATTTCCTTTCCTCCTCCTCCAGTACATTATTAGAGTCTGTTTTTCTAGAAATAACCATTCATTTAATTTTTATTCATGCCTATCTGTGAGCACAAAGATACAGAGAACAGTTCATGAGAAGACGTGAATACTAAAATCAGATTCAATTCCTCTGGTGTGGCTTCAGAAGTGAAAAATCAAAGCCTCCATTTGGGAAATTTTCATGGTGAATATTGTTATAGTAAATGATTAAGTGGTGGAGTGGTTACTTGATACCTATGGAGACAGAATCCATCTGTCAGATTACCTGTGAAAATGGTGGACTTTTTAATATATAAATGTGTCTTCATGGGCACTGAGCTTCAAACATCCCCAAAGCGCAATAACTATGTGATTTATGGCAGCACAGAGCTGTTAGCAGGGGAGACTTTGTTGACATTTGAGATCAGCTGTGCAAAGAAAAGTTCTTCTAACATGAAATGAAATTAGTGTTAAAAAGACATGCCAAAACTGAGAGAATGTACAATTCTTACAATCCTACCTGATCTTCTACTGTGTGAAAGAGACTTTAAAGATTATGACAGAAATTTCCCTGAGAGAAATAATTTGATTTGTTCTGTAAATCTGCTCACTTGATCCATAATCCCTCAGATATCTCTCAGTTGAGGGACCTCCCAGAGGCAGCACTGTGCTTTTGTTTGCCCTGCTGTTTGAACTGACAGCCCAATTGAGAGTTAGTACTAAAATGGTAACAAGAAGATCTTATTTCCACTCTAACAGAAAAGTGTTTCACCATATGATAAGAATAAAAGAATAGAAATATCACAGGCTTGTTAAACCTTTTGTAAAAGGGCCTACTTTAAAAAAAATGGTTTGTAATTCCCTTAAACCCTTCTGCAGTCCTGTAGTAGAGACACAATAATTTTTAATCTTTCCAGGGAGTGCAACTCTCCAGAAAAAAAAATCACAGACCATTACACTCAAATCAGCTTTCCTTTTTCTTCACAACACTGACTTGTGTTTGGACATTGCTCTGCTGTTTGCTGAAGGGGAGGGCACCACAAAGGCAACAGAAAGCTGATGATATTTTTATTGGCTCACTCAGCACAAAATGACAAGCAGAGAGTTTACCCTCTTGATGGTTGATACTGGTATGAAAAATGACCTTTTTCAATTAAAATAATTTGGCATCAGTCAGTGCCATGCAGATAACACAATGCAGGAAAGAGCCTTCCTCAGATGTCAGTGCGTTCCCCAGATGCTGCCAGTGTGCCCCAGCTCTGCCCAAGTGGTGGCCCTGATTGTTTTCTGTAGGAAAGTGTCAGTCAGGACAAATGTCTGTAGGACTCTGCAAGAAAACATGCCAAAATAAAAAAAAGTTTGACTATCACAGTGTCACAGCCAAACTAGGTGTTCCAAAGGAGTCCAATAGCAATCATTTCTTCTTTTTGTTTTTAGCAATATTGAAGATAGGTCATTGGCCTAGATACCAATCACAGAGGCAATACCACCATTTCTGGTTGGACCAGCCTTGGCCAGCAGCACATCCACCTTTGGGCCATCAGGGATTGGCTCTGCTGGACATGGTGGAAGCTTCCAGCACCTTCTCACAGAAACCACCTCTGTGTGCCCCCCCTACACCCCTCCCCCCCCGCAAAAAAATAAAAAAACAAACAGGCCAGGGAAACCCAAACCAAATGCATTGGCACAGAAAACATTATGAGATCCTCCCAGAAGAGAAGCAGCATGATTTCCTCTAAGTGACAATCAGAAATGCATTATTAGATTCAGAATACTACATCCAGTTGCTGCTGTCTCTGGGTTATGTGCAGACAGTTTTCAACCTGTATTACTCATATTTTAGTGCCTGACCTCCCAACAGCTGCCTTCCCAGAACCTTTGGTTATCTCACACTAGAGGCATTTAAGACCACCACTGGTGGTGAGATAAAGTAAAGGTTATACGATTTCAGGCTTGCTGCTGCCTGGAAATGCTGTCATTGGTGGCATGAATGAAATCTTCTCCAAGGAGTATGGAACAAGCTCCAGAGCTGCTTGTTCACCCTTTTCCTCTTAGTGCTGGCCAAGTTCTTCATACAACTGCCCTGTTTTCCTCTGGTGGACACCTGGCTCTTGCCTCTCATGGACACCTGGCTCTTGCCAGCTCCAAGTGAGCTCACCTGTTCCCGGGGGAGGAGAGCCAGCAGGGCTACTCATGTTTCTGGATAGCTGAATTTTAGCTGTAAATATGAAAAAAGCACCCACCTGACTCTCACTTAAATTTCCTTCCAACTATTTGAAAAGCTTATTAACCATCCTGAGAGGCCTGTGTTGAAACAAAATTTTGCAAAAGCCACACTTTTTTAAAAAGGCAGGTTTTCACTGTGTATTCACTAATAATAACTTCCTCACCTGGGTATTTTACAGCAAAGACTTATTACACTGTGTTTCTTGAAGGCTTTCCTGCCTTTATGCAACTTTCACAAGTGAGCAGACAGATCTGCTCTTGTGAGTGGTGTCAACAGTTTGCAGAAGCACTCACTGCATGGGCTCTTCACTAGTACCTGGTTGCCACAGGAAAATGATGCAGAGGTCTTCCCAAAGGAAGATCTGAAAATCACACTGTGTGCAGCATGACCTGAGGCTGTTTCTGTGAGTTTCTTAGGTTTTTACAAGGGAACAAAACCCCATTGTGAAACACAGAGCCTTTCTTACTGCACCCCAACAAAGCCTTCGTTTTGGAACTGCTCCCAGAACTATCTCATCAGGTCTAGAAAGGAAAGGAAACGATGGCTAAACATAACATCCCAGAACTGTATAGCACTGATCTCCTTTCTACAAGCTGGATTTTCCAAGCACATCATGAAACTGCAGGTGGATGTCACGGGGGCCTTGAGGAACTACTGATCTGGATGCCATTAACACTGTCCTGGGAGGCCCCCTCAGCTGAGGGGCAGCACACCCAGGCATTCTGCATCCACACCAATCTCAGCCTTTCTACCACAGCTGTCTGGAAAAAAAAAATAGGCAGAGGTAAAATAATCTTTCTTGGCATAGGAAAATTACTGCAAAATCATCTGGCAGATAAAAATAAGTAAAACTTCATCTGAGGCATGCAGCAAAGCCTAACTTGCAACAAAAGGGAAGAGAATGAAGTATCTGAATTTAAAATAATCTTGTGTGGAAACTCTTCTTCCAACAGAAAGTTTTGAACAGTAGCAGGCAGATTATGGACAAAAATATTAGGAAGGAAGCTTATACCACTGAGCTAAAGCAAAGAATGCAAAAGGAAGTGACTTCATTTTATATTAAATTTTATATTAAATTTTATCATTAATTGAATAGCTTAAAATGTTTTGCTCATTTTCCAAATGCATGTTTTTCCTTTTATATACAAGAAAGGGAAAGTTGGGGAAATTTGTGCTTGGAACATGGCCTGGTAAGGGATGTGATGGTCATCTGTGCTCACAGAGCTTATCTTACAGTTTGGACAGCCCATTAAACAATTATGTCTCCTGAGTTTTACCAAGAGCTGCTGGAAATCACAGAGGGTTTTTTCTAGAGTTGCTGGGATAAATTTATTAATATATTTTTAAATAACATAGTCCTTATGACCTGAATTAGAGCAATTCTGTACAAGAAAGGAAGGAATATAATGTATTTTTTTCTCTTATTAGTATAGCTTTTTCACAACCAGAGTGCATTCATCTCACCTTAGAAGAGACAGCTAACTTTTAGACCTCTGAAGTTGGATGAGACATTGAAAGTGCAATTAATTTTGTCAATAATAACATCTTTGCAGTCAGTAACATGCATCCTTTCTCTTTTTTTGTCCAAGTGAAACCACAGAAGAGAATACAGGGAATATGTCAAGAAATAGTTAGGAAGAAAAAATAGAAGAAAAGGGAAAGAAGAAATTTTAGAAACTCAGGACAGAAAGAACAGCAGCTTCTAAGTCCCAACTAGTTGTGAGGTAGCATGTCTGAAGAAGCAGAAGACAGCCAATGTCCTGGAGACAACCCTGGCGAGCAGTATCTGATGCCAAAACACAAATTTACAAGAGAAGAGTTGGGTAAAGTGTGATTTTGATTGAGAGGAAAGAAATTTTGCCTTGAAGAACGATCAGAGCCAGGATGGCTGGACTAGAGAGGGAAGAGAAGAGTCTGAGAGCAGCAGCAGGAAAGGTTACACAAGTCTTTAGATGAGGGGGAAAGTGCATAATAGAAAGCACATGACAAGAGAGCAGTCCCAAAAGGAGATGAGGTATTAATGAAAATATGAGCATATGTCTCTCTACCTGCTGCACGCAGACAGAATCTGTGTGTGTTTATGATCCTGCATATAGGAATGAACAAAAATGTAAAAGCTGAAGTTCTGAACAAAGAATATAAAGAGAATGTCCAGGTATAATCTACATTTTGAAATGTACATTTCTCTGAATGTCTTCCTTTTTCAGTTTAAAGTTCACCCATTAGCCAGTTTGAATTGATATTTGCAGTATAACCAGCTGTGTTTTATCAATTCAAAAAGGAGGAATCCGTGTTGAACTTTGTGGAGAAGGAAAAGCTATGAGCAAATCATATCACAGGAGTCAAAGAGGGGAAAAAACTCTTTTTTTCTGGCTTTAACAAGACCTAGACATTATGAACACAAAATGTGCACTAAGCATTGTTAGATAGGGGAAAAATGTAAGTAGAGAATGCCTCACTTGTTAATGCTATACAAAGTGTTTAGAAGATGTAATGTGTTATGGACAGATTAGCCCTTTTTGGAAAATACAAGTTATAGAGAAATCTTGTTTGAGTAAATAGCAAATTTGCAGAGCAGCATTTCAGTTGCCTGAAGAATTCTGCTTGGGGAGACATGTCGATACTTCCTTCATTAATTTTGTTTTTCACCTAAAATTGTGAGGATTTGTATTTTTTACATCAGATGAGGTTCACATTCAGTACACAAATTTATCCCCATCCCATGAGGAGGAGAAGCCAGTGGACAATGCTGCAATTGATCTGTAGCACTCATTCCCACTCATGGTAGGAGCACTGTCAGGGGCAGAAGCCAAGTGAAGAGCAGTCCTATGCTGGCAGGGTGTGCAAAGGATGCCATTTAATATCAGTGCATAATTAAGCACAAGTAGAGATTTATTGCTGGCAATGATGGCCAGCAGTATTGCAGATTATTTTGGGGTTTTTTTTTTTGATAAAGGAAATGTTATCCATCATTGTTTCCTTGTCTCACACAGTTCAGACACACTTTTCAACTAAATTAGCCGTAACTGTTGACACAGTCTTCATAAATGCCTCAAACCCTAGGAATTAATCGTGTTCACTGTTGTTCTGATTGACTTGGCAGCTTTCACAGATATTAAAAAAAATGTTCTCATCTTTTCTTATGTTTTTATTTTCATCTGACAGTCTTTTATCCAACCCTTTGCTGGAGTAGGTAGCAGCATTGTATAAAACATTTCAGAAACTACCAGCTCCACCTTAAGAGTCATACAGGTTTTTAATGATTTCTCAGAGTTCAGCATCTCTTAGGGTTAGGAATTCATTCCCATTTTCCAGGAAAAAGATATTCATTATACTTACTTGACCCTTATTTTCATAGCAAAGCTGTTTAGGGGTTTTTATAATCTCCCTTGTGGATTGGCCTCTCCCAATCTTTCAATGTTTCACACTAAAAAGGACAATTTCTTTTAGATTTTTTTAAATCAGATTCCCGTTTACTCAATTATCTTTAGCAATCGCCCTCTACAGCTCAGCTCTGAGTGTCCATGGCCAGAAGTGAACATCCCACCTAAAGGTCTCTTTATCATCTTATGTTGTGATTCTGTGTGTATAACAAGTCAGTTGAAAATATTTCCCCTAATGCCTTTTAGGACAAGTTTCCATTTTGTTTGTTTGTTTGTTTTAGTTTAGCAGATTATCTGTATGTGAGCATCCTATATGTGATGTAAGAAATTCCCTGTAAGAAATTCCCAATTTATTAGAAGAAGTTTCACTTAGTTTGCAAGGACAAAGGTTTGACTTTTGTCTAGTTGAGTAGTTGAGTGTCACTTCTGTAACTCCAGTCTGCCAGGGCACCCAGCTCTTCTCAAAGGTAACAATGTGCCCTGCAGCACTGGACAAACCTCTCAGCTTCAAGAAACTACAAAATGTCACCAGCACATCCTTACTTTTTATCCTCTTGCCATTAACACAAATACATGCACAGTGTCACTGCCTGGACAGTGCCCCTTCTGTGAGTGCTCCTCCTCTCTTGCCTGCTGAGTGCTCACCCACCCCAAAAACCCTCTATTCATCCCTCCATCCTGCAGCATGCCTGTGTTTCCCACATAGATCCCTAAGAAACCTGAAATCTGGGACATTCTGCATTTCTTCTTTTTAGAAAAGGAGCCTATCCATTCACACAGCTGCTACACACCCTGGCAAATCCATTTACACAGCTGCTACTGCAGTTTCTCCCATCCTCTGTATTATCAGAGCTGTAGTTTTTTGGTAGTAAAACTTTTCTTGTTTTCTTTCCCATTGGCTGTTCTACTTTACTTCCTCATCAGTGCCATAGCTGCTTTTGAAAATTTAATCCAAGTAATCATTTAATTTTGGTGTTACATTTTGTATACTTAACAATTGTAAAATTCCAACTGCATAGCAGAGTCATTTCTCTTCCTATGGGACTAAAGAACTTTCTGTATTTGTTTTAATATCCTTTTCTGGTGTGTCTCAGTTAAGTGTGTTTGGCAGTTTGCACTTCATCCCACCCCATTTTGACCTCTGTGACTCCTGATGGCCCTTTTTCTACACTTTGAAATCCCTCTCTCCTCTATTTAAGGCAGTAATTTATCTTACTGAACCTGGAGAGTTTCTCTGTAAGATTTTCCTCGTGGCTTGAATGGAGAATTCTGTCACTTCAACAAAGGAATTTGTGGCCACTCACATCCTGGAATACCTGGGTGCTGCTGTCATCAGAACCACTTGTCCTTCAGCCTACTCCAGACAAATTAGGGTATCTCATAATGCTCAACACAATCCCCAGCAATCTGCATCTCCTTAACACTGTTCCAATATCTACACATACCTCTTGCTATCCCTGATACCCTTCTCTCACCCTTAAGGTCCGGGGTAAGGCTAATTAAAGATGCCTGTCAATCATTATTGATATTTAGGAACCCTAAAGTCAAGCTGCTTTCAAAGGCAGGGTTTGTTCTCTGTTTGCTTTTGCTCCAGTTTAGTACTTGGTCTAGTACCTCCCTCCTCTTTTTTTCCTGTGCTGTCCACATATCTGCTGTATTGTCTCTGCAGTTGTTTCACCTCCTTTCCCTGCAGCCTTTCCTGTGCTACTCCAGTACTGGAAACTTAGGAACATCTGACATTTTTGTAATGCTCACCACACTTAGGCCCAGCATTCACATGCACATGAACAGAATCCTATTTGGAAACAGGGGTTTGATTTTAAATGACCACATGCCAGCCTTTCTCATCATTTTTCCATTCCATTACATCATCTAAAGAAATAATAAGACAGTATTTTAATTCTGTAACAAAACAAATATAAAATATGGTTATTTCACTGAGACAACAAAAAAATATTGTCACTATGGAACACAAGCCAAAACTCATATGAGAAATGTAATTTCCATAATATGCCTACTACTCTTCTCAAAACAAGAAATCCTTCTCCAATACATGAACTGCCACTGTATTTTTACTAAATTCTCTACAAAGCAGCCCAATTCCAAAGTTACCAGAGCAATTTTGATCAGAACAATGGTTTCATCCTTCAATTCCTCTATAGCTAGAGCTGAGAAAATGAGGAATTAAAAAAAAAAAAAGGAAAACATATGAGAGTTACATCATATTTTTAAAGACACAGAAATAATCTCAGTCATATTCTCTGGGTAAATTAACATAGAATTTCCCCTCCTTCTTTAATTTTTCTTCAATTGACACCTCTTCACGATGCTGATTTCACCATCTGGCTGTGGTTTTTTAATCAACTCTTATGTTAAAAACTCAAATCTCAAATTAAAAAAGAACAGGGAGTGGGAGACAGCAGAATAAAGAACTTTAAGAGATTTCTCAAGCAACTACACTTTATTTTTTTTTTCATTGTCTCCTACAGTTTCCCCTGTAGGAAAGGTTTCTCATCTGAACTTTATTATTTCCATAGCCCTACAGGTAAGCACTGCTTTAAAGGGTGCCCATTTCCCCAGAGGCTGCCTGTACCTCCAGGCACTGCTCTTTCTGCTGCTGGGCACCTTCCTACCTCCCACCCAGATTTGCTCAGGCAGGAATGAACCCCAGCCACAGCCACCCACAATCCCTGCCCTTGGCATCCCAAAGGAGATGCTCCTCTGGCCAAGAAGGAACAGCTCCTCACCCTGCTTGATTTTTCCTCCTTCCTTGTGTTTCTCTCTAGAGCAAAGGTAAGTGCCCTTCATCTCCTACAAGCTGAGAAGCAAATCTAAGCAAGACCTGAAGGCAAACTTAAAGGAATTGCATGGAAATAATAAAGTACAGCTGCCATGATTCTTCTGAAAAAATAAATTAAAATAGTTGTAAATGTATTATTCTTACCACTGGGATAACAGTTCCAATAATAGATCTGGGAAACTGGCTGAGGCATTGGAAAAAACTCTTCAGACACAGACCTGGGTAAAAGAGAAACTCACACAGCTACCTGCTCCTAGACACCTTTGTATGAGCATCATGAGCTCCAACAGCAATTGCCAAAGATTTTGGACTTCCTGCCCTGGAAGAATGGCCATTTTTGGTCATGAGGTCTGAGTAGAGCTTCAACAAGGCCTGAATGTTTAAGAAATTTGGCAAGAGTTTCACCTTCAAAGACAGCCCTGAAATTAGTGCAGGGGTTCACTCCTGTCAGCCCCCTTGCCCTTCTTTATGGGCCACAACTGCTCAAACTGCCAAATCCAGCAAGAATAAGGGCAGCCACAGCATGTTCCCATTTCTGTAAGCTCTGGTGGTTACAAGCATCTTGATCAATCAAGGAAAACACTTTAAAAAACATGTACCAAGCACACAAGTAAAAAAAAAAAGTAGGTGTGTAGGAGAATCTTTTGGTACAGAGTGAATATCAGCTGAGTAATGCAGGAACCTTGCACTATATAATATACCCAAAGTCAGAAAATGTAGACATGTACTATAGAAATGTAACTTTGCACTATATAATATACCCAAAGTCATAAAATGTAGGCATCTACCCCTACCAGGTGCAACGTTGAAGAAGTCCTGGGATCATGCAGGATAGAGCTTCAGCTCTTCAGTTCATCAAAGTGATAATTTAATTGCATTAATAAAAACTTCTATCAGGAACAAGAGCAAATGATGAAACTTTCTCAGATGTTTAAGAAATTTCTGATAGCTTAAAGCTTACTAGACAAGCTAGGAAATCAAATACACAGATTTTTCACCAGAAAAGCAAGTAGCTATTGAAAAACAAAACAGAGTTCACTGGATTTTTTCACTGGGAACATTTCCATCATGATTTGTCTTTCCCAAAAGGGATGAGGGAAAATGAGAATGAATTCAGGGAAGTCCTGCAAGCTGTGTTACATGGGGCATTGCTCTAGATCAGCATTATTTTGCCTTCCAAACTTGTAACCTATGAATCTCAAGGAAAAAGTTTAAAAAGACAAGACACTCTCAACAGTCACTGACCTTCTGAAAAACATAGTTATCAACATTTCCAAATAAACAGATCCAGTTGTTCCTTTCTGCTCTGGAAATGTTCATTAAGCTGTTATTTGTTTGTGCAACAAAGAGCCCTAGTGACCTGGAGCTGTTTTGTTTTGCTCTGTGGAGGTCCAGTGGAGACATCAGCTGCAGAAATGCCCCACTCTGACCAAAGCCAGAGAAAATACAACTGGAAAAGCACTGAGCTCATCCATTCTCCCAAGACCCTGGTTGGATTACATCATGTGTGCTCTGTATAAAGGTGACTACAGTAGAGATGTAATAGGGAAAATTGAGAGACTGAACACGGTGACCTAACTCCCAAAGTGTGTCGCCTTCCGTTACCTTTTCTCCTTCACCCTACTGTCAAACTGACTACTTACAAAATCTTTTGTAATCTTCCCCTTCCCATTTTAACATATTTTTATCTGAAACCCACTATGAAGAAATAGTTTTTGACTTACTTATAGGCAGGTTTGTGGCACTTTACCACTGACCACGATGACAAGGCTATAACTTAGACAACCCAGGAAATTGCACATACACACACACAAAATAAAAGAAGATCAATATAATAAATTTTGGAAGGGACATCTGCAGATCATTTAGTCCAGCACCTGGCTGAAGAACAGGGCTAAATTCAAATTTGGATTCAGAGAACTCTCCAGTCATGTTCTGATTATCTCCAGAGGATGGAAAACCCAGAGTCTCTCTAGAACCTACATCTTCCAAAGCCACCATGTATTTTCAGTAACTCCTTCAGGATATGCACATTTCCATCTGACACACCACTTTTTGGGAATCCCTATGTTGGCTTGGCATCAGCTTGTGATCCTCATTAAAATAGCTCCTCAGCCCTTGACCATTTGGCCCACATCACTTCCTGGCTTATTGGAAATCAGGAAGAAAGCTGGACCCCAAATCAGTAGTTTCTGTCTTCAGGCAGGAGGCAGTCACATGTTACTGATTGGATCATAGGTTTTGGAAGTCTTCCATGGAAATCTCACAGCACAGCGGATTGTTCTGGCACCTTACAATCTCAGCCTTTCTGAATCAGTGCTCTAGCTTTCTTCTATCAAATATTTTCCAGAGAAATCTCATTAAAATTTTTATATGATTTCAAAAACTTTACCACATGCATCCCATTTGCACCATGGCACAACCCTTTCTGTCTATACCAATCCCCTCATTAGCTCTGTCCATGAAGCAATTGTGGCAGCCCATAAAGTTTTGGGTAGATTTGGATTGTCTGCTAAGTGGGGTAAAACAGGTTTCTAGTTTGTGCTGCAGACATATTGTGCTTTTTTCACCCTGATGAAAAGTTATGATGATGGTTACAGGAAAATGTAGAGCACTTGGGCAGCTGGAAAACTGAAGATCTGAAAGCGACCTCAATCTTCTGATTTCCTTATTGGAACAAAACTGGAATTAATCAGTTCTAGGACATGATTTTAGCATGATCTTAGCATCAGATTCATGACACTGGCAGTTGGAATATGCCTACCTATTTGATGTGTGAAATAAAACAATGGCCAGGATTTTAAATACAGACACTCAGCACACACACACATCTTGCTTTAGACCTACACATGTAGGTAAAACTCTCTCTTTTTCTTAGGCACTCAAAACCATCAACCCTAAACACAGCTGCTGGGAGGCATTCAGCATTTTTTCATACCTAGTTATTTATTAGCCTAAATTAAAATGTCAGAGCCAAATATTAATCTCCTAATTATGGAAACTTTTGGCTTGTGCCTGTTTCATTTCATTAGTATCTCCACAAAGAAATAAATCAGTCTGACAACTCAAATTTCTGGTTGTTTAAGAATTGGGATACCATCAGGCAACAGGGAAAAACAGTTAGAAAGGAAACCTGCACCCAGGATCATGTGTAGGAAGTCACAGTCAGCTCCAGAACAGTCAAAGACTTTGCATTGTCAGGTAGAGGAAAACACAGCAGTATATTTATTTTCAGAGTACAGGCAGTGAGGAATGGGGCATTCCTTCCAAATTTCCACAAAACTTTGAAAAATATCTTGTTTGTAGAAGTCAGCTGAAGTGCAACTGGTGCCAAAGGGAACCAGCTTTAAAAATCAGTAACGGCTTGATGCCTTACTCCTATGCAAGAGTTCAAGCAGAGAATTAGAGAGGAGAGGGAATGCCAACTGGAAGCAGGAACCTGTCCAAAACATTGCTGGAATTCATTCACTAATTGTTACAGCCCTGGCACCTCCATTAAACTGACAAGTGTTCATTGTCTGAAATAGCCCAGGCTGCAAAAGTCATTATATGATATTGGTTTTATGATATCTTGGAAAAAACAGAATCTCTGCACCAGATGCAGGAAAATATTTATCCTATTATGGAAGTGAAACTATCATATAACACAAGGAAGAGAGAAAATAAAAAGAGAATAAGTAGCTGTTCTCCATATCTTATCTTTTCCTTATCATGTCCTTCCTGGTATTTCTACATTTGTTTTGAGTAAAAGTGGCCTTAAGGTACTTAATTTCACCTGTTCACATTCACTGATGTGCTAAAGAGCTTACTAACTGGATTTCCACCCTAAATCCTTTTGTTCTGTAACAACTCTTCAGGCAGAAGCAGCATCTGCTGCCAGTGCTCTGACACCCTCCAGTCCATACCTGCCACTTTGCTACCCAGGTGCTGCCAAGCAAAAAGACCATGACTGAGTTCCTCAGATTTTATCTGGAACAAATCAGCTGGTGACTTCAGGAATTACAGACAGACAGTGTAATTACACAGCCTTTTCCTTGTTGGAAATTATAATAACAACTTGCACAGAACACTCTAATAAACAAAAATAACCTTTGATCTCAAAAAATCCTCAGGGGTAATTAGACAGCCTGTAGCTAATCTCAAATTGTGTGTGGATGAAAAAGATGCAAGGATCTGGCATAAAGGTGATTGCATGCTAGATCTACAAAGATTTTGGTGATTTAGCAAATTTTATGTAAAGTGTGCCTAACTGTGGGAGATTTCTGGATGTTGTACCCAAAAGGCTGCTTATGCTTCAGCCATGGCATTAATCCTCTGCGAAGAGAAATGTGGAGCCTACAGGTATACAAGGTACCGGTTAGAGCTAGTTCTGCTTCAACACTGACCCCCATGAAATAAAAATGAAATTAAAAAAAACACTGGCAGCAATGGATGGTACATCCATCCCACAAAACCAGATATTCCTGACTGGAAGCATCTCAAGGAGTACCTCTCTCCCCATTTCTTCTACGTTTACAATGGTGCCCCCTCCAGCAGGATTGGCACCTGAAAATATCAAACTAATTCAAATCACCAAGCAGGAGCCAAAAGGAGCAATTTTCTTTCCATTGCAGAGGTATCCAAGCAGCAAGCAAAACCACCTGGCTCCATACCAGTTCATGCTCTTGGACAGCTCTCCAGACTCCATTTCCTACTCCTTTCATGTGCACACAGTAGCCAGAATTTGTCACCTTGCAGGCATGTAATAGTTACCCATTCTCACAACACCTTCTTGTGAATGTTTTTCATTTGTTCTTTTACAATCCAATAGGTCTACACAATATGGTCAAAACCAGGGGCTTCTTCAGAAGTTTTCTCTGGGAAAAAAAATAAAAGAAAGAAAAAGAAAAAAGGAAGAAAGCAATGAGTTATGGTTATTAAAATAAGATGTAGTACTGTCTTCCAGACAGTCTCTGGCTTTGTTATTTCAGGCACTCAGCCAACAGAGAGGAGGAAAAGCAATGAGGAAATCTGCAGAGTGCAAAGTCTAATTTGAAGAATAATTATTATCATTACATTGTGAGACCGTGTTCCCTCACTGGGACCAGCATGAGGAGTTTCAGCTCCAACCAACGTTTGGCAGTAGGTTCAGAGGTAGGGATCTGCAAGGGTCTTGCAAAAGTTACCAGCTGCTAAAGAGACAGAGCAGAAGGAGGGAGATCTCTGGCTTTCAAATTGTAAGTGGAGGATGCTGAGGGACACCCTGTCTCCAAGGAGCATGAAAAATGAGAGCTGTCACTGGAGCAGGGCAGGAGCAGGGGGTGTTTACAGAAATGGTGATAGTCCTTATTACACCTCCAGGCAAGGCTGGCAAAATACTTGCTAACTTTGTAAAACTGCAGTTTCATCCTGCTAAAGCTCCATCTTTTCTGTTTGTAAAGAGGAAGGGCTTCAAACCCAGTTAAGCACCACTGATCCTGAGTCCAGGCTGGGCAAGCTGTCTTGTCCTCTTGCCACACTGCCAGAGGACAAACCCCAGAGTGACGCCCAAAATCAGTGCTGAGCACTCAGGCAGTCCCTATAAGACTGGATATCTAGGCATGTCAAAAGCTGATAGGAGACATTAAATTAAGGGCAATCCCCCCCTCCACTCCTATATGGAGCACAGGACTTGAATCCTTTCTAAGAACTGAAGCACCATAGATCTGGTTTCACAAGACGTGTTATAAGCAGTAGGAGTCAGGTTTTGGGTACATTTGGAAATCCTGTCTATTTAGGTGCTCAGCCCAAAGTGATGGAGACATTTAGGTGAATCTGACACTTGCAGCCTGCAACTTTTGCAGAGTGCACTGAGCTCCTTTTTCCACATCACAAGATTCATTTAAATTGTATCTAATACCCTCAAAACAGGAATGCCAGCCCTTGTGGACAGAGGACTCCTCTCATTTTAAAGTCTGGCAAAAGCAAAACCCAAAGAAAAGAAGAGGGCAATCCCACAAAGCAATGCATTGTAGCTGTATTGCAACAGCAACTCATCTGTACCAACAACTGATAGGAAAAAAGATTAATGTTGGTCACAGACATCAGGGGTTACCAGAAACCACAAGAAAGGAAAAACAACAGTAAGAAAACTCCATTAACAACAACAATAATAATAATAATAATAATAATTTCTTAATTATATCCTTTAAAGGACAAGAGCCATGGAAGGAATGCAGTAATATTCTCTTTAACACTCATCAAGAAAGATACAAGCTGTAAATAAAATCATTTCAGGAGCCTGGTCTGAGCTGCCACACTGAGTCCCGCTCACACAGATGGAAGGGCAATGTCCCGTAAGTGGGTCACTTTGGAAAGCTTGAGCTTTGTAGAAGTGTCCATGAGCTTTGACATATCCTTGACACATGTCTACACATCCTCAAAGCACCTGGGCAGAGACAAACATATGGCTCTGAAATCTCCCAGTGACCCCATTATCCGAGGGTCACTGACTGGGGCAGCTCTCAGAGCTCCTGTCTGCCCAGGGAGCTTTTAACCCATGACTGCTCATGTGGTCTGAAATGCTGAAGACAAAGGAATCCTCTCAGGCATTTAATTGAAAGCAGTCAAAGGCAGAAGCTTTGATATTTTCACTTGTTCTGAATGAAGTAGTATGAATGGGCAAAGCCAAAAAATTTGCAATATAGCTGTCCAGCCCAGACAGTGAGAGAGGAAAATTTGCCACCCCACTGCCTGAGCAGTGAGGCAGCGGGGCTCCTGCATTTCAGTCCTTATGGCCCTTTCATCTTTGGCTTAAACCCTGCTAAGCCACCTGCTATCAGCAGCTAAGAGAGAGTAGCATGAGAAACAATAAAACACAGCAGCTCCTGGGAAAACAGTGTGGGCAGTGAGGGCAGCTCCCTTCCGAAGTGGAAGAGGCAATGGTTCATCTTGGGCAGCTGACAGCTGATAAGCAGCAGGTGGGAGCCAGGGAGGAGAGCAAACCCCCCCTCCATGCCCAACACTTCTGCTGAGAGGTGCTGGCAGAGCTTGTGGGGACAGGGACAGAAATAGCCATGTCCATCTGCAGGACACTTAGGTTTGTGTTAGCATGCCAATGCTGAGGCAGAGAGCACACAGCAGGCAAAACCACAGCCACCAAGGCAAGGTCTGCACTCAGCAGCAACAACCTGTTTTAGTGGACAAAGCTGTAGAAAGGCCGGATGAAACAAGAAACAAACCAAAGCCAGGAATTGCACTAAATCACATTCTCTTGTTTCCCTTGGGTGGCAAAGGTGAGTACTCACCTACATGTGAGCTGCTGGCCAGCTCCTACTTCCAGCCTCCCTTGCTCATTTTTCCTTCCCCACAGAAGGAATAGTATTTGATTACTTGCAAAAATAATACAATTTTTATATTAATATATATAAATATTCAGAAAAAAATCACTGTAATGGTCCTCTTTATGGGCTTATCTACCCCATTCATTTCAGTAATTTCCCCAAAGCTGGATTTAGAAGTTTCCACTTTTTCAGCACTTCAACATCTGAAATTTGCATGATGTCTTGCAGTTTGACATTGGATTCCCCTGAACTTGCTGCCATCTGTAAACAACATTGCTGGGATTCATGGACCCAAAATGCCTGTGAAACAGTGAGATTGCACCAGATCATGGAGAGATGGTCCCTGGCAGGTGGGGTGGGACAACAGCTTTCAGGAAAGGTCCTCCCCTAAAGTCTGGTTCAGCAGTAGGTGACAATAATTTAGAAGTGCTGTCAGTAAAAAACAAGGGTCAAAGAAAGAAAAATGCTCAAGTTATCAATGTACCTATGTTCTGTAAAATTTTCCTCTCTGTTTCCATAAGAAAGAATATAATTCTGGAGGCAATGAAGAACAGCACTTCTTCCATATCCTGGGCTGACAGTGGTGTCAGCCCAAGCAAGAGGACATAGTTAAAATCTTCCCAAAGATTACCCAAGTTACTCCATGTCTGGCACAGCCTCCAAGTGAATTCCCCTCTAAAGTTACAAAGAGATTTGCTATTAACCTCATCCAGGCCAAAGTTTTACCCAATATTTTGATTATGAAGTCCTCCTTTATTGCAGTATTCTGAATATAACATTACTTTATCTTGGCTTCTGGGCCCCACAAAATCCCATTATAATTAATTTTACTTCTACAATAGCTCTGGCTCGAAGGATGCTGTCATAATGACCATGAATATAATTGGCTCACCATGCTGCAAGCTGTAGTAAATCATCAGCCACCATAGAGGAGATCAAAGTAGGCTAATTAAACTGTATCCTCAGCTGTCTGCTGCAGACATTTCAAACTGCTTTGGCTCCCAGCTGGAAATCAGTTCTTCACAAGAGCTAAAGCAACTCTGAAAAAAGACCAAGAAAAATATATGCTTGTACTTAAACAGCTGTTTAGTCTGTCAAACTGTAATAAAATGCTGAAAAAGCAACTGGTAGATACAGAACAATACAGTCAAAAGCATTTATAAGAATCATCCTACTAGTGAGAAACAGGAATGTACGTACATAATGTATTGAATGGTCTTGATTTCAGTCATGTAGAAACCACACACCCTAATTTTCTTAATTAGAGAAGAATAAAGCATAGAAGTTCTTGGCAAACCTCTTTGGTTATCAACAAATATAACTAGTTTTCTAATGAAAAATTATAGCGTTTGCTAAGGACATTTATTAATTGTAGAACAACTGGGACTGTAATAAGGAGCTGATCCTTGATGCCTCTACCTGGATTTAGGAGTCAGAAGGACTTGAAGAAGACTATCCCCCTCTCCCAAAGACTTCCTAAATTAACAAAAATGAAGTGCAGATAAATTCACAGCTTTAACTAATTCACAAAGAGACTTGGATTTTAAAGGTCAGTTGTCTGAATCATAGAATTTGTTCCATGTCAATGCAAAACATCTGATGTTTCTGAGGAACTAAGATCTGGCATCAAGATGTTCCTTGGGCTCCTCAGTGTTGAGATGAATTCTGGCTGGCCATCACAAACTGCACTGGATTGGCCCTGGCCTCTTTCCTACAAAATATCTTTCTGAGAGATATCAATGATTGATGCAGATAAAGCTGCCCTGACTGACTCACCAGAGTTCAGTAGAAACCTCAAAAGGTCTGTGGAGTTTTAAGGACTGCTGTTATTCCACATTTCTTCACAGAAAAATTAAGGAGGTTCACCACTTCACTACTGCAGAAGGAGCCATTGTTGAGGTGTGACAGGAATAATCTTTTACACAGGCTGCTGCTCAGCCCCAGAGAGAGCTGTGATGCCTTCCCCACTACTGAAAGTGCAGAAGTCCCTGTTATGGATGATGACCTAAAAATAGAGCTAGAGAAAAAAGGGGAAAAATGCATACTTCTGACATAGTGATCAAAAAATGAAATACTTTGGTGAAGATCAAATATTTTATTTACATAAGCAATCTTGATGTAGCTCGATCCTCATCCTATGAATTTCTTCTTTTCTACACGCACAACAGCCTCCATCACTCACAGTGACCTGCTTTCTCCCCTCCCTTCCTCAGAGTTGGAGAGGCAATGAGGCAATGCCACAGACCTTCCAGGGAGTGGTGAGGAAAGAGAGACCCAGCAGGGTCTCAAAAAGAAACAAAAGAAAGCTCAAAAAGAAAGGAAAAACTACCACTACATTTCAGCTACAAAATCTGACAAGACAACAAAGCAGCATTCCTAAATCAATGTACTTCTGGGTGTGGAAATAACCCAAAATATTTTTTTTTTCCTCCGGGAAGTAGAATTTATGAAAAAATTGTTGACGTGGTTTGACAGGAAATGGGGTTTCTGGGATGCTGTGGTCAGACCAATGGATGTTCAGATGTGAATATTGGCGCCTGGTTTTGGCCACTGGGGCATTGCATATGCCTCTGAGAACACAGGGGTTAAAAGCAGAGCTCTCCCTTGGGGCTTCCTCTTTGGGTTCCACCGGGGGAGCAGGTCAGAGCTCCTCCGTCCCAGCTGCAGGCTGGGCCGGGGAGGGGAAGCCATGCAGCCGTGTGAGGTAGGCCGTGGCTTTGGATAGAGATGGGAGGTGAAGAGGCCCTTGAGGGCTTGAGGACGGAAGGGTGGAGAAGCGCCAAGAGGCATTGGGCAGCCTTCCCCCCCCGCCCCCCGGAGTGAGAGAGAGTGCCAGCCTGTGCCTGTGCCGCCTTGGAATTTGATAACATGGCTGGACCAAGAAGGAGAAAGGGGGGAGTGCACGAGAAAGTGCCCAGCAGGGCAGTCGTGGGACTTCCGGGCAGGCAGAGCTTGAGATTTTAACCCTTTTCTTGAATAATGGAAACCTTGTGAATACTGATCCTCCTGGATCTGAATGAGAAGATAAGATAGAGATGAAAAGGAGCAGGAAATGGGCAAGTGTGATGTGATGCAGGGGTGTGAGAGAACCCAAGATGGCAGGAGATGATGGAGTGGCCTTTGGCTGGACTTTTTCTTGTATAGCCATGGACCATTTTTCCTGTGATACAGAGACTGTATCCGGGGGGGCAATGCCTCAGAACCGAGAGGGTTCAGTGTTGGTTGCCCCTCAGCCCCAGGGGGCGAAAAAATCTGAGGGAGACAAGTGTCTCGAAGGTGAGAGACTGTGCCCTCTTTGGAACTGGACAAAGCACCCTTAAAAAGGACAACCCTAGAAACAGTTCTGGTCCATGTTCAGTGGTGAGAGCACTGGACATGAAAAGGAAGAGGTCACGACGGCAGATGTACTCCGGGCGGTGCCACGAGTGACACGGGAACACACGAGGTTTCAACAGTGTTTCCAGGGGAAGCCTATGGCACAAGAAGAACTCTCCTCTTGATGGACTGAGAGCTGGGAATTTGGGGGAAGGTTTGATTGTGTGTGGATAGATGTATTGTGTTGGGAAAATTTGGTGGGGGGTGGAGGACATGTTTTTGCAGAGTTTTAATTTTTCCTGTGTGTGTGTTTGTCTTTTCTACTTGTAGTTTAGTTAATAAACTTTTTTTTCCCTCTATTCCTAAGTAGGAGCCTGCTTTGCTTATTCCTGCTCACATCTCACAGCAGACACCAGGGAAAGAGTATTTTTCATGGGGGCACTGGCACTGTGCCAGGGTCAAACCATGACAATTGTTTTCCAGAAACACAACTCTGAAAACCGGTATAAAAATATTCCAAAGATAAACCCCATCTTCATATCAGGGTTTAATTTGTTTACTCTACAAATTCTACATGAAGGATTCTTCCATTTAATTTCATAAGACATCAGCAAAACAATCTTTTTTGGCAAATTTTATTACACTTATACCACCAAAATATTGCTTTTTGTACTGAAAGCCAGCAGGATTCAAAATATGTTAAGGACAGATGTTCACACTACATCTCTATTTCCATGCCATAGGAAAATCCAGGGAAAAGTTGCTGTTATCAGCTGATCTCAACTCTTAAGAATCCTTCCAGAGCCTCACCCTTTTCTCTCAATTGTGCACTTTTAGGAGCTCCTGTGTGACAATTTAAACATCTACACAAGAACTAGGGCAAAAAGGAGGCATCAAGGATATTGCATGAAGATTGCCATATTGGGGACTCAATCGATTAACCATGAGAAGCAAAAGCAGAAAAGAAAATATTACCATTTTAATAACAGCTACTTCCCACTGCAGCAGGAAAATTAATGTCTAAAAGCAAATTAAAGTTTGGGACATTTCTTTCTATTTGGTGTGGTGATTAAGCCAAAGCAATCACCTCAGCGCAGCTCAGCCCGAATACTATTTTATTGTTATTAGGAGAAATAAAATTAGAAAAGTGAGCTTTGGGCCAAATGAAAAGAATTGCTCAGCCTTAATTAGAACCTTATTTTCTTTTCAAGCTATTTCCCTCCTTTTATAAACCTCCTTCTATATATGTTTATTTTGAAACAGAAATACTGCCTAAAATGGCAAGCCCAAAAATTAAATTTTCAACACATGGAAAGGAATCTTGGTGCCATTTTCCATGACCATTTTATCTTATCTCCCCCTACTTTTGTTGTATCCAGTGCACACTGTTGACTCAGTCCTCAGAGTAGGGATTTCTCTGGCCAAACCCCTCAGGCAGAATCCTCCATCTCCATAAGGCTCAACCCAGCAGAAAAGTGGAAAGTACCTTGGGTAAATTACACCTCAGAAGCACCTATTTCTCCCACTGACTAGAAAAGGCTTCTAAGCAACTAGCTTCGATGGCTCCTTCCAACATGCCAGGGTTTCAAGGCAGGTGAGTTAATTCAACCCCTGTAACCTGCCCTTACTACAGAATTTGTGTTTCTGCACCAAGAGGAGTTGCCCAGCTGCACTGCAGCACCTTTGAGCAATAGCTGACACGTATGGCCTTTGTGGTCTAGATGATTCCAGATTTATTTCTATTCCAACTGAATAAACCTCTTTAGTTCAGCTCTAGTTATTCTAGTTTTGGCCATAAAGCAGGAGTGTCCCTTAAGTGGCTCTTTGTTCTTTACACAGAATTAGCAATAAGAGCTGTGCTTATTAACTCTTTGGAAGAAAAAATCAAGGCTGAGATATTCAAGACTGAGCGCGATATTCAAGGCTGTTAAGTAGGAAACTTTCCCAGTTATCAGTACGACAAAATATCATTCTTTATAACTGATTAAAACAACATCTAGATGTTTCTCCAAGAACAGCAACCTCAGAGAGTATCCTAGGAGTAAAAGACAAAAAAAAAAATACAGTTTCTATTCTTTGATAAGGTTTGTTCTTCAGTTCTCACCTGTCCTCATGTCCCAGTCTATATTTTCCCTGTGACATGTACAGGAGAGTTGGACCTGGGAGGGTGAGCCAGAGAGGGAGCAGTACCCAGAGCCAGCTGGAAATGGAGGAGTAATGCCTGGGGCACAGGCAGTATTGGAGTACAGGAAACATCCTTTAGAGTGCAGCTCTTTCCTTGCAGCAGCAGCTTCAGAGGATGCTGCTAGGAAAAGCTCTGGACATTTTCTGCAGGCCACTGCTCTTGTACTCTACAGTGTCCAAGGTCAATGAACTACGGACAATGGAAGATACAACCCTGACCATTCCCTGTAACATCCATTTTGTCCATAAATTCATCTAAGCCTTTTCTCTGCTTGCAGACACTGTGTGCCCTCCAATGGCAGCATGTTCCCCAGGTTCATTGTACAGCCTGCAAAATTTGCCTCCCTATTTTTCTCCCAAGAGGTAGATCAGATTTATTAAATGTTGGAAGTATTCCTTCCTCTCCACTGACCTGAAAGGGCACTTATATGCATTGTTCAGATGATTGAGGAAGGTGAGTCAGTGTCCACTTCTTAAAGATATTTCTTAAGTTTGTGATTGCATACAACAATATTTCTAAGTGTTTCTCTTTAATTACTAGTTATAACTCAAAGCCAAAAATTCCTACATATATATGTGCAGACCTATGTAGGGAGGCATGTTTTTCTATTTGTGTTTCCACCAGAGCTTACATGAGTCATGTCCTTCTTCCTATATCAGGGACATAAAACTAAGTGCAGCCATAAGAACCTCTGTGTCCAGAAGTTTTATTGCATTTGACAATTTAATCTGATTTAATCTCCCATCTCTCAGTCCACAAATCTGAATTAACTTTCCAGAACTTCTTATGGAGATTGCTAGCATCAGTTTCAGGGAGTGCATGGATGGCTGTGGTGGTTCAGCTACAACTGACTTCCAGGGGCCACCCAGCCCCCAGCTCTCTCTCACTTCCCCTCCTCAGCAGGACAGGGGAAGATTTAAAGATTAAAAATCCCATGGCTTGAGATAAGGGCAGGGAGATCATTTACCAATTCTTGTCACATTAAAAAAAAAAAACTGGCTCAATTTAGGGAAAAATAGTTTGATACACTGTCAATTTAAAAATAGGGTAGGATAGTGAGAAACAAAAGCAAAACTAAAAACATCTTTCTCCTTGCTCCCCTTCTTCCAGCCTCAGCTTCATTCCTTCATTTCCAGCTCTTCTGCTTCCTCCTAAAAATGATTCTGTCAGTATTAGAAAGCACTTGACTGCATTTCAGTTCATGGTTTTTGCTTTTCAAATCCATAAATCTCATGTATTCCACTTCAAGACAGTTCTTGATAGAAGTGTCTTGATAGAACATGCTGAACAGTACTTTCTCTTAGCTACATTGACAGGCCTGTTTGAGTAACCTCTTTATGAGAGGTGAGAAGACTGAGAGGAGACCTGCTGGCTTTTAAACTCAGACTTCAAGTGAAAGAAAAACAGTAAACACAGGTCTGAACTGTCCCAGTCTTCTCCCCACCTCAAATAAATACAACTACAGCAGAGGAAAAAAGCAGATTCCTACAGTTTTAAGATGAGATTCCCTTTAACCTCTTAATGGAGTGCATCCTGAGGTCTGTCAGTAGCATCACACACACATCCCCATTATCCACCATGAAAGATCAAGCAGAGAATGGGGGAGACAATTGATTTCCTGTCCACTGAGTGGCAGCTTCAGCACAAGTCAATGTTATCTGGAGCACTAAAGTGGAGCAGGGCCCTTTAGGATAAAGCCTTAATGCTTTATCTGCTCACATAAATACTTTCAGATAAAAGAAATTGGATTGAAATAACATTCCAACTGTGACACCAACTGACAGGAGTCTGAGAGTGCCCAAGATAAGGCCACATCCTCTAGCCTCTGCAACAAAAAGGAGAGAAAAGGATGTGTTCAAGTTAAGACTGATACATCAGCTTCATCTGGGTGTTATCACCCCATGAGCCTTGTGAACAGATCCACATGGACACGTGGAGGCAGGGGGCACGTTGACTGGAAGAGTCATATTTCAACACATATTTCAATTTTGTTGATCACAAGCTTTTCCTTCAAAGACATCAGTGCAGGTAGCAGTTCAGCAAGATACCTGAGCAGGCCCTTCAGATGCTCTGCTGCATGCAGAGTTTGTGAAACCACACTCACCACCTCTGAGTTTTCACTAGAGGAACAGGCTCTTCTTTCAAAGTTGCCCTTTCAGGTTGTCTCTCTAGAACATGGTTCCATTTCTCCCCTCACTGCCCATTTCACTCAGACAAATCTGTGTGAGTCCAGCTCCTGCTGGCAAAATTTCCGGCTGGCTTTACATGAGTTTTTTTACTTAAAAAGAAGGAACAGATCCCCAGTTTTCATCCCTGCATCATCTGGAAAATGTCAAATTCTTGTTCACTGAGAATTTGCACAAAGGAAGATTTCATTAAGCTGAAATGAGAAAAAGGAAGAACGCATCATTTTGTTCCCAAAATTTACCATGGGTTTTGGCTGGATGTTGTGAGATTCTGCTAGCCTTGACCTCCTAGATCAAGAAAAGAAAACTTTAAAAATGCAGCAGGTAAGGGTAACTTTAAAAAGATGAGGGTAGAGAGGACTCTACTTTGAACATGTTTTTATGGCCAAATACCAAGGATGCAGACAGCCAGAGTTAGGACAAATTGCCTTACATAGTGTAGTACATAAATACATAGGGATCTGACTTAGATATAATCATAAGTCATTTTCAGTAACCTCCTAAATAAAGGTTGTCCAACCAATGAAGGTTGTTCCTGACAGCTCTCCAAGCAAAGACTGATTCAGAAGAACATCTGAGCACATACGTAACTCTCAGCAGGTGTCTGGTCCTGCTGAAATAAATAGCTGACTAAATAGCTTTAAGGAATTGGAATTCAGTAGCTGTTCGAAATAAACAGAGAATGCTCATAACCAGCAAGCACTACAACAAATAAACCCTGAAACAACCCAGACAATTTGTCCCACTTCTGTTACATTTGAAAGGTAACATTAAAGGCATAAACTTTATCACTGCAAGATAAATGCTCCATTTCTAAGACTACATCCTGACCCTGTCAAGTCAACATGAAAAATGGGTGCAGACAAAAATGAAAACAGAAGGAGGGACTTGATACAAATTGCAAGTGTATAGTATCTCAACTAAGTGCTTTGTGACTCAGAGTTACCACTGTTTCACAACATTAACAAAGGTTCCACTCAAACATTTTTAAAATAAAAGCATTCATGTTTTTTCCTTTTATCATGGGGAAAAAACTATTCCAAATCACAAAGATAACATTCCCTTTAAATGTTATTATTTTCCTGGAACATGAAAAACAGCAAACCCTTGCCCAACAGATAGATTATGGGCAGTCCAGCTTCTTACAGAGCCTGGCGCCCTGAGTCTGTGACCATCTAGAGGTCAGAAGATACATTTGAAATATGAAATTTAAATACTAGTAAATAATATCCACACACATGATTGTTAAGGTGCCAGCTGACTGCAGTGTGTTAATAAATGGATCTCAGCCATTTTGGTACAGACTGTAATTTCCAAATTTCACAAAGGCAATAGACAAATTTATAGAAATCAGGTCTATAAAGTGAAGCTAAAAAGACTAACCAGGATATTAAAAGGACTAGACTTAAATGCTCTCCTAATAAACCATCTTCTTTGCCACTGCTGGTGATTAAACACTGGACTAAAATGACCATTGGCCTAAACAGTATGGTGTTTCTGATGCTATCATTTATAATTATTTGTGGTTAGTTAAGCCTAGCAAAACAGTTCCATGCTGCCAAAACCTCTGTCTTCAAAAGTTTGTCAAGGGAAGTGCTACAGCATGCACATCCACACACTCTGGTGTCTAAAATTTCAATACAAGTTTTGTAAGCACTTCAGCATGTGGAGCCCTACTGAATCTCCAGTGTTGATGCAGAGAATTTCAAAATTTCACATACCTGCTCTGCTTTCTGGCATATATGTACCTGTTTTACTAAGTCATCTTTTGCAGACCTGTCAGGACTTGTCTGTAGATTACCATGTGCCTCAGATTGAAAAACAGCATATCCTGGGAGAATGAGACTCAGAAACTGACCCTCTGGGCAAGTTGCAGCTCAAAATAAGACCCCAGATATCTGAGTACAGATGCCTACTTGTGAGCCAGCAATTCCATTACAGTAACAGTTATCAGTTCAGTTGCCTAAACATTGGGGGTTTCTGCCATCAAAGGCACCTAAATCTGGGCCAATGTGGGCTTGAAGAGTCAACACAAAGTTTATAGGAGACTCCTACTTGCTTGGAGCAACAGATAGAGCCAGAGAAATTCAGGATGCCTGAGGTCACATTAAATGGTACTGAATGCCTGAAACAACTGAGTCAGTTTAGAGAACAGCTCACCTTAGCAGTAAGAGACAGCTGCTGGCTGATAGCTGAATGGTGCCTGGAAGTTCAATGATAGAATTGAGTCAGTTGGTGATTCAGTTGCCCAAGCAGAAGTTTCTGGTGCCACTGGAGTTGTCCAGAGTATCTGAGACATCCACACAGGGCTGATGAGCAGATTAGTGTCTATCCAGAGTACCAGCCAGGAGTACCCTCGACATCTCAGGTAGGCTTAGAACCTCTAGAAGAAGCATGTGACTCCTGATTTCAGTCTGCTATAACAGTAGTTGGACACTTCACTTGCAAAGACACACCAAAGTCCACATACTTTCATACTGAGAAGAAACCTGCCCACAGGGCTCTTTCTTGGTGATGAATGTACACCCAAAGAAACAGCAACTGTGACCCACAGGCCTTGATGAGCTCACCTCTGCTGTTCCCAAATGGAACATGTGTCCTCACAATGTATTTTAAGTGTGGTGATTACAGCAAGAAACACTGCACTTTCCTCCATCTCACACATGCACCTTACATTGGTAGCATCAATTGATAGATAAGATGGGGCACTGGGGCTTTGGGGAGGAGATAACACCTACATGTGAGCAGATTTCCGTGCAATATTTATCAATAGAGTTTGATCAGTCTGACTGATTGCACTGAGTTAGTTTCCTGCATCTTTATTTTTGACTGTGCTGATGCTATGGCAGTAAGGGACCACTGCACAGCAGCTCTGGTCTCAGGTTAAGCACAATTTAGGCACAGCCAAATATTTCAAGATAACCTCAGAAGAAGATTTGGTGCCACAATCTATCATAGGAGATCAAGTGTAAATCCATAATACACAACCTAAGGCCCAGCCTTTACCATAAGAAGTATCACTCAGAGTATGATTGGTTTAGCAAAGATTGTCATTCTTTACAGCCTTGTTCTTTTCTGTTGATTGCATTGACTGTGGCTGTGTCACTGAAGGCTCAGCTGTTCTGATATTTTTTTGCACTTCTCTGCTTCCATTAGCTGCTTCTCCACAGAGAAACAACTTAGCCTAACACAGCACTAGCTTTTGTTTTACATCCATTTTGTGCTGTGGAAAACAAATAAGAGTTTTCTATCAAAGAGGATGAACACTTCACTCTATGCTCCATCATCTTTAAAATGGGCCACAATTTCTGCCTGTCTCAGCCTCGCCTCTTCCATGGCATTGTTCCATGGGAAGAGAAATAGAGGGAAGATTGACCTTGCAAGGCTCCAAATGCAAGAGTGTTTGTAGAAAAGGAGCAGTTGCTTATTATGACTTTCCTGATCTGTCAGAAAAGAGCACATGGTCTGAACAAGGGAAGTCTAGCCAGGCAATAAATATGGAGTGAAAAAATACATTAACACACTCACCACACACAATGTCACATAAATCACGTGAAGCACCATTCTCTCTGGCTGAACTGTAGCTGAGTGCAGTGAGTTAACTCTCTAGTCCTTAAGACTGTTTGCATGTCTAAGAGCCTGTTAAGAGCTGAGATGTGAGGTTGACCTCTTTTCTATACAGACCTCTACTGAGGGCAGAAACAGCCATATTTTCACCCAGTGCTGGGCAGAGGGTTGCAGACAAGACACAGTTAAATGCTCAGCTCTCATTCGCCCATCATGTCCTATTTTCTAGATTTGTTTCTTCCTACACAAAAATTTATGTAGATTGAAAATAATTATTTCTTCTTTCTGTTTATGAAAACTCAGCACCAAGACTCTGCAAACACTGTTGCTTTCTGACCATAGAAGGAAGTAAGAGCCAGTGGGCTTAAGAAAGTAAGAAAGGTTCCCTTGCTAGGGCTTGGTAGTGAACTTGCCTTCTGATTATGGCTCCAGCCAAAATCCTGCTGTCATTCACAACTACAATTATCTTCTATTTTGAATTCTCCTTCCTTCTTTTCTTTTTTTCCCCGTAAACAAGTCAGACCTCCCATTCATCCTTTCTTTGAACAGAGAAAAGAATGGCTGAAGCTTCCTTTTTCCTAACATCTCTAATTGCTTTATATCCTCTCTGTGAAGCACCCTTGTGGTACATCAACAGACATTTCCCATCTTGTGGAGGAAAGCATCCTTAAAAACTAAAGTCAGAAAATTACTGGTGTCATGAGATCACTCTCAAAAATATATCATCAATATACATGGTTGTTACAAATGAAACATAATGCCCTAGAACTTCTGCTTGTTCTAAGAATCTTAACCTTCCCTCTACTGTGCTTAAATCTTACTATGCCACCATCTGCCACGTACAGTTTTGTTTCTGACTTCTCTAAGTGGAAATTTGGGAAAAAATCCCCTGGAAATATAGAAGTTCCTTCTTATGTCCAGTGAAAGCATAAAAGCCAAAGAAAAGCAATAGAACTATGAGTAAGATAAGATTAAAATTGCTTTAGTCACCTTTTTCTCCAGGGTGAAGGAAAATGGAGAGGAAAAGAAGCTCTGGCAATTCACTTCCATGCACCCTGCCCTTATTTATACATAACCTGAATTTCTGGGAGGCTACAGAACTGTGCTGCTAAGAACACAGAGGCAGGCACAGAATAAAATGAATAGGAAACCATTAAGATTCATGCAGCCTCTGCTTCCTGATTTTCTGTATCTTCAACCTGCAATTCCTGTTTGCATTCCCAAAGCATAATCTTACTCTTTTTTTACCCATAAATTATCATGGGGTGAGGTATTATTACACAAATGACTGAGGCTTCCAGGAATATGTCTTTCAAAATCATAGTAACTGTATTGTGGTACATGCATAATACCATGCTATTTACTGACAGACCATAATCCTCATTCCAAATCATTGTGGTCTATCATATCAACTGAGCCTTAAAGCCTTGGGAATGAGAGACCACAGTGGTTTCCCTGGAGCCAGTCTGTAGTAGTGCAAAATACAGCTGTTACATGAAGACAGCTTCAGGCCAGATATTCATAACTGCTGAAATTATTTTGGAAATGAATCACTGAAAAAAATATAGTAAGCATCCTTGTGAAAGAATAACTGAAAGTTTTAATATAAACACATCACTGCAATAGCCTACCTTGTGGAATTATGGGATTTCAGACTCATAAAATCCAAAGTATATTTGCTGCATTTTTTTTTTTTTTGCATAGGTAGCCAAATTATACTTGAATGCAGTTTCCCTTGCAAGAAAGAAATTTGGGGCCCAATTTTGATGTTTGGCAGTATTTCATGGCACAGCTGTATGAAGTGTTGTAAGTGCTTGCCTATCCTAAGGGATGAGGATAGCCTTAATTTTGCAAGGCAAAACTTCCCAGCGTGCAATCATTGTAAAAGTGAGTTTGGCAATTATACTTTAAAAACAGAAATGTGATGATGAAATCTTATGATTGATCACTCTACCCAGATGTTTGGATCAGAAAAATCAAGTTCTAAAATTCATTGATTTTTCTCATAGAACTCACAACAATGCTCCATTGCTACAATACAGCAAAGATTAACATACAAGTTTTTAGCTTGAGCACAGCTGTACATGTGTGTTAATATGTGCATCCCTGAAACTTAAATTCCCTTTAACCATTGATCCATCAAGTGACAAACACACAGAATTTAAGACTCATTTTTCTGTAGGAAAGTCATAATTGTTACACCTCAAGTGCTTATTAAGCAAATGTCACGTACCACTGCATGCTAGCACTTCAAGATTCCTTCTATTTCCTAACAAGTTGTCCACACTCCTGGTGACTACAGGCCTTGTGATTGTGCCAGGAGCATGTCTTGCAATGAGGCACCCTGGCTAGGCTTTGTTTTGTAAAGAATTTTATTTCCTCATTTTACAGTCTTATGCATCATTCTTCATTTTACAAGCAGGGTGGAAACCCCCAAGATGAGATGGGCATCTCAGGAGGCTCCCCTAATGAGCAGTGTTTGCAAATAAATAAATCACCCTGGAGCTCAGAGCTTTGCTCTGGATACACACACAGTTCCTCCTTCCATCTCAGGCTTTCTTTGTCCTCCATCATTTCTCAGGGAGTGCAGTATTTCAGTTCCTACCCAGGCTTTCCAGCCACTACATCACCAGAAGTTGTTTTCTCTCGACCCTCAGGAGCTTCACAATCAGTGATTCCTTCTGTTATTTCTTAGTAGGTTTAGTGAGGTTTTTATTGTTCACAACCAAAGACAAGTAATGAGAAGAAACTGAAGAAAGGCAGCATCCATGATTGAAAAACACAGCTTTTGCTGTCATTACAAAACACAAATCCTGTCATTATGCTCATATTCAACGTGTTAGTTTAGGCCCATTTTCCTAAACTGGGCTTTTCCAAAGTTGCATATTTTACCTAGAAAAATGGCAATGAGCTCCCAAGTTTCCCAAAGTAAATCCCCCCACATACCTGCAGGTTTCTTTCCACATGGGCTGTGAAACTTGGGCATCACAGCCCTATCCCCCTGCAGATCTGTGGAGATTTTCTCTTCCCAAGCATCACAGAAGTGCTGGATTCTGAGCTAACACTTGACTGACAGCAAACTAGACTATGAATAAGAGTCTATAATGTCCAAGAGGAAGAAAATACTGTTCATTTGTCACAGTGCAATCACTTCAGGGTGCCTAAGGAAGCCAACAAGCACCAGGCTTAAAACAAACGCAAAGGAAGGAACTTTTATCTTGAGCACAAGCACAATGTAGGATTCCTACCAAGGAGCACTGTGGAGCATAAAAGCACCAACTGGAACCTCAAAAGAAACCCTTCAAACTTCCTCAATCTACCTATGGCTGCTAAAATCCATCCTTTCCTGCATGGGGGAATCTCTGAACTCCTACTCATGAGAAGTGGGGAGGATAAACTGCAGAAATAGACACATAAAAGAATAGTCAAGAACTTTCTTTCTCTAGTGCAGCAGCTGCTTCTGTCATCAGTGGTGGTGGGATGCTATTTTTAATCCTTTCATTTCCAGCAAAATCCCAAAACTTTAAAATCAAGTTATGCCTGGTAAGTAGAGGCACAGTTTCACTTAATTAGCTTTTCAGTCCTTCAATAGAATGTATTTTACTTCAGTTCTCAATTCCCTAGAAAAAAAACCACGTAATAGTAATCTTCAACAGAAACATTTATCAACAACTGTTTAAGAAATTTATTTATGTATGCATATGGGTTTTTTGCAAATATTTTAGAACCAAAATGTTCTTTTCTTAGTATTACCTAATACTTTTCTAAGTTTATTAGACTAATAACTTATAGAAATCTCTGATTAAAAAAAACAACATCAAATAAGAACAAAAAGTCTGTGAAAATTTTCATCACAAATCTTTTTTTTTTTCTGATTGCATTTCTTGGTCCAATAAAAGTTTTTGCACTGGCTCACTTACCATAATTCCTATCTTCATTTTCATACTTTGGTTTTCTACTTGTCATGTGATTCCCATTTTCTGAAATATGATTAATGAGTGAAAAGTATTGCTTTCATACTACATCATACATCATCTAAACCACAAAAATATGAAAATATCACTGACCAAGATCTCAGAGAGACTCTACAGCTAATCAGACTCTCCCTGCCCTGGAGGTGGGCCCAAACCAAAATCTCAGCTTCAGACAATATGAGACTTTTGGAAATTTGCGATGCAGAGTTAAATACCATCTTTTAAACTCACTTCTAATTATAACAGCCTGGACTTATAATGCAAATGTACTGTATATCCTGAATCTACATTGTGTGAATCAATGGCAAAAGTCCCACTGACTCCCACAAGATCCAGCATCATCTTCAGAATGAAATCAACAAAAATAGTTACACATTTGTGCTTCTTTTCATTTAAGTGAAAGCTTGTAAATTCTTTCTATGTTTCCTTGCAAAGTAAAAGATCTTTAATGTGTAATCAATCCTATCGTTCTTAATCCACAAATAGTAACAATGTTAAAAACCTGCGGCTTCCTTTTACCACAATAACATTTTCCTTCTGCATTTCAATTTCTGTATGAGGCTTTTTTCACTTCTTCTGTGCTCTAGAAGATGCCTTGGCATTTGCTATCATGAGCAAGTCCCAAACTAAGCTGGACAGCTATGAGCATTCTGAAAGCCATGCAGTCATCCCCACGCTGATTCTGTTAGTCTGCTGTAGCTACATACAGGGAAAGTAGAAAGTCTTCTGAGCTCTGGGAAAGCCTCAGATACACTCAGTTGTTAACTCTCAGTGTCCATATTTACTTCAATCCATATCCCAATGTCTGGGCCGTGAGTCTGTCATACCACTGAATTCCCATTCTCTTTCCTGCCTTCTCAGTCTTTACAGTATCCCCCAAATAAGTAGACTTTTACCCATTAAGATTTTACCCACTTTTAAGAAGCCCACAGTGTATGTGGAAAATATACATAATTTTCCAGTATTAAAATGTCCGAGCATACAAGCCAAGAAATGTACATCTTGAAGCCTAAAATGATTAAATCAGTTTTGACAGTTACTGTAAATACAAAGGAATTCTACAAAATTTATAACCCCAGTGCAGCTTAACAAGCCTGCAGGTCAAGATCATATTCCCCCCTTTCAGTTCAGACTGTGTGATCCTTCTAAGAGGGGTAAATGAGTTGCAAAAATCATTTGGAGAAATTAAGATTGTTCACAAACCAAGTGATAAGCATGGCATTACTAACTGTCTGTAATGCATCTTCAGTGTTTCCTAAATGCACATGTGCCTTCTTGGACTTCCAAAGGCAAGGGCTTTGTAAACTACTAAAATTAATGGAAGAAGAAGTCTAGAAACATGACCCATGAACCACTGACTTCATAGCTTACTGCTGGAAACTGAGTTGTAGGGTTGGTAAAATATAAATGGAAAGTTTTTGTGCTTGAAGTTTGAAAGTTCTCATGAAAATCCATTAGCTTTGTTAGTAATTATCACATTCTAGATAGTGAGGTTAGGGAGAATATATTTGACCTAAAATTCATATGTGTGAATTCTGTAACAAAATGCAAAAGAGAAAGATGTGCCCTCAAACAGCACATGGAAACTGGATTGAATTGAGCAGAAAAGAGAAATATAGCATATCAGAGCTTTATAGCCTAGAGTGGGGAAATAACCTCTTCCCATTGGCAAAACTGGAGTTCTGTAAAGGTGGAACATCTCCTGATGCCATGGTTTAAAATTCACCTTCTGTAAACCCACCAAGTGTCCAATGTTACACCAATAACCATGTTGGAAGAGGTCAAAACCAAAGACACTGTGAGAGAAGATGATATTTAGTGTTGAAACCAAATTAGTGGCTGATTTTCCATGGGGAAAATCCATTTTGGCATGTGCTATTGTAATAGGCAGTCATTCAGCAGTGAATTTATGGCAAATTTTAAAGACATCTAACATACTTGCCAAGTATTGAAGCACAGGGTTTTGCAGCTAAACTCAAGATATAATCTTTTTGGCAAAAACAATTGGAAAAAATTCTGAGTAATTCTAACAGTTTCTTTCAGCATTTTCTGATTAGCCTTTCTTAACCCTTTACTGTTGAATATTGTTCTAATTCCAGCAGTAGCTTAAATTTTTTCACAGGTTTTTGAAGAAGGAAAAAACCAGAAGGTTTTCTTACATACTTCATGTTTGCCATATTCGAGATATATATATATATATATATAAATCTAAAAAGATATGGGCTTAGCAACAAGATTTTAAAAATATAGTCAAAATTTACACATTTCAGTCATCAGCAAGATTATCACTTAGGGGCTTAGTTCATCCCAACTCAGATGTTAATGCCTAGCCAGAAGAATAGAAGTGGTCCTAAGTCATTTTAATTGAGATTACTCAATCTTTAGCATTATATACATAGTGAAGAAATTTGCTGCAGAAGACAAAATATTTAGAAAGCATAATTAGGTTTAGAAAATTGAGTTCCTTTGGTACTTTTAAGTACTGATTTTAGAAAAGGTACAATCCATTTCAATTAATACAGGTCGGGAATATTCCACTCCTTCCAGGTACATCACAGCAGAGGGAAAAAAAATCAAAGACCCAAAAACAAAAATCAAAACCAACAAAACAAGGAAACAAAAGAAATTAATCCAAAACACATCAAAATCCCTCACCTATTATATCAAATTACTGACATTGAAAGGAAAAAGGGAAACATTGCAGAATCAGGAAGTTGGGAGCACAGTTTTAAATAGTTTTAAATTTGCCTCCCAGTGCTACATCTAATAAAATAGCTTTTGTTTTTAGATCATTCTAAACTCAGTATCTTTTTCCCAGGTTCTGCTTGTAGCTCCCATGGAGCTCTCCTGGCCCAGAGGTGCTTTGTTGCTTCCACCTGTGATTTTGTGCAGCAGCTCTGGAGGTGTGGAGGTTCTCCAAACGTTGTCTGTGGGTGCAGGTTATGTGATCACTTCTATCACTTCTTTACAATTGTAGGCCCTTTAGAAGATGGGGAATTATCTGAAAGCTGGGTCATTTGCAATTTCTGATCCACACCCTGGTGGATCCTGGTCAAGGACCTCTGGTTTCCTATCTGGCAGCTGCAGCTCCACTTTTATCTGCCTCCCTGGTAGTTCAGTTTAGTTCATGCCAATGATGCATCTTTGATGCATGCCTGATGACTGCCTCCAGGTCAGAAAACATGGGATTTGGGGATTAAAGCCATGACTGTACAAGAGATATGAGCATAGAGGAAAAAAATAAGTGGTCCCTGCTCCACTTGCTTCCTTGGTTCTTTTCCAGAGCCAATGAATACTCCACTAGCCAGGGCAGTGGCAGAGCAGGAGGCAGCCCTTGGTGCAGCCCCGCACTCCAGGGTAACCTGTCATTAAAAGGACTCTTAAAACCTACACTGAGCTCTTTGACATCTGCCAAGGACTAAGTGAGCAACCAGGTCAGAATGTGAGAAGCAGAATCCTTCCTCTTCTCGTGGCCTAATTTAGCTTCTGGCTACTTTAAAAGTCACAGGATGAGGAGAAGTCTCCCTCTCAAAAGGAAGCACTGCAGATGCCATTACTAAACAGCCTCCAAAATAATGTTGTTTCTGCTTTCTTGTGAGGGCCAGCTCAGATGCCTGGTTGAGTTCTCTTCCCTTCAGCTTAGATTTCTAAAGAAAACATGGCAGCTCTCTTTGAACCAAGAAGGTAAGGATCGACACGGCTGTCATTTGATCAGTATGACTGGAAAGAGACATTCCAGCTGTAGTTTAAATGCATAAATAAATATATATAGAGAGAAAGAACAACCATGCTGGCTGGTTCTGCCTGCACCTCATCCTTGACAACTGTCTCCACCAGCCTAGTGTTTTGCAGAGATAGCCAAAAACGCTGGGATGGGGGTGCTTCCTGCAGGGCTGTGTGGGATCCCACTAGGAGCTTTCTCACACAGACTTGCGAGCCATCTGACAATCTGTTTGCGAAGGAGAGCCCTCTCTCCATCCCTCCCTCCCTCCCTCATCCCTCCCTTCCTCCCTCTCTCCCTCTCTGCCTTCCCAGCCCCAGGACCTCCTGCTGCTGGAGCAGCCCATCACTGGTCACCTCTCTGCATTGTCTGAAGGCCCCTGGCCATCTGGACCACCTCGGAGAAAATGTTTTCTTAAAGAGGGGAAGATTAGGGAACTGGGATTTACACCTCTGTCCCCAAGGTAATTACCAGATGGCAAATGGCTTGTTTGCACTTGATGAATCAGAGCCAGGAATCAGGCCTACCAAAGTGGCTTGGATTTCATTCCCAACCAATCCTTTTGCTTTACAGGCTGAAGGGGTTTTTGTCACCCTTTAGATAATGACTTTAAGGTAAAGCTAACATTAAAGCAAAAGCCTGCCATTAGGGGGGTGGATTTCAGCGTGCTGGGACTTCAGCCATACCATTTCTCACAACACCTTAACCCTTTGCTTGTCACTGCTGGTCTTGCCAAGAGCTTATGGCAAGACTTTACTCACCTGAGTAAGCAAAACAAAATAAAGCCATGTCTCCCAGGGCTTCAGAAGGAGACCATCAACTTGAGGACTGTCAGCAGCCTTTTGCTTCAAACATTCTGCTCTGGTAAGAAAGATGGAATTAAAGCCATTGCCTTTTGAGGAATTAAATCTTTGCCTTTTATTTTTTCCTTTCCAAAAACAGCTGTAGAAATAAGCAGTATTTGAAGTGAGCATTAGCAATACAAAATAACAGAACATATTCAATGGAAATTCATAGTCTGTGTTTTGCTTTGTTTTGTTTCCTTCAGAAAATAGAGAGCAAGAAATTTAAACAAACCTAAAATGAAGGCTCTATTTAAGGTCTTCTTGTAAATATATGCTCCCACTCCTGAATTGAAGCAATATGACATTTAAATGTCATCTTCAAAACACTAAAGCCAACTAAACTACAAATATAATGTCTTACTTGGCATTCATAATGCTCCTAAATCTTCTGCTGACTTTCTATATATTAGCTGGAATAAAAAGCAGTGTTTGCTTTGTTTGTTTGGATTTTTTCTTGATTTCTCTTCAAAGAGTTTTTTGAAATTAACAACAAATGCAGAAAACCAGCAAACAAAAGGCCAAGGTGGGACCCTGTTTAGTTTCACTTTGCAGAGTTCCTTTATGAATTTGCTGTAACAATTGTCCTAGCCATTTACTGAATTGTCCTATGGCCTTTTCTCATTCACTGCCTCATAACTATGGAAAAATTGGATTATAATATGGGTTATTTTCCTTTACTCTGGTTTACTGTGCTCATTTTCTCTCTTCGATGGATTTTATTTCTACCAGTGCTTCTGTTTTAATTTCAAGATTTCAGACTGCCTTTTTCCATGTGCTGGAAGGTTCCTATTGTCCTATCTTGTCCATGGAAGCTTATGAATGAAAATGCTGCTTTTTCTTTTGCACCCATTTCTAAGCACAGCTCTGCCTATGGAATGATATTTTTAATCAACCGTAATCTCTAAATCCAAGGACTAATTGAGAAAGACCTCTCTAATTGAGAAAGACATTTTAATGCTGGCTCTAAAATAAGATTTTCTTTTCATTATATGGTCTCACACCCCACAGCTAGTTGTAGCAGAATAGAAGGCATGGAAATGCCTTCAACAAGAAAATGGCTTAACAGCGGTATGGGATCCAGACAGCACCCACCAATCTATGTGCATTTCTTTTTCTTATCAAAGTTTAGGGTTAGGTGAACCAGCAGAAGGACCCAATCCACCTAACCCTAAACCAGGCAAGACTAGGAGGATGAAATTATGATTCCTTGTAAAGAGGAGCTCCCTGCTGGGGGGGGCTCAGGCACTATCTATTGACTGACCAGTCCTGAAACAAATTCTTGAGCTGTCAGAGAGGAAGACAAAGGCCATGCAAGGTAAGTAGAATGAAAGATGAGAAGGAGATACCTGGGGTTGTGACAGGAGAGGAAACATATAAAGTGCTGAGAAAAGAGCAAATAAATGATGAATAAATGAGGCCTGGATGACAGCAGCCCAAAAATCTGGGTTCAGCAGAGCACAATACATTTCTCCTGCCTCTCTGAGCATGGCATGAATCAGCCTCTAAGAGGTGATAACTGGACTGGAAAGTTGCACCTACCATTTAGGTGACCAAATTTACATGAGATTTATCTTATCCCCCTCTGCAAAAGCACTGGAAATTGAAGTTCTAGCTTGTATCTTTATTGAGCTGTGACTTTTTACACTGACTGGATTGATGCAAATCAGAT
This sequence comes from Camarhynchus parvulus, assembly GCF_901933205.1. Taxonomy (NCBI): domain Eukaryota; kingdom Metazoa; phylum Chordata; class Aves; order Passeriformes; family Thraupidae; genus Camarhynchus; species Camarhynchus parvulus. The sequence continues at coordinate 139,594,012 of NC_044572.1, forward strand.
AACTCTCCTATTCCATTTACCTCCTCAGGAGACCAATGTAAAAGGGTATTATAGTGATAGTTTAGTCTTAACCATCACAAGACATGTGGGCAGCACAACACTAATTATGCTGATCTGTTAGTAAAACATAGATCATATGCAATTATTGATGGAGTTCTGCTTTACGTGCAAATCTGGTAATACCAGACTGCTCATTGCATGTGGGAATGTCCCGGCAACAGAAATTGTTCCAGGTTTGTTTGACAAAAAATATGGTGTCCCACCTAGTTTAATTTAGTACCACAGAACACTGGGACTGAGGAAGTCAAAAAAACCCTGGTCCATGCTCCACAGATTGCAACTGTCTGCTTCTTAGGCATCAAAAGCTACATTTAAACAGATTAAAACAATGCACAAGGGCTGTTTTCTGGCATTGCATGCAGTAGCATAACACAGTTTGCATCCATATGGCTACAGTGTTCCCCCTCCCCAAGAAAAAAAAAAGAGAGAGAGAGAAATTAATCCAAATTTCCTATTACAAACAGTGCCTGACCTGTTCTGAACCGCACCAGGGTTCTGTCTGGGAGAATATTAGCTTGCATGAGCCAACACCATACCAACAAGCATGCCAACAAATACACAATATAGGCTATTGAAGGACCTCAGTCCTATGCCCCAGCCTTGTTTAGTTTAGTTACTGGTATAGACACAGACAGAACAGCCAGAATATAAGGCAATGATTTTCCCTAAACTCAAAAGCTGAAAAATTCAACTCAGCCTTTGTTTGTAGACCACATTATTTACAGGATCTTTAACATCCCCTAGCAACAGACACTGGGAGGACTGGTTGAAACTGCTACTCCTACTACTCAGAAGTAGCAGGAGCAGCATGACCTGGAGAGAGAAAGGAGGCAATGACAGAGCACATCTCTCTGTCCTGCTCCTACCTGTGGAGAGCTGCCCAGCCCTGCAGTCAGTGCCCTCCATCCCATGAGCTCCAGGCAGGCACAACAGCCTGGTCACCTCTGAAAAGCACCCCTGGGGCTCCTCAGGGCCCACACAAAAGTGTGATTTTTCTTTTTTTTCCACTCTGTCCTTGTCAAACAGACATGTCCCCCCATATGCAACAATTCACGGCTCGCAGGATGCTGCACAGCTGCATCTCATGGTGTCTAACATGCCAATGATGTTAATGGGACACAAAAAGTACCAACATCAAAAAGTACCACTGGGACAGCACCACTGACAGTAGAAAGCTCCTCTGTTGGGCAGAAAAGATATGGTGAGGCCTGATATTTGGCAGAAATCAGGACCAGAGAACATTATGACAGTACAGACAAGGATAATGTAAAGGATGTGCAAGTCCTTCCTTTGTTTCCACACTTTAGGAAGAAGGGTGGGTTGATAATGTCTAATATAGGTTTAATTGCTCCTATGCCTTTTAGGAATACCAGTTATTATACATACCTTATTTATTTAGGTACAAAAATTAACCCCCCCAGCCCCACCAGACCAAGGAAGAAGACTGTGGCAGGAACTGGGGTCCTGAAGGCTGAATCTTCATTTGGCAAAGGAAAACAGCAATATTCATTCTGGATTTGAAGAATGACCTCTAATGAATGTTATGTTTGCTAATGATTGACACTTTGGAGGCCTTCAAGAATTCAGGGATTACTCAGCTATCCAAAACAAATAATCATAAACCAGATTTTTTTAAAATAATGCTAATAATAAACAGAAGGGAGTAATTTATCAAATACTGCATACGTGGATGGTTTCTTCCTCCAGTTCAGAGGAAAGCTGAAATTCAGAACTTGAAGTTTACTTTCTTCTTGTTGCAAATCTGTCTACATTTGTGTCATAGTTCTCACTGGAAACCAAACCTTCACAAATTGGCTATCAGTGCATTGTAACTTTGTTCATTGTATTTCACCTAATTTAGGCAATGGTTATTTTAGACTGATTTATACTATGATATTATCATCTATTCTCCTTCATAACTTATGAGTCTAAAAGTCAAAAGTCTAAAAGTCAAATTGCACAAAAGGAAAGAAATCTCAAAACTGTTCCATTCCTACAATCTTTGTGTGACTAGACAGGCACGCCCCCACACTGGTGTCACTTGTCCCACTGCCCCCAGATAACCACAGGGAGCAGTGTGTGCTTGATATTACTGTGTCAGGTGACATAAACAGCTGTTTGACTGTGGGGCTTAGAGCAGTGGATGTGATTTATCTTTTTTACAGTCTGTTGTATAGCAGGCCATGTCCCCATCCTGTGAATTCCCTTTGACCACTTGCTGTCTCCTTTAAAATTCCCATTGCTGTTCATTGGACCTCAGCCTTCTTCACAAGGTAGGAGAGCAACTCCGTGAAAACACAAGAGGAGTTGAATGAGACCTGCTTGGCTCCCTGGCAGTCCAGAGCTCAGCTGAGATGCTGGCATGATACCTTCACAGTTGGATTTAATTTCTTCCAAATCTGTTAGGACACACCTGGTCTTCACTGCTTATCTCCTTCTTTTTGAAAAATAGCTTGGTCAGGCTTTGTCTCCTTATAAAATACTAAATACAATTTTAAAAGGTCTGGTCATATTCTAGCTTTTCATGTCTCAAATGGCACTTCTGTATTTAGGGACCTTTGGAAGAAAGTTCACCTCTATTAAACAGGAACAGGCTGCCTGGGACACTGAGGTGCTACTGCTGCATCCTACAATCGCTGGAGCTTTTTCAGATTGTGGTTATTATTGCTTGAGACAGAATAAATTGCCAAATACAGTAGTGAAAATAATTATATTTCCTATTGATCTTGATGCATATTCACTGTTCATGATGAATCTAAAATAATTTTGTATTTCTGGACCAGTAAGTCACACATCTCTACCAGTAGGACTCAGTAGGAAGACAGCATTACTAAAGTTGGGAGTGCAGGCCTTGTTTCAGGCTATGTAACACCACTGCCTCCAGCAAAAAACTCTTCATGACTGGGATGCAGAAGTGGAAGGCAAAGATGCATTTCAAGCTTTATTCCTGTAGCTATTACTTACAGAACCAGGCCTGTCTGGACCAATAATATACCAAATTTCTTTGGTAGACTTTGTCTTTATGCTTCATTAGGAAACTTAGAATAGCTGGAGAGAGACTAGAAATTCAGAGAGGATTCAGTTCATGAAGAATCTAACAACATGTAATATGCTAAAAGCACTTCCTATACACAGGGAAAGCTGAATCCAACCCCAAACTACTTTTGTTTAAAATACAGTGCAGCTTATATCCTAATGAACAATTTACAGTGCAGTTGGCATGATTTGAGTTTTGGATAAATGAAACATCTTTTTTCAGATTGAACTGGATCATGTTCTGCATTGCCTGTTAATTACTTTAAATTATCTCAGCCTTTTTTAAATACCTAATTGTCTGAATTCATATCAGCTTCTCTTAGAGATTTGGTTAATATGATTTGCACCACATACTAGTTATTATCAGTGTGTAAACTGAAAATGCAGAGCAAGATAATGATGATAATGAATCTCAGGCAAGTTTTTGTGTTTGCTGTCTCTTCTCCCCAGCTGGCTCACCCAGCTCAAAACCTTACAAATACATAATACCATTCCTTAGAGTAAACATACTGTAACTCAATTTTCTTCCCCCAAGCAAGCAACCAGATGAATGGCCTTGGTGGATTATTCTGTAACAGAAACACTCATAAGGGGTCTGTGATAAGCAAGTGAATGGAAATGGAGAAGTGCCCTGTTTAAAATCATCTAAACATTTTCTCTTAACATGAAACATTTGAAAATGTGTAGCTCAGTGTTTGATGAAACACAGGACCCTGTTGTCTGTAGCTCAGTTCTAGTCCCTTCTTTAAATGTAATCTTTTATCCAAGTCACATGTGTTTTCAATAACTTCACATGTGGATGCAGTTACACCAGAAAACTGATTCACAAGTGCTTTAGAGGCTCCTCTATCTTTCAGACCCACCTAAAGTTTCTTTCCATTTTCAAAAATGTTTTTTTAGAAAGCATATGAAGGGAAATAATCAGTTTTGCTTGCTTGCAACACAACTGCCCTGGTCTGAATCATAAGAACAGCATTGTTCAAAGGAACAGCTGGTACCAACTCCAGAAGTTTAAGCACTCCCCTCCAAACAAAAAACTCTGCTGGGTCTGTTAGTCATCATCTCCCACAGGTATTGATTAAAGGCTACAGTTCTGCCTATTCCTGCCGTGGCTAAAAAGATTTGTTACAAGGTTTTCAGAAAGGAACATTTTCATGCACAAGCAAACATACAACTATTTCTTTCTTGTCTGCTAATCTCCACGGTTATTGTACCTTCTTGAAACATTTTTAACCACCTAAAGGGCAATCACACTTTAATGATAACAATAGAGCTCTAAAAAGTTGTTTCTACAGAAAAGCACATACAAAGATAGTTTTGCCCTCAGGCACTGCAAGTATATAAACAGACAACTTTACTATAAATCTGAATCAATTCTGCCAGCATTTTCTATCAGGAAACAAAATTTTAGGGTTAGGATCTGTTTGAAATATATTCTCAGGAACTGAACTCCTATTGCGCCTTATTATCAAAGCAAGCTTAACGCAGGTCACCTCCTCTTTTCCAGGAGTGCAGTTTTACTGCTGCTTCTGAGCTATGCCAGAGGTGGGAGCTTCAAAAAGCAGTTTAACTCCTTTGGGAACTGTACTTACATTGTGTTTTCAAGAAACTTCTGCTAACAAGCAAATGGTAAACTTTGAACTTCCTTGACTGTTTTCTAGGACATCTCCTTGACAGTTTTCAAAGGGTTTTTATTCAGTTATGGCACTTATTGCCTTCATTCATATCAGGGCCCATTTTGTCCTGGAATACACAGGTATTCAAAAACAGAAGTTTGCACATAAATCCCTTAATAGCCTGTGGACTAGGGGTTTGAGCCTAGATGCCAAAGTAATGTAACTCCTTCAGTTTAGCACAGGAACCTCTAACACCATAGAAAAATCAAGCAGGACATGAGGATTTAAATGTCATGCTTACATGGCCTGGGTTTGGTGTGGCCAGAATATTTCATCTGCAACTGAGAATCGGAAGCTGTAAGGGATAGGAAGATTTAGGAAAAGATTTTGAGTTCCAGCCACCTTACTACAATCAGGGATATTTCCTAGTGCATGTGGAAGGAGTTATTGTTGGTAGGGAAGTTGAGGTTGCCCAAATCTTTTCAGTTGTATTTGCAGATTATATCTGGACTTGAAAAAAAGGTATTCTTACATCTTTGGCCTTTCTACCATAAAATAACAGGCAAATAAATACCAAGGTGTTTCAAATATTTGTTTATCTCATGTCAGTCTCAGGATCATCCAGACCTTTTCTCCTCAGTAAGAACACTCCTCCATTCCCACGAGATCCAATGCCAAGTGAAGGGCTGTCTCTCACACTGTGGGTTGAGATTCACTGTCTGGCTGTACTCTGGGAATGGCAGCAGGACACCACATCATTCAACACAACATCAGGGCACAGACGGGTGAATTTTAGCCCTGACCACTGCATTTTTCTGACTCTTCTGCAGCCTGTGTAAAACCCATGTGTGGTCTCAAAAACGATCAATGTGGTACAGGTGGAGGGGTGAAGTGGGTCTGTCCTTTCAGGGAACTGTTTCCAAAGTCCACATCACCCTCTCTGACCTCTCCTGAGTGACTCATGCCAGAAGCTGAGGTTCATCAGAGCTAAAGTGGTATCAACAATATGCATGGTGATTCATTAATGATAGAACATGGGTTCAGACTTTCTAAGTCTGAGCATTGTGGGCAGGATCCAGGAAAATATTTTAATGCATGTGTAAATTTTATTCATGTAGACTCTATGGGACAAAAAATGTTGTGCAAGTTAAATGTTGTGCATGTACCTCATAAGGGCAGGGTGTTTGTGCTTTGGAGGATCAGGTTTTACATAGCACAGCCTTGTTCCCAAAGCTACAGACGCACCTTACAGCAAAAACCAGAAAGCACAGCATGATGGCAGGGTCAAGTTCAAAACCTGGGGACAAAGTCTCCAGAATAAGACCAAGGGACACAGAAAACATTCTAGCTGGCATCAAAAAGGGCTGTCAGCCCATCATCTTTAGCAGAAATCATTTGTGGTGTCTTAGACTGTTAATTAGACTAAGAGTGTTTATTATGTTGTCAAAAGGCTTTTTCCACATTGTTGACAAAATTACAAACTTTTAAATTACAGGTGTTACCTTAAAATATGCCTGCCTGGATTAGTCTAACTTAGCCTTTTTCTAAGTGTATTTATGTGAAGAATTAATGGGGCAAACTTTTATAAAATTACAAAGTTAATCAGAAGTCAACTGCAGTATTCTCTAATAGAGTTTTGTTGGACATTTCAGGCAGGTTTAAATATTTAATCAGATAACTTTATCTTTTGAGGAATGACAGTGGTAGGAACTATCTGAATGCCCTTGTCTTTCATTGCATGTAACCTATGCTTCCTCTTAGTCAAAGGTCCCACTCTGTTCTCTGTTCAATTGTAAAGTTTCTATACAATTGCATTTATGACATAAAATACAGAAGACACAAATTAAGTCTGCCTATTACAGTCAAGGAAAAATGAGCAAAATCTACATAATAGTAACCCTGAGGTCCATTAGAAAACAGCTTCCAGAATTTGTGCCTTAAAATATCAGCATCAGACTATAAATTCATTTAATCTGAGTTTTGAAAGATTTATAACCACTGTGGTTATTTGGTGGAGTAAATCTATACAATAAATTTCTTTACAGTCATATTCAACTTATCCAGTGCAAATCCAAAATACTTCAAGTGAATCACAAATTTCATAGATGTGGATGGAGATATAAAATGTTAAGGTTTCAGTGCAAGTGCTGTGGTTTTAAACTGAAATAACAAAACAGGATCTGGTCTGGAGAGCACAAGTCCCATGGAAATCTTTACAACCTATTCAGAAGGAGTATAGGTTACATGTCAAGTATAGGCTGATCAGAAATTGTATAAATGTTGAAGTAGAAGTAGTAAGCAGGATCTTGAGCTAATTTATCCCCCAGTGACTGCAAAAAAAGCAGGTTCTGTATGTGTTGAGAAACACAACGTAGAAACTAAAATGAGAAATTAAGATAGAGTAATCCAGTCTGCTCTCTTGGTTGAAATTCCTCTTATTCTTCAGAGATGAGGAGATATTGACTTCATAAAAGAGTCTGAGCCATTTCTCATCCCATGCTGTTCAGCTGCCATGGTGGGATGAAAAGGGAGACTGCTCCCTTACACAGTAAAAACAGCTTCACTGTCTCCGTGCCCTATTACTCTCCACACATGAGAAGCAATCAGATGGTAGAACTTTCTGGCAAGGGACTCCAGCTGCAAGAACAACTCATCCTCTGGGGAGAAAAAGAAAAGAATCTTATGTAAACCATTATCAAGGGAAACACTTCCAAAAATGGGGGAGCCTCAAAATGTGAGCATGTCTGTTTGTAAAGGGAGGTCAGAAGTACAGAAAAATAGAAAAATATCATATGGTCTCACCAGTAATTTAGTTCTATGGGGAAAGCTAGCTGAACTCTTCCTCTTCCCTTCTCAGCCTCAGCCATGTCTGGTTCTCTGGTTTAAAATTTAGTTCAGTACCTCCCAGACAGGGAATATTATTTCCTCCCTTCTTTATAGATTTCTCTGGTTTACATTACCATTCAATAAATGTATTACAAAATGTTATTTGCCTCTGTCTGCAGCTTTTGAGTAGGTGTAGTGATCTAAAAGATATCACAAATTAAATTACTGGATCCCACCCCAAACTCATCAGGGTACACTGGGAAAGAGAAAAATCAGGCAACCTCGCTGCATCTGGAGCTCAGTGTTTGTGCATTTCAGCAACACACATTCCACTGTGCCAATACCCTCCCTGAAAAGAAGCTGTCCAGTGAACTGCATGGAGCAGTGCTGCTCCCCCAGCCTGGCACTCAACACTGTGCTTGAGGGATTTTCATGTACACAGATGTGGTTTTGATTTGGTGACCTTCATTTTTAGCAGGAACTTCTTCTGAAGTTGGTCCATGTAAATGACCAGAATCTGGAATGAAATCTAAGAACTGTATGCATTACTTGTGTCCAAGAGCAGTGGTGAATTCAAACAAGGGTAGCTGGAGGAAAGGGATAGTCTCATACAGGAATGTATTTTTAAGGTTAAACATATTCTGCAGAAGCAAATGAAGAAAATCAATTCAGTATTGTCAGCAGGTACTTAAAAGCAGCGCTAACTGCACAAAGACTGTGCAGCTGCTGAGCCAATTCTACTGAGACACTTTGGGCATCAAAACACCCCCTAAATGACACCCTCACCAAAAAAAAATCCATATCCACTGTAGCAGCATTCCCTTACTGCATTTGTGTTTCCATCGCAGGGCAGATACTTTAGGGCCAGGACCGTGTGAGCCGTTCCTGGAATGTTCCTGACTGGGGTGATGGTGGGTTTGAAAGCAGCCTAAGCACTTCAGAGGTGAAACTTCCCAAGCAAGTGGTCAAAACTGCTAAAAATAAATTTATATTAAAGTAGGGTCAGAAGCAAATCCACTGTTACAACCTGGGCTCTTCAGGGGAGCTTAGGCATCCATTTGGACCCAGTCATTTCACCCAGCTTTCCCATGATCTGTCCCAAAGCTGGGATGGGAACATGAAATATGAATGTTATTATTGGAGAGTGGTCTGAAATATTTCAAAACTAAGATTTTTTATTGAATGGGATTTCTTGTGAGATCAGTGCTGGCACACTCACTGATTTTATCAGAGTCACTCAGGATGAACAGTAAAAATACAAGTTGCATAAGTTAAAAGGAGGCCAGTAGTATTCTGTTACATTTGTTTATTTCTGTGAGTTCATTTAAAACAATAGGCATTTCTCTTGTTCATCCTATTGTTCTAGTACAAATCTCCATCTGTATTCCTTGTTCCCTCCCAAGCACAAGCTTTGTCTCCTTGCTCTGAAGGTCCTCCAGAGCACTGTCCTGTCCTATGAGCCAAGTCCACTGCCACAAGATCAGCTAAAATCCAGGCTTTGCCCATTGCAACAGCCCCATCCCATTTTCTCCAGGAAGCCCTTTAATGCACCAGTACATTGAGATGTTCAGAACCACTACCCCAACTGGTGCTATTTCTGTGCAAGGCATTAAAATAACTCTGTGGCCACTTGGGCCATAAACTCCCTGTCTTGTATATACTCCCACCTTGCCATTAACAATCAGGGGAAGTTTGCAATAAAAACCTGCAATGTAACCCCCAAGCATCCCTCCAAGATGCACCCAGCAGCCTTTAACCAGGCAAGCTGGTGAGCAGAGCTGTGGAACAGAACTCATATTAGAGCAGTGAGAGTGCTGTGCATCCTCTCACACTTACCTAATGATTTGTGTCCCAAACCCCAGGCAGATAATCTGCTTGATCCAGCTATTGCAAATCATCTTTTATCTGGGAACACCTCTGTGGAGGGCATTTTACAACACCAGCACAAATAAACTTGCTTAGCTGAAACCTTAATGCACCATCAAAGTATATAGAATCTCAGACTTCTAGGACAATTCATGTTGGAAGGCACTTCAGCAGATTTCTAGCCCAAATTCCTGCTCAAAGCAGGGACACTCATGAGACCAGACCAGGTTGCTCAGTGTTTTATCCAGTCTGGAGATGGCACAACCTCTCTGGAAAGCCTGCTCCCATATCAATTGTCTTCATGCTCAAAATATTTTTGTCTTATTCAAGTCAGAACCTCAGTGTTTCAACTTCAGAGTTCATTTAATCAAAAAATATATAAGTGCTATTTTTAAGTATTAATATTACATAATGATGCAGGGCTTTTCACTCAGCTTTGCCCTCAAAACTTAAGGAGTAGATAAATCTGTTATTTCATCTTCAAAGTACACCAGCTGTTTCTTGTTTAATGTCTTGGGGAACAACTAGCATACATTCAGAGCTATTCTATAACCAGATATGATCTACTCTATAACCAGATTTGATATCTTGCATTTAAATGTTCCTTACAGCAGAATAGATCCCCCACATGCTTAAACATATATCAAATAACCCTGCACTAACCAGTGGCTGTTTCTGTGGTGAAGCCTGGCAGCTGTTTAAGCACAAGCAGAAAATAAGGGAAAAGTAGCTCAGGATAAGACATGGAAAGCACTGCAGGAATGTGGCTTTTCTTCTGCACTGATATTTCACTAGGAAGAGTCGTCGTCAGCGTTTCTGTCAGAAAAGGTCACCTGGAAAGAAACTCCTAATTCACTCCAGTACGCCTAAATAGCACAGCTCAGCAGCTTCAAGTGGTGCTACTAGAAATTCTTGGTTTCTCAATGTGATTGGGAAGCAGAAAAAAATGCTTTTAGTTGATGAAATCTGTATTTAGAGACCTCATAGAAAGTTCCTGTAATTAAAAAATGTCTTTATTCTATTTAAATTCTGATCTGTGACACATCACTTCACTGAACTAAACAGGGGCTACATGACAAATCAAAATACGGTGAAGCACAGCCTGCTTCTTGAATTGGAGTCTGACACGATGTCCCTTGCAATATGCCTCAGGATATCTTCATTGGCCAGGAGTGATGAAGAGCACAGCCCTGCACCATTTCAAAAGCAGTCACAATTCCTGGACATAGTCAGAGCTAAAACGTTTTAACCTGCTAATGACCCATCAGCAGCAACTGTTGTTCTTTGCTCCAGAGGGTGTTCAAATTCTTGTCTTGCAAACGTGACTTTCCAGTGCTTGCTAAATTATCTCAGCCTCTGTTAAAGGAAAAGAACAGGTACAGCAAGTGGTAAACAGACCTCAAGCTCTATTTCACATTCACATTGTCTGGATAAGTTACAACAACAAAGATATTTCTTCCCCCCTAGGACTTTAATTCCACAGATTATAGCTCATATTTTCTGGCAAGGTATTCAGCTGCTGTTAAGCACTTAGACAAGAAATGTTCTACAACTCATCAGTACCTTTCTCTACCATCCCTAGACAGTGTGCTGGAAGAGGAAATCAGTGTAACAGATTTGGATGGGGATTTTTTATTTTATGGACAATTTATCACAATGAGGCAGAGCAAGAAATTGAAACAATGAACATACATAAATAGCACAGAGAATCAGCTGGTAACAGGATGAGCAGAGAGGCTTCAATGATTGTGCTTTGACATTTCAGGTTAATTTCTCTCCAAGGGAGGAAGAGACAATTTTGTCTTCAGAGCAATTTGCAGCACTCACTAAATAATGCAATAATGTCAGCACATTGCCAATATCTTTCAGGAGTGAACCCGTTTTCCCCACCAAACTCAAGCCACACTGACTGTGAGAGAGAATCTCCACAGTCCATGGCCAGAGGAATGCTCTGGCCAACCTTCAGAAGCCTGGGCCATTGATTAAGGCAACAGAGTGATGCAAAGGTCAGGTCCCCCCAAAACTCTTGTGCCTGGGAGATGAAACCTACCCATGCTTATTCAAGATACTTTGACCCTCCTGCCATGACTGAAGTGGTGTGAAATGTTCACAAAAACTTTTGCCAAAATTATCCACATTCCTAAAGAACAAAGATCCATGTGGTATCTGCCAGAAACTCCACCTCACTCTCATAAATAGCAGCCATTTGGCTTTTTCCCCCTTCCTGAAAAAAGCAAAATTGCAAACACAGACTTTTGTGCCCAGATGAAAAGAATAATTATAACAATAATAGTAAATGGATACACTATACTGAGCACAGAAGGAAAAGTTTCTTTCTGCTAAGACTAATGCACCAATCCAGCAGTGATCTCCAGACAATGATTTCAGGGAAGCTCCCTGCTGCACAGCATCCCAGACTTGTCATCCTGAAAACAACCTGCAAAGACCTGAACCCAGTGGCAAGGAGACCATAAAATGTCAGTAGCCTTTATAAGGACATTTAGGGGTGATTCCAAATATTCATTGCAGTGCATTTAAATATCAGATTTGCATCTTCAGTTTAAAAGTTTGCAGTTCTTCCCTGTCTCCTATAAGTGATTTTTTTTCTTCTCTGCTTGATACAGATTAGTGTTTCACAAGTAAAAGAGTTCTTTATTACCAAAGTTAAATCATATAAAATCAGGAACACAGAAAATATTTCAGTAGGCAAAAAGCTAATTCTGCTAATGTCCCATGAATGAAATGTTATCTGTCAATTAAGGAAGAAATACTTCCTCTTCTTTTTAATGCCAGAGCGCAGAATTAATGCCACAGCCCAATTTCTATCATACAATGTAATAACACAATTATAAAGCTGAGAAAATCCTAAAACTTAGTTTGCTTGGCTTCCAGCCTGACAATTTTCAGAACTGTATGCAATGCATGGATTTGTTTCCCATTAAAAAATTATTTGTTAAGCTCCATTCATTCAAGATGCAGGAAGAGACAACTCAATGGCTTCTCAATTTAATCTGAACATCGCTTTACTTCTCTGCTTGGCTTGCACTCACATTACAGTTTCCCTAAGTAGTTTCAAGAGCCCATACTGAAACAGAGTTTTGTACCAGATGACAATGAATTACAGGCCTGCCAAGTCTCTTGTGCCAAGCATGGTACTCCCACACCTTCCCCTCCACAGCTGGGCTGTTCCCTTGGACATTTCCTGTGCAGCATCACACCAAGGTGATCCAGTCTGAGCTCTGCAAATCCACTTCATCTAGCACAAAGGAGGAGATTCAGCTCCAAACTGGAACACCTAAAGATAAATGTCCCCATGTACATGTACAGTAGGCGTCTCCAGTCAGGAATGCTCTAGGCTGACTTTGCTGCCATCAGAAACACCCCAGGAGATCCCACATGATCTTCAGGCACCACTGCACAATAGCCTGAGTCTCTCCTAGGACCGTGTTTTGCAGATCCATCCAAACACCTGAGTATCTGAAAGTATCTCAGGTGTTATGAAACCAAGCCTTGCCCTTCACCTTGACTTAGTCCCATGCAGAAGCACAGAGGATCAGAGCTTTTCAGCAAGAGAATGAATCCAAACTGCACCTGGCAATGCCCGTTTTCCTTGCAGCAAAGTGTCAGATTGATTAAACCTCACAGGACTGTGCTCATATACATACACACACTAGAGAGAGAGAAAGGGAGAGAGAGAAGGAGAGAGAAGGAAGGAGCTTATTCAGAGCTGGCTCAACATTTGGAACTCTTCAAGACTGAAGTCTGTATGTCTCTGGAATGCTGCCTCACTCCATTGAAAGATGGGGTCTTTTGGAAAACCAGAAATTAGATGTAGATTCATAATACAGCTAAAATTGTGGGAATGTTGGGATACAAGGAATGGGCCAGGCCTGTTTCCCAGTATTATAAAACTGTTAAAGACAGAATTCATAAACAGAAAAATCTGTTCAATGAAGTGCATAGAAAATCAGTAATAATAAATCAGCTGCTGTATCTGCTCAAATGTTTTTCCAAAGTTGCTCAGTTTATCTCCATTTTGGCTGCTGTGCTGCCCCATTGAGTATGATTTGTGATTAAAGCTGCTTGTGGTACTTGTCTGCAGGCCAACACTTCTGGTGTGGCCATTTCCAGTGCAGCTTATTTTCATTGACACAGGGACCCCAACACTGGCTCAAACCAAACAGCAAAGACTGACTGGGGAAGCAGGGTGGGTCCAGGCCATGTTGGGATTTCAGGGCACAGTCTGGGATGAGGACAGAAGCCAGATCAGTGAGGCAAACCAGGGTTGGCACAGGTGTCACTGTCATATTTTCCGAAAAATCTCTTTGCCCAGGATTTTCTCCTGGGAAGCTGAGAAGCCTCAGAGAAAAAGGAAAACAATAGATATCTGATTTGCTTCTCCTGTGTCGTGCTTTAGAATGTGTTTGGACATTGTTTACCAACCGGTGATTTTTTCATTGGTTTCATGTGAATTGTTTTTACTTAATGGCCAATCAGGGCCAAGCTGTGTCAGGGCTCTGGAAGGAGTCACGCGTTTTCATCTTCTGGCCTTCTGTAAGTATCCTTTCTGTATTCTTTAGTATAGTATTCTTTTATATAATATAGTATCTTAAAATAATAAATTAGCCTTCTAAGAACATGGAGTCAGATTCATCATTCCTTCCTTTATCCGGGAACCCCACAAATACAACAGTATGGGAATGGGGTCCATGGTTGGGCAGGGTAGGGCAGGGCTGTTGCAGAGGTGCCGACCAGCATCCTCCAGCACTGAGGTAGGACCAGTCCCTATCTGGACCTCAGTTCAGCTGCCTACACACAGGGATCTTGGATAAGGGAGCTGCCAGGGAACTCATGAGACATTTGGAAACTGCTAGCAGCTGTGATAGAGGACCAAGAGAGAAAAGGCAGTTGAAGACCAGGAGCAATTTCCTGAAGTACCAGGTGCCTCTCAGGAGCTGTGTATGGGCTCCTGAAGGGAGATCCTGACAACATACTCAGTTGAGTAACTCAGTTCAAGAGAATGCCTAATTAAAAATATTCAGAATCATTTGTTCTTGGAGAAGGAATGACCCCTGGGAGCCAGAATGCAGGGACACCTGAGCACAGCTGAACAAGCAGGGGCAGAGGAAAAGGTGTTTAGCAAAAGAAAATGCATGGTCATTCCATTTAAGGAGGCCTGATGTATAACAGACATGGGCGGAGGTCAGAAGAGAGGCAGCATGAAGGCTGTAGGAAGTAGGACATGGTAAAAGCAGTAGGTGCAACACCCATGATGCTGAGAGGAGGGAGAAGGAACATCAGGAGATATCCAAAGAATTTTACTAATGGCAACCAAAAATCTCCTGGAGCTGAGATAAAGGCATAAAAGCTCTGGCAGCAGAAATTTAAGTTGTTCTTTCTTTTTCCCTTTCTCCAAGACTCCCATGGATTTTCGTCAGTAAATCAGACTCAGGGCTTGCTGACTGCTCAGTACACATCCACAGTCATTAGTGGTGTCTTGGTATCTTTCCTTAACTCTTTTGAGACAGAAATGCTCTCCAAATGTAGTATCCAACGACTGACTGGTGGGTGATCCTTACTAGCAGTTCTTTTTTTGTTTCTCTTCTGGTTTGCCTTTATTTGGCCTAATTAATGTTCAATCTGAGGAGTTTGCTTTCCACTTAGAAAAAATGAAGCAGAAATAAGAGAAAAGAGGGCTTTTCTTATTTATTCAGTGATGGATCTTCAAATGTGCAAGTCCTGCTATCTCAGGTGAGCGATTGCTCATCTGTCAATAGTTAATGGAGGGGGTAAAGTACCAGCACTTCTGGGTCCATTGCAAGATGCTGCATGGACACAGACCACAAACCTTTTTTTTTTTTTTAATTAAGGATTCACTGTCCAAGCATAGGCATAGAAGAATCTGGGAACCTGGCTTCTATTCCCAGCTCTGATCCACCACATGGGATTGAGCTGCTGTTTGTAAATTTTCCTGCAAATCAACTCACCTCTTCTTCACCTGCACATGTTTATAGGCTAAAGTGCCTAGAAAAATTTGGCCAGATTTGGACATCAGGTAACATTAGCCCTATCTAAACACTGCTCTGGATGTTTTAGTCCTGGCCTGATGCAGGGCCAGCAGCATGGATGCTCTCTGGCACTGATCCAGGCAGGCTTGGGCTGTGCCCTGACACTTTGGATAACACCAGAAAGTGGCCACAGTGCTCCCTTCTTCCCTCCTGCATCCCAATCCTGGCTCAGGGAAGCAGAGTTTCAGTTGTCTCAAGCAGCTGGAAGGCCTGATCCCCAGGATCCAGGCCCCGGCAAACAACGGGCTCCAGCAGCAGGGCCCATCCCTCCCCTGCAGAGGGCTCAGCTCAGTGCTGCATGGCCTGGATGCTGGGCAAGGGTCCAAATATTCAGGGTGGCATTTGAGTGCATTGAACACTTTCTGCCTCTGAAATCCCTTTATTTTCTCCCCCCACATCTTCCAAATTTTGCAGCTAATGAGGCTGGGACCCTACACACAATAATCTTAGTCCCATACTATCTCAATTAATACTTTTCAACCTACACACTGCATAGACCAAGAAATAATATACACCTGCTATGTCACTGCAGTTTGCCATAATTCTCAAACCGACTAGTTTTATTATAAATCTAAATTGCTAAAATTTCATTAAGTTCTGAGCTTTCACTGTTCCACATGCATTTTGCAGATCTTATTTACTTGTTAGTCACATATCTATGGGCTAATCACGAGAATATCCTCCTGATCAAAGCATATGCTGTTATTCCAGGTAACAAAGCATTGCAATGCCAAACAAAACTCTATCAGTCCAAACATACTTCCTAGGAGAATGCCTCCTGCATCATCCAAAGGCTGGCAATATTAGCACTGAGCTGGTACTTCCTACACATTTAAGAGGCTGCCTCTCTCAAAGAGGAGATTAGGCTGTTCTTACTTGACTAAAATATGGGAAATGCCCCTGGCAATGTCTGATTTGGAAGATTAGTACTTTTAAAATTATTTAATGACCATGGTTTAATCTGTGGAAATTTCTGGACAAACAGGCAATGCATGTATAATTCTTAATTGATCTAAGCACACAGACTTAAACATTTGGGTTGAGCCAACTGCTTTTAGCTTCACCATTTTCAGGGGAAAAGTAATAGATGAGTGGATATGAAAACTGGGATACTTTCAGAACTTTGGAGGTACTTATGAGCTGAATAAAGTCCTGAACCATTGTTGTTGAATCTCATTTCTTTTTGGTACCTTGTAATTGAGTGATTGCAAAGGTTTACAGTAACCAACATATTCTAGCACAATACAAGATTATAAAACTGCTTTATTTTCCTGCCAATTATGTGGTGAGAAATATATGGCTGACATGTCTTGCCACATAGGGGGAAAAATAATTTCCCAATTATCTTTGTATATTTTTGGCTAAGAAGTTTTCTTATGAATCACAAATCATTTTCTCATGGCACCAGTAGCCTTACTACATATGCAACTAATTTCATTCTGTAATCTAAAGCAGCAACAAATGAACATTTTTGATATCTCTCCTGGCATTCAGTTATGAGAGGTTGCAATGATTTTTCTATGAATAGCAGTAGGTAAAAAGGATCCCAAAACCATGAATTCTATTGTGCTTTCAGTTGGCAATAAGGAATATAATGGACAGCATATACAATGGTTCTGGCCTCAGCACATCAGTCACCATTGACTGTTTTCTGTCAGAGCTTCAAAACAATGCCATCTCAAAATCCATTTTCAAATAACTCTTCTTTTACTTATTTATCACATGGAATTAATATTGGCCTCACCCTATTCTCAGTAAGATCAAGAGAAAGCTCTAAATTGATTACAGCAAAGGAGAAATTAAAGATTCCTTTTTCATTTGCTGACCCTTGAAAAGGAGACAATCCTAGTAACCACATTAAATGAAAGCCAACATAACTACTTGGCAATCAACAACATGATAAATATGTTTCATTTTGATGAACATTAGAAAATCTAAACAGAACAATTCTTGCTCGCTTGCTTCCTTTGAGTTTGTCTGTCTCCCCCCAAGAAGCAATCTAGCTGTTCTCTGTGAGATATCATCCATTGTGAAAGAGTGATGTTTATCACTGGATATATAGTTTTAGAAATAAAACCACTTGACAATAGAGCTTGTGTTACTAACTGGCTGTTTCAGTGTTGAAGTCTTTGTCATGAGAGTGTCTTGAGTTGCTGCTCTTTCTATGGTCTGATTGTTTTGAATCTTTCCTGCCATAAGAATATATCTGATGCAGGCTAAATTTTTTCAAAAAAAAAAACAGCCAAACCCCTGGCCATGACAAAAGCACTTCATAGTGATCAATCAGTCACAGGTATGTTGAAGTTACTGTACTAAACCTTCAAAGCTCTAGAGTTTTGAGACAAAGGCAAACTACCCTAAAATCTTGGAAAACCTCACGCTGCAGCCTGCAAATGAAAAAGCAGCATGACTATTCCACCATGCAAATTGCTCCAAAGATTTAACTCATGGCACGAACCAAAGTTGGAATAACTCATCTCAAGCCTTCCAAGACTTTAAACATCTCAACGCATTCTTCTTTCAGCAGAAACCTTTGAATGGATCAGTGATAAGTATTTTCAGCTCCACTTCTGAGATGCTACAGAAGACTAGAAATTTAGTGCCTCAGATATTATGTGCAGGGTGGAGGATAGGCCCCAGGAAAGTGAGAGAGGGCCCTGCCTTGTCAAAGTACACTGCATTGCACAGAAGACCACAACCTCAGCTTTCACCCTACACCCCGTGCCTCCATCAGCCTCCAACCACACTTCCATGTATAAGAGCTGACCCACAGGACACACCAAGTGAGTTCTTCACATTGTCGTTCTTGTATGTCTGTCAGCTGTTTTAGCAAGGATCTGTGATGGCTGATCAACTATTTAAGTGCAGACTCTTTCCACAACCTCCCTTGAGTTTCTGCTGACCCAGCAAGGGCAGAGATGCGCAGAGATGTACATGAACACGTGTTCATCTACCTGACACCAAGGCTTCAGCATGGCCATGGCTCTTGAGAAGACCCTGATTTTAACAATTTTTCTTCTTTTAAAATGGATAATTTTTAACTCTTCCATTTTAGAGACTAAAAACCCGTCCATTTTAGCATCTAAAAAGACTCCACAGACAGAGCCAGTCACCAGCACCATCAGTTCTTTACTCTCTCCTGCCCAGGTCAGCAAAGCCAGCACCAGTGAGGACAGAACTGAGACAGTCCAACCACAAGGGAAGTGTTTTGCTGTAAAATCAGGCAAGACCAGTCCTAGCATACTAGCTAGGACTGTGTCAGTACCAACCTGTACCAATGCCAAGAGGCTCTGCAGATCTGGGCGGTTGTTAGGATTACGAGTTCCATCCCAAAACCACTAATGACTTGCTTGTCTTTACTGGTGAAGAATCAGTCTGTCTGTACATCTGTGACTGCTAAGTCCAAACTCTTCTGCAAACCAGCACACTTGCAGAAAAGAAAGGAGGGAAGGGAAGGGAAGGGAAGGGAAGGGAAGGGAAGGGAAGGGAAGGGAAGGGAAGGGAAGGGAAGGGAAGGGAAGGGAAGGGAAGGGAAGGGAAGGGAAGGGAAGGGAAGGGAAGGGAAGGGAAGGGAAGGGAAGGGAAGGGAAGGGAAGGGAAGGGAAGGGAAGGGAAGGGAAGGGAAGGGAAGGGAAGGGAAGGCCAAAAAATCCCCAAAAAAACCAGAACTGAACAGAGATAGTAACCAGTTTTAAGGCAGGCATGCCTCCAAAGGAGAGTTCACTCTTGCTGCTTGAAAGTGTTTTAGCTCTGTCAGTTTTTTTGCAAAGTACTGGCTGCAAAAGATTCTCCAAGCTCACCTGGCTTCCAGACACTGGTGAATTTCAAGCAAGAATATGCTGCAAATCAGGGAATTTTCTTATGGAGCATCCACCCAAATCCACCTCATAGCACTTACAGTCACTAATGGCTCAGTCCCAAGCAGTGACAAAGCTCAGGGCCTGTTTCATCTTAACCAACTCCCACTGACTGGCTTTAACTACCTCGTAAGGATTGACCTCACAGTTCTCCAACTGCACTTCTTCTGCCAAGTTTGTTCGTTTCAATGTTTTCCTTTCAAGTGTCTCAAGAGCACAGTTCATACAACTCCACATAAATCTCAAAATTTACAGCATGTCTAAGTTATACACAAGATGGTCAGGAAATTATGTCTAATAGAAAACTGTCAGCAGCAGATTATGAGAGAAGTGTGTGGGACAGGTAATGATAAGGCAGAAGAGAAATACAAAGGCCTGCAGGAAAACAAAAGAAGAAGCAGTGAGCCTGGGTACTGAGGCCTGGCATTTTTGCCAGCTTAATCACATAACTGCATATCACATTTTTACAGCACTTTTCTTTTGGCAAAAGCAATCTTACTGTCATCAAAATATATATTTATTTGCTCCAGAAACTTAGAAAAACTGCACAAACCCTAAATGTCTGTTTTGCTCATTGAATCTGCCTCTAAATCCAGAGTGTACTAAATCAGCCACTCCACCCACCCTTCCCTGATGCAGTGATGGGGTCTGAATGCTAGCAGGGAGAAGAGCAGGACCTGTGTGAAGGGACTGCCCAACGTCCCCCCTGTGGGAACCCAGAACATCCTTCTGGGTGTCCAGGACAACCAGGACCCCTGCCGGGGGCTCAGAGACCCTGGCACGGAGCCCAAAACACCTGTGGTTTCAATTATGACCCGTGGAGCAAATGACCAACCTTATATGAAGATCAGCAAGCCACAAGAGTTTAGGTAGAATAATAGTGAATTTATCATGGGGTGGAAAAGTAGATTTTAGGGGTTTTGGTATGGTGGTTCAGGGGGCAAGATGGAGGACTCTGGGCGTGTCCAGCCTTTCTCCTTCTTCTTCTTGGCCTCCATCTTCTGCTGTTGGCACTTTTGACGTTGGCACTTTTAAATTGGTTTAGAGTAGAAACTCACTGTCTAACATAGGTGATAGGTATTGGAAAGTAATTATAAATATTGTACATGTAGTTTTTAGTATAAAGACATAACACTGCCCCGGGGCAGGCAGAGTGCCTGGAACTGTCCTGCTGGACAGACCTCAGCAGGACAGGAGAAAATTCTTTATAGATAGAATGCAATAAACAACCTTGAGACCGAGAACTGAAGAGCTCCGACTCATTCTTCAAGGGCTTGGGCTGGGAAAAGAGATTTTTAACAATCTTGGGGTTGCAGTGACCCAGAAAGGCCCCAAGACTCCCCTCAGAACACTCCAGCATTTTCAGTCTGGGTTTGTCTGTGGCTGAGGGCATGGCAGGTGAGAATGGCTGTGGTGGATCTGTGCCTGAGCACAGGGTGGATGTGCTGGAGCCTCCCTCCCTCTGTCCCTTCACTGCCTCTGTGCCACTGCCCAGAGCACCCTCCTCTTCTTCGGTTGTAGTTCCCAGCTGAGATCATGTCTCTGACTTGCCAGGATGGACAGAAAAGAGGTTTGGTTTCAATACCATGGCAGACAGGAAGGACACTGCCCAGAGGATGTACTTCTGGCAACCTTCGACACCTTCCCCTTTTAACCTGGATAAGAGGGAGAACAAGAGGAGTAAGTGGCTGTAAGAGAAGCCTTTGCTGGAGGAGTGCAGGAGGAAACTTGCCAGTGATGGAAGAGTGAGAAAGGGACAGATATGAGCCTGGCAATTCAGAAAAGCAAGAGGGACACAACAAACACCAGCACAAACAGCTGCTGCTTGCAAGTCCAACTGCCTGCTCCCCTCCCATCCTGCTTGCTCAGGTGGCTGCTCATTAAACCCGGAGTGTTTTGTTCAGAGCCTCCTTCAGTGAAACTATTCCCAAAGCCCTGAGCTGTCCTGCAGGACCAGGGCAAATGGTCACAGCTTTCAGCAGCCAAACTGGTTGTGCAGCCCAGGCAGTGATAAAACTTTGTTCCTCTACTAAATACATGTGTAGTTAGAAGATGTTCAAGGCTGGGTTTTTGTAGAGCCAGTGGTGCATAAAGTTAAACCACACTCATGTGCTTAGATTTTTTGGTTTTTTTCCCAAGTTAGGGAGAAAAGAAAAAAAAAGAGAAACTCAGCTTTTTAATATAGGTTTTGTCTCATCCTTCCTTAGTATGTAGTTCCCCAGGAAGAAAATTTATTCAGTTGACTTGAAGCTAATCAGCAGTGTTTTGAAGTTAAAGCAGCTTTTGTTAGTCAATCTTGTTTGGGGGGAGGAAGAGTTAATCCTATGCTTTTTCCATTATGAGACCAAAAAACATCAGATACTGTATTTTTCCCTTCAGCTTTTTTCCCCCTTTGCCTTTTTTCCAAAGGTCTGGGATAGAATATCCACATCCCCATCCCTCTGAGCGTTTTTCTAATAGGTTGCAAACACTCAGTGAAGAGCAGTGATTTTTCATTCCCATCCCCTCAGTCAGCTGAATCGGAAACCATGTTCTGCTGTCATCTGGCAGAAAGGAGCAGTGTCAGGGAGCCACAGCAGAGAGGTCACTGATAAAATGCACCTGGAAAATGAAATATGCACTGCCTAGAAAAGGACACACTCTGAGCAATGGCCAAGGTTTTTCATTGGCCTGCAGCTACTTTAGCTATTATTTTTGAGATATTCAAGCCTAAAAAACTGGTTCTGGAATGGGATCCCAGGCGTTAGATGGAATTCTCTGTGAGAATGAATGAATGGTTACTCAAGTCCTTAATACAAACACTAGCAAGGAGAAAATACTGCTTTTCATTCAGTGCTGGTATACTTGACCCCAGACACTTTTCCCCAGCTGCTAAATTGGAGCTTTTATTTGCATTTGGGTCCCTCTAGTGGAAAAAGGAAGAAGCCCGAGGACGGCAGCAGAACTTGGACGGGACGTGCTGCATTACAGAACCTCACAGTGCTGCACTACAGAACCTCACAGTGGTGCATTACAGAACCTCACAGTGCTGCTCTACAGAACCTCACAGTGCTGCATTACAGAACATCCCCATCTGCGACCAGCAGCGATTCTGCACCTTTGCTTCAGCATTCAACACAAGGTCACACCGAGCCTTCGTCACATTAAGCTGTTGTGGTGGCAGAAGCCAAATATCAGCCCTCCATGCCCTGGGGTGGGGGGGTGCATTTCTCCTCCCAGCCTCCAGGACATGCCAGGATATTTATTCCACTTCTCCTACAGCATTCAGGTGTGCTGGCTTGGGGCAGCCCCACACAGCTGTGCAGACTGGGGCACAGCTGGCTCCGGAGCAGCTCTGCAGGAAAGGACACAGGAGCTGGTGAACACAAAGTGACCCTGAGCCAGCAGGGCACCCTCCCAGCTTCATCCAGAGCTGCTGCAAGGCTGGAGCCTGCAGGCTAAGGGAGATCCTTGCGCTCTCTCCAGCACTGCTGTAGCCACAGCTGGAAAACAGAGGCCAGCTTTGGGCTTCCAAACACGATGCAGATGTTGACAGACCAGGTGAAGTCCCACAGTGGGTCACCAAGATGGTTGGGGACTGTGGCACCCTGCCCCTCCTCACAGGAGGAGAAGCTGAGTGAGACAGCCCTGCTCAGCCAGAAGCAGCAGCTCAGGGAAGATGGTACTGCTGTCCACAGCTGCCTAAGGGACAGAAGGTGAAGTCCATCTCTCCACAGAGGTGGACAGTGAAAAGACACAAGGCAAGAAACACAAGGCTTGAGCCAGAACAAGGGAAAATTTAAAGAGACACAAGGGAAAAATATTTCACTGTGAGCAGTGTTCAGCAGGGGAGAAAGTATCCAGAGAGGGTGGGGAATCTCCAACACTGGGGATATTCAAGACTTGGTTGGACAAGGCCTTGAGCAACATGCTCTGATTTCAAATTCAACTCTGCTTGGGAGAAGAGATTGGGCCAGGTGAAGTCTAGAGGTTTCTCCTAGTCCAAATTATTCTGGTTTGTATTCCTCCCACTGAATAACTAATCTGGACCCTGGCTTTGGTGGAGATGATTTTGAAAAGGAGTGGTGACTATAAGAGAAAACAGCCAAATAGAGTAACCCGACACATGAGACTGTGGAACAGAAAGGGTATCTGAAAGACAAGTGTCAGTCTGCATCCATCCTGCCTAGCTTCAGATACCTGCACTAGGAGCATGGTCATCCTCTCCCAACCCATTCTGGATCAACTTTCTGTCTCTCCATCACTGAAGAAAGAAGCTGAAGCACAGAAGAATTCAGTGACACATTTTCATCAGCAATTCAGCAGCTCTGGAGAAAAATTCTTATGTGCTTCAAATCAAAGCACATCACTCTTCAGATACATAGAATGGATTGGGTAGGAAGAAACTTTAAAGATCATCTAGTTTGTGTTTTAAGCTAATTCTGCACGCTGAAAACTTGTCATGTGGCTCTGATTCCTTCAGCTTCATGGTAAAGGGTGGAAGGCAGCATGTGGACCTTGCTGGTTTATGGTTCCAATTTGGTTATTGGCTTCAAACATTGTTGTGAGCCTCAGTTAAGGAGAGAAACACAATTAGATGATGTCCATCCCTGATTTCTCAGCAGCTGCTTGCCCTTGTGATAGTTCCCCACAGCTGGGTCCTCTCAGGTTTGTTGTTGATGGAATGGCTCTCAAAGTATTAAAAGTCTTTTTTCCCAGCCCCGCACTTGAAGAAGTCGTCAGAATTCCTCTGCTCTGGTTTTCAAGGTTGTTTATTTTCTCTTATCTGATACATTCTTTCTCTGACCTGCTGAGATCGGGCAGGTCGGTTCATGGCACACTGACTGTCCTCAGGGCAGTGTTATCTTTTTATACTAAAAACTATGTGTACTTTATTTACAATAAATTTCCAATACCTATCATCTATGTTAGACAGTCTGTCTCTATTCTAAACCAATCCAAAAGTGCCACCATCACAGCAGAAGATGGAGAAGAAAAAGGAGAAAGGACATGCCCAGATTCCTCCATCTTGCCTCCTGAACGCCTATGCTAAAAACCCCAAAATTCTACTTTTTCACCTTGTGATAAATTCACTATCATTCCATTCAAACCCCTGTGGCTTGTAACTCTTCACACAAAGTTGGTAATTGTTTCCATGGGTTAAAGTCGAAGGCACGGGTGTCTTTGACTCTGTGCCAAGGTCTCTGAGACCCTGCCAGGGTCTGGAGTGACCCAGGGCAGCCAGAGGAATGTCCTGGGTTCCAACAGGGTCCCAGCACACCTACTCCACAGTGGCTGTCTCCTTGCTTACCTCCTGCCCACAGCTGACGTGCACCAGGCTCACAGTGGTCAGGACAACTTTGCATTCTCATCCTGGGCACCTTCTTTGGGAGAATTTCCCAGCCCAAGGCTTTGTTGTCTGGCAGAAACCAGTCCACCCCTCACCTCTGCCACTGCCCATCTCTGTGGGGTCTCCATGGTGGCACTGCTTTTTCCTGTGGTGGTGAGTGATCCAGAAAAGCTCAACAGCCTCTACTCCTTCGAGGGAATTACTTACCCACTCTTCCCTGTGTACAAGAGCCTGGCTGGGAGTGTCCCTGGCAGAAAACTCCTGGGCAAAGGAGACAGCTGGCATGCTGGAGCTGTGCAGCGAGTCCTCGTGGCCCAGGGATGGTATCTGATACAACAAAGTATGAAGGATATTCATGTTTAACAGTGCCAAATTCTGCCAAAGGAACTCTCAGGCCAGGGTGCTGATGCTGTGCTAAGCACTGACCTGCTCTCAGCTACCCCTTACTGACCAAAACACCCCCTCCCAGCCAGCAGAAACCAACATGCCACACTGGGGAGCTGTAGAAATGCCTTAGCTTGGCTGGGACTTCAACCACTTTAGCAGGAAACTGTTCCATGCAGAGCTGTCTGCTACAGTGAGTTTTGCAAATAATTACCAGCATTAAGGGTTTCAGGGCTGTCTTACACCAGGTTCTACAAGGGGTGTCCACAAGGTTATAAAATATATATCACTCATTACTACAGGTCTGCTTTCAGTAAAACCTGAAAGGCTGGGCTGCATAACAACCTCAGAGGGCTGGTAAAGCTGCAAATAATTAAATTAAGAAAAAAATTACCATTTCACCAAATTTGGCTATAATTTCTGAGAACAAATTAGGCAAATCATGATCCTAAAATCACTTTATTGTGCTTTTGTGTGCTTGTTCCCAATGTTGGAAGTAGCCAAGTTTCAGGAAAACAATTTTATAAAAACTTTGATGTGAATAAAGCAATATTTAACCCCAAAATTTAGACTGCAACTGAATGAAATTTCCTTCCAAAAATCACAATCCACAGAAACAGGAGAATTGATGAATTTTAGCCAAAGGGTTTTAAGTTTCAAGGAGTTTCAGTAAGAAAAGCAGGCCCTAGGGTGGAAAACTGTTTGGCAATACAGGCATACAACTGCTACCAGCTCCACCTATAACATGTTCAAATTAGTGTGTACTGCAGAGTCCCTAGTAAAAAGAAGATTAGAGACTTTCCACTATTATTTGCATTGATACTTACCATGAGAATAGCAATGTTTCATCTGTGAATAAAAACATCAAGTCTAAGCCTTTCTGGCACTACATACAACACTTGCATTTTCTCCCACATGTTAACATGGAGATCCACAGGCAACGTGCCAAGGAGACTGAAGAAGCTAAATTCACTGTATAAATAATTCAGGATCAAAACCACTGGTGGTAAATCTGGAAAGTCACCATCTGACCTACCATATGTGGTTACTATGGAAATCACTTTCTCCTTTAACTTAATATACTCAGTAGTGGGAACCATTTCCTCACGATTCACATGAATCTCGGGCATGTGCTCCGCTGCTAAGCACCAGTGAGAAGCTGCTTCTTGCAGTGATGTTTTGATACCTTGACAGGAGACCACAGGACTGGAAACTGCCACAAACTGAGCCTGAGCTAACCAGAGGGAAGCTGAATATGTGCTGCAAAAGCAAATCAGAAGAGGGCCTGGCACCCAGTATTGCTATGTGGTCATGTCAAATGCCAGTAATATCAGTCCCAAGTCAGTAATAAAACTGTGGCTCACAATGAATAGGCACAGTGAATAGGCACAGCTTGTTTCCAACACAGAGAGGAGGTTCATGGCTACCTGTTTATAAAATTTGTTCTTGTTTGGATTAAAAAGATTGGGTTTATCATATGAAGGATTAAGCACAGTGTAAAAATTCAAGAACTCAGGACTTCTTACTTACCCCTGTTTGTTCTACATTGTCTGCAGAAGTAATTTCACTTGTCTATGCTTGAAAATTTGAAATACTTAATTTAGTCCATTTGCATCCATCAAGGTGTTTTAGCAGATGGGATATCCTGGTCATTACAGCACCAGTCAGGAAGAAAAGCAGTTCCCAGGCTCCAGAAGAGAGGCTTTACCTCACCCAGATGTGGGGTGCACATTTCTGCTCCTTCCAGCAGCTGGCTGTAGAAATCTGTGTTTTGCACATTGCAAAGGGCTAGGAGGATTCACCCGGAGAGGAGCTGAGAATCTCCAGATGAGGTGGTGTGGGGGGACTGTAACTTTCAAGAATCACATAGCTCTTGAATGACAGCAGCTGTGAACCTTATTATCTTTTAATACAGTTTAATAGTTATTATCTTTTAATAACTGCTGTTCATTATTATTTTATTTATTCAGATACCTCAGTTATAGCCAACATGGGGAGCAGTAGTGCTTTTTACAGTTACTGGGAGGTTTCAGCGCTGTTCAAGACTCTTCATGTCTAGATATTATGAAGGGTAACACACTTTTTTCTATAATTCAAAATCTTTTCTTCCCAACAGCCAGCCAGTTGTGTGTTGATAGAGATTAAAAAGCTATAAAATTGGTCACTAGTTATTTCCAGAGCCTGACCCAGCTCTGCAATACAGGGACCATCACCATCCAAGATTTATTTTACACCCCAGTACCTGCAGTGCCAGTGTGCACTTTTCAGATCCAGCCAAATGGGGGTGGATCACACCTGTTAAACCATTGTCAGCAACGTGCATCAAGAACTAGCAAAAACCTCTTCACTGTGGATAACCATGACAAAAAAAGTTCTGATTTGGTTTCATCTTAGCATTGCCCTTTCCCAAGTGCAACACTCAGCACACTGTGTTTTGGAGTCAGTGTGCAGATTCCCTGCACCCATCCTCAAAACAACATTTACTAAGTGACAGAAAGGGCACTGATTGCCACCAAAATTTAATGGGTAGGAGCCTGATTGTAAGGGGCAATGCAGAGCTCACACTGTCAGGCAGAAGAGGTCAAATCAGAGGACCCTGGAAAGGCACTTTGACCAAAACCTGCACTCCTGGAGTCGGCTGGCTGCTCTGCATGCCCAGAGCACACAGGTGAAGTCTGGTCCCAAAGTGCTTGAAGTCTCCTCAGAGGAAATGTGGCCCTTTCACCTTCAAATATGGGACAGCTGTTCTGGGGACACAGCTAAGAGCTGGACCTCAGCAAGTCTGGCCAGATGTTCAAATGGCTCTTTTGCTTAATTAGTCATTGCAAGGCTGTATAATTAATCAAGAGCAGAACAAACATCTGAAACAGAAGCTTCAACCCTTCAGCTACACAGATGTTGAGGTATAATAGTCATAGAAGTAAAATTTTTATTCTTCCAGGGCAGCTGAGTCACAGGCACTGCCCCAAGGGTGTGGGGTGAGCTCAGCCTTGGGCTGACCCCTCAGTCTGAGCAGAGGGGTACCCAATCAGTGAGGTGCACCTCTGCAAGCTGAGATAGCCTGGCTGACCCTGCACCTCAGCCCCACAATGGTGCTGCTGAGCCTGCATCTGCTCCTGCCTCCTGCTCTGGATGCACTGGAGTGCATGCAGGGAGAGCTACAGCCACGCTCCCAGGGCTCAGGAGATCCTCCTCCTCCAGGGGCATGCACAGTTAAACCCCTGCCCAGCTAAACCCCTGCCCAGACTGGCTCAAACCTGCCAAGCCCATCCCCAGGCACACACAGCCCT
This sequence comes from Camarhynchus parvulus, assembly GCF_901933205.1. NCBI lineage: Eukaryota > Metazoa > Chordata > Aves > Passeriformes > Thraupidae > Camarhynchus > Camarhynchus parvulus. Next base: position 139,622,344 of record NC_044572.1, read on the forward strand.
GCTCCTTGCATTAGTGAGCTCCATCAGTCCAGCATTCCCATGGCAATGGCACTGCACTCCCAGTAGGCTGCTGGGCCATCCATCTCAGCACTTTGCATGGCAGACATCTCCTTCCCAGGCAGGCAGATAAACCTCTGGTAATTAAGTGAGCCCCAGCACCTTTCATTATCTTGCAATCACATACTATTAAGCTGAGTCTCCTTCCCTTGCTTAACTTCCATGTGAGAACTGCTGGGATGCTTCATTCTGAAAATGATGGATGATCTCTAAATGGGCAAAGAATTTCAATTTCCTCCCATACAATTAATATTGCCTGGCTTAGGCAGACCAGAGATACCCAAGAGCTCTGCACATAAAATTCTCCTTTACTTCAGCCCATTGACATTCAAAAGCCATCTCAACATGTCCAAAATGAAAAAGAAACAGCTGAGAGGTTTTGCACCACTTTTTATGGTCTTTATGGCATCCAAGTCACATCTTGCAGTAAAGTAAAGGAATTTGTCTGATTAGCAATAATGATGTCAGGCAAACTCTGAACTCACAATTGTTGCTAGGTTATCTGTTTGCATGACCATGTCCACCCATTTCTGTAAAGGATGCATAAGAATTTGCATTATCAGGAAATCCAAATATTGTACTCTCAAAAATAGTCCAGAGAATGATTTTTTTTGTTGTTTTTTACACAATAAGATCCAGGTTTCATCCACCGAAGCAAGAGAAATCTTTGGCTCTCAACCCAATTCACAGACAAAAGCATTCAGGCCTACAGTTATCATAAACCAAAGAGAAAGAATTATTTGGCCTTTACATGGTTTTGTTTATTTATTTGTTTGACTAAAACCAGAAATTTTTCTCCTCATTTTTTATTTTGAAAATGAAGTGATTTCTTTTCAAGCAGTATTTCCAAAGGAATATTCCAACTGGCTTCAGCAACTCACATATTTGTCCAATAAAGAAAAGGAGAAATGTCACTGCAAGACACAAAAGCTCCAGAGTCAGACAAAGAGGACTGATCATGAAGAGTGCATTTTGCTTCACTTTTTCCAAAAATCTTTTCCTCAGTAAATAATTCTGAGTTCTTGTTCATCTGCAGATCTCAAATACCATTTCTGAGAGAAGCCTTTACACTTAAAATAAAAATTCACTCTTTTCACATGCTTTTTCAGAAAAGGGTTGTACATACACTTCACATGCAAAATTATTTCTAGCCACCCACACTAGCTTCAGTAACCACATATTCCAATTTCCATAACCCATTTTCTTCCCCTCTCTTCTTGCTGAACTGTCAAATCCTTCATTGCACTGTAATCTCCTTTTCCATACAATTTCTTCTCAAGAACCTAATTTATTTTCAGGTGCTACAAAATAAATAATCATTTTCAAAATTGATTACCAAAGCTAAAATCTGGGCTTGCTGCTGCTGACATTCTACTTGTAGTTCACATACACACACATGCACAAACATTAAGAAAAGTAGGAAAAGTTTGACACTAAGATACAAAACTCATGGGATTTCAGAACTAAATACTGAATTTTACATACTCCTAAGGCTATGTTCATACTTGCAGTAGAGATCCAGTCTGTTCACAAAAAGAAGCAGTCAAGTTGCAGTTTCCATCCCACAACTTCAACCTACCCAAAGCAGCAGATAGGACAGAGTCCTGACCGTGTTTATCCATCTGACTTAAACCCCATTTTCCTGTCTCAGACTCAAACTGGCTTCTCTCAGGCAGGCTGAGGCACCTGTACTAAAATCCCTGTAAGTTACACAGAGTTCATCATGTATCACATGCACACCACAATACCAGACACAGCATACTCCACTAGAAATGCAATTATTCATTCTCTTACTTAAATTTTCCATCTCTGTTCTTCAATAAAAATGAAATTGTTACAGAATCCCTACTCTACTGCAGCCATGTAAGTTGGTTCAGTAATTTACAAGAGGGAACTGGAGAATAACAGTCCCCAAAAAATTTGAAAAGGAGGATCCAGCCTTCATAGCAGCTGAAAACAGCTTTAAAAAGTCCTTTAAAATAGTAAACAGGGTTTTCTTCCAAAGTGTCCCATCTAACTCTGCTGCTGTTTCCTTGCTTTGACTTCAGGATTAGGCTCTACAGGTGCATTTGGCCACCACATTCCAGAAGGTCTGCCAGGATATTCAGCCCAAGGTACACTGACAGTACTAGCTGGTTAATAAGATCTCAACAAAGAATTTTTGGGGCAAAAAAATCTGGGTTTGTCATAATTTACGCATTTTCAAAAATCTGTTTATTTTGATAGCATTTGCCCTAGAAATTGAACACATTGTGAAGTTCATGTATTCTATTTGGTCCTTTTGGAATGACAGTTTTTATTTTCTTTCTCCTGAAATGGACTTTTGAACAAAATTCAGTTACAAAAGTTACAAAATACTTAAATTCAGACCAAACACTTTGTCTCATTTATCTGCTTTCCTGGAATTTCACTTGGGAAGGGTAGTTTTTCCTTTCCACTTCAGAAAGGAAAATCAGAGCTTCCTTGCAACACAAGACCTAATCTCCACCCATACTACTTGCCATCAAATGTGCTTATAAATGCTGGGAAAGGATTTTCAAATTACAAAAACCAACTTTAAATGCTCAGAAGTTCACTTGCGTTACGCAGAGGAAACAGTGTTGTGGTCACTGCGATAGGCAGAGTCCCACAGAGGAGCACATGGATCCCAGTGCCAGCTCTCTCCTGGTGCCTTGGCCCATTAGAAGACTCCAAGATTAACCAACATGTCAGAAAGTAACACCCAGCTTTCACAGAGTGAGGCATGGAAAGATTGATCACACCCAGCACTGGCAGAAGAGGGTAGCAGCTTTTGCAAATAGGGAGTTTTTTCGTGATGAATATTTAACCTGTCTCAGAAGGACACACTTCTGAAAGTCACTTTTACCATAGTCCTGGAAGTATATTTACTAGTGATATCACTTCTAAAACTAAATAGCACAGAAGGTTGAATTTGTTGCACAAATAAGCCAGTGAACTCAGACACTGATGGCTTTCAGATCACAGTGCTAAAACCCTGTGGTCTCAGACTTCCCTAATGGTTGCCCTACTAAATGACATAACTGGATTTTTTTTCCATCCCCAAATAATTACAAAGAAGATGGAAATTCTCCACTGGGGGAAAATTAATGAGACTGTAGTATACTGAGAGGGATGTTACCACATCCAAAACAAATGAATCACAGAACAACACTTTGAAGAATGTCACATTTTATGACAAGAGATTCCACGTCATTCTGGAGTTTTTTAGGACAACAAAAAGGTACCCGTGATGTCAGAAAACTTGTTGGGTATTTCCAATCTGGGCTTGGGCTGCCAAGTATTCCTGGAGTGGTGATTTAATTTTGGCAGTGTCACTACTGCTATGTCAGCTGTACTGCTGCGAATGCAGCTCTCATGTGTTCCCAGCTGGGCTGTTGCTGTCCTTCAAATCCTTGTCATGTGTGACACTACAAATGGACAAGTCAGCAAGGTAGCAGTTGCAATAATAAATTCTAACTGCATGCATGGGGAAGATCAATAATGCATTACTGCAGACAGCCAAGTCTGGGACTGACAAAACTAAACAGCAGCCTGAATGAAAGGAGCTTTTTGCAGACTTATGCTAACCAGGTGTGTAAACGTCTGCCTGCTCCCAACCCTGGTAGAGTGACTCAGTGAGGAAAGGCCATTGCTGGGTTCTTTGCCTGGGAGAGTGGGGCTTCTATCCAGCTGGGGATCCTCCTAAACCAGAGGGAATTATTTCTACTCCAGCAATTAAAAATACAGACCAAGCAGAACCACTTGTGACTTGATGTACATAGAAATAGTGAAGTGTGCCAGCTTTTCACTGAAGCAGGAGCACAGTAATTCTCCCTTGGTAGTTCCAGTGAGATGGAGCAGTTTCTATTCCCACAAGGACTTGAGGGGTCTCTGCAGCAACCATTTCCTTGGCTTGGGGCTGTTTCTCCTCCAGAGCTTTACAATCACACTGTGACTGTCCCTCAGGCCTCCGACTGCATTTTGAAAGAAAAATGAGGAAGAAAAAGATAGTGTTCATTCTGAAAGAACAATATCTATTGAGTCAAGCATAAAATTATAAATGGAGAAGTAGAACTAGCCCTGAAGAGAAGGCAGTTTGCCAACAAAACCAGAGAGAAGCAATGTAGATGGATACACAGACATCCCATGAAAGAGTCTCCTTTCATGTACTTAACAGCTCTTTCCCTGCAGGGGCATGTGAAAACTTAACCACTGGCCATGCAGTAAGCTGACACTCATTTTTTAGCTCACACAAATCATCTGACATCCTTCAGCTCCCTGGTGGGTGAAATGGAGCTGGGTTGGGATCCCTCAGAGACAAGACCTCAAGACCCCATCCCAGCGGCTCCTGTTGCAGCCTGTCACTGACAGAGGGGTTTAGGCCACCCAGACCATGCAGGCTGGCACTAAGCCAGGACCTGCTGTGCCATTGCCATGCCATGATGCAGACACAACCTCCTGAGGTCCCCTGGGGACAGATCTTCACCTTCCCCAGACTCCAGAATCTGTCCCATCTGATGGCAGACTGCGCGCTGCCATGCCCAGCTGAGCTGCTCTCTTTCCATGCACAGCCCAGGTAGTGCTGCCACAGTTCAAATCTGCTTTGCCTTCATTAATCTTTTCCAGCAGCAGACAAACTACCAAGCAGCAGAAAACTGCCACATCAAAGTTCTCTTCCAGTTTCTCTGGGCACCATCACTTAAAATGGGTCCAGAAAGAAGGAACCAGAAGCAGCAGCCTCCAGCTCTCTCCTTTCCTGCAGTTCATGGGGACAGGAGGCAACACAAGACAGAAACCACCACGTGGTAAGTCCAGAGCAAGAAAATCAGTCATGTTATCCTGATGAGGAAAAGGAGAAGGAAGATGTCTCTAGGATCTATCTATGCTATCACTGACTGCTGGATCCTCCCTCTGCAGTTGGTGATTTCTCTTATTGGACTGGAGGGACAGTGACTTTCGCTCTGGATAATTTCAAGAATAATTTTCCTATTCCAGAATTTAATAGATTAAAATTAATGTACCCGGGGAGACCTGCAAAAGGTCTCTGGAACTACATGATGACAAATCCCCTCACTACTGCAGTCTGCTTTTGAACTGATCCTGGATGGTGGGACTTTCCTCTTGCTCATTGCAAGGGCTCAAGGAAGCTCTTTCACAAGCACAAATCAGGACAACTCACTAATTTCAGTTCCTGAGGAGAATTAGCTAGATTGCCATTTTGAATCTGTCTAAGATTTCAGGGCAAAGAAAATTGTTTCAAATGAGTCAGAGCAAAATCCATCATCCCTTCAGCACTGTGAATATTTCTCTCTACTCTGTAATTTGGACTTTGGAAATTCCAACAATATCAATCAGAGCAAACTGAGAGTCCCAAGCAATAATAAAATAAAACAAAATATTCAGTTTTACATCCAGCACAAATTAGGAATTATGTAAAAAATGAAGTGGAACCTCTAAAAAACCCTGACAAACTTTTGCATTTTGTAGTATCAGCAAAGCAGGAATAACCATCCTTCCCTCCACAGAAAGTCACAAAGAGCTATAAACACCTACAATAAATCTAAGAATTGTGACCACTTCTTAAACTGAATGTGTTGAAGGGGTTTTGTTGCAAATTCCAATATATTATCAGTATTATTATATTTTATTATACTACTTATACAAGCTTTAGAATTTATAAACTGTAACAGGCCTGTTAGGTATATTAACTTCCGTAAGAGCTGTAATCTAGTAAAGAATTTACAAAAGGAAAATAAATTTTTATATTGTTCTATATTTCAATAAAACAGCCAATACTGATTATTTTAACCTTGGTATTATGTGTTAGAAGAAAAGTCTGTGGAAACAATTTTGTGATCTTCTAGGAGTTGTAAGAAAAAAGGCTAGACTCTTCTATATGACAGTATAGCTGAAATGATAGCCACTGCCAGCCCAATAAAAGCACATGTCATCACCCAAAAGAGAAGCACATACAAAAGGCAAAAGAGTTTTACTTGCTATTCTTCTGTAAACTTGCATGTTTAAACAACAAAAAGAGAGATCAAAAGAAACAGAAATGCAATGAATGCAACTTGAAGAAACATCACCAGCATGACAAGGTAAAAGAGAAAGCAGAAGTGCCAGGGAAAGGGTACACAGCTTGCAGAAAAAGTCACAGACTCTTGTCGTTGAATGTCAGAATCATAAAATGAATCAGAATGAACCATAGAATGGCTTGGAAGGGACCTTAAAGATCATCTAGCTGCAACCCCCTTGCCATAAGCACACCAAGCTCAGACAAAATGGATTTTGCCTGTTACTTAGAAGTAGCCCTGTCTGAGAATTTCACTCCTTCCTCAGTTTCTCCTCTTCATCAGAGCCCACTGCCACTGCCTGGAGATCTCCATGTCCAGGCAGGCCCCCTGAATCCAGTGTGACCCCTGTAGAATCCTTAGGAAAAGCTCAGACCATGGGGTCAAAGTTTTCAGGCTCAGCATTAGACTCCTGACAGCTTCCAGGGTATTCAATGTGAAAGAGCCCTGCTGAATTCCCTTGTACTGCTCACATCTGTACTCTTGCTCACAGCTCCCCTGCATGTTGCATTCTCACATCCTAATCTGACTAATCAAAACCAATATCATCAGTGTGGTATTATGATTACAGTAGTATAACATGGAGAAAGTGGTGAAAGAAAGGAGAACTGAAGTATACTGAAAGTATACAAGCATAAGAACTAAAGTATACTGAAGTATACAAGCAACTACTGGAAAAAATTATGAAAACAGCATGCTACTGTAAATCTTGAAGTCTAATGGCAGAAAAATGAAAGAAAATGTAATGTTTAACTGAATTATTATTCCTTACATATCAAGACTGTGACAGACTTAGAAACCAACTGTGTTGGCCTTCACTGGGTTATCAGTCTGGGGGCTCCAGCGCCACTGAATACCTCAATTCAAAGAAATACCACAGCTCAAAAACTCTTGCAGACTGCAGAGAGTGACTTTTCCAGAGAGGCTTCAGGAACCCAGGAGACTCAACACTGAAGTAGAAGCAATTCTGCATAAGAAGCCTCCCAGCTCATCTTTCTCTGACCTATTTGTGAAATTCCCCAATGAAGGAAGCTCCCCAGGCAGACAGTTTCACTGTTCATGCAGGAGTGTTTCATCCAAACCAACTGATACTGCAGCTTTGCAGCACCCCACATCTGCTGCAGTGTGTCACGACTTGGTTAAACATGAATTTTGGATAGAGATTTTATTAATGTTATAAAAGTTAATATGAAAAACTTATCAGGTGAAACTGTGTCAATATTCCAATTGCATTCATTTTGTTTTCCACATCCTTTTATTTAAGACGTCCTTGTTTATGTGTATATTAATACTGGTACCTGTTAATCTGGAAGGTTTGGAATTTTTCTCTCTCTGGAGAGAATTAATTTATCAATTTATCAGAATTAATTTTTTAACTTGCTTTGTTACTTCTGTGTCTGCAATCTGTTTCATTGGAGTCTTTCCACTAAACCACACCTTACTTCCAAGGTTCCAGACCACTGTTAGAGCCCAGGCAATCTGCTGTGGATCAAATGCAGATTATATTGGTCTTTTCTGTCTGCTGTGTGCAAGCCAAAGTGACAAACAGACTACAGGGCCACATACAAATCATATTTTTATATTAAGCTATAATTGTATATACAAAGGATCTCCATTAGCTGGTCAAAAATTGTCCTAGGGCTGCTATCCTGGCTCAGAGCAGTGGTCCTTTAGCTCACTGTGACATCCCCTTAAGGGGAAAGGAGCATGCAAGATCCATAGATGCTTATATGTGGTCAAAAGGAGCAACAAAACTCAGAGGATCTACATAAACTTACAAAGTTCCATTAGTACATTGCACACCTGGCATGAATATGTTCGTCTGTGATCTCCTATCTAAGCACACAGCAGTAGGTTTTGGGAAACAGGGTAGGGTGAAAGGGAAGACAGAAAGAGAGAAAAAAAGGGGGATTAAAAAGGGGGAGAGACAAAGAAAAGAAAGAGAGAAAAAGAGATCGCCAGCTGTGGCTCCAGCTCGATCCAGCTGGGGTGTCCAGGGTCCTGGGGCACACACATGGAGCAAGTGCACTGGGCTTTCTGGGAGTGCCCTTGTAGACACAAGTTTTCCCCACCCTGGAAATAAGTTTTTCACTTTCTATGCAAAATAGTTACCATGTGCAGTCTGGTTTTTCCAGACCTTTCTGGAAATGGTTGGCAGGCTTTGGAATCTTTGGTGGTCTCCATCCCCCCTACAGTCCATGCCCACTTCTCAAACTCAATCCTGCACTTGTGCTGTACTGCATTGTGCTTATCTCCAGGAGCCAGATCAAGGACTTTTGTCCCAGAAAAGTGCTGCTCTATCTCCAGCCACATCCTGTTCTTTCTCACAGTGTGGGATTACCTACACCCCCTGTTTGTTAATACCAACAGCCCTTGGCTGGGCCCACAGCCATTCAGCTATCAGTGTTTGAGACATGCACATTAGCTCCCTTATCTTCTGGTCTTCTACACTCACTCTCCTGGCTTTTTTAGCACAGCAAGTCCCATGCACTTCAGAAGAAACCTTTTTAAATATCACACAATAGTCGGACATGGATTGCACTAAGCTCTGTGCTAAACCTCAGTTTTAAACCTAATTTTAATGACTGGATTATCCCAAAAGAGCAAGATTTAGTAATAAACTGCTAAAATCTGAGAGAGAAAAAAATGTAAAAAACAGCTTTAATGTAGAAACTAATTTAGTAGTGATGGATAAAAACAGTATTAGCAAGAGATAGGTAGGCTCCAGCTGTCATCTTTTCTGATTTCAGATCCAGATCCAAACAAGCATTTGCATTACTAACTGCTCTGTAGAGATGGAAGACTCAGTGAAATCAGCAGGATCTCAGTACCCAAGTGGAAGCCAGCACATTCTTGCTCTTTCTGTACCAGTTCATGGAAGCCTTGTGTTCCACTTGGGCTTTTATGAATCCTGATTCAGAAACTATTCATGTGGGTACCCAATTTTAAACCTCAGCTGTACTGACCCCACTGCAGCCTGGCAGAGTCCAGTTCTCTGTAACAACTGCATCCCAGAATCACAGAACTGCTGAGGTTGGAAGGGTCATCCGTCCAACACTGCTGCTCAACCAGGGCTACAAATAGTCCCTCTGTCTTCACTGGGAGCCCTTTCCAGGTGTGAAGCTGACTAGCCATACATACCTTTCCATGTAAGAGCCTCCAGCAGATCCTAAGGGAGGATTTCTGCTCTTACTGTAAGATGTTTAATTTAGAACGGACAAATAGTCTCGACTGTGGGAGTTTTTCAGTGAGTCACCACCCAAGAATGACTGCAGGCATCTCTCCAGTGGAATGGATTTGTCAGCACTGCTGCATTGCACTGAGCTCTACCAGCAAACAGACACCTTCTGAAGCAAGACCAGTGCAAGGATGCCAATCCTACCTGACCCTAATTAATAACCATCGGTGACAAAGATTGGAAATTAGAGGTACCTGACTTTTGGAGTGGAATTCACCTCCAGATTCATCGGCAGAAATTTAGCTCTCCACACGTGCACTAGTACTGCACTCACCTAGCAGTCTGCTCCAGGACTTGATTTTGTTGAACAAATGTAACTGTGCCATGTTTGATGTGCTCCAAGGCACCCAGGAGATCTGCACAGGGCTGGATGACATGACACTGCACCCATGAGATGTTCCTCCAGGAGCAGTGTCAGAGATCAAGCATGATCTCCAAGGCTGATATCCCAGAGCACTGTGGACCACACTGATGGATGTAGGCAGTGCTGACCCAGTCCCCTAACACAGGCACCTGGTGCCAGTCTCCAGCTGCTGTTCCAGAAGCCTGCAGGTTTCCTTTGGATCCTACACCATATCTGCCAGCCCCCTGCAGGTGTTGTCAAATGCAGCACAGCATCTCAGATGGCACTTGGTGCATGTATGGGGACAAATGATACCCCTTTATGTCCCTGGAGAGAAGATAACAGCTCACATCTGCTACTTTAGACAGGTTCTTTGTGATGACAAGAATTGCATCACGGACGCATCTGTTGCTATTTGTTGGGTATGAAGAGGGTCTGATGAGCTCAGATACAGATATTACTGCAGTGCACATCTTCACCTGATCAGATGAGAAACACTTCAAGGAGCACAGTTCCTCATATTGCAGGGGTTTCCTGGGAGATTTTGTTCTTACTCTGTAAAACAAAAAAATGGTTATTTTTGCATGGCTGGTTCAAACTTTAATATTCTCAATCATAAAAAAGTTGCGAATACCTTTCAATCTGCAGAATGTTTTCTTACCAGTAAAAATAGAGCAGCTCATTTCAGGAGTGAAGGTCTTCAATTTTTTCAAAAAATACAGCATAAGAATTTACTAAATTAAGCTAGAATCATGGGTGAAAGAGAACTGAAATTATTAGATCCCTTAAATGGCAAAAATAGTTTAAGGGATGAACATAAATAGAATTATGGGCCTCCTCTTAGCGTCTGCCAATGAACATTCTATCCAATCAAAGTGAATACGAGCTTGACAGGATCAAGCAAAATGTTATGGGGGAGGGGGGCTAATTATTGAATGGAAGGTTGGCAGTGGATCAACTAATGACATCTCATTACTAAGTCATTAAAATGGGCATCTCAATGTTGAACTGAAATCTGTAAATAAAAAATTTAAGACACTTTAACAAATTCTATATTCCAGGAAGTGAATTCAACATAAATACCTAACACCTATTGCAAAACCCACTTTTAATGTTTTTGCAAGTGGGAGGTGTTTTAAGAGGAAAAGTCTTGTGGTCATTAATGGGATTACAAAAGCAGTCCATACTATGCTTCTCTTATTGCCTTGGAAATTTGGCAAGGGCCTTTATACATTGCAAATGTGTATTTTTATGTACTACTAGGGTTCATGACCAAAATTACCAACAAGAATGACAAGTTAACCATTGTTTAATAAATAACATTAACATTAATGAGCAGAATAGCAACAAATTATAGAGAGAGGGATTTTTTATAAACTTCTAAACCAGAAAGATGAAGACTTATCATGGTAAAGAAAACTCCAGGAAGAGATGAGCTTGTTCAGTTTGATCAAAAGGAGTCTAAGGGACGATCTAAGAGAGGTCAGCGTGACTGGGGAGTTACAAGGGGGACAGCTATGGGAGGCTCAGGCTGGACTGTGTGGGCAGAGTGGAGAATACTGCCCAGAAAGGTTTTGTACTTGGATGTTTTCAGTACTCAGACAAGCAAAATCACAGCAGACCTGGACTAAAGTTGTCCTGCTTTGAGCAGGAGCTTGGGCTTCAGACTTCCAGAACTTCATGCCTTAAAGTTTGCTGGGGTCCCCTGCATTCTTCCAGTCTGATCCTCTGCCCAGCTCACAGGCTGATGGAGCCCACGGGGATGGAAGCAGTATTAGGGTATCTGAAAGAAAACTTCCATGGATAGATCCAGGTTTCCCTCATTACTGGAAAAGATGGTAGCAACTTTTTGCATCAACGGCCTCCCTAAAGTAGCATACACAGAGGTAAAAGCAATACCACTCCTCTTAAGGCATTTGCCTGAACAGTTGCAAGTAACATGAGCTTGTAATATTTGTGTTTGTGTTTCTCTGGAAGAAAAGGCAGGGGAATACTGAGGGCAATCAGAGGAACAGCTGCTCTGGCATCGGTGGGAAGGCACCATATAGCTTCAGTCTTTTCACCAAATCGGCCTTTCTAGGAAGAGTACCTAGTGGCACCTTGAAATTATGCCTTTGAAAGGGAGAAGTAACTGCAAGTATGTGGCATGAGAGCAATTAAACACTGTTCTTGCCTCATTCACACCTGCAAAGTGCTCAGTGAAATACACTTCACTCTTTCTCCTTCCCTATGTGAGATGTCTCCGGATGCACATTAAAGCACAACATTCTCATGTGCCTGATGCAAGATGTGGAGCAGAGAGCGAAGACAGTTTCCAGTGTTCAGAAAATCTTAGATTTTGGTATTTGGTCCTTTTGAGTCAGGGCTCCCTTCGTTGATGCTCACAAGTCATTAGGAAGGGAGACACATTGTATATGCAGAGTACCATTCAAAACTGTTCACAGTCTGCCCTGGTTAATTTGCAGATGCACAGATTTGAGACTTCAGATGATGATAAAAATCATCTGATCTGACTTGCAGCACTGCAGAAAACCAGGAATCTCCCTGCCATTCTTGTAGCCTACTGGCAAATCCACAGTGGAGCTCTGAGGTAGCCCCTTCTTCTTTTGTAGTGTAGAAAGGGAAGGCATCAGCCGTGCACAAATGCTGGAGAGTAGTAAGTACTCTGTTCTTAATCTCCCCCACATGTATGAGAAAGTAAATGAAAGCCAAGTAAAGAAAATGGGACACAGAGGACCATATTTTCATAGTGCAGCTCTTAAGCTGTCACCCATTACAAGCCCCATGCTCATTAGACCCATTTATGTCACATTTGCACTTGCAGATTGAAGGCCTCTGGTGCAATAACCATTCATTTTATACCAGCAGAGCCTTGACACCTGAGGCCAGCATAGCCCTGCAAGGAGCAGAGACAGCTCTGTGAAAGCCAGGTTTGCTCTCACAAGAATTAAACCAGAGCCCTCCATTTATCAGACAGGATCCCTTTGTTCTATATGAGATGTTTGCCCACTCAGGAAAATGATTCCTGCAGTTCTGGTGGGCCCGGGCTCTCTGTGCCAGTCAGCTTTTTCCCTCCTGCAGCTATGGCATGTGCAGGCAGCTGCACTGGGGAGGTGAGGAAGAAGCAGGACCACCTCTCCTGCTGGCAAACCACAGCCCAAACGTCAAACTCCAGCAGCTGCTTCACAAGCTGTTGAGCATGAATTACCATAGTTTGCAACACAGGGTACTGGAGTAAAGTGGCTTCAGTTTCAGGAATCTTTAGTATATCTGGCTATAATTCATGGCAGTCCAGCTGCTGCTGCACGGAAGGCTGAGCCATCTCTGCAAAAATTGTTGGGAGTCTTTCCAACTGTTTGAAAATAAGCTGGACACCAAAAGAGTCAATATTGCCCTATTCCAAAAAGCCAAGGTGGTACATCTTCCTGAACAAATTCAAACTTCAGACACAGAAGGTGACTGGGGGGAAAAAATCAGGGATTTAAATTGGGAAACAAAGGAAAATATGCAACAACCATGATCAGAGTTACCAGGTCTGTACATGTCCCAGATGGCAGAAGCCAAAGCCTATCTGCGTTAAAGGAAAACGAGCTTGGATTACAGATATTTTTAGTTGAAAACTTAGACCATGGAAAGAATAATCTTGGCCACATTTTGCCCATTAAACTCAGTGAAGTGCTCTGGGATAAGGAAATGAGTGAGAGAATCCCTGGCCAGATTCCACCTTGGCTTCTATTTACTGCAACCAACTTTGCAGCTAATTCTTGTGCACCTCTTGCTCCATCAGAGCATTTACTAAATAACTTTAAGTACATCCCACTCCCATTTAAGCATTAAACTAACACTCAAGTTATGCTGGCTCAGAGCCCATAGTAAGTAAGAAGACTCATGGATACAGCAGTAGTTGAAAGAACAACACCTAATTCTTTGCAGTAGGGCCTCCAGCATGAAGGGCTCTTCTTCAGAGTGAGATGAGGTGCAGAGTTTGCTCAGATCCCACCAAGCTCCCAGGCACAATGCTGGGATTCTGTTCATCCAATGGCAGATAGCTCCAACATAGGTGTTGACATCACCTCATCACCTCCAACTCCTTTTATAGGAAGTGGAGAGAAATGTGTTCTGGTTCTTCATCTGATCACTGTAGGATCTCTCTGGGGGATTCATCTTACACCTGTTGAGTAGCATTTATAAAAGGGCCAGCTCCAGATAGATAAGTTCTCTTTAGAGAGTGAATCCTTCCACCTATCTGCAAAAAGACAGGGAATGTCCATCCCCCCAGGTCCTTCAGAGGAGCTGAGACCCAGCCCAGTTGTGAGGTTCAATGAGGAAACTTGGCCTGGCCCAGTAAAACTGGAGCTGCCACACCATTTTCTGGGGAGCAACCTAGGCGAAAATCTCTGTCTCTCATAAAAAAGCTGCTCTGAAACTCATAAGAAGCCAGTGAGCCCTGTTCCAAACGGGAGCTAATCCTGACCCTGGATGAGCGAGGCAACTGCTCCACAAGAGGGCTCCAGGCACCAGCAGAGCCTGGCAAACACCTCTGCCCTGCACTGCCCGCCCAGAGCCAAGCTGGGAACCCCCTCCTGCTTCCTTCCCCAGTCCTGGGCCCTGTGGCAGTCGCAGAAACTGTCTCCACTAGTGCCATCTGACAGACACTCATTAAATGATGCCACATGTGGCACAGAGCTGCATTTTGAGGTTCACATCCTGAGGAGGTGCTTGGCTGGCTTTGTATAAGCAATTTCACGTTCAGGAGACAGAGAAGGGACATCGCAAGAGCACTGAGCACAGTTTTAATGATGAAATCAGTGAGTTATTCCCAAGGAGTCCCACACCTAAAACCAACCCCTGAGAGAGGTCAATGAACCCCCCTTCCTGCCAGCCCCATTCATTAGTGGAATGCAGTGCTGAATGCAATGAATGCACTGAGAGAGGATGCAAAAAACAGGCAGGAAATGAAGAGCCATGGTCTTCCTACATCACAAGGATTGCTTCTGTGATTGCCAGGGCTCCAAGGTTGGAGACAAGTGAGCCATATGTGCCTGTTCACGGCTTGGCTGGCAGCTTGACCAGTGGAGACACCCCAATAGGAATTGTTTGACAGACATATCTGTAATGCTGGCAATGCTGTGGGTTTAGTCCCTCCAACCTCTTGCTGAGTTCCTGCTTTCAGGTGAATTTATTCTATTCTAACTATTGTGTTTTACCTTCCTGTATTGAAGTTAGTTTTTTCTATTATTTAACTGCTTGCAGCTTCTGTTCCCAGAGTAAGTCTTGAATCTCCTCAGGTACAGTAACATGCCCATTGCAGAAGTCAAAGTGCAAACAGCTAAGGCAGAGGGCACTATTCCTCCCTTCTCTTACAGCTGGAGACCCAGGGCCCAAAGAGACTGGTTAGCCAGTGCCACATGTGAAGTCTGTACCAGCAGGCACAACATATTCCCCCTGACCTGTGTCCTCCAGTATCCCAACCAGAGCAAGTACTGCCACCCACTTGGTTTGCAAAGGTTTGTGGTTCCTGGGGGAAGGAATGGAATCTCCTGATTGAAGCTGTGTTGCCTGCTTGGACTACATTGGAGTCATGATGGTGTTTTAACCAGATGTGCATGTGCCTATGCTGTGCCCACCAGAACCTGGTTTCTAGACGGTCTGTGCCTGGTTATAGGGTCCTTTGTCAAGTCATGCTGAACACCCTCAGTGCAGATTATTTAACAGCTGCTGGGCTTAGATGTAATCTAGCTCAGAGGCTATGGAGATGGGAGAGAAGTTCATGAAGCTTGTGAAGGGAAGCAAATACTGTGTTTTACTCAGGTCAGCACAGAATTCACTCCTCATCCAAAGCAGCTGCAAACAGAGTTGGTGAAAGGCTTCTGGAGAGCAAGTGCTCCAGTGACAACTTCCAGATAACTCCCCAGTGTGCAGGGAGGCCCATATCAAGCATCAGTGGCACATGTGAATAGCTGTAATGGGAGGAAAATTCTCAAGTTATGACGTTTGTTTTCAATTCCTTCCTCAAACTCAGCTCCATATGTTGTTACATTTTTCCAGCCTCTTTCTGCACAGTGATTCATGTGGCATGTTGCCTAACACTGCCTAACACACACATGTGTCCGTACGAGGTCTTACAAGTGCACAGGGAGAGCTCTGCACAAGGCAGGTCCCACCTCACCAGGGCCAGACCCACAGCACTGCCTGTACTGCTCCTGCCCTTCTTCAGCTAAATATTGAATATGAGTTCCTGCATCTCCCAGCCCACACTGCCTCAGGGAAAACTGTGTTTGAAGTTCCTGTCCCTCCCACAGCTACAGTCCTGCTGTTGCATCCAGTTGAGAGAAAATGATGTAACTGGCAGCAAACTCTGTCCTCTTGGCCACAGGAGTCCTGCAAATAACCCTCTGGTGTCTCTGACCCAGCACCATGCCTGATGCTCCCACATAGATCTCTCTGTCCGATATTTACACAGCAACATGTAAACAGCATCTTCTCTCTGCAAACATAATTGGAAACTCTCAATTGATTTTGTGCCAGAAAGATATACCATAAAACTCAAAAGGGCTAATAATGAGAAAGATATTAGCAATAAAAACCCATATAAGTCTGCACATAAACATGAGTGAGCATTATGAGAGCAGGAGATCGACATGCAAACCCTGCATGCTGTTTACCTGAGGTGATTTTGCTAACATTTGGAGCTCTGCTGTAATAACCTTTCACATAAATATTGCAAGACTCCACTACGTAATTATTCCATCTTGAATGTCATCATCTGTATTTCTCCAGAATACAAGTGGTTTGGATAATTGTAGGGAAGGTCTCAGAGTCAGTTGCTCAGTACCAGGTTCAACTACTTTTACAGCAGCATGAGGAGATGTTGGAGGGATGTCAGCTCCAGAGGAGGCAAGGAGATGGAACCACAGCCTGGAAGGTGGAGGAAGTGTGGTGCAAAGCTGACTGAATTCAGGTACAAGCCAAACCATGCCTAAGCTGGTATAGATCTGCTTTCTGTGATGAGGCAACCAGCAGTGGAGAAGGAGAAGGAGAAGGAGAAGGAGAAGGAGAAGGAGAAGGAGAAGGAGAAGGAGAAGGAGAAGGAGAAGGAGGAGAAGGCAGTGTTGTTGCACCCCTGAACTTTTAACACAGTCTCCCATTGTGTGTTCATCATCAGAGTGGTGGAATGTAGGTTGGATAAGAGAACAATAAGGTGGGTGGAAAATGGGCTGTGCCACCAGGCTGAGGGAGGTGTAAGCAGCACTGCAAAGTCCAGCTGGCAGCCAGGAACTGGACACATCCCTCAGACCAGTGGTGGGACCAGCATTGCTTCTTGTCTCCCCTTGTCTTGATGGGACTGGGGGCATTCTCTGCAAGGATGCAGTCACCAAACCAGCATAGTGATACACTGGAGGGCAGGCTGCTGTTCAGAAGGGCCTGGAGAGGCTGGAAATTGGGCTGAAATTTGGGATTTGCAGGTTAGGAGCCTTTCCTCAAATTGCAAGTTTGCATGTGATCCCAAAGATCCTGCCCAAGTGTTTAAACACCTCTCACCCAAAGTTTTAACTGTAACTCTTGTGTGGCAAAGCCCTTCCCTCCTAAGCACCGATAGGAAGGTGTCACTGATAGGAAGTTATCCTTCATCTTGGGCATTGGGAACCCAAACAACTTGGAGGGTCTCAAGCTGAGATGCTTGGCCTGAGGCCCTTTAGTTTTAACTGAACCAGGGGAGGCATGAGTGTTGGACCTGGGATAGCCTCCCTGGGGAAGCTGGAAGGATTTGCCTCTGATTGAATAGTGACAGAAAGAAGGGAGAGAAAAAAACACTGTGAAGAAGGAAATCAAGAGGCTGTTCTGCACCTACAAGAAATTGAGCCTGAGTAGTTTTTTCCTCACCTTGGAAAGTCATTTTAGATACAGATCTGCAGGAAATGAGAGCTTCTAACCTACTTTTTCTAACAGCAGCATCTAACATCCAGGTATTCCTGGCACTTATATTTTGCCTCAACTGTAACGCTCAGCCCTTTAATAGTCCCAAAATGGGGATGTAGCTCCATAGGGGACTTTCAGACCAGGCTTGGGGACACCCAGTTTCAGCAGGGAAACCAAGGCTGTCCTGAAGATCCATGGATCTGTGCCTGCCTTGGACATGTGCTTGGGCAGGAAAGAATAAACAGGGACCAGAGTCTTTGTGCCTTCAAAGAGCACCTTATGCACATCAGAAGAAAGAGCTGAGCCTTTCCCCACTCACAGCTAGGAACTACTAGACGAAAGAGGCTTCACACAAGAACATGACTTGACACCTGGGCATTTCCCTCTGCCTGGGCAGACGCCTGCAAATCCCAGCCTTAGGCTCCCACTCCCACTGTGAACTCCCAAGGGAGGTCTGAGTTCACAGGACAGCAAGTCACCTAAACACAAGGCTCACAGGTACACGGTGATGAAGCACTTGAGTCATGGCATTGAAGTTTAAGGTTTCTGTCTTGATGCATCCACCTGCAAATGAAGGCTAAGGTATTCACACACCACCATAAAGCTCCTGAGAGGACATGGGGCTTGAGACAGGGGAAGCTGCCCACATCATCCCCACATATGAGACAGCGGGTCCTGCTAGGGGGAGTTTTAGGTGCTGAATCAAGATCAGGAGGAAGAAAAGCACAGTCTTCCCCTTTGCCCTTTCTGTATCACACCATTTGGGTTTTTAAAATTTTTTTTCAGTGATGAATTCTCATAGAAACGACTTGTTTAAGGCAAGAAGCTGAGGCATTTAATTACAGTGATGCCATTCACAACATGACAGTTAAGCATCTGTTGGATTTTTTATAGTATAATCTTTATTCTAGACGCAAGAAAAAAAAACCTCTCTGGGCTAATCTGGATGAAGAGCCTTGGCCCCAGGCCCCCAGGCCCCAGGAACAGCTAATCTCTTTCTCCAGTAACTCAGATTTGTCTTCTCTGCAACCCATACAGTTTGCATGACCATCCCCAGCTTTGACATTCTGTGGGGTAAGTCAAACACTGAGGAAGCATTCATTACATATCACTTGGGATTCCTCACATCTGGTGATTTAGGCCATATCCTTGTGATGGCCTAATCCAAAGTTTCTCAAACTTTCTGCACTACTGGACATCCAAGTGGGCTTCACTCAACCACACCCACTGCTTGCACCACCATGGGCTTTCTCATCTCAGCTTGTCTCAGCCTTTCAATGAGAAATGGCTAAAAGTGATGTGGTTCTGCCGATTAGCTGGATCCCTTACTCTGGGATTCACATCCTCTGAACCTGAGAGAAGCAGAGAAAAGAATTATCAAAACAATTCTTATCTCATTTGCTGCTCCTGTGTTGTGCCAAAGTAGAATGCAATATGGAGATTGTTTACCCAAAGTGATGGTGTTTTGTTTCCTTGGCCTATCAGGGCCAAGTGTGTGTCCAAACTCTTGGTCAGCAGACAGTCACGAGATTCTGGGCAGTTGAGTTGAATTGGGTGCTTGTGCAGATTCAGTTTAGATGTAATGTAATATAGTGTAATATAATATAGAATAATATAGTATAATAAAGTAATTAATTAGCCTTCTGATACTCATGGAGGCAGATGCATCATTCCTCCCAGACGTTGGGTAGAAATATCACCAATAATTTACAACGGTCATACAGAGCGATCCAGGCACAATTTAGGGACATTAAAGGGGTGCCAAGACCAAATCCTACAGACAACCACAGTTCTCAAATGTCACTGCTTTTCCACCAAGCTCTTCAGCCCTTGCTGAATGCTTTCAGAGAGAAGTTCTGAGAGAATAATCATTGCAAGAGTCATCCAACACATTGCACGGTGACACTGCACTGTTAATGTTTTAATGAAGCACCAAAAGGTGATGAAATTGGCTGCTTCACTGTGCAGGTAAGATAAGTTGCAAAACAAGAGAGTTAGCAGAGACCTTGTCAGATACAGGGCATAGTCCTGCCCACCAGATGAAGAGCTCAGCCTTAGGAACTGCCTGAGAGATGTTCAGAACCTCTCCTTCCTCCTGACAGGGAGCACCCAGGGCAGGGTCTCACATCAGTTCCAGAAGCAGCAGTGGCAGTCAGGATGGCACCTCTCCCACTGCTGCCTGCAGTCCTGACCTCACAGACAAGGTTCCCATGTAGCAAGAGATTATGAGTGACTTACCAAAACCAATATGGAGTGGGGTTATTATTTTCAGAGTCCAATAGAGTCCAATTCTCCAAGGTTCAACACTTTATCTTAAGTGTTAGACTGCAAATTAAGCAAAAAAGCCACTAAACTTCACCACATCCATCCTTACCCCACCACTGTGATACATCTATAAAACATATATTATCCTTTAATAAGCAGTTTTTCCTTGACCAGCTAAAAATATCTATTTGTAAAATGCATCTTCATTTATTTGAAATATTTTTACATGTTTTTTGAAGAGATGTGCTCGAGCTATAGTGTGATCTGGAAGTTTATACAGGTGTAAACAAAAAAAAAAAATCTGCTCCTCAAAATCTAGCAGCAAAAGCCAGCTTGGGTTGGCCACTGTATCCTGGGACTGGGCAAGGCTCACAGGGGCCAGATTTTCACTCTCAGCAGCAGAACAGCTTAGTGAACACAAGCTCTGGGAAACATGGACTGAAAAGTGCAAGTCAAAGTTCAGTTATTTTGGAATTGTTAATGTGAAAAATAATACTTTATTATAGGAAAAATCCTCGGAGACTTCCTCACACACATTCATCCCTCAGAGCAGCTACAAGGAGGTTATTCAAAGTTTCCATGCTCACATTAATTGCAGCAGCACCTTGCAGTGAGCTCCTGCAAGAAGGAAAGCCAGACTGCAGTGGGCACTTTGCATGGGTACAATAAAGGAGACAGTCTGTTCTCTGGGACTTTACAATAAAGTAGATAACAGAAATAAATAGATGAGCATTGAAAGAGCAAGCAGCATAGAAAGCATTGGGTGGAATTATAACACTTTGAGTAAGCTGTGAATACATGGAAATTGCTTTCTAATTGACATTTTTCTGAACCATACTACTTGCCTTCAAGTGGACAGAGCAGTGTTGCAAAAACCTTCAGTACATTCAGCTCAAGCTTGACAGCTACCAATTAATCCATCCATTAACTGAACAGCTGAGGAAAGAATAGACGGGCCAGAGAATCATGATCTTCAGTGTTATTGTGCTGATTAAAATGTCAGCAAATTACAGCTATGTCACCTGTAACAGTCTTCTTGCCTAGTGTTTGAACTTTCTTTGTTGTTTTTAGGCTCTAAGAGAATAATCTTATAATGATATAAGAGTTCTAAGAGAAAAAATCTTCCTTCCTCCTGTAGGCACAGGAGGCTTTTCAGCTCACACATAACAGCAAAACAAAGCCACTTTTTGGGGAACAGATACCTGCTTTTATCTAATTTTCTCTACTGTGATGAGGCTGAAGTTTACATTTGACATCTGAGGCCAATAAGAGTCCTCTAGAGGGGCTTACTGCACACAGCTTTATAAAGCAATGGCATCTTCAGTCTTAGTCTTGAAAAATCAGTGTGTGCTAACCCTGGATTCACTTGGACACGCTGATTTCTGGATCCACATGCACTAGATCCATGCAAAGCCTGGAGTGCAAGTTTTCCAGCTCATGAAGAACAGCTATAAAGACTGTGTTTGCCCTTTCAGTGGGAGAACATATCATAAGAAAGAAGGTAGAAAAGATGAAGGAGGAATTTACATTCGTCTATTTTATTCTGTAGAGCTACTGACAACAAAGGAAGAGGAGAAACTTGAAAGGACAGGGATCAGTTTCAGAAGGAAAGGATATTTTTCAGAGAAAGAGTAGAGGTACTCAGAATGGCAGAAGGGAGTGGGAAGCAAACATGCAAGCACAGAGGACCAGGGTACATCTCCTTGGAGAAATAACCATCTCACAATGGATCTGCACGGTGGCCCAAAATGCACTGAAGATCATGTCCTGGGTGTTCCCCATGGGAACTGACAGCTCTAAGGGCTTTCCAAAAAATATAGTATAGGATTTTAATTTGCTTTTTCTGATTCAGAGCATGTGAAAATCTCTTATCATTTCATGCATGGGGAAGAGAGTGCAACTGTTTCAATGTTTTGGCAGAAAAACAGAAAACTGGGTTAAAATATATGAATTAAGATTTTATTAGAAAGTCTTCAGTATGAAAACCCCCAGAACTGCATCATTTTAGAGAAGTTGGTCACAAAGAAAGGGCATTGTTTTCTTTCTTTTTTAAGCACATTAAAAATGGATGAAAATAAGCACACAGCCCTCCAGCAGCTCCCAGCCTGCCCATCCTCTGGGGTTCTGCTGGAAAACTGTGCTTGGAAAACATCTACAAAAATGTTGGCAAATCTATATCAGCTTTTTCCCAAAAGACCTAACAGGCTTTTATTATCCAAACATATCAGATGGCTTGGAAAATCCACATCTGTACTGAGCTGCTGAATGGGAAATGAGATCAAAATGTGAAACTAAGAACTTCCGATACGTTCTTCATAAATTACATTAAAACCAGAGGAGAAGGAGGTTTAGCTTCTCCATTCCCCCTCATTCCATCAGCTCCTGAAGCCCCAGCAGAAGGAAGCTGTCAGTGAGGATCTCCCTGTGCAGCCAAGGAGCCCCTTTCCAGCTAAATACAGAGGAGAGAAATGAAGAGCTGTTATTTCAAGGAGCTAGCCCTGGTGATGGTCTCAGTACCAGCATTTTACTGGAACAGATAAATCAGTCCTTGCAACCCAGAGAAAAAAGAAAAATATGAACAAAGAACTTTCTGGTGGTGTTTCTTAAACCAGAGAAAATAATTTCAACATTATTTTAATACTTTTAATATAAAGCCTGTTTTTATCAATTAAGATTAACTTTTTAAATACAATATCAGTGCTTATTAGAAGGAATGTTAAGATTAAACTCAGCACACAAGTTCTGTGCTCATGATTTTTCCCTCTCTGGACATTACAAAAAAAAGTTGCACACTTCCCTTTTTGCTCTGGCAGTGACTGCTGTAGTTATTATTTTCCTCCCTCTCTGCTGCTGATGCCAGTTGAGCATGGAAAGACACACAAATGGAGAAAAGTCACAGGAGAAAATTGACAGGAGAAAAGGCTTTTGGACTGAAAGTCGCCTTACATCATTTAAAGTTGCTAGGATTAGCTCATTTGAACTCCTATGGAGTTGGGAGATGTGGTGTTTGGAGATAAATCCAGCTTTTCTTCAGTGATATATTTCATCCACTATAATAAAGTTTCCACCAGGATGAATTTGGGTTTAGCTTTAGGCTTCCTAGCTCCTGTTGTTGTATGCCAGCACAGAGTGCTGCTCTGTGTTTCCTGAGCACTCAAGAAGGCAGGGCAGCACTCAAGCTGAATCCTCCCAAAATGCTGGAGAGAGCATTTCTGGGATACAGGAAAAATTAGACACACACAGCCTAGGGCAGTAAAAAATAATATGAAGTGGGAGTTTTCTGTGCAAACAACTGACTATTGAGATGGAAAAGCCTCATTAAAGGAATGTAAAACTTACAACCAATTGGATCCATATAATTATTCAAATCTGAAAAAGTCAAGACAGTCCTGAGATAAGTTTTCTCTATAGTTCCCTTCTGATGTGGAGCTGTGATAAAGCACTTGGAGTGAATCATCTCCTAATTCCCAGAGCCAGATAATGGGACATACACAAGTATCTATCTTCACCCAGCTATCAGCTGCCAAGCCAATAAATGCTTGATGCATTCCTCATCCCCTCTCCTGGAGTCTGGGTCTTTCAGGGATTGGGCAGCTTGCAGGCTATAGAAACAGCACAAATGTCACACTTGCATCTCACCCCAGGGCTGGCTACGAGGGGGGGTGGCAAAGAGGAAACATCTTGTAGGTGTAAAACTTGTCTACTAAAACCCATGCAGACACATCTGATCTGTGCTGTAGGGACAGGGGACAGCAGTTAATCAGGGTGGACTTGAACTTGTCTCTGGGTTGAGCTACATAGGGCTCCCAAGCCTTACTCTTCCTGTCAGTGATCTAAAGATTAGCTGAGTCAACCTATAGATTGTTCTTTATATCAAAAATGAAGATTTCATGCGACCTCAGTGTGTCTTTATGTGACTTCTGGATGTGTAGGTTCAGAGTTTAGCCAGTGAAGAGGGCAAGTGTGTCACTGTGGCTGAGAAACAGCACCTGTCCCACTGGAGCCAACGGGATATTTGTCATTCTGCCTCACTGGGACCAGGATTTTAGGCAAAGTGCTTAAGAAAGCAAGCAGTAAGTTGGAGAAGAAGGAAAAGTGTGGTTTGGACAGCCCAGGCTTTATCTGTTTATTGGCAAAAAATGAAAGCTGTAGCTCCTGTGTTACAGCTGCAGCTAAAACTGTTAAGCTCTGTGGGCTGGGCTGTCCTTTATCTCATCAAACCCCAAGGTCTTCCCATTTCTCCCAACATCTATGCAGGTCCTGCAGATTCATATGGTGAAAGAAGTCCATGCTGCGCTTTGATGCTGTAGTCACCAGATGTACCACATTTGCAGTGGTCCTCAGACGAAAACATCACTACAGATTCTGATAAGATTCAGGTCAGCTGTCACTGAAATGGTGACACTCCACACCCATCCATGTGTGCTTCCAGCACCCAGCACACTCAGATCCACTTCCCCCAAATCCCCAGGGTGAAAACCTGTTAACAGTAAGCAAGCCAGAACCAGGCAGGAGTACTGCCAGGGGCCTTCTCAAACATCTCACACACATCCACATCCAGAAAACTTTTCTTCTAACCATGGCACACATCACTAGCTAAGCCAACAGGGAATTCCCTCCTGACCATCCTGTTGTTTCTTACTTTCACCATCTACTCCATTATCTTCTCCCATTAACTTCTTTCCAGCAATTAATTCAGGAAAATACATTTTGGCACCAGCTTTGATGTTTTAATTGTCCAAAGTTCAGGTGAAATTCAGGAGCACCTTCTCAGCCTGCAAGATTCACTCTGGTGCTCCTGGCATTTTCCCTGTCCATATTGTGTCAGGTGAAAGAAACAAGAGTCTCACCACTGCCTGCATTTCTGATCAGTTTGTTCACTTTTTTTTCCTGTAGGCTGAGTTTTTCATCATAGTTTGCCACCTCAAGCGCAGTCTTACACTCCCATGGTCACAGAGTTTTCCAGTGATGTCGAACCCAGGCATGGCCAGCTTGGTGCCCAGGCAGTGAAATGCTGTATCCATCCACACCCTGCTGAGTCAGCATTGCTGCATCCCAAAGAAGCCCCTCACCAAACTCAACTCTGATGTCAACTGAGGTCTCTGGGCCCTCTCATAAGACAAATATTTTTCCATGTAAGATCTGCTGAACCACAGATGAAGGTGGACTGCATTAGGCATCTGTTTTCCATTGCAACCAAGCTGTTTTGAAATCGCTCACATTTTTTGCAGAAGCATTAGCGTGTTACCATCAGCTTCAATGGGAATTTCTATGCCAGAGTAGCAGATGAGGCAGTCCACCACTCTGCCCCTCCCTTTTTTAATTTTTTTTTTAATTTTACAGTATACACAAATATTAACATATCATCCTGATAAAGCTTTGTTTACTGGCATGGGGCCAGCCCCTCTGCAGTGCCTCCTGCTTGGCAGCCTAATCTCCTGAAGTTCAAGGGATGCAGTCCAAATCTCTTAGCAACACTAAATCTCATTCAATTAACTTTGTTGGGGGACAAAATCATTTTGTTACCACTGCTTCCCAGTCTGCCATGTACAATATAATATGCCATCCAGCAGTTAGGCCATGCAGCCTTTAGACACACTGGCCATCCTGACCTGCAAAGTAACCCATCAGCCAAAAACTCCAGGTCCTCAGAAAGGTCCACAGTGGCAACAGATCCAAGCCACAGCTTGGGTTTTAATGGCTCCTTTTGATGCCACTTGTGGGCTGCTTCCAGCAGAGACTCCTCTCCAAGCATCATTGCTCCTCTTGGGATTCACATTCCACCCTTGGCTTGAGAGGTGCTGGGGCAGCAGCCACCAAAGAGGGGTCCCAGCCCAGCCTGGCCTTGCACTGGCTCCTGCAAGGACCACACACTAAATGTATGAATGTACATCTCCTTCTGGCACTGCTCTGTGAGCAGCAGCCCAAGACTTGGCCTCCAAGGGATGCTCTCTTGTACCTGTAAAAAATCAGGGAAATGTATGGGGATGTCTTGCAAGTCTGCAGGGAAGAAGAAAATGAAGCTACTACTAATCTCAGCTAGAAGGTGCTGGGTGCTGTATCCTCTGGGGAATGGTGGGTTAACATCATAGCCCTCTCCTGTATGTGATTTTACACACTATTTATGCTTAACTGCAACACGTGAATCTTTAATTACAAATCTAAGACATTAAAGGGAAATTAGCTTAGTTCAAATTAATTTTCTTTCCAGAACTAGTCAAAAACAACCAAAAAACCAGTAATTTGATTCCACCACACAGCAGGTGGCATTATATCCTTCATTAAATCATACAGATATGACTAATATTAATCTTCATTTGTACCACTATGCATCAAATTTGGTATCCATCACGTCATCCTTAGCATACTAATTATTTCTAAATGTATTTCATTAATATGTTAAGACAAAAGTAAAAGCAGTGAATAGGACCTGGACAGGAATTAATCCCTCTCCCACCTCCCCTCCAGACAATAGATTCCAGCATTTCTCTGAAACATCTGTACCAATATTAGAGCATTAAGGAAAACATATAGAAAATCTACACTTATTTTTCCTTCTATTACTGATTTCCAAAAACTCTTGCAAATAAATTCAGTGTATTGGGACAAAGGATTCTCTTATCTTCGTCTCTTTTAATATTGGAAAGAGTCTTTCTGAAACCAGATGGTAATTTACAGTTCATAGGCAGCAAAATGCATGTCCTTGCCTTCATAAAGGTATACACCTTTATCTCTTACTCTGTTAGTGTGTCCCCCCCTCCTTTTCCAAGCTTCCCCCTAAAATGCCACCCATTCATTGAAAAGCTAAATCTGTCTGCTCAGTCCTGGATAAAACACGGTCGTTGGCAGCATCATGATAAATTTAATTTGTGTCTTTCAATGTAAATGCACCCAGAGACTGAAGCAATAGGCACATTGTTTTTATAAATCAGGTTTTACGTACGGTATCTTTTTTCCTCCAGATACTCTCAAAGTGCAGGAAAATCAGTATTTTACAGGGAGAACACGAGTTAACCATCTCTTTTGAAAAATGTCACCATAAATTTGTCACTGGTCTAGGGTGACATTTAAGGTGGCTACTTTGACAAAATATTTTTTCACTGAGAAAGCTGCCTTTTTGGGTTTTTCAAGATTAGAAAAAACCATTTCCC
The DNA here is from genome assembly GCF_901933205.1 of Camarhynchus parvulus. Classification (NCBI taxonomy): domain Eukaryota; kingdom Metazoa; phylum Chordata; class Aves; order Passeriformes; family Thraupidae; genus Camarhynchus; species Camarhynchus parvulus. Next base: position 139,649,389 of record NC_044572.1, read on the forward strand.
TTTAGTTGCAGTAAATACACATAGCCTAACCTGTAATTTACCATGTTATCCAGGAGCTAGCTTTGCAAATCCAGCTTTCCTAAACTTTGAGAAGCTTTTATTAGCATTGTTTTGCCTTGCAGCAAAACAAAATCCTGGAGCTAACCCAGCATGCAGGGAAAATCTGTGCGCTGAGGACCTAAGGGCAGGTGTCTTATTAAGAAAATGATACAAACTCTTGGCTGAGCCGCAGTAGGATAAAGACTCCAAATTGTTTCTGTAGCACTGTGATACTGTCTTTATATTTCTGAGTGGTATAGAAGCACTTTTCCGTGAAAGCAGGGAAATTCCTGCTGCCACTGCTGAGATCCAGGTCAATCTCATAAATATTTACCTCAACCTGCAGCAAGCCCAGCCAAGGCTTCCTCCTGGTGTCAGCAATGGGGCAAACAATGTGCAGCACAGCCAAGCCAGTGGGTTTAGCCTCCAGGGATCTGGCTGTGCCATGAGTCCCTTGCATAGGGTTGCCAAAAGTCCCAGGAGCCCCAATGTTGGCACTGATTTTTATGAATGCTTGGCCATAGCCAAAGCTGCTGGAAACCTTGTCTCCAGTTTTCTCAAGCTCTGCTTTCCCACCAATAAATTGGGATAACCATAGGGGCTGATACTATGAGTGTGCTGTGAAGCCTATGAAGTTAATATTATAACCTTAAGTCTCTGGTTTACACAGAGTTACAGTTTGAGCCTGCACAGCCAAAGATCAGTAAACTGATGGCATTCACCTTCAGAAAATAGATTTTTATCTTCTCACATTAAACCTGACCAGGGTAAAACTTGCTTCTCTCCTCCTGCTGTTGAAATATGTTGCCATAAGTGTTTAGTGTAACATCTGACCTGTTTCTTGTGAATCTTCCTAGATTACGGTCAAGTCATTTGCACTTCAGTAGTTCAGGGGCTGTACCACAATTTCTGGGGCTGGAAAGTAGCTCAGCTGTAAAAACTTGCTGGAGGCTGTAAAATGGCATAAAGAGGCTAAACCAGAGAGTATTTTTAAAGACAGTTTTTGAGGGAGACAATTATTACACTTGAGTCCTTCCCCCCATGTTCCCCTTTTGGTTGTTAGCCTAAAAATTATGGAGATCTTCAAGGCTGTCTTTCCAAAACAGCTTAAAGACAAAACTACAGCAACCATTTGTCAGCTCTCTGACTCAACAGGTAAAGCAGAGTCATCAGTGCAAAGTTAAATGGCCTGATCAATAATGCACTGGGGCTATATTGATTGCATATGTTCAGAAAGGGACAGGGGAGGAACAGATGTGTGAGGACTGTAAGCCTTATGTACCAGCTCTGCTCTAAGGGACAGGGGACCTACAGCAACCAAGGGCTGTGTGCTCTTCCATCACCCCACAGACCTTGGCACAGCAGACTCACTGTGGTCCCCTAGCTAATACCATCAGGTAAATTGACCACAAAATCTTAACATTTGAAAGTCTAATGCTGTGAAATACTTCTGGGCAGAGTGTGCCACTTGGAACTACATCGTTTTCCCCAGAGTCCCTCCCCCCCTTCCCTCAGCTAATACATGTAATTTAATAGCCATGTATTGTTTAAATCCTCATAAACAGCATGAAATAAAATGGAGAAACTAGGCTGCCTGCAAAGCATCCAGGTCTCCAGAGAGGTGGCAAATTGTATCATCAGTCCCTCTAGAATTGCCAAAGAACCCCATCAGTTCTGTTTGCACCATCGGTCTAAAGATGCTGTATTCTATATAATAGACAGATAAAGACACATTCTGAAACACATTCTACAGTAGAGATAAATATACAAGCTGTCTTGGTGAATTAGTTACATGTGTAAATAGCTTCCTGAAGAGCAGGCTCAGTTTGACAGTTAAAATCTGATCCAAAATCAGCAGGAGTCACACAAGAAAAAAAAAAAACTTAAATAATCCCCTACTTTGAACCAGGGGCTCTGAACCAGGTCTTTGGTTAATTGGAAATGGATAACACTGGATATGACACCTGCTGGGCAGTCTTTGGTCACTAATCCACTCCAGTTGTCCACAAAGGCTTGCAGCCTTGTCACCCTTCACGCCAGGCTCAGCAGGGAGGTGAGAGATGAATGCCTCAGAAAGTCAAACTACTCAGCCCAGCCCTGTTATCTTCTGGATGGGGTCGGGGCAAAGCCACGGGGAGCACAGGTGAAGTATGCATTGCCACTGGCCATGGCAGCACCTGCCGCCAAATAGGAAAAAGAGAGTTTGGTCTCCAGCACCATGGATAAACAGGGAGGGAAAAAATACAAAAAAGTCTTAAAAATTCAAAGAATTTCTACTGAAATAGTGCCATAAACTGGTGGGAAAGACTTCTCAAAGAAAGTAACTTTCTCTATGGAAACAAATAGATGATTTCTCAAGTGGATGCCCCTGCCAAGCCCTAGCACTGAAGTCCTGTAAAAAGCTCCAGAAAGGGATTTAGCCTGGCTTTTAGTCCAGGACAAATCCCACCGGCTCGTAGCTGAGATACCACTTTTGTTAATACAGAAGTTGGTTTTTATTCCTTCTGCCAAAGCAACCTGGCCTGCCTGGTCCCACAGTGAGGTCATAACTCAGGGCTGATCACATCACAGCACGTTGCCATGGCAATGCTTGAACTGTCACAAAGGATGTGCGCTGTGATTTCACAGCAGATGGGCTGTGAGGGAGGAAGCCCTCATTTAAATTTTAAAAATTGCTTTAGTAATTAGCAAGAGCAATAGAAAAAAATTAAAAAACATTGAAAAGAGAAGAAAAATCCCCAAACTGTCACTCTTAGCAAAGGTTATAGCATTCACGTGAGATCTGCAGGCCATCCACAAGAAAGGCCAAGCTGCTGCTCCAAGTTCACTGAGCTTGTCAGGTCACTGATAAGTCCAAAAGAGTCTGGAGCCTGCGTGGCTACAGGAGGCCCAGAGCAGCGGTGGGTGAGCAAAGCCCCCCTGGTGCATCAGTGCATATCAAAGCCAGCCACCCCTCACAGGGACCTGACAGGAATGGCAGAGGGCAGGCAGAGGCTGCCAAAGGCTTTAGTAAAACACTAACTGTGCAGTGACAGCCTGACTTTAGAAGTTTTTAGGAATGAGTTGGCTCTGTTATTTCTATGGTCCTTCTTAATGAAGCACAAAGAGCACACAGATGTGCTTGCATCCTTTCAGGGACATGGTGGAGTTTTACTCCTCAAAGGTAAGAGTGAAACACCTTGGCTCCCTAGGTTTATAGCCCAGCAGCACTGACCCACAGCAGCCTACACTGGCCTGGTCCTGCACCCTCACAACTGCCCCAGAACAAGAACCCATTCCCACTCTTGCCCTGGCACTTGGGAACTGAGATCAACAGTGAACATAGGAGGCAGAGCAGATGGTGTCAAGCTTTCCAGACAGCCATGGTGCAGCCCTGCTCCCTCCTCGGGTGTCTCCATCCCTGGCAGAGGGGACCTTGAGGCACAAAGCCTCAGGTCCCATCCCCGTGTCCACCACAGCTCACTGCAGAGACGCCGACGTCCCCGGCTCACCACTGAAGCTCTCTAACACATGACAGCAGCTCAGCAACCTCAAGGCAAAATTAAATCTCTCTCCCTTCTGCCTGCAGCAGGCAAAGCACGTGGTGCTTCAGAGACCTTGGGCTGAGTCCTCATATTTAATGGGGAGAGCAGACTTCAATGCAGCTTGTTCCTTGTTCATTCAGTGACTAACTGTTGATCTCTGTAAGAATAAGCCAGATGGTTCCCGTGATAAGTGATCAGCTCTCCTGGAGTTTTTGAAACAGAAAAAGACAGATGCCTGCGTGCCTCTTGCCAGGGCCCATCTTAAGCTCAGGCAATGAGTGCAAATGCTTGGGGAGGTTGTGTTCAGGGGATTCTCTCCATCCAGGCTTAGCAGCTAATCTTCCCCATCAGCCCTTCTTCCAGGAGAGGAGGCATCTTCCCTTCTGACAGCTTCCCCCAGTTTAAGGGCGCTACAAATCATAAGATCAGCCCTTATAATTGGATCAGACCTTGATATTGTTTTCCTTTTCTGTGCATTCATATTAACATCTCATTTTGCAGACAGCACATCTGATCGGTGCTTACTACTTTAGCTTGCATTTGCACACGCCGGTGATTGAGAACGATAGGGGCGACAAAGCCTTTTAGCAAAGGAGAAAGCTTGCTTTGGGAAGCTGTTTTGCTGGGGTGGTGAAAAAACCCCACCAGGCTAAAGAGCTTTGTTTCTCAGCCATTGATGTGCACACCACCAGTCAAGCACCGCTTCCTGCCCTCGGCACAGAGATCAAGGTCTCCACAAGAGAGAGGAAAACGGTAGCAGTGTTTGTCTGCTGACTTCTTTTTTATTTGTTTTTACCTTAATTTCTCCTTCTGATTGTATGAGAAGCCTGATTCCATTACTGAGCTGGCATTAAAAACAGAGAGCCAGCAAATCTCTATGCCCATGCATGGTTAGAAAACTGGGTGGAAGAGGAGATGGGAGCAAGGTGTAAAATTAGCAACCGAAGCTGACTTTGGTTCTTCCCAAAACCAGCTCCAAGGCAGTAGCTTGGCCCAGCAGCCAAGGGCTGGTTCACCTGCCCTGGGAGAAGCAAACACATCCATTCCAAAGCTCACAGCCTACCTGTTTGCTGCTATGTCCTGTAGGCAAAACTCCACTCATCTCACAGATTTAGGCCAGCATAAAAATGAGAAACATGTAGCCATGCACTCAACAGAAAACTTCTTTTATTTGCATGCCTCTGTTGTGGCTCTTGGAGGATATACATTCCCTTTTAGGATATTTATGCAGTACCTTCAGAGCAAAAGTCAGAGCTGCACCTCCAAGACAAGGAATTAGATCTGTAACGCTGACTCAGCCGGCAATTTCACAGGATTAAACAGTCAGAAAAAAACATTAAACAGAAAAAGACTGAAATGTATGTGACAATACATATGTCAGACACTCATATCCACACTGTAAGAAAATTACACATCAGTACACAGTTCATTAGGTCTGACCAAGGCATTGTTTCACAGACAAGACTGCAACTTCATCTGAGGGCTTTGTGGAGCAGATGTCACTTTAAACCCAGAGACGGTGCACAGAAGGAACAGAGAGGGCACTAGATTTAAAGCAAGCAAGTACTCTGCCCTCACTTTGCTGGGAAATTGTGCATGCATGTTCACTGTGCTTTGTAATCAGTGTGGCTGTCATTGTGCTATTAATTAAAAAGAGAAGCCTTATGCAAAAGAAATTTAAAATTGCAAATTTCCTTTTGCATATTCTGCAAAAGCAATTTCCATTTTGCTATGTTACCCCGCATCATGTTAATGTTAGATTTTTATAAATGAATACTGAGACTTTGTAAGAGTATTCCAATTGCATTCATCACTGATACTTTTTTAATTGCATGACTTCCCAAGGAATCAAGGCTTTTGTAATTATAAACTCTAATCTTAAACACCATTCTGCCATCTCTCAGTAAATCTTCTATCATTTCACTTAACTTCAAATATATTTGACAGAATCAGAGCTAACCAACCAACTACAAGTCTCCTAAACAGCATCCAGGTAGAGATGCCACACAGCCTGTTTGTCCCACTGCTCAAGATTCAGAGGAGGAATGTGTTGACCAAGTCAAAAAACATTCACAAAACCAATCTCTGTGCACTGTATTTTGTGCCTCCGTGCAGGAAATGCCAAGTCAGACACAAGCAGGTATTCTTGGAGTTAGATGACACAGTGTGAGCAGCTTCTCTAGCAGGAACATTGAACACACACCTGCTCAAATAGTTGTCCGTAGTTTATTCATATAGGATAGTAATAACAATTGCTCCAATTTTAAACCCACATCCTCTTCATCTTAAATACAGTGAATTATGCCTCATTTTTAATGAGCTTCCAGTTCCTAATTTGTGTGGCACCATCCACGATTTTGGGGAAGGTGGCTAAGCCTCACTGCAGGCCTTACTTGGTGCAGAGATCCCTTTGGCCACAGGTTAAAACTGCCTTTGTTACAACCCGGGCTTAAAGTCTGAAATCCCACACCTGGCTCCCACCGACAGCCCTTTTTTGCACTTGAAAAGCAGCATTAGCTGCCATATCACCGAAATCAGTCAAAGAGCCTTCTGCATTTGGAAATGCAAGAAAAGCTAAACAAGCCTTAAAGTACGTGTCAATTAGGACAACAGCGAGCAGATGATTTTTCACCTGCTTTTCCATTGATCTACCCTTTCAAGAACATTTTATACTCAAAAGTATAGTAATCTTACTAAAACACTAAGGCTTGTCTCTTTTCTAGATAGTAGAAAAAGAATTTAAGACAGTAAAAAAATTGTGTATCCTGGAGGAAAATCTTTGCGCCCTAAAATAACTTTTTTTTTTTGCCCCCAAGTATTCAAAATTCAGAAACATTTTCAGGGGTGGACAGCTACTGGAGAATTAAACACAATATATTCAGAAATATTTAAAAGAGAAAGAAATTTCCATTAAAAAATATCAAAACCATCAACAGCTTTCGGGACAAACACCAGAGTTTGATGAGCATCACCAAGATTTAAGGGGCATCTTCCATGCCCCCAAGTGCCGAGATTATACCCAAGCTTGTCCCTGCCTAACAGCGTCCCTCTGGAAAGCAAAGTTAGCAGGAATCTCGGGGCTGGTGGCAGCAAGGAAGGAATCCATCCTGTTATCAAATACTTACAGAGAGAGACTATACTCAGTCAGGCAGTCAGAAACACGCCTACTCAGATAAGGGTATCCCTGCAAAGAAATCTCTTGACATTGCTTTGACATATTTACGTTCTTCTGCGATTATTCAGTTGCAATAACTTAGAGCTCCTCGTCTGACACCACTCGAACACGAGCCAGTCCCCAGCCCCAGCCCGACACGGGGAAGAAAAACAAAACCATGCCCAGCGAAGTCACTCAGCTGGGCTAAGGGCTGCAGCCTGGCCAACCTGCTGGTGCCATGGGGCAGGGTGAGAGCCGAAGCAAGCCGAGATTTAAAGCCTGTAGAGCACAAAGAATAGAATTAAAAGATTAATCTAATGAGATCTAATCAAAGATACCACGTCTAGATAGCAGATCCCTGAAGTTACAGTGAGATTATGCTACTCTTAAGTCTTATTAGCCAGGACTTGTTGGAAGATCTGCTATCTAGTAGCAAGATACAGTCGGTACATTATTTCTTTTAATTAATTCATTAAAGTAAACAGAAAATAGCCTGGATCCTATCTGTCTGCATCTCTTTGGAAGAAAGGCAAAGAGTTCAACGGCAGTTTTAAATTGGGGAAAGGATTCCTGCTTTGCAGCAGAGGAGCAGAGATTGCGGTAGCATCCTTTGGAAATACACACCACCTTCTTCAAAGCAACAAAAAAACCCCACCGCCTGAAGCCCACCCAAAAGACTGTGGCTTGGAAAACCTGTATCACAAGCCGAAGATGAAGAAGTGCCTCCCACCTCCCCAGGTAACCTGCCCCGCTTCCGAGGGGCAGTCCCACGGCCATGGCACAGCCTCATCGGACCCTGGGGATGCCGTCGCCGTGCCCACCGCGGGGTCAGCCCCCGCCGTCTCTACAGCAGGGATGCGATGCAGAGATGCTGATCCCGTCCCCACGTCCTAGAACGAGGGTCCAGCCGCTGCCCTCCCCCCACGGGATGCTGGTCCGAGGCTCCTCACTCCCAGCCCCTCTACCAAGGGTCCATATCCCCCTCGGCATCGCCACCGCTCGAACCGCCCGGGGCCGGGGTCCCCCGCAGCGACCCCGGCTCCACCTGGACGATCGGGAGGGTCCGCGCGGTTCCGTCCGCGGAGCGGGAAGGGGAGCGCGGCGGGGACCGGCGATGCCACCGGCCGGGCCGGGCACGGGCCGGCGGTGTCACCGCAGGGACACGGAGCGCCCCGCGGAGCCCCCGCTCGGGGCAGGGGGTGCGTGCAGGGTTGGCGGGGCTGAGCCGCGGGAGGCGCGGCCGGGCCGGGCGGGCCATGGGGGGGCGCGGCCCCGCGCGCAACTTTCCGCCGCGCCGAGGGACCCCGGCGGCCGCGCCGGCGGTGGTATCGTATGCAAATACGCAGGCTGACGTCAGAGATCATGTGGGGTTTGGCGTAGATCCCCGCCGATCGAGGGCTTTTTTTTTTCTCCTTTTTTTTTTTTTTTTTTCTTTTTTTTTTTTTTCCGCGGCGGGGCAGGGGCCGGTGCGTGCGCGCGTGGCGGGGCGCGCGTGTTCCCCCGCGGGCCGGCGCGGCGGGGGCGGGGGGCGCGGGGGTCCCGCGGCCGCGGGCGGCGCACGGAGCGGAGCGGCGCGGAGCGGAGCCCCTGTGCCGCTCCGCCCGGGACAGTCGGTGCCGCCGCCCTGGGCGCAGGTAGGAAACTTCCCAGGCGGGGCCCCCTCCCCCGGTGCGCGGCGCTCCCCAGTCGCCCCCTCCCTGCGCACGGACGCTCGCCGGCGCTCCCGCCCCGACCGCTCGCACCCAACTTTTCCTCCTGCAAGAAACTGTCCGGTTCCCTGGACTTCGGCGGGGGCCGGGAGGTGGGGGGGAGGGCGGTGGAGACTGCCGGGGGTGGGAGCCGGGAGGGTTGTTCGGGGTGGGCTTTTATTATTTTAGCTACATTTTTCATTTTTGGCCGTGCAGCCTCCCTCCCCTCGCCCTTTCTCCGCTCCCCGCCGCCTCCTGATCGCAAGTTTGGGCGAAGAGGGAAAAGCAGGAGGGGGGGGAAACATGTCTACGTTTGTCTATGTCGACATCAGCCACACAAAATATGGCGTCCGCTTTCGACAGGGCGTTACGTAGAGGCGAGCAGGGGATTTTGTCAGCGCGGTCCCTGACGAGGAGCCGCGGGCTCCCGGGCCGAGGGGGCAGAGCCGCCCCGGGGCGCGGGAGGGGCCCGGCGCCGCCGCCGCGCGTGGCTCCGCGCCCGCGGCCGCACTTGGCAGCGGTTTCTTCTGGTTTAATTTTTGATGTGTTTTCCTTCCTCCTGCCCTCCTTCCCCTCTTTGGCAGCCCCCCTCCCGCCCGTGATGCCGTGGTCGTGGCGCGGGTCTCGCTGCCGGTAACTGCGGGGAGCGGCGAGGCGGAGCGGCGGCACCGAGCCGGGACCGCGGCGGGGCAGAGCCGGGCGCCCTGCTCCATCCCTCCTCCACCCAGCGAAAGGCTCTGCCTTCCCGTGGCATTTTGTTTTCTCCGGAATGGGGAGATTTGGGGAAATGCAGGCTTTGGCACGTTATATGCACTGCATTTTTTTTTTTAACGAGAGGTGACTTTCCCGTTTGTTTTAGCCGATTTCCAAAGACATCACAGAAAGGTCTTTTTTTTTTTTCCCTCCTCTCTCTCCCTCTGTGATGAAGGCGACAGGGAGGGATACTGATCCCACCACGCCCACCCCCCCACCCACCCCCTTTGCTAGGACTATAACTTGGAAATGATACAGGGAAGTACCTGTCTGATTTTGGGGGATCCCTATACCCAGCTCTTTCCTGAGCACTCCGGTTAGTTCAGAGCCTGGGAATCCCTCCTGAGGGAGACGGCCGGGAGGCGGGGCATGGCTCTGATTTCCTCCCCCTTGGCTGCCCGAGCGCCTCTCCGCTGGCGGCTCCCCATCCTTTCTTGGGGCAGGTGCTCCTTGGAAACCCTGGGAACTTGCGAGCGTCCTGCCGCGCAGGGGAACACAGCAAAAGTTTTGGATTGGAAGATGGAGAGCACAAGGGGAGAAAACATCGCAGAAGTAGGAATGGGAGGGAAGAGTAGGACTCCTGGCTGGGTGGGAAGGGTGATGAGGATCGCTGGGCATCAGCCGCTCCTGCCTGCCGGGTCCCGCAGCCGCAGCGCGGGGAGCGGCGGGCAGAGTGCCACAGTGTGCATTGCCTTGAGAGGCTACACGTCTGACAGCACAGGGTCACAGCACAAGGCTGTCAGTGAGGTGCCTTTTATTTTTAAACTACAGATGAAACTTTGTGCGCGGTTTTTCCCTCCTGGCCGCGGCTGGGTCATAGAGGCACGGATGTAACTAGAGGAGGTCTGATGTCTCTGGCAGAAACTTCATTCATGCAGCCCTACTGGGAAATGGCATGTGTGTTAGGAGTGGTGTGTGTTGCCGAGGTTTTATTAGACCAGTAGATGAGCAATATTACTGTTTAGGAGGTGTCTGTGACCAGAGTGCTTTGCCAGGGTAATACATTTCTGTAGCAGTAAAGCCTTTCTAATGGAGATGTGGCTTCAGTATGTTGTATGAACTCAGCAGCTCTTTGAAACAGAATTGTAGCCTGATTTCTGGATCAGGGAATGCAAGATAGTGGCCAGCAATTGGGAAGAATATAAATGCTAAGAATTGGCTGGTCCTTATTTTACTTTGCCCCCATATGCGTGTTTATCCCCTCAGCTTCTGCAGAAAGCAATGGCCAAGAGCTGTCCCATGTTTGTCCTCTCTTCTTGTATCCGTGATAAACTCAGTGCCAAAAAGCATGGATAGGTGTTTATAGCTCAGTCATCAGCCCGAAGACCTTGTGATTGCTCACCTTTGTAAAATGACATTTTTCCTGCCTGTCCACCCAAGAGCTCAGCTGTCAGAGTTTTGTCACACAGGACATTTCCTGCTGTCAGTGTTTGAAAGTAGCATGCTCCTTCCAATTGCTTTCTCTCCAAAATTCTGCTCACTTTTTTCCTTTTTACTCTAGTTACAATCAGCAATTTCTAGTCAATATCTGAAAAATGAATAATCCATTATATGAAACAGCCCAAGTTTGTCGTGTTTTTTCTTGTGGGGAGGGGAAAGTTTTATTGTGTTTTTATTAAAAGTCAAAAAAAACCGACGTTAAATACAGTAAAGTTACTGGCTTCTTTTTGCATTTTCAGACCAGTTTCAAACCGCTCCAGGCTGGAATGAGAACACAGCAAGTTTTGCTGATCCTCGTAAAAGACAAAAATTTTAATGCCAGATGTGACATCACTGTATTTGCATGTTTGCATGTATTTGCATCTTCAGGTTTTATTTCTTTTTGTTTTGCCCTAACTTGGATGGTTCTCAGAAATGCTATTTGGAGTGTCTTCTGGTTGGGATGTTTTGATCCATGTCTAAATTATTTTTCTTTGTGTCCACTTAAGGAATGGAAACATCCACAGAAAATAAATAGAAGAAGTATTTTAATTAGAATTTTTTCAGAAACATGCAGTGTCACAGCTGAATTCCCTGAGATTTCAGCATGGCTGTCAGGTAAAGCTGCATTTACATTTCACGTGGAGTGTAATTGTAGTTTGACTTTCTTTCAGGTGTGAGGGTAACTCAGCAAGTGTTTTCTTTTCGTAAAGGTTACTGCACATCTACATGATGCTGAAAGTAAGTAATAAACAAAAGTTGGCACTAATATAATCTATAAAGTCTTTAACTTAAAGCCATTATGATTATTGCTGGTCTTCTGTCAGGGTGTGTTTGCATGTGTCACATCAGTTAGAACTAATAATTGTGGTTAGTTTATTTTATCAACCCTTCAAAAATAGATCTGAAGTTTACAGGATGTAATGATACAGTTCAGTCCCAGGGTAACAGTAAGTTGGGTTTTTTTCTGAAAAGCTGAAAGAGCTGTTGATTTCCAGAATGATTCAAATACTCTTCATATAGAGTAATATTTGAAAGTTTGGTTTGTGAAGGTGTACAAAATGGAAATAAAATAAGTTGGGTGCTTGGAAGATGAAGGGAGCAGTGGTCAATTCCAGCCTTGCCTTCCAGAGACAGTTCAGAAATCACCAAGCCAGCCCTCTCCCCAAAATCACCATGCCTTTGCGAGGCAGAGGGGTTGTTTGGTTGGTTGTTTTGGTTTTAAAAAGTAGCACTTGGGGTTGTTGTAAAAATGTGAGTTTGAAAATAAGGCAGTGCATTTGGCAAGCTCTTTTCAGAACTGTGGGACCCCAAACCAGTTCCTACAGGGAAAACTGAATTTCCATAAGCTCAGTTTATGTAGAATGACCAGTGTTGTGAGTCTGCTGGTGAAACTGAGGGAGAGGTGTGAAATGATTTTGTGTATTTAGCTCTGCAGAAGGCTCAGATGGCTTGGTTTTGTTATTGAGCAGAGAGAGAACGACGCAGGCAAGGAGAGAAGGTTTAGGTGTTGGCAGCTAGGAGGGGACTTCAAAAAAGTCATCCTGGGAGATTCTGCTAGCTGAGGAGGTGGATTATGGTGCAGCATCTCCTTGAATTCTTGAATGAGACTGCACATGGCCTGCAGTGGGCAGTGCCCCAGTGGGGCTATGGTGGGAAGGCTCATGTCAGTGCTGGACAGAGGGGAGCATTTGCCTTCTGGAGGGGAGACGGGAGGAAGGGCTGGGAAGCAAATGGGGAAGAAGGGGATCTGGAACACCTGCATGGTTAGAAATCACACGTCAGGAGTGGAGGGAGTGAGCTTGCAGTGAGTTTTGACAGCCTTTGGCAAATTGGCTGGGGGCGAGGGCACATGCTGGGTGCTGAAAGCCGGGCAGGGGCAGGGAATTCAGCTTTGCCCTGGGAACAAGCCTCCCCAGCACCATCTGCAGTTTGTGTCTTCTCCGCGCTGTTGTCCAGTGGGGACCTGATGTAGCAAACTGGAGCCTGCGCACCCCTTGCCTGCCTCTCAAACTAACTATTACAGGTTTATTGGGAGGAATTTGCAATCTCCACATCTCCCACCCACACAGACTACAGGGTAAACAGTACCATGGTCCAGGCTCAGCCTTGGATGCAGTTTCTGTCTGCATGGTTCAAAAGCTCTGAAGTCCTGTAGGCCTCTGCCTTGTGCTGCCTTTGTCTGGGATTGCCCAGCCCGAGGGTTGAAAGGGATCTTTAAATTGTTTCTTGCTGTCCAATCTAAACCTACACTCCTTCAGTTCAAAACCATTGCTCCTTGTCCCATCTCTACAGGCTTTGGTACAAAGTGAGACTGTGTATGTTTAATATCTCATTAGCCAGGGTACCAGGTGCTCTGGTCTGGTCAGCATCCCACAAGCACATCAAGGACTTCCTCCTTGGGTGAATATGCTGATAGTGGGTTTATCATCCCAGCCCTGTCTCAGTAGGTGACATTGGCAGTAATGTCCCTTTGCTGGTGTAGCAGCCCTTTCACTCCCGGGTTTGCCAGCGCAGCTGCTTCAGTGGCATGTCCTGCCCTGGGCTGGAACAACACATGGCAGTGTTGGTGGTACAGACCTGGTGTGAGGTGTGCCCATGCAGACATGCCTGCTCTCATGGGCTTGTTCAGCTCTTGTGTCTGCACATCCACTCTCTGCTCTGGGAAACCTCCAGCTTCACTACTGGAGTGCAGCCCCAGTTAAGTGCAGCCCCTCCTGCAGCTGCAGGCAGTGGAGGCTCTGGATCACCGAGATGGGCAAATGCAAATAGCTCTGTGCAAGTCACAGAGTTTCCTCAAGAGAAGGATTACCTGCCTGCTGTGGCTTTCAGTTCACTTGGTAAACTCTTCCACAGCCTGAAATTCATCTTCTTTCCTGGAAAAAAGTTGCAAGATGAAAAGCAAAGCTACTTGCCTTGCCACTTAGAAAACTCATAGCTTTGGCTTTGCAGAGAAACAGCCCCTCTTCTTCTCTCCCTCCTTTATGAAGTGACATGTAGAGGTATAAATCTTTAGTGTTACCTTTTAATCTGTAACATTTTGATGCTGTGATTTGCAGTGTGGTCTCAGTTGGCACTGGTGGAGGGGACGATTAATTTCATGTGAGCAGTGGGTTGGGTAAGTTGGGAACATCTTGCACTGCTTTTCATTTATTTATTAAGCCTATGAGAGGCCTGAAATCTTGGATTTTCCTTCTCTTTTTCCCTTCCCCATTCTTCCTGTCCTGACCTTATTTCCCCTCTTAAATACTAAATATTTTTTTAAACTTGCAACCTCAAATTACCTGTTTATTTTGGCTTCTCTTTTGTAGTTGATTGTATGTTGTTCCCACAATTTTTAATAAGTGTTAAAATTGCATATTTCATTCTTTGGAGCTTAAAACAAACAAAAAAACCCTCCACCAACAAACAAAGAGAGAGATTTTCTTGCTTTTTTGAGTCAGTGACCATAACTAAGGAAGGCTCAGATTCAGTGTTACTTAACCTCTTGTCCAGTTTGGTGGAGGAAGTGGAGGAAGAAGTCCTGTGAGCAAAACTGTATAGGGAAGAATGTGGTTCCTTTCTTTTTAAGCAGAATCTTGTTATTTGTGGTTTGTTTGGTTTTTGGGTTTTTTTGGGTTTTTTTTAATACCACCCAAAAATAAGCAGGTTCTGAGCTGCTGCTGAAGGCACTCTCAGAGAAATTTAATAAAATATCAGTATGTCTCAAGGTCTCTGTACCCCTCCTGCTGCCTTTCTTGTGTGTATTCACTTTTCTCACTCTAAGTTTTGGACATTTGTTTTTTACATTTCTCAGCCAGATTTCATGCTTATTAGTTTCAGTTACTTTATGTTGCACTTTACTTAGATAGCAGAAGTGGGAAAATACTTGTTCTTTTTCTTAAATCCTACTAGCAAGACAAAAATCCAAGAGGATATACCAGTTGGAAGCAGTTAAGTTTTGTAGGGTTTCAAAGTCTGCCGGGTGGTGGCCTGGGAATTGGTGCAGGGAGGTTTTTGCCTCCTCTCATGCCAGTGAAAGCCAGTATGAAGCAGACAGCAGCAGCATCTCCAAGCTTTGCTGCCGGGCTGGCAGAGCACTGCTGATTCACTTTCACACAAAATGAAGGAAAGTCCTGATGGTTCTGGCCTCAAGTGCTTCTGGGGATATTCCTTCCCCTCCCCTCCTCCTACCACCCACCTCAAAAGAAAGATGTCTTGTGGGGTTTTTTTTTCAGCATCCTCTTGAGCACAAACTGTCAGGCACCACAGGGAGTTTTTACTTGTCTTTTGTCTCTCCAGAAACTGATTTATTTAAATGATATGCTGGGAGCACACTGCTGTTAAAGGCTTTGGTGCTTGTTGTCTTCGAGGCTTTGGTACAGCTTTCTTGAAAATTGTGGAAGATGGGGTTATCCCAAAGAATCCTAGTTTCCCCTGAAGCTGTTTTTTTCTGCATTTTTCCAAAGAGATTCCCCTTCCTGGTCGTCTGTGAAGAGTGTTGTTCATTTCCATGTGATTGAAAGGCGAGGAAGTTGTTTGAGTGCTCAGCTCCCTCCCAGGGAGAGCACTTGGCTGCCTGGCTGGGAGTCCACATGACTGTCGCTGCTCCCACCCCTGGGACCGGTACACCAGTGCCCTCCTTTTGCTCAGCCAAAGGTGGTTGCAGAGTCCTTTATCACTCATTTATTTACTATCTGGCATCCCCACGTTGTCTCTTGCAGCCTGTCACCATTATGATGCTGCTTTTCATTACTGTCAGGTGATATTCAGTACCAGGAGTCATGACCTTGCAGTTGCAGATTTTTGGGATCTGTTTCTCATGTCTCAGGACTTTCCAAAAAAAAGCCTTTTTTTTTTTTGAGAAAGACAGTGGGCCTTTTACCTGGGCACAGATCCTTCCAACCTGTGCTCAGGTAAAGTATTTTGCCAGGAAGCTACCAGCTCCACTGTGTGACCTTTTTGAGGGCTAGGTTTAGTTTTCTCTGAGAAACCAGCTGAAAAAGCTGGCTGATGATGCTGAAAATCTTCATGTGGGGTTTTCAAACCAGAGAAAGTGCCAGGAGTTGCTGCATAGAGGAGTTGGCAAATGCACTTGTGCCCATGTCAGGCTGCCAAGGACAAGGGCTGGTGGCCACTGAGGACCTGCAAGATTTTGCCCAACTACAGCAGGTAGGAAGCTTCCAGGTGTAAATGGTGATGAGTAAATTCAGAGTATAAAGTGCTGCCTAAAGAAGCCTCTACGTCTCTCTGCCAGTCTGGGATTCTTCAGCATAAGAGAGGAGTTGGCTCTACATGTGTTTTAAAACAACTGGAGTGACAAGAAAGAATTATGTGTTTGGAGTGAACTGTTTTCTTTACTACTTTTAAATTGGCATCTCTTGAGAGCATCCTCATAATTTCAGTATTGCTAAAATAGTTTTCACAGGGTATCCCTCCTCTGTGTATGTCTTGGCATCTTGTCTGTGTGCCTTGGTGATGTCGAGGGGGTGATGTGGTTTGGGAAATACTGCTCAAGGCAAACACAAGTTTCAAGATCCACACTTAATCAGATAAAGGAAAAAAAATCTTACCTCTCTGAGGGATTTTGCTTTCAACCATAAATATACTTGAGTGCCTTAGATTCTGTTTGTTTGTCCTGTTATCCTGGATCTTGTTCTTATGAACCTTATTTTTATGTCTTTGCCCTCTGTGTGATGGTCTAGGAGAGCGTGCAAACACTCAGTACATGTCCAAGTCAGGAGAGGAGTGTCACAATATATTATTTATGCTGAAAAGAGCTTGTACATAGGAATGATCTTAACTCCAGCCCCATCTCTTCTCCAGCAGCAAATCAGAGCACTGAGGTGGTGGATTTAAAGTTAATTTCCTGAAACCTGAACTGCTTTTTCCTTGCTCTGTTCTTGCCGCTTGATGAGTAGTGAATGGTCTTGTTCTCACCATAAAGTGCTCAAGGGTGAGTGCTTTCAACCTCAGGGTCTATTGCCCTAGGGTGCAAGGGGTGAGCAGGCACCAGACACCCTTTGCCAGCTGGCTCCAGTTCTGTGCTGAGCCCTCTGCAACTCCCCCACAAAAATTCTGGGAGACTTAAATATAAGGTTCTTCTAAATAAAATTAAAAAAAAGTACACAAATCCCTGTCTGCGCCTTGTGCTTAGTTCAGGAGGAAGATCATTGTTGAGCACATGGTTTGCATTTTTATTTTCTTTGTGGTATCCTGTTCCTTCACCTCTTCCCCTACCAGTCTGTTCCCACCACGACATATTTTTGGAGGGCTCAGTTTGCATCCCAACAAGGAGCTTGCTGTGGCAGGGTGCTCACAGGACAAGGAGAGCACCTTTCTATCTGTGGGCAAAGTGCTGTTGTGATGCTTGATGGAGACTGGGATCTGCTTTGAACTGTGCTGTAGAATGGGAAAAGTGAGATTCTGGGTATTTAACCCAAGCTACATCCCAAAATTGGTGGTGTTGTAAATGGTATGCAGAACTGTGTGGCAAAGGATTTGTGGCTGCTTTACTTACAGATGGTAGCAGACAGCAAGAGGGATGGGAATTATCACCTGGGCTCTGCCACGCTTTTAGCTTTGAGATATGTTGTGTGGAGTGGTGTGAGTTGTAGCTTGATGCATTTTGAATGGTGTATTTGCACAGGAAACCTGAATTCATACCTGAGTTTCCTCTCTGTATTGATTTCTGCAGCCAAGGTAGGAATTTGATCATATTTTTCAGTTATCTGCCTTGCACTCAAGGCATCCTTTCCTATTTGCCTTTCACTGGAACAAGCAGTAGGACCACTTACACTGGTTCATGTTTTCATCTAACATGCTTTAGTTATTTAAATTTTTTTTAATCTGCCTGTATTTTGTTCATTCCTGTGCAGATAGGGGTTTTATTTGTTGCTTCTCTCTTGTCCTGATCCTTTTATTGAGTCTCAGGGTGGAGGCTTGCTGCTGAGTGTTGCAAGGTCACTGCTTGGCTTGTGCATCTAGGCCCTGCTGCAGCATCTCCCAGATGAGTTCCATGCTGAGCTTCTGGCACAGATTGGCTGAGACACCCTTCTCCTGCTCAAATTCCTGATTGCTGCTCTGCACAGCAGTGGAAAAGGACTGTGATTTGCAACCCTTTAGTAGTGGTCTTTGCAGCTGACAGATACTCATTTTGGAATGTTCTTCAGCTTCTGCTGTGGCCACTTGGCTTGCCACTTTGGGGTTGCAGCTTGGTAAATTTTTGGCTGATACATGAATGGCCCATGTCCCTTTGCTGTCTTGTAAAATCAGTAAAAAATAATTCTCAAAGGGTTGGAAACAGAAAATGTAACACACACTTAGCATCAGAGTTTTGCTGGAGGAGAAGGTAAAATGTCAACTTTTTTTCCTTCTTTTTTTAAATGAAACAGGCAGCTAATAGAAAGTTGATTAAGAAACATGTGAGATTGGGTAGGTCGTTCTTATCATTAAAGATTTTTTTTTACTTGTCTGCTGTTTTAAAATATTTGTTCTTAAATTATGCAAAATAGAGTGTGTGAGTGAGGAACAGCCCAACACACACCTGCATCTAGCAAGGTTCTTCCTATGTAACGTTTCATCCTTAATGCAATTTAAATTAGTTTAAGGTATTAAAGTCTTTAAACCAATGTTTATGATCACTTTAAGACACTCCCCACTCAAAGCATGAAGGAGCATTACATGCTATGGATTTTAAAAAGAGGCAGTATACATTCATTGCTAATTATGTACTTTATTATTAAGTCTGAGTAGTAATTATTTTCCAGAGCATGTTTGGCAAATGATAGTTTTTAATAAAATTACAGAATAACATAATTACTTGAAATTTAACTTAATAAATTTATGTCTTAGCACAGTAAGGATCTACTAAGGTCGCCTTTGATCTGCATTGAGAGCAGCAGGCAGAATCATGTTTGAAGGTGAGAAAAGTCAAGGAGCAGTTTTGTTAAAAACTAGACTATCCAGGAGGTGCTGTAGGAAGCTCATTGCTTAGGTGAGAGTGGGGTGTTGATGGGGATGTTTTTTGTCTCTTCAGTGAGAATCTGGGATGGATGGATTAGGCAAATCGTAGTTAATTATTTAACAAAGGGCCCAGTGCTGCAGTTGCCTTTGACTCCTGCGCTACTAAAACATCTCTGGTTTGGAGAGTGGAATTAAGACTGTAACTTTGAGATTAAGCTTTTCTTTTCCTTTTTGTCTTCTCTTTGAATACAAAGCTCTTGACTGCCAGTCCTGAACGGCTGGAACAGATGAACTTTTGCACTCTGTGCTAAGGACACTTACATAAAAGGGAGATACTCAGATTGCATCCAAACCTAGCTCAGTTTGCTGTTGGAGGAGGTGGGTCTGGCTGTCCCTTTCCATCTGGGGGTCTTCAGGGAGCCTCTCTGCTATCAATCCTTGCTTTCTGTGCAGACCCCTATTAGAAAACCACAGAAAAGGGTTAAACTGACAAACCAGATGTGATGTGAGCTGAAATCCAGGAGACTGATTATTCCTGGGGCCAGCAGGACTGACGCAAACCGCTTTAGTGTGTTTGATTTGTGGTGCTGAATTCCTGTGTGCACTGGGTCACACTGGCCATTCTCCACAGCACAGGTGGTGGTGGGGGTCTCTCCACAACCTCCCTGTTTTCATCAGACCAGTAGGAAGTTACTGTGCTGGGATTGATGGACCCACATACACATGAATGTGGAGGAAGATGGAAACAAACCTCATAAATCCTTTAAAAATCAGTGATGCCGGCAGGGATAAAACGAAGGAAATTTGAGTTTGGCAGTGTCCAAACTTTTACCCAATTCTTCTCAAAACAAAAGGGCTGCAGGACTGCAGTTCCACCCAACAGCCTGGCCAGTGGTGCCCTCCCTTGGTAAAGCCCCTGGCAAGCAGAGTTGCCAAAAGGTGACTTCTTGTCTGCAAGGTGCTTTCCTGTCTGCAGAGATACAGCCAGGGGATGTCACTTCAGATATACAAAAAAGTACAGCAAGAATACCTTTTCACCAAAGTCCTCGCTGCATCTGAGGCTGAAATCACAGAAATCGTTCTTTGAAATTGGCTGCCCAGTTATATTGTGAATTTGGTTTTCAAAGTGCAGCTTTGAACAAACAGTTGAGACTTTTAAAAGGCATCAACACCCACTCTTTTTATTGGCATTTTTACATATGTGTTGCTATGGGGTGCACACACACACCTGCACATAGGCATTGCATGCTCCTACCTGATTGTTTGGAGCATTAGTCTTGTACTTAAGACACAGCACTGAAGCCTTTGCAGTCCCTCAGGTGTGCACGGAGCATCAGGACGCTTGGTTCAGACCACTTCCAGCAGCCTCCATCCGTGCTGGGTGACAGCAGTGGGGCAAGGGGTTGTGTGTGGTTCTGCTGGAAGTCCTGTGATCAGCTTCTGGGTCTTGCTGTGATGGGGAGAATTTGATAGAAGGATCAAGCGATTCCTTCACATTATCACATTGTAGTGAATGAGCAAACGCTACTGTTCTCGTCTTGCCTTTACCTCTGAGATCACCAGCAGCTGCTTCATTAACTATTAATGGTCTGCTCATTAATGCTGTAAAAGGCTAGGACCAGTCTTGCAAATTTTCTGGACTCTTCCCCTGAAATATTTATGACTTGCTCACTGTGCAGAAGGGCAAGAGCAACAGCAGAGAATGTGCCTCCAAGTTTTGTTGAGCTTTATTAAAAAGCTCATGAATATGAAGAACCTGGCAGCTTCTTCCTCTTTTTTAGTTTTCTGAGCTAGTGCTGCACATCTGGCTCTAGGGGTCGAGTGGGCTGGTGTTTTGCTGAAGCATCAGTGGCAGTGTTGGATGCTTTATTGATGATCTCTGGTTCTTGTAGTGCTTTCCTTTGCATCCTCCTCCTATACAAGCACCAAGGTGTAATTGATACCTCCACAGGAGGTTTTATTACTGTTAAGTGGTGGGGAAACTGAGGCACAAAAGTTGAACATTTTGCCTGGAGCCAAGCAATAGAAAGCCATCAGAGGATGGAAATGTTTTGCCCAAGGCTGTAACGATACTTTTAATTCAAGTCTGGTTAGTGTGAAAGAGTGGGACACTCACTGAGCCTGATCTGAAGCCATTGCTACAAGTCATTCCTGTCCCTTCCAAACAGAGCTCCTGCATCAGCACAGAGATGAGCAGTGAGTCGTGAATTCCCTGGGAAGGAGCCAGTTGTTTCAGTTCTTTCTGGTACCAAGAAACAGCAGGAAAGCTATTTTACCCCTCCATCCAGATTTTGGAGATAAAACTGTGTTCATCTCATCGCTTAAGTCTACCAGCAATAAAGAGTCTGTCCACTGAATCCCAACTGCAGCTCAGCTGGTGGTGCACCAGGCAGATTAAAATCTCTTTTTCTTTCCCACAGCCATCTGCAGAGCGAACACTGGTGTAAATACATGTGGGAGGCATTTTTTGGTAAAGTAGGGAGATATGCTTTAAAGAGAACAGGTATGACTCCAGGAATGAGGACCAGTTTGTGCAGTGTTTAAGATCTTTCCCACATCCAGCTGGCCTTCAGAGTGAAAAAGGTCCTCTGTGCCTGGAAGATGCAGGGTGTGTCAGGAATGACCAGCCTTTAATACTCTTTGAGCTTCTGGGGTTGCAGGTAGTGCTGAAGTGGAACCAGGTGGCAAAATAAATCCATATCAGAAACATTCTCTGGTACAACTTTCTCATTATTTCTTACAGTGAATATTTCATCCCACATCATATCAAGTTTCAACAGATGCTTGGTTTCTCTCCTGGAGCCATTCCTTTCAATTGCTGGAGCAAAGTTAGGGCATACCAGGATAGAAATTTAAAGCCCTTCACTGAAACAATGTTTAAGTCAGTGTTTATTTTACACAGCTCTGGCAAGGTGCATGTGATGGACACAACTTGGAGGTCGTGCTGTGTCCTGTATGATTTCAGTAGGCGCTGGTGGGAGTCCCTTGTCACGTTGATCTCCAGGAATATTCCAGCAGCATACTGAATGCCATCTGCTTTTGCCCTCAAAAGTAGCATAAGTGTCTTTGGGGAAGACTTCTGGGGTTCTACTGCTACAAGGATAACACCCAGATCTTAAGTTTCTTTTGTGACTCTTTATTGAGGTAATTCCTCCAAAAGCTGGAAAATGGGTAGATGCAAGAATTGAGTCCCTGGCTGTTGGCTGGTGCAGCTCTTCTAAAAAAAGCTGCAGTGGAGACTTCAGAGCAGATCATTGTTGGTTTTTAGTTACCAGTGGGTGCCATTACCTCTCCTTTTGTAGAGCTGCTCCCTTCCTCAACAAAGGTATGCCTCTCAGCATGGGCATGGAGGTTAAAGGTTTTATTAAAACCTGACTTTTGGGTGCCTGTTCCTCACCTTTTCCTTTGTAATTAGGTGGAGTCTGCCATCCAAAACAGACATGATTCCTTCAGCTCTGAGGCTGAACCACAGGTGAGAGATGTAAAATCTCTTTTCCTGAGGAGAGGAAAGATCAGTGTAATTCAGAATGTTGGGGGCCATGTCTTACCACTGCCAAAGGCATCGGTTATCAAGTATCAATTATGTGGGAAAACACAGTGATAATTAACACTTCAATTAATGTAGGAACTCCCTCTATCCTATGAAACAACTGGAAGAAGGAGGGATTCTCAGTAGAAACAACTTTCAGTTCTTGGTATCATAACATGAACTAAACCAGTGGCTGGCAGCAGAGGAATTCCAGATGTATCCTCTGCCTGTGAGCTACGTTTACCAGGAGAAGGCATGTATTTGCAGTCTTGGGCAAATTCCTCATTTCAGCACTTTTGGACTGAGAACTGGACTGTGCTTTAGAAAATGCTACAAATCATAATTCCTTTTCTGTTTCTGGCAATGTAGTCATGTCAAGATAAAAATGATTGTACAGATTTATGAAAAGTGGTTTCTAAAGTCTAGACTTTGAAGTGATATCTTGGCATCTAAGTGGTCCATGGGGTACCGGCAGTTCATTGGGACTTGCAGGTCTCTCACATTTTTAGCAGAAACTAGCTGTTGATTAGCTATTACTGTGTTTGCCTGTGTCCTCAAGCATGATACACAGGGTTGGAAGTGTTACTTGAAGTTTTCATGTGTGTTTAGATTGGTGGCTACTCCAGCCAGTAGCTGCTTTGGGTCACAGTAAATTCTGACACAGGAAAATGTTATCCAGGCCTAAAATAAAGAGACAAAAGGGCAAAACCAGTTCATGGGCAGAAACAGGGGAACAGGTCAGCCAGCCAAATAAAATGGCTCTGGTTGACTCTGCGATCAGACTGTCCTGGGACACCTGCTAAACCTGGCCTTTTCAGAAGAGTTTAATCTCCTTGGAGATATGTTAGTTCCACATTTTTTCCAGTGATGCTGTTTATGCATCGTGCTTGCCTGGGCTTAAGGACTGCAAATTGGCCTTTTGACTGCCCTACTTGTATAGCTAGGTCCTTCTGGACTGACGTGATGTGATGGAGCCCACAACAGTGCTCATCTAGAGTTTGTGTATCAATGAAAACTGTCCTGTTGGGAGGTTTATAAAACCATTTATTTCATGGCATCAGGATCTTGGCTCTTACTTGACAGCATCTGATGGTCCCCACCTGCAGTGCAGTGAGCAGCTCTGTGTGGCAAGGCACTGAGGCTGGATTTTGCATTATGACACAGGCTGTACTGTATACTGGGAAGTTAGCTCGCATCCCATCCTGCCTCCTGCTGAAAATAGCTCGGGGTTAAGCTGTGCCTACACTACAGACTCCTGCCAGCAGAGCTGTCCTGGCCAAGCCTGGAGAGGTGTGATTCCTGAGCGAGGCAGGCGTGCCTGTGCTGGGGAAGCCGCCCTCTCTGCAGCCCGCCAGGGACTGGTGCTGGGCTCCTGCACAGCCGGGCTCTGCCCCACTGCCCTGCCCATTGCACAGCCTTTGGGGTCACACAGGGGCTCCTCTGCTGCTGAGCACTTCTGGGAAATCAGTTCCTCTAAATTCCTAAAGGTGTGTTTTCAAATCCTCCTAAGTAAAACAGAGGTGAGAGACACATTTGAATGTTCCATGTTCTCTCTTACCCTTCTTTGCAAGGTGGTTCCAGTGTTGCTGCTGTGCTCTGGAGCAGGGCACAGTGGGCACAGTGGCTGTTATTCTAGCTATGTGCCATCTAGTGCTGGATAATGTTGCGAGATCCAAAAATAAAAGGTGGAAAAATATGCAGACAGAGAAACAAGGCACAACTTTACGTCTTGGGCAGAGCAACTCCCTTCCTACTTCCTAGCACCCTCTTTCAAGACCCCTAGAGTTTAGAAAGATGGATACTGTTGCATTTTTACTATCTACTGTGTTTTTTCACACCAACTTTTAATCCTTGGCTCCCTTCAAGAGATTATGTTGTTAGACTGCTACTGTTAGTACAGGTCCTTTCATGAAATACTGCTCTTCTCTTCCTCCCCAGCATTTTAGAGTTACACATTTCTTTGCTCAAGAAGAACAGGGTTATTCAGGCCTTCAGGGTTATTCCAAGCCTCACTGGAGAAGCAGATGAGAGAGTGGTTTATTGGTGCTTATTTGATCTCATATTTTTAAAATATAAGCACCTTGTATCCTCTTGGGTATTTACCATACCAGTATTTGTGATACGGAAAAGTTTTGTTACAAGAATTAAGTGAAGAAGCTCTGGAGAGTAAAAATGGTTTACACAAGGTCAGGCAGGGAATTAAAATCTCTCCCACAGCCTGGCTGGAGCCATACACTCCTGCCCTCTCCTTTTCCTCTGGTGCACCCATGTCCCTGGGTAATGACTTGCTGCTTGAGTGGCTCAGCTTCTTAGTACAGTATAGCACCTCTGATTTCCAAACAATTCCCTAAGGATGTGCCAGCTGGGGCCACATCAGACCTGGAAGTCTCTTATTTATCTGTTTGCCTGTATGTTGCAAGTCACTTACTGCTTTTGGCAAAACTAGTGCAATCATTCAATCTGTTGAAATTGCCTGATAAAGTCATCAGATAAGAAAAAAGTGTACTGAGATGTGATTATCAACAAGAAATCATCAGGATGGCAAACTTGGCCTCTTTTAGGTGTTTGGGCTCTGACTTGGAACCAGTATGTGGTAAGGCTGTGGTTTTGGCTTGGTTTTCTCCCAAAATAAGTATGGGGGGTGTTTCATCCTTTGTAACAGTCTTGACCTCTCCTCCCGCTTCAGTGGAACTTGCCACGTTTTCTTCTTGAAAAGGAGACCCAGAAAATTATTTTGCTGAAGCAAGTACTCCATCAAAGACACAGATGTGCTATGGAGAAGCAGAACTTGCAATGTTAACTGCTCTCCAGCAAGGTTCATATACAAAGACACACACACACATCTATATATATAGGTACACCAGTTCTCTTAAAAGCCATGGAAAGCAGGGATGTCCAATTTCCAGGAGCATAAAGCTCTCACATTTAGCCTGTTCCAACAGATTACAGGAGGTGCAACCTCAGTATCATTTCCTTAATTACATCAGCATTTCTTGTTCCCCTCTTCCACACACTCCCTGCAGCCACGAGATCACAGTTACTGTAGGAATTCACACTGGTGTCCCAATGTTCAAAACCAACACTTGCTATTTCTATATGTTTCTTGGAGGTTTTTTGGGTGTTTTGGAAGCAAGATGCTAAAGACAAATAAACACATCTATAAGCAAAGCATTTGAATGACTGTGCAGTCATTATAACTGGTATCAGGACAAAGGAATGCAAACTGGCCAGTCTGTGGCTTCATGCCTTTAGCTCCTGTCCCTCTTTTGTTTTTCATTTTGAGCACAGGAAGGGGCCAGTATATGACCATATGCTTACAAAATGCTGGTTACATATCTTCCAAACACTGTTGTCATAGTAATGCTATGACACGTATATGTCACATTTTGTCACGCTGTGAATGTACCTGTGTAACTCCAAACCTTACTGTGTTTCCTTCTCTTTCTTCATCACCAGTAATAACAATTGTTTCCAAGGAACTTAATGCATTTGTTCCAAATAAATTGGAACAAATGCATTTCTGTCAGTGCCAGTGGGAATTTCATACTCTGGGAAATGTGTGAGGGTATTGCAGGCAAAATGTTAAGCATGTACTTAAACATCATTGATGTTGATCAAGTTAAGTCTGCTTTAAAACCTTAGGAGCTATTGCCTCTTTCCAAGCATTGTCTTACTGGGTGGTTCTGAATGAAGGAGAATTGCTCTTCCCTTGCAAGGCCCTAAAGATGGAATTGAACCTGGAGGGAAGAAATAGCAGAAGTTGCTGCTGATACTGCTGTGAAGATTACCTTGGTCATATCTTTTCATTTTCCAAAGATAAGATTCTTTCAGTATGATCTAAAGATTCCTTCAATTTTCAAATGTTGGGAGTGGGTGTTTTTTCTCTTGTGATTTGTTTTCCTTTATTTTTCTTGTCTTGTAATCATCTTTGCAAGTTAAACAAGGTTTTGAAGTTAACACTACTTTGAGGCAGTGATACCTAGGCCAGAGAGGTTCACACCTCTGTGGTGTGAGTGAGTTCTTGTGATTTTTGTGAAGGGGAAGTCTTGTGATGAGAACGTGGAGGAGCACAGCCAAGGTCCAGATTTGATCTCTGGCTTTTCCCCTGGGAGCCTTTGGCAAATGAGAGATGAATGCAGGCTCCATATAACCATCTTTAAAATAGATATCCCTTGGGGAGAGTATGGATTAATTAACATTTCAGAGATGCTTTGAGTTTCTTTGGTAGGTGTTGCAGAAAGGGTTTTTTCTTGCTAGACAGAGGCTGTCTAAAGGACAGATTACAAGGATGTTGGTTTACCTCCTCAGTGCTCTTTTCTCAAATTGAAGACTGTTTACCTTCTTTAGTATGCATCACTATGATGTTTTACTGCCAATTTAAGCCAAATAAAATATACAGTGTCTGGACCAAGATTGGGTTTTATACCTTCACATCATGAGAGCTCAGGCTGATAATTTGCCAGTAGCCTCAGGTCTTTGAGTAATTTGTCAGATGCTATGCTGAACCTGATTTGCATCTGTATTTACATAAATGCTTTAATTAAAATTATATGCACCAATCTGAGATATATGAACAGCACTGCCTGTTACTTGTTTACATTCCCTGACAATAAAACCCTGCCCTGGCTGCTTCTTGCTGATTTTGTGACTTGACAAGGCTGTTTGAGGTGGGGACTAGAAACTTGACAGGTCTCTAGTTAAACTGTGCTGCAAACTGAGGAGAGACAGGAATCTTTCAGGACAAAATTCTGCCTTTATTTTAGCAGCAGGGAAGATCTGAGCAATCTTTGATTCGGGGGTCAAATTTGATTCAAGGGGTCAAATTCAGTCTGTATCCAATCCTGAAGTTCTAGCTTTAGGGTAGTTTTGTGCAGTCAGAATTTATATTTCCTTGTGCACGATGTCTGCTTTGTCACACATCCCAAATGGGAAACTCCAACGAGGACAGTAGAAAATCTTTTTAAATACAGCCTCCATGAAGAATAATATTGTTGAGTACTGTTCATCTTTCAATAGAGCACTACAGAGCTTCCTGAAGGGCAGAGTTCTCTAAGGGATTTTGGGGTACCAGATGGGGCCCTGGTTGTTTCAGTGGGACATGTGAGAACATGTGGCTGAGTTTGGATGAAGTCAGTGAAGACTCTGGATGTGTTTTTTGCTTAGACCACACATTTCATCTGGAAAACACAGCCATATAAACAGAAATTCAATCCAAACAGTGCAGTTTGCCTTGGGACAGTGGAGGATGTTCCAGTTGAGGAAGCTGTGCTGCTTCACAGTTATTCAGAAGTTGTCATAATGTTGCAAGGGACAAATGGGAAAGTTGTGCCTGATTCCACAGACTGTTGTGAAGATCCATGAAGTACAGGCTAAAGAGAGCTGTAACTACCTTGCCTAGATTTGGAGGGTTGCTGAGCTTTGTTTAAAGGTGTTTACTTAATTTGCTTTATAGGAGATCCTTTAGGGTCAATGTTTCCTTCACTGAGAGGTTGTGTATATACAGAGGATTGGACTAAAATCAATGTTAATTGTAATTAATACATAATTAAAGGTCCTTTTCAACCCAAACTATTCTATGATTCTGTATAAATTTGAATTTGCATTACCAGTAGGTTTCTCTGGTGACCTCTGACTATATTTTCTGACTGTAGTTATTTCTGAATCTCATTTGAGAGAGTCCATTTAGGTTCAGCATATTTGTACATTAACATTCATCCATTAACCTGTGTGCCTGATAGCTCTGTTCAAGATGCTGAACTGTCCCCTGTGGGACAGGTGGCCAAAAGCTGTTTAGTGAAGTCCACGTGAAAGAGCAGAGGAATAAAAGCACCTGCATTTGTGGCAAAGTGCCCTAAATATTGAAGTGAGGGGGTGTTAGTAAGCTGAGCTGGCTGGATTGCATGGTTGAGGTTTTGGGGTGAGTGGCAGTGCAGGGTGATGGTGTTGAGGGAAGCTGGAGCCCACCCCCTCCCATGGGCATTGCAGTGCCACAGCCTGAGCCTGGCACAGAAAGGGCAGCCAGCAGTGATGGCCGGGGTGGTACCTGCCAGGGCACCTTCTGCCACAGCTGGGGTCTGCACTTTGCACTGCTGGGGTGTGCTGGGCTCAGTCAAAGCCAGATTTGCAACCTTGCCTGAATTCAAACTGACATAAATAAATCCAAACTATTAGTATTGCTTTGCTTCATCCATAGTGACAGGATGACACCACCACATTAAGTTCATTTTGGCATGGGGGTGCTCTGATACTTGAGAGGAAGGTGGGGCAGGCAGTGGAAGGGCAGCAGCCCTTGTTCCCCCTGTTGTGAGGGGGGATGTTGCTGGTACTCAGTCTGGATTTATCCATCACCGAGGGGAGCGCAGGGCAGGGCCTGGCAGCGCTCGGCCCTCTCTGCTAATGAAGCCTTTGCAGTGTGAGCAAGCACATGAATGAGAGAGCGTGGGATGTGACACACAGGGGAAAACCTTTCCCCCAGGGAAAGGGGCCTGTTGTGATGGGGTATTTGTTTTATAGTCTGCTCTGCAGTTGTCTCTTCTGACACTTTGGAGATCCATTGGCCAGCTGTCCCAGCTCCCCTCAGACATCTGCACTGCATCTCCCAGCAAGGGATGGAGCAGGATGGAGGCTGGTTGTCAGTAACCCTGGAAAAGTGTGGCTTACAATCCAACTTTAACGCTGAAGCAGCTGCTGGTTTGAATTTGGACTGACATCCAAGGTGTGGATACATCTGCTCGTGCCCACTTGGGTACCTCAGGCTTTCCCAAGGGGAGCTTTAGATGTGTTGTGAGGTGGGAGGGCAAGAAAGGGGGTCCAGCAAGCAGTCCTGCATTTGGAGAAGGTTTCTTTCATAAATTGTCCTGTCTGATTTTGAAAGTCTGCACTAATGCTGCAGATCTGGTGAGTGCTGCAAGCCAGCCTTTAATCAGCCTGTGCGTATTTTAAGAATTGTGCCGACTGTTGCTGCCTCAGAGATACCTGGAGATTTGGTGGAGAGAAGCCTGTCCTAGTTTCTCAGGGTAGCCAGAAAGGCGTGCTCATTTCCCAATTTAACGTGAGCCTCCTCAGTCTTATTTTTCAAAGCATTTTCTTTGAAGGATTGCAAAGCTCCAAGCAACCAGTTAATGCATGGGGGAAGAGTGAAGACATAGTGTAACAGAGCAATAATTCCTGCAATTAGAAGTATATTAATAACTGCACTTGGGCCATGGGTGGGAGTACAGCAGGGTGGGGTTCTGGAAGCAGGGCCATCCTTGGCCAGAGGCACCTCCAGCCCTGCTGCAGAGAGGGCAGCTCACTGGTCTGCAGCTCTTTGCTTATTGATGTGCAGTGCTGGAGGCAGCATCCAGCAGCCTCATGCAGGACTGGCAAGGTTCCTAACAAGGACAAGGCTTAATGGGGTAAAATCATGGCAAGGAAGTGTTGGGGTTTAATAATTTGTGTGTCAGAAATCAGTTAGGCTGGGGGTTTTGTATGGGTCACAAAAAGTGTGGGTGGGATGGAAATGGTTACTCATCTTTCCATCCAAGCACTCCAGACTGGGAAAAGTGAGTATAAATGGTTGATGAATCTGTGCAGACTATCCTCTGGATCTTGAACATGCCAGACAAGAGTCCCAGAGCCAGGGAATAAATGCTTATCTTAGTCAGACCCCTCTTGAGTTCTCACTTGGAAGTGTACAGGCTCTCTTCCCATGTGCCCAGATCCCTGTGAAACAAGATTTTGTCAAAGCAGGCACCCGAATTCCAGCAGAAGCGCATTTGATAATCAGGCTCTTGGACAATGTGGTGGAGTTCCCAGCATCACACCACCATGAAAATATGCAAAAAGTATCTCTCAGAAGTAAAAGCGTTCCATTCTGGAAAAGCACTTGAGAGACAGTTCATTAGCTCTTTATTTTCACCAACCTAATTGACATTCCCCACTACTTTATTTATTATATTCTGCTGTCATCTGGAGTGGTAAGCAAATTTTCTGAGTTGTCCATACTAGGAACTGTCACCCATTGGTAGGAGTCCTCTGGGAAGGGTCCTTCCTCCATCTACCATGTGTGTGTACAGATGAAGTTGATTCAGATCTTCAGGGTATCTGCAATAAGTCATCTCCTAATACAGAATATCACCTGAGGCCAGTTCTTACTTATTATTTCTATTTCAGAGCACCTCAAGACACACATTGGTTGATGAAACAACACAAAGCAAAGCTGGAGGCTGTGCCAAGTAGTTCATAACCATGGAGGAAAACTTGGCAGAGGAGCAGAGAAAGGAAGGGAGGAATTAATGGTAAAACATGTGTCTGAGTGGTTTTGATGTGTTTGTTTCATGTTAGCTTTCTTAGATGTTGTCAGCTGTTGCTAAGTTTTGTACACCTAACAGCA
This sequence comes from Camarhynchus parvulus, assembly GCF_901933205.1. Classification (NCBI taxonomy): domain Eukaryota; kingdom Metazoa; phylum Chordata; class Aves; order Passeriformes; family Thraupidae; genus Camarhynchus; species Camarhynchus parvulus. The sequence goes on from NC_044572.1 coordinate 139,679,813, forward strand.
AAGATGGTATTAATGGTATTAATGAAAATAGACCCAGTATGGGAAGAAGGCATTTACTGAATTTAGAAGTCGATCCAGATCCCTTTCACTGTTAGATGGATTTTATGATAAAAAAATCTACCTTTTTGATTTGGAGTCACCCAACAAAACCAGTCCTTGGCTGAGATGGATGTTTGACTTGAGTTCTGACGTTCTCTTTTTCTTCTTTTTAAACTAAAAAAACCCTTAACTTTAAAAAAATGATACAGTATTTGCAGAATCAATAGAAAAGCTGACCCAGATAAAAGTGTGCAAAAATTGGTTTCATGCCCTAGAACTTTTCCTGCATGCTTTTTGATGCAATGTATCTGATCCTTCAAAAAGGAGGTAACATACAGTGATCTCAGTACCTTTGAAGAATTGTTCTGGAAGAATAACAAGGAGTACTGGAGAAAGGGGAGTGCACTTGTCTGGTTTTCTCCCCCTCATTAAATATATCATGAGACAGAAGAAATTTAATGTCATGTTGCTGATTATGTGGAAGGATAAGATACATTTTGTATTAAATCTGATTTGGTCTGATTTTTAAAAGATGAAAGTGCATTTTTCCTGAACAGTCTTCACAGCAGGATGTGAATTGCACTTTTTCTCCTTGGTTCAAACCTGCTTCTGCTGGAGTGAGTGGGAAAGTTGTATCCAAGTAGTAGCACGGTTCTCTCTCAGAAATGTGAATATATCCTCAATCCTGAGTGGGGTAGAAAGCTGTAAAAAATATTGGTGCTCCAGATGTATTCCAGTAGAATCACAGAATGGTTTGGGTTGGAAGGGACTTGTCTCATTCCAGGTCCCCTGCCATGGGCAGGGTCAGCTCCCTCAGAGCCCTGTGCAGCCTGACCTTGAACACTTTCCAGGACAGGGCAACCACAGCTTCTCTGAGCAACCTGTGACAGGGTCTCACCACCCTCACAGTAAAGAATTTCTTCATAATATCTGACCTAAACCTATTCTCCTTCAATTTGAACCCATTATCCCTTGTCATGGCATTGCATGCCCTTGTAAATATTCTTGACCCATTTTTCCTGTAAGTTCCTATAGTTCTCTTCAGGTACTGGAAGGCTGCAGTTAGGTCACCCTGAAGCCTTCTCTTCTCCAGGCTGAACAATCGCAATTCACTCATCCTTTCTGTGTAGGGGAGGTGCTCCATCCTTCTAATCATCTTTGTGACATCCTCTGGACTTGCTCCAACAGGTTGATGTCCTTCCTGTGTTGAGGGCCCCAGAGCTGCAGGTGGGGTCTCACCAGAGCAGAGCAGAATGGCAGAATCACTCCCCTCAACCTGCTGCCCAGGAGGTTTTGATGCAGCCCAGGGTGTTTGTCTTTCTGGGCTGCATTGCTGGGTCATGCCCAGCTGTCATCCACAGCACCCCCAGGTCTCAGCATGGCTGCTCTGGGTCTGTTCCTCCCCAGCCTGGATTGGTCCCAGGGGTCACCCTGACCCAGGTGCAGCATCCTGCACTTGGGTAAACCTCATGAGATTCCCATGGGCCTACTTCTCAAACTAAGACAGATCCAAACCTTAATTTTATTCCAATGGAGCACAGATCTGGAGGAATCACACATTCAGTGAACCTCTGTTGCTTTGGTTTCCAAAAACATCCCAGGCTGTTCAGGGCTGTGTACCCAGACACATAGCAAATTAATGTTCAATACAGGCATCAGAGCAGTGAAGGTGATAAATTGATAGGATAAATTTGTGGGACAGCAAGACTGACAGGCTGTAGGAGACTTTGATTCTATCCCTTTGTATTCTTGGCCTTAAAAGTTAAAGTCTAGCTGGAGGGGAAGGATGGGCCCAGAGTTACTGATTCTTAACAGAATAAGCAGACACACTGCCCGGGCTGTGTTGCCTATCCCCAGGATAGGGAGAAAAGGCCACAAAAGCAGCTGCTTTGTGGGGATTTCCACAACCCTTCCCAGTCCCTGGGATCAGTCACTTTTTTAGCGTGTCAGTGTGTGCAGACTTTCCCCTTGTGGCTCCATTTACTGGAGCATGGGGATACTGAAGAGACAGGGCTGGGGCTGTGCAGCTGGGAGAAGTGCAGCGGGCAGGACCATGCCCTGGGAGATGCTCCCATCAAACAGGACCTCCAGGAGTTTGCAGTGAGGAGAGCAGCTGAAGCTCAGGACCTAGCAGGAACCTATATTCCTAGAAGGAATATAAGGGACCCTTATATTCCTTTCCTGTGGTATGTTTGTGGCTCTGTGATTACTTGTAGCTGACTCAGGTACCTCTCGCTGAACTTTGCAGGTAGAGGGACATGGACGCTCTTACTGAAAACAAGAAACTCAACAACACCTAACAGTGCTGGTCTTCATGAGCAAATGAAGCACAAACACAATTATTTGAGAGGAGAAAAGTGATCTTTTGCTTTATGTTTATATCCTGTGCTCATTTCATTTCTTGCACCACTTTTGCACCAATGGCTGCTGTGTTTGGCAGGAATTTGCAAATACATGGTTGCTTTACAGCCAAAAATAGGAATGGTCTAAACAGCTGGAAAAGGGAAACCCCTTCCTCTTGCATTTATTTTTATGGCAACAAAATCTAGTCACTGTCTGGTCTTGATCAGTCTTGGTTTTTCCCCTTTTTTTTCTTTTCAGCTTGAGGGTTGAGGGAAACAAAAGAGGGAGTGAATAAAGAGCAAGGGAAAAGAGTGATTGCTGCTGGGCTCTGTCATGTGGTGAGGAAATCAGGCTGAAACTGGAGAGACCAGGCCAGACCTAACAGTCATACTGGGAGGCCTTGAATTGTGTCACACTGACAGTGGATCTGAGCAGTGACAATAGCTGGTGTTGTTTCTGGCTGCAGTCTAGCATTATCCATATGGGAAGTTGTGCTGATGGGTTGCTTCCCGCATTTTCCCCACCTGCCTGCTCTTACAGGCAGCCTCAAATGATGACCCCTGTCCTTCCCAAGTTGGCACATCCTTTAGATCATGGGGACTGATGTGGGGTAGCATGTTTTTCTGTTGTGTTTGCTTCAGTTCTCTCTTTGTTTTTTCCTACTCTTAACACTGCTGTTGTTATGAGCTTGGGTATTTGGTGGGTAGTGGAAGGAGTTTGTGATTTTTGGCTCTGTCCCCAGTGTACAACTTACACCAATGTATCTCCATCAAATGGAGATATCTCCATGTGTGGCACCTGGATGGATCTGAACACAGGGACTGCAACACTGCAGTTGTGGGGAAGAGTGGCTGGAAGGTTGCCCAGAGGAAAAGGACCTGGGGATGCAGATTGACTGTGGCTGAACATGAGCCAGTGTGTACCCAGGTGCCAAAAAAGCCAATGGCATCCTGGCCTGGATCAGATACAGTGTGGCCAGCAGGACCAGGGCAGGGATTGTCCCCCTGTGCTCAGCACTGGTGAGGCCACACCTCGAGTGCTGTGTCCAGTTCTGAGCCCCTCAACCTGAAGAAAGACCTTGAGGGTCTGGAGATTGTCCAGAGAAGGGCCATGGAGCTGGGGAAAGGGCTGGAGCACAAGTCTGATGAGGAGAGCTGAGGGAGCTGGGGGTGTTCAGCCTGGAGAAAAGGAGGCTCAGGAGAGACCTTGTCACTTTCTCCAACTCCCTGAAAGGAGGCTGCAGCCAGGTGGGGTTGGCCTTTTCTCCCAGGTAACAGTGACAGGATGAGAGGAAGTGGCCTCAAGTTGCACCAGGGGAGATTTGGATTGGATATTAGCAAACAGTTTTTCACAGAAAGGGTGGTGAGGCACTGAAACAGGCTGTCCAGGGAAGTCACCATCCCTGGAGGTATTTAAAAGATGTGTAGATGTACTTAGGGACGTGGTTTAGTGGCTGACTTGGCATAAAGGTTCTTTCCAACATAAATGATTCTGTGACTATATAAGGGGACATCCCATGGTGTTGAAAATTAATTAGCAGGTTAACAGTCCACAGCTTGGTTGTTTAAAAAGTTATTGCAGTACATATGTTGGGCAGAAAAAGTGCCCAACAACAGTGCGGCAACCATTGTGTCGGAAAACAGTTCTCAGTCGTGGCCCTGGCAGAGGAGGGGTCTGGCAATGTTTTCCAACACCTTCATTACTATGGGCATGCAGGTAACTAACCAGAGGGTGACAGTCTGAAATGCAAGGGTTAAGAGGAATAATGTGAAATAGTTTAACCTCACTAAAGGCCAAATACACTAATAATGAACTTTTTGGTAGCCAGAACCCTACAGGACATCACTTTCTCTCTCTGGCTGTTTTCTTATGCAATCAAACATTCTTCTCCTTGCTCTAAACCCCTTGCTGCCAATTTAAAATAGTATGAGACTGAGATTTCTCACCCTTCAAGAAAACACTTTGATTTGTTGAAGGAAGTTAGGAACAGTTAAGGAGGTAGGAAAGAAAGCCTTTCTTTCTTTCTACCTTTCTCTGTGCTGACATCTGCAACTGGGGGATGTGTTGAAAAGCAAATATAATCTGCTTTGAGCAATGCTTTCCCGTTCTCTTTCAGGAGGAAATGGGTGGTCACCTCCCCGTGCTGGGGCTGTGGGGTTAATGTTGTTGTTCGTGTGCAGATTTTTCAAGAGGGCGCTGAGATGAGAAGTGGCAGGATTACTGTCTGTCTGTCTGTCCTTTCAGTGCCAGGGAAGCCAGGCCAGGACCCTCGCCAGCCCCTGTCTCACCCTGTAGCCAAGGCCATCTGCAGCTGCTGCCAGCAGCCCCAGCACTTCTCACCAGCTTCAGCAGAACTGTGGATGGGCACAGCCTGGCCCTGAGCAGCCTGGGCCCGAGGGACTGGAGCAGTCCCCTGGGGTGGCAGCCAGGCAAAGGTGGCCTCCATGGCTGCCCAGGCTGCCTGGCTCAGCCATCTGCTTCTCCCTAGAGGAATGTGAGATCAGTTTCAACCTGGCAGAGAAGAACATGTTTTCTGAAATCTACTAAATCTCTCAGAGGGGAGAAATAGTTTCTGGGACAGTGCTGCACAGTGAAAATGTGCCTAAAACTATGAAATTTTTCCTTCTTTTTTTTTTTTTTAAGACAGCTAATTTGATTTTTGATCGTATTTACTCTTTATTTTGCTGTTGTTTTCTCTTTGCCTATTTTTATGCTTTGTAATGTTTTCAAAAGCAGTTGGTAATATCAGGAGGCATTGCAAAGAGGGGTTTGGTCTGTTCCTGTAGTTTATAGAAATTTTCCTGGAGGAACCTAAGGCTGGAGAGCTGCAGCATGGTGCAGCCTTGGATTGACTGGCTGGGACAGCTTCTGCTCGCAGATCCCTGAAAATTATGCAAGATGGATAAGGACTTTGTGTGAGTGGTCCACACTGATGAGGTGGAGAAGATGACGCTTGGGAGGGGCCTCCTGCTCTGTGTTTTCCAGGTCAGCACTGGTGGTTTTCCAGGGGACCTCAGGGGCTGCCAGCAGCAGCTGCTGTGGGGTGGAAATACTCCTCTCTTCTTAAACTTTGTTCAAAAGGCTGGAGAAGGACAGCTGAGTGCCAAGTGGGACAGGAACAAGACCTCTGGGGATGGAGTGCTGTGGGAGATACCCCGTGGTCTGTCCAAGCATCACTGTCTGCACAGAGTGTGTGCACTTACTCAGAGACCTCAGAGCACTTTGGGAGTTTTTAGTGGCTTTTTCACTGCATATTTAGGGTTTTGATGTAGACTTTCAGTTGTATTTTGTCTGTTGTAGGGATGGGGGCAGAGATGGGCTAATTTTAATAGCTTTAGAAGAGGTGTTGAAGGCAAGGAGGCTCATGAGCATGTTAGTCCATGGTGCTGTGCTCTGCCAGGTTTGGTGAATGCTTAACAAGAACTGAACCAGCAGCCAGGAGCTGTTGGGGCTCTTGGGATCTGCTGGGATAACTGTGATTTTCAGTGTGTGGAGAGAGATGACTTTCAGGAACATTTGTATCTGCTAATCATGCTGTAATAACAGTCTGCAGTCGAGAGGCTGCAAACCCCCCATTTCCAGCACAGCTGTGCATGTTTAATTCCACAGAAGGCATTGCTAGTCTGCTGTTAGGAGTAATTCACATTGCCAAGGTGGTAATTTTGATCATGGAGTTTTTTAGGGAAATAGAGGTGTAAGCTACACTGAAAAGTTAATAAATGCCTAGTATGATACAAACATCAGGGAGCGAGGAGCAGGGACCTGGTGGGTGGCTGCCAGTGCCCCACCCTGCATCCTGGGCTTGCTGTATTCCTGCCTTGCTGAGCCAGCAGCAAAGGAAAGCAGCATCCTGGGCTTAGTGAAGGAGGTTTTTCCTGACCTATTGCCTGTACCACCAGTTTGGGGCTTTGGGGCAGTCAGGCCATTTGATGGATCAGCAGTGCTGCGGGGAGAACACCAGAGCTGGTGGAGCTGTGGAGAGTTGGCACAGCCTGTTCCATGGGGATGCTTTGGGCTGACCCCAGGATTTAAACCACCCAATTGCATCTTCAGGAAGAGAAGCTGAGAGGAGTGTGGGGTTTATTTTCCTTCATCTCAAGCTTGGGAAAGCAAGTGCTTTCAGGGCTTCCAATTCAGTTTCTCTCTGTAAAATACGCTTTTGCAAAATTGATAATTTCTGTAGGTTGAGAGAGTCTCAAAGGAACTTTTCTGTCAAGCATCTAAAAAGTACCATTATTTTTCTTCCCTGTCTAACAGCAGCTCAAGATTTGCCTTTTAGCTCTCTGAAGATATCTTGACAATCTTTTTTTTTTGTAGAAAAACTCCATGGTGAATAAAGCAAAATAATCCCATTTTAGGTGGTTTGTGCTGTAGTGTTTGGGTTGCAGAAAGCATGTGGAGTGCTGGTGTTTATAAAGTATGTAAAAGCTGTTTTGTTTATTTTCCTTTGTTTTGCCATGAGGTGTTTTTTTGGAAAGAATCTAGAATGATGAAGCAGCTGGTGGCTGAGTCTCCTGCTCAGTGTGCAGAGAATGAATATTGGCTGGGATAGCTGCAGTTACTCACTGCATGCTGTGGGCCACGTAAACACACAAACAGGCAATTCCTGTCAACCAGGAGTGTGTGGTAACTCAGAAAGCACCATTTACTGTTCTGTACATGTACTCACCATGACAACACAGGGAGCCAGCAGATACAGATCTCCCCAGCTCTTGTCCATTGCTCTGTGGGTATTGGTGTGGCACAGCTCATGTGGGTGAAATGGGGATGGCTGTATGAATGCCTCCTGTGCAGAGGGGAGGGCTGGTCTGAATTTGCCTGATCCCAGCATTGTGATGCATCCCAGGAAAGTGATGTTTTCATGGCAAGGAAGGCTGCTTCTCCTGCCTTGTGCTGCCTTGGAGTAAGCACATCCCCAAGGGAGGCTGCTCAAGAGCTGCCTACACCGGGGATGCTCAACACAAGCAAACTCAGGCAAGAGTTTTCAATAGTAATTACCTACCTGTTGAAAAAGTTGGTGTTTCTATATCAAACATGTTTGTGACTCCTTCATTTCACTGTTGCCTAACTCCAAGTGTTCAAAAGCAGTAGCAGATCTCCCAGAAGTGTGAAATACTTTGAAAGATCTGAAATATGTATGTGTGTGTATATATATACACACATATATTACCAACTTGTTTCTGGGCTGTTATATTAAACCCAAATCATATTCTCATAGCCACGAGGGGCAGAAACTTTTTGTATACTTTCTGAAGAAGATCCTGCAGGATGATTACAACAGCAAGGGATTGGCTGGAATAACCCTGAAGATTTCTTTCTGCTTTATGTTTCCAAAAGTGGAGAAGATCCTTGCAGAAATTTCACCAGCTGGGTCTTTAGGAGAAGTACCAAAAATTGTGAGGGTCAATATACAGTCCCAACAAGCAACAGCACCATACACATACGTATTTATTTCACTTAACATTCCAAGCAGAGGTTTGAGGTTGGGGAAGGACAGGGCTATATTGAACTGTAGGTGATTTCCTTGTTCTTTAGAAGTGTTTTATTCATAGGTTTGGATTTTGTTGTGTTGGCAAGCTGTAGGGTCACTTTTGTGTGTTGGATGCAACACTGAAAAAGCAGGATTTCAGATAGCAGTTTTAGTAAAATATGGCTGGACTAAGCCCATTAAATACAGAAACAGCTTCATCCTAAGCCTACCATGTGAGAATGGAGAATTTGACCCAAAAGAGGGAGGAAGAGCAGCAGAAGGTGGCCTGCTGGGTCCCAAAGTGTTGAAGGTATAAATAGCACAAAATCTGCAGCTATCCCATGTGTTTTATTTCTCTTTTACAATTCAGTGAAACTAGCAGTTTTTGCCTTACTCTTAGATGGAGCAGAGCGGGAAGCAGTTTCCCTTTTATCTGTGAATAAACATGCAGCTTTTTCTAGCCTAAGCTCCTAAAATATGGTTATGGTTGTGTAATAGCTTCTGGCTCCCCAGCTCCTCCAGTAGCCAGCATGCTCTTTCAGGAAATCAAGTCATATCTTCCTTTGAAAAGATCCAAAAAAATACCGACCTAACCTGCTGGGAAGCAGCAAAAGACTCCAGGTGGTTTCTTTCGGGTTTGTTAGCCGACCTTCCTCGGGCCAGATAGCAGGAGGCTGGAGTTTCAAACCCAAATATTTCAGCTTGAGCTGAAAGTGCAGCTTGTGCTCACAGTCCTACTGAGGCAATCAATAAGCTTCTGCCTCTTTTCCTGGGGGGCTTGTGGGGTGGTTTTCTGTTTGTATTTCTTTTACTTAGAGCAGTCCCTTGGCTGTTTATTATCTCTTTAGCCATTCTTGCAGACCTGCAGGCGCTGTGTTTCTTAGGTGTGCATACAGCCACTGCCAAAGGAGAATATTCTTCTGTTCAGTTCTGCTCTTGCAGCTGCTGAAGCAAAACCTTCGTCCTGTTTTTAGGGATAAAAAAAAATAAAGCAAAAATGAGGAAAGCCTACTTTAGCTTTGGGAGACAGCAGGTGAGTCCCTTTAAGGAGGAGAAGGACAATTTTGATGGCATTTTGTAGAAGTTCCCAATAGCCAAAGAGTTTGTTCTGGAGCATGGCAGCTGCAGCAGATGTTTTGTGGGTATTTCCAGTGCAAGCCACAGTGGTGGTATCTCAGGATATCAGTGTGAGTGCTCTCCACTGTCTGCTTGGCCTAAGAAATGTGGATTTTTTTTTTCTCCTGAGAGGCTCCTAAGGTTCATTATGTTACTGTAAAAGGGCTGGAGGACCAAATCTTTCAAATGGCTTGTCAGTGGTGGTCAGTGGAAAAGGGAATTGCTGGAATTCCTGCTGGCATTCCTGGTGTCAGTGAAAAAACTAAATTACCAGTTGTAAAGGAAAAGGGATGGCTGCTATTCTCTTTTCTTTGTCTCCCTGATTCACATGTTTTTTTCCACTTTGTAGGTATCAGAAGTACTGTTCATCTTCAGAGAGATTCCCAGGATGTAAGAAATCAAGTGCTGTGAGTGAGTAGCTTTTTCTTTCCATTTTCCTTTACATGAGAAATCCAAGCTTGCCCAAACAGAAGGAGAATCTTCTAATTTTTTTTCTTTTAAAGACATTTCAAGAAATGTTTACAGCAAGCAAATCCAGTCTTTTGGAACTAGTTGAGTGCCTTTGGCACCTCTTTGCAGCCCACAAAATAAAGTCAGCATTGTATTGCCACATAGGCTGAATAATTATCTCACTACAGATATAAACCACATGAATGCATTTAACTCAGAATATGGTTAGCAGAATGGACCATTAGCACCATCTGAAGCTTGTTTGTTGTTTTCAAGCTTTACCAGCTATGGAAAGACAGAATCTTGCTGAAGAGTTGAGGCATTCCTTGGGAAGTGAGCTTGCATCATTTGCACTGGAAAAAGAGCACAGATTGGCTGTGATGTTGTTTTTTGTGTGTATGGACAGCACCACAGCCTTGTCATCACAACAGGAAACTATCCAATATTTGGGTCTCCCCTGATGTGATAAAATAGCTTTGAATGAAGTTTTATATCACAGGAGACACTTGCACACTTGCTTCAAAGCACCTTAGCCAGGAGCTTCTATATATATTACAAAAAAAAACACAAACCTGAAAATGTATATTTGAAGAGCAGCTGCCCTACAGCCTTTCCCTATGCATTGCTGGAGGGTGTGGGCTGGGATTTCCCAGCAGCTGTGGCTGCTCTGCAGCTCTCCAGGTGGGCCAGCCAGTGCTGTTCTAAAGGGACCTCAGGAAATGCTGGTTGGAGCCTTTAGCTGTGTGCCTGGCACAGTGTGGGCTCCTGAGGCAGCTGCTCTGAGGTTTGATAACAGGGCTGAAATTTGGATACTGTTGTTCTGGGCTGCTTTGCTTTCTGTAAGTAAATTTTATTAGCAGACAGGTAGAATAAGGGGTTTTTTTGAGGCTTTTATAATCAGCTCCACTCCTGGTTTTACCCTGTTCTGTGGTGATGGCAATCTGTGGTTACTTGGACATCAGCAGAGTTTTGTTTCTATTTTCATTTCAGTGGCTTAAGCCTGTTTCTGTTTGGGCTAGAGCAGAATAAAACCCCAAATTGAAATCAGTCTGAAAAAGAAAGGGCTAGTTTTGTTAAAGGAGAAAAACTGAGTCCATCCATGTTTGGTAAAGGTGTGGTGAAAATTCCCTAATAAACACCTATCAAGCATTCAGAAACTAGTAAGCAAAAAAATTGAATCCTTCTTTCAGCCTTTTATGAAGGTTACTGGCAATGAGTGCAGTAACTGGAGAAAAAAGGGATGTGAAATGATGACAGTGTTTTGTATTGATCTCCCTCAGTAAGGTCCACGGTTCATGTTCTTCCTTTGAATCACAAATGTTTTCTTCTAACTCCTTGGTGTTTAGACTGCCACACAAAACCTGCTAATTGAGCTGTGGGGCTTATTTTTTGTGAGTCACTTACAAAGCATTGCACAGGGTGGGCTCTGGCCTCTGTGGTTTTTTACAGCTGTGTTGGCTTCAGAGTGATGAATAGATACTAATTTAAGTGAAAAAAATCAGCAGAAGTGTGCTTTGTATATATCCACATCTTAGAAAAGCCCTTTGCTCATCTCAGAACCAAAACTTGATTGTTTTTCTCTTAGGTAGGCAGTGTTGAAATCTGGGAATCATTTTCTCAGTTCCTAATGAATCTACATCCCAATGCACCCCTGTGGTGGTTGTTTCCACAAAGGGGTTGAGCATGAGAACCTGCTCCTCAGAGAAGAACTTGCTGGTCCCACATAGGTGTTGTCTGTGTCATTAAATCAAAGTAAAACAGCAGGGCTGATACAGGCATGTAATCCACAGGTGCCTCTGATATATTATAGCTGTGTTAAGAGGATGAGAGATAAAGCCAAGAGTGGCCGCCTTGGAAGCTCCCCAGGCAGCTGGGCTGTGGTCTCAGATGGCTCTGAAATTACTGCAGCAGGATCCAGTCACAGCTCAGCAGTGAAAGGAGACTGGAAGCTCCCACTTGCCTCTCTTCTCTTCTGGCTGCATGACAGGAACTGGGGAGCATGAGGTGGCTGCAGTGGGACAGTGCTGACTGAGAAACTTCCCTCCTGCTCAGAAGCTCAGGAAAACCCAGAGCTGGGAGAATTTGGCTCCTGTGTGTCAGCTCTCTCTGTCGTCTCACAGTACTGCCCTGCAAAATGTTTCAGTTGTTCTATGAGGGAACTGATGGAGAGAAGGGAAAAAAGGCTTTCTTGTCATTTCCTTTCTCTGTTTGACTGCCAGCAGCTGGAGGTGAATCTTGCCAGTGGCTCTCCCAGAGGTGCCTGTCCCCTGTGAGGGGTGGCAGTGTGGGTGTCAGCAGGGGCTTAGGGTGGCTCTGACTGACATCCTTGCCTTGGGGCCTTGACCAAGAGCTGTGTTATGAGCTGTTAGGGAAGGTTTGGGAAGCTCCTGCCACTTCCAGTGGGCCTGGGGACAGTTATGAACAAGCTGTGAGTGGTTGTTGCTTCACCCATGAGGCTTTAATTCACCATCCCTTTGTAAGGCAGCATCTCTGTCCTGCTATTTAAAAGCAATACCCACTTTATTATAGGCTGAATTCAGCTGATGGAGTTTTGTTCTCTGCAGAGATGGCAGAGCCATCTCTTGGTGGGGAACAAGCCCTGGGAGGATGCAGGGGAGGGTTCCTCCAGGTTGTAGGTGCCTGGGGAGAAGCATCCTCAGGTGGTTGTGTGGCTGCTCTCCCTCCCCTGGATGCCGTGGCAGAACAGGTTGGTGAGATCATGCAGGTCACAGGATGCCCAGGGCAGGCTGCAGTGTTGGGCTACAAAGGCACAGCAGGTCTGGTGGGGGAGCAGGAAGAATAGAGAAAGTGTCCTTTGGGCAGTAGTAGCTTGGAAAAATTAACTCAATGTCAAGGCTTCTGGATGTACAACTACAAAAAATATACTTGTTGCAGTAAACTGTTCTCTTATCAGATGAGATTTAGATGAATTTGGGGTTATTTTTGTTTCTTGGAGCTTGGAAGCATTTTCTGCAGATAAAATGACAACAGTGTGTTAGGGATGCCAGAATGTACAGAAACTGCTTTGCCAAATGCAACAGTGGTGCTACCTCCTTGCTCTTACATGGGGCAAGAGATGGGGCTCTAGCTGTGGCAACCTGAAACTGTCACTTGTACTTGTCACCAGCAAAGCCACCTCTCCAAACAGTGCACTCCTCCCAAAACCAGCCCTCATTCTCCCAGTGCTCGATCAGGCAAGTGACTGGAAATTTTGGACAGAATGTTTTATTTTGTAAAAGGAGGGGAATACTGTTGTAACTGAGGGATAAAGATGTGGAGGAGAAGTTGGTTGGAGAGCAGGAGAAATTTAGTCAGGGGAGATGAGGCTCAGCCAAAAGCCTCCATTACAGCTCCAAGATGAAAAGGGGTGAGAGGATTTCATTCATGTAACTGCAAATGTGCAGTTCATATCACAGCCCAGGGCAGGTTTTCCCCAGAGCTGAGTGCTGCCTGGGCTTTGGTAAGGATGGGATTGCTTCTCCCTGGCTCTCCAGCAGCCCCAGTGTGGTGGTCCTTTGGGATCTTGGCTCCATTCTTATTTTTGATACTGTCTCTTCTTCCTTTTCTTTTCCATTAAGTATGATGTCACAAATGACATCAGTCCAATAACTGCTTGTGGTTGTCATAGCCACAGTCTGTGACACCCAAACAAAGCAGCAGGAAACCAAAGCTGGCATACAGATGCTGTAATATTCATTACATTCCTTTTGGTTAATAACTGTGTGGTTAGGTATTTATTTTCCTTTGGAAAAAAAAAAAAGAGAAAGGGGGCTTAAAAGCAAAAAATTGAGTCACTGAGGAGGAGGAAGGTGGTTTCCAACTCCATCTGACCAGTGTAGCTGCACTTCTCCATCCCAGTGCTCTTCCCCTGAGGTAATATTGCTCTGGCCTCACCTACTAACCCCCTCCTGCAGTTGTTGCCATCCCTTCAGACCATGTGGCAATGCTGCTCATGAACAAGGCAATGGGAGACACTGCACTGCTCTAACACAAGCTGTGTCCCGGGGCAAAGCCTCCCGAAGGCTGGCAGGGAGGGCCAGCAGCAGCCAGGTCAGGCAGCTTTACCTGCTGCATGGCTGAGGCTGCCATTGTTGTGCTGCATGGATAGAGAATAGAAGGGTATTTCCATCTTTTGGGGGCATCACATGTGAGGGGGGAGTGGTTGTTTGCTGTTCTTTGTTTTGTTTTGTTTCTTGTTTCTGTGAAATAAGCTTTTCTGGTTGAGCAGCAGAGCTTGTTTGTCCCTGCAAGATTTAATCACTTCTTCAGTTTTGCACAGTTGGCCTAATAGTAGGAAGGTGCTTGCTACAAAAAATAATTCCAATAATGTAAAAAAAACATTAAATAAATTACAGAAATAGGTGTGGTATGAGCACTGCATTTGCACACAAGCACTGGAGGTGGGTGGCTGGGGCTTGCTGGGAAGGAGCCACCTCAGCCCCTCATTGCTGCAGGCCTGTGGGGAGCCACTGTCTGTGTGACCCTCACCAGAGCTTCCCCTTGCCCAGTGCCACCCCCTCTGTGCCCCACAGGGACATACTGACCCTGGGGACTCCAGCATGGTTTCCCCAAAATGTCTGGGCATGTGATTCCTGGGCTGAACCCCGGTAACTCCCCAGGTCTGTGCTGGGAGCAGCCAGCAAACACAGAGCAGAGTCCAGCTCTGCATTCAGGCACTCGGTGCCGTGGCTCCTGCTGGTGCTTGCAGGGAGGTGCTCATTATATAATAGCTGCTGGTTGATTAATATGCTGTGAGTCAGAAGCACCAGGGTATTTTAGCTTTCTCTAGTTGCTATGGTAACGTTATTTTAACAAATAGCTTTTTAATATTTAATTAAAACAGCTTTTGGCAAGCTGGAGTAAGAACTATTACAATTACTACTACAAAGGGTTAGCAGTGAAGTGTATTCCAGAGCCATGGGGTTTTTTGGTTGAGCCTGTGTCATGTGTCCCCCACCCTGATCTGTCAGCTTCAAAAAATTAAAAAAATAAAAACACCCAAGTAAAAAATGACGAATTTGTTGGTTGTGAGGGATGCATTCTTGTTCCTAAGACACAAAGCAAATGTAATGCAAATCTGCAGTTACTCTTCACAATTGAAGGTTGTCACTTCTTTCAATGTACAGTGCCAAGGCAGCCCTGTGAGGACAAAGCAGTGTGATAGCATTTATTAATCACTGCTGTATCACTGGTGTTCCTTCTTCTACCTCTGCCTCCCCAATGAGCTCATTCCTGTTTTGTTTGCTTCGTGTTCCCTCTGTGTCAGGTTGGATGCTTTCCTTGCCAGCTTGTGGAGGAGGCTGGTGCTGTGTCCGGATCAGGCTCTGGACAGATTCCTAGTCTTTTTTTAGGTGAGCTCCTCTGCTCCCTGATACCAAATGATTCTGCAGCAGAGACAAATGAACAGAGAACTCAGTCTCCAGAGAAAAATAAATATTTAACAGCTCTTTGTAAATAACCTTTATTTATAGAACAGTTGCAGGTTCTATCATACTTGGTAAATGGGGATGCTTTTTATGCAAGAATTCTGCCTTGAGGGACTCAGTGGATGCTTAATGTCGTCTGTGATATAATAATGAAATAAATGTGCTGCTCTCATGGGATTCCCTTCCAGCCCCTATTTCCTGTGGTTAACTTCAGTATTGCACACTTCATCTCTATTCACATCACATTCCTTAATATTGTACTGAAACCTTATTTGGAAGGTACGCCTTTATTTCCTGAGGGAAAGGGTGTTGAGGGTTGTGACTTGTGCACGTGGGTCTGAGGCTGTGTGTACAAATATAAATTACCCATCCATCTGTATCAGTGTGGTGGCTGGCCCAGACCTGGGGATCCATGAGCTCAGCCTCTCACTCTCAGGGAGTCTGGGATGGTGCTGTTACCCCATTTTGTAAATGAGTGAAAGTAAACCTGGAGAGATGGATTAGGATGTGTTTCACCCCAGCTGCCTCTAAGTTAAGCAGTTATTCTATAGTAGCTGTCTAACCACTTCCAGCATTAGTTGGAAGACTGCACCATTTGCAGAGATGTTTCACCCTGCTTTAGGACAGATGTTTGAGGCAGGTCACAGGCATATCCCTCACAGTTGTCTATCTATCCCCATTTAGCTCTGAGCCATAAACTAGATGGGGAAAAAGTGGACAAGAGGAATGCCACCCTGACTAAAGATGACCTATACAATTTCTGTAGGTGGTCCATAACAGTGTTCCAGGCTGCAGGATGTCCTTGCTCGTCACACTGCTCTGGTCACACAGTGTCAGGTGGCCCTTCCAAAGCAGCACAGCTAATCTCTGCTACACATTGCTCACAGCTGGGCAGCTGGGATTTAACAGCTCAGAAGGATATGCAAAACCAGTCCCCAGGCATGTAAACTAAGGTGCTAAAGATTTGTCTAAACCATTCCAGCAAGCCAGGAAGAGGATTCAGGCTTTCCTTCCTGTTTACACTGAAGGTGTGTTGTCATGACCAAAACTAGAGTGAGAATATTACTGCTGCAGTAATACAGTAAGTACTATGGGTGTGTTAGGCAGTTCCTTAAAAAATCCTTCTGAGTTGCATCCCATACTTCTTGCGAAGTTCTTTGTCTTTTTAAATCCCTCTGCTAGCTGATGGCAACCCCATCTAATCCAAAGGTGATCCCAGGATATGGCAGGAGCTGTGATGGAAGCAGGGTCTCTGGTGGATGGTGACAGCCACAGAGCAGCACATGCTTGCAGCCACCTGTCTCAGCTGCTGCTTCCTGAGAGGTCTGGGGAGGAATCCTTTTTATTTTCTACCACCAAGCACCTGACACACTGCAAAAACCAAGTATGTTTTCATAGCAAATGTGGGTCTCCATTGGGCTTGCAAGGCAGCAGCCAGGACAGGCTTTGCAGTGGGATGGTGGGAGCTCCTGCCATGCTGGAGGGGCAGCATGGGGTGGGGACAGGCAGGGGCTGCCATGGGGGAAGCTGACAAGCAGATGGATGGAGCTGGCATTTCCAGGGAGTGGAGGAGGTGAGTACTGCTCTGTTAGCAGATGTGATCAGGCTGCCTCAGAGGGGCAAGGGGGCTGAGAGCTTTGAACCAAATGCCCTGACCAAAGGGAACTTGTGGAGCTGTTCCTTGGGAGGAGGTGGGAAGGGTTGGGTTGATGGTGATTGGCAAGGGTAGAGGTCTGAGCAGTGATGCTTTTGAGTATCAAAAGGCAGTGGGTTGAGTAGCTGAAATAGGAATTGTTGCAAGGAGGTACAGAAATAACATTTCTACCTGAAGTTTTCATCAAATGGCCCAATTTTGCAAAGGATACAGAGACAAGTGCTGCAGGATAGCAATCCTGCTTGGGCTACATGCTAAGAGAAATGGTTATGGGTGGCTGATAGTGAAAATACCGACAGGGCAGCAGATGGGGGAGCCAGGAAGGTCAGGCCACCTCTGCTGTCCCTGTCCCTGAGCAGAGGGGAGCAGTGGGCTGTTGGGGAGGGATGGCTGTGCCAGGAGTGTGTGTGGTGGAGCAGGCCTGGTGCTGAAAGATTTGGGGGAGTCCTGGGTGGATAATGCTCCTGAGTGCTGGGATGGGTGGCAGGTCTGGAAAGCTGTTCCCCAGGAGGGAAATTGGGATCATCAGGAGGGGGAAAAAGTGGAAGGTGGGAGCCTGTATTTCTGTTTGGGCAACTGTGCAAAGGAGTTGTATTGGAAAAGCTGAAATGTGATTTATGAGGGGAAATAAATGCTCTACAGTGAACACAGACTGCTGTGAGAGAGTTTACCTGTCAGATCCTCAGCTCAGCATCAACTACTCAGCCTCTCTATATGGGTGCAATGTGCTACACAGATTTTCAATTTACAGTAATTTGGGACTTGCATGTAGTCTGGAGAGGTGTGACAGGCACTCAGGCAGGTCTGACTTTCCCTCCCCTGAGGTTAAGGGTGGATCCAAGGTGGCAGAAAGCCCTGTGTGGGAGCAAAGGGCTCATCTTGCCCAAGTGAGTGCTCATAGATACAGCAGTAACAAGGACTCCACCAAAATGAAGACCAAGACTTGTGGAGTTTTGTTTTGGGTTTTTTTTAATGTGATTTGGGATCCATGTACACACCTTGCATTGCAAGTCTGTGGTCTGTCACAAATCCCCATGTAACCAAGCCTGGGATCTTCCCCCCTCACTTAAACCCTCATCCCCTCCCCTTAAAGCTAAACCAGGCTTTGCTAGCTTTCCTCTTCACTGCTCCCAGTGGATTTCAAAGGTACACTGCTGCTTCCATGTCTGCCTGATAAGCAAGAACATCAAGGGATAGAATAGAGTTCAGTGAATTGAGAGAGATTGGAAGCGACAAAAATTGCAATGAACTTTCCTGAAGCTTTCCATCTCCACCTGTTCCAGACGTTTCCTTTTTTTTGCTACCCTCAGTAGTTTTAGGCAGTGTTGTTTTCTCAGTGGCTGCTCGCTCATGGAGATGTCTCTTGGAAATCAGGAGCCCAAGGTCTTGCTTGATAGCAGGAGCACTTGGACCTGTGAGTCTGCTGTGTTCTGGAGAATGTGCTCCTGTCTCCTAACACAGTAAATACAGCGGGGGTATCACATCACCAACAGTTTCACAGAAACAACTGGGATGTTTCTATGGGTCATTTGTGCTTAGTCCCAGTTTCCCTGTTAGTGGCATTAGGCTGGAGCATCCCATAGGCACTGAGCACAGTGGTGGTCTCTGAGTTGACTCAGTTTTCATTGTCAGCATTAGTTATGACTCAGGTATAAACAATCTGGCACGTTTCCTGCCTGCATTCTCCAAGTCCACTCTTTTCCTTGCATGCCTCAAACCGGATATCTGTGTTTGCCATGCTCTGAAACCCAGCCAGGCTTGCAGCAGAGGAATCAAACCCTGCTGTACTTGGGGTAGCTGCATTTCAGATGCTGCTGTGAGTGTGTGTAGGGAAGAGCAAGGGGGGTGCAATGCTTGGAAAGAGCACCTACTACAGGAGGAGACTGGAGCTCTAGCAGGACAGGGAATGGCCTTGCATTTATTGTCTTTGTTATTAATATTGGATTAAAACGTGATTTATGTTACTTACATTATATATGTAATTTTATCTAGTGAGTGTGTATTAACTATTATATACTGTGTGAATGCAAAGAGAAACTGGTTGAGGTTTTTTTAGCTCTTTCATAAAGCATTCAGTAGATTCCCAGCTTGATGTGACCTTGCTCTCCTGTTGAGAAGTTTTCCTGTCTGAGCATGCAGGATTTGCTTTGGTTGCTGCGCCCACAGCACCAAAGCCCTTTCACCACAGGTGGTTCCAGTGGCACAGGGGTGCCCCCCTGCCTCCCTACACTCAGACAGTCACACCAGGCTTCCTTACCAGCTCAACCCAGGATTTCCCACAGCAGAGTCTCAGATGTCTGGATTCTTAAAATAATCATGGTGCAGTAACAGAATAACAGCTTGAACTGGTGCCTCTGGAGGTGGGACGTCAAACAAAGGAATCCTTGGGCTTTTACATCCCCACAATCTATGTGCATGAAAGTCTGGGCTCTTCCTGCTGAGTTTTTGGCTCCTGCACAGGGGTCCTCTGTGCCTTTTGTTGTGCAAAGGGTCACTGCCAGCTCTTGCCTCAGGCTCCCTCCACCCGGAGCTCAAATCTGCAGCTCCGCTGAATGCATTCCTCAACATCTCCAATTGTTTTACCTTCAGTAAAAGAGCCCTCTGAGTGGCCATGGACAGGCCATCCCTCTCATACTGGAGGAGTGCAGAGAAGAAGCAGCTTTCTTCTTTGATCTTGCTACTCCTGGAGTCAGTAGCAAAATTTCAAAGGACTTCAATGAGCCAGGATCAGCCCTCTAAAAATACTCTCAAGGCACTGGGGAACGCACTTGTGAGTGGGTGAGAAGCAGCCCTTATGTGCCTATGGGGTGGAAGGGAGCACACCCTTATTAATAAGTGTTGCTTCTTTATGAATATGTTTCATAAAGAAAGAAATCTCTGCAGTGGTAGTGTAACATGTAGGACTGGCTGTGGCAGCAGTAAGTTTTGATCTGTTACTGTAGAAATTCTGCCACTGTTTTGTAAGAGAAGATCCAAAAGCACCTTCCTTTGCTGTGTGTGAAAATCTGAAGGGTGCATTTTGTGCATGTCATGAGGATCTCTGAGCATCTCTTTCCAGCTGAGTCTGGATGATTAATTGTGTCATTTGGACAAACTCCTGATGCATACATCAGCCTCGTGGTAGCCCTGACTGCCAGAGGTGGCAGTGAATTCAAGGTACACCCTGTGTGTTAGAAGCAGTGTAAAGCTTCCAGAGCCTGCCATAACCTTTGGGGATTCCTAAGAGTGGTTTTGAGCATAGGAAGGAGATAGGGTAGGCTGGGGGTCAGGTCTGCATCCCCTGGCATGTGATGTGATATGACATGCCACCATGGTGGTGGCATCGGCAAGCACGAGGGGATGATGGTGCTCATCTCCTTTCCCAGCAGAGCACAGCTCCAGTGTGTCCTTTAAGCTTGAAGCTAACCAGGAAAAAGAAAACAACACTGTGCTCAGCCCCTGAGATGGCCCCAGCAGCACTGTGCAGTTGTGATATATCTGGTACACACAAAACTGCACTCAGGGACAGGATAAATGGAGAGAAGAGAGATGGTGACCTCCAAAAAGCTGCAGTGGTGGCAGAGGGGAAGGAAGCAGTGATTTAGCTCCTCTTAGTAGAGAGGTAGGTGACTCCAGAGAGCATTTAAATAGCAAAACAAGTAGAAGGTATTTTGAGAGTTTCATGTGCTGGTTACAAAAGTAATAAACTTGAAAAAAATCTCATTTATAAGGGCAGAGAGTTTCAAGGCTGCATCTCTCAACAGCATCCCAGGGTTAGGAGAGCCATGTGATCATTCCAGCATCTTAGTTTGCTTCAGGCTCAGGCAGGCTTGGTTTCATACTTGTCTACCACCTCCCTCTTCTTGTGCATCCATGCTCTCCTTGCTCAAAGTGCTGGGTCTGTGAGAGGAGCCTTATTGTGCCATTGCCAGTGACGGGGCTTCCCACTTAGCAAACATTTTTTAAAAAGCCAAAAAAAACCACAACAAAACAACTGGAAGGTATAGCTGGTGAATTACCCCTGCAAATCACAGTCCCTGTTTCTGCCAGACATCACTTGCCTGCCAGCAGACACAGAGCTGTGCCCACCAGGTGTCTGAGGCTGGTCATGGATAGATCCCTGTTAACTGTGGCTTCTCCTCCTCAGTCTGTGTGCTGTGCTCTGGGATGTGTCAGGGGAATGGAGCCCTGGGCTCAGGTGTTATGTGCTCTTCCCTGGCTGCTGAAACACACCAGTAAATTTAGTGGTGGCAACATCATCATGATGAGCACCAACAGCACAACTCTGCAATTTTCCAGAAGTTGTTCCTTACAGAGCCCCTTCTCAACACCCTGAGCACCGAGGTGATGTTACACAAACTGGCTGCTGAACCTCTCCTTTAGCATGTGCTGCTTTTGTATTGCTTTCAAATGCTAGGAATTCTGAAAGAAATGAAATTTCAAATGCATCAGCTCTTTCCCCATGCAGTGCGGGTTTGTGGCCTTAGCTGGTCCTGGTGTAGTGTCTGCTCAGGTGGAGGCTCCTGGGCTGTTGATTGAGTTGCTCACATTTTGTGTCATCACAACTGTGGAGCACCAGGTCTCTTTCCAGGAGGAGCCACCTTCTTCTGTGCAGCCTCCTGGGTTGCTGTTGGTTTGCTTTCCAGAGAACTCCAGCAGGATTAACCTTGGCAGCACTCTGTGCCTCTGCTCTTCCTCAAACACTCAGCCTTGAGAGCTCTGAAAGGCAGGACAGCCCTGGGTCACCTCACAGGAAACCAAGATATTCAAAGAGTTCATGTAATTAGCTGCACTTTCCTTCTTAGATACTCCCAAATCTGCTTGAGCCGAGGAGCCAGCTGTCCTGGCTGGCCAGAGCATTCTGTGAAGATCTCATTGTGTGTCCTGGGGCTTTCCCTGGTTCTTCCTGCGGGTGGGAGCCTCAGCTGGGATGGTAGCACAGACCCAGGTAACGTTGGAGATTTGAGTACAGAACACAAAGGAAAATTAGGTTGTGTCTGCTTTACAAAGGCTGAATTTTATTCCAGACAATTGGAAGCTGGGGGTGGGAGGGCTTTGTATTCCTGTGGATGAATTTGGTGAGTTGGTTTTTTGTTGGTTTGTTGTTTTTTTTTTTACTTGATCAGAAATGTGGCTGACAGCATGGCTAGATCCATGCATGCTGCCAGTCTGTGCATCCTTCCCTGGGTGAGTTACTGGAGGTTCCTGGTGCTCCTCTGCTGCTCCTTATCCCCTTCCCCAAGACCCTCCTCATCAGAGGCTGGGTGCCACATTGCTCTGTGCTCCTTCAGCACAGCAGCAATTGACCCCAAGTGAGCCATGTTTCACTGCGGGTCCAGGAGGCTGCTCCTCCCTTGGCAAGGTTGGTGTCGTTCTGGTGCATGCCACTTGTTCCTTGCCCTCTGCAGGGCACAAGCACACCCAGCTCATTGCCTGAAGGGTTTGAGCAAAAGCTGTCTGGCTGCATGAGTTGAAATTTGTTCAGTTTATCCCTAAAACAAATTTGCCTGCATGGGGCTATTGTCAGAGACAGTAATGCTTGGTGTAGCTTGTTGCTCCTGAGCCACCAATTGTAGAACATGTGGCTTGTTGCTCAAAATTGCTATTTGTAGCATAGTGTTTGTTAGCAGAGAGTTTTGAAGTTGGTGAAGACAGCAATATTTAACACCATTTTTATTTTACCTTCAAAGCAATTTACATCTAATAGTCCTCCTGACTCCCATGTTAGCAGGGACATAGTGTGTAAACTCTTTGAGACAAGGAGTGGGGCTTGTTTGGGTTTGTAGCAGTGACATTGTGATTGGAGAAAAACTGCTGATGTGGGTAAACCTTCTTGCCATAGAAATCCTGCCTAGGAATCATACAGAGAAATTACTTTACATGAATAACTCAAAAATGCTGGAAAAGGTATTAGGATTGAGATGATTTAGTGTAGTGAAACTGTATCTTGTTTTTCTCTAATTTATGTATAGCATTTTTATCTGTCTGGGTGGGGTTGTGTGTTCTTTTCTTATTTAAAGTTCCAGAAATCTACATGGGAGATCTTAAAATTGGATGAGTATTGTGTAAAGGCATTTCTGAGTTAAGCTGTAACCTGAAGCATAAGAAAAAGGTTTTCTTAACTTGGTGTCGTAAATTATATTTTTATTAAATTATATTTGAACCAGTGTTGCATGCCATTAAATATATGGTGAATCCCATCTGACAGATGTGCCAAAAATGAGTCTGAGATAATGTGACCAAAATGTCATACAGTAACCATAGTCACATAAGAGAGTAATTTCCTGGAGTATAATCCTCAGGGATTGTAAAACTAAATTTGAAAATGTATCCCTATTTCCATCTTGCCCCTTGTAAAGTAAAACCACTGGAAATTGTTAACTCCTTGGTGGTTCTTACAGCAGCTTGTGGATATTAAGCTTCTTGTTGGGTCTGTTTCCTACTCCAGTTTCACATGCCAAGGAGAAGGTGAATCCCTGCACCATCCATGGCAGCACACGCTTGTAGTGCACGTGATGGAGGTTCCCCACAGTGATGTGGATGTTTTCTGCTTTGTTCTTCAGGTCTAACAGATGTTTTTCAAGTCTTCAGGTTTCCTGAAACAGTGACCATTCTGGGTAACACCACTGCTGCCTATCAATGGGCAGAAAAAGAGTCTGGGCTTGTTTTGGGTTTATTTAGGATATGTGCAACTTGAAGGCATTGCATGTACTTAAGTGTGTAAGGAACTGGTGCTGGCACTCATGGTGGTGTTCTCCAGGGATCTTTTACACCTTTAGAGAATGTATGATCTAATTATGGCAGTGTGTCCTGAAACTGTGGTAATTAAACTGATGAGATTACTGAGGTTGTAGGGTATGGTTTTCTGAGTTAACTTCCAAACCTGTCTCTAGTCTGTGTTTTAAACATTGACTTCAGCTTCTAACTAATCTTCCTTAACTTGCACTGTGTTAGTCAAGCAGCTAGCTGGGAACTCTGGCTGGCTCCAGTTAGTTTGCATAGTCCTTATTGAATTAGATTGGAAAAGCACTGTGGAATCTGAAAGAAAAGCAGAATGTGGAATCGTGATCTTTCCTTTTTATGTTGACTTTGAAGGAGGAAGACTGAGATCTCTTTATCTATGTGAATCATTAGATGACTAACAAAAATACAGGAAAAAATGTTTTTTATCATTGCTGCCTTGTCCAGGATTCTGAGCTGAGATGGGCAGGCCTGGAGGTTGGGCTGAAAACTGGGCAGGGGTAAGGGTCATGGCATTTGGCATGTTCCTGTGCATTTGGCAGGCAGAAGAGCCTGGAGTCCTGAGCAGGGCCCTGCTGGTAAAGGGGAGCTGCCCCTGCCTGGTGGGATCCCAGAGCAGCAGGGCTGTGGGATCCCAGAGCAGCAGGGCTGCCCTTTGGCCATTTGAGCTAAACACAGAAGGACTGCAGGAGGCTGAGGGCAAAGTTGTTTCTTCTTCATTTTCTTCCCTTCCTTTCCAAGTCCTTACAGCCCTTTGTTGCTGATGATTTCTTTCTCTTGCCCTTCTAAGCAACCCCAAAATCCTAAAATCAGTAGAAGTACAACCCAACATCTGCTGGTGTTTTGCTCATCTGCTTACAAATTGCCCTTCTCCTCAGGAAAACCCCTCAAAATACCCATCTGCACACACCACAGAACAAACTTACAGTCCCACCAGGATAAATGTTGTATTAAAATCACACATGTAACATCATCAAGCTCTGGTTTAAGCAGGGCAGATGGAAGATGCCCTGCTGACCTAATGCCCATTAAAGAAAAATATCTGTACCTAGTGTCAATGGGCTGCTTTCTTCCTTCCCTTTCTTTCCTTTTCTTATCATTACTGTCAGTGCTGCATTAAAGGGATTACAGGTTCTTTTCATCTTACCTCTTTTTTCCCCCAATTTTACTTCTTCCCAGCAAGCCTCAAGGGTTTTTTGGTTTGGGGGATTTTTTTGCCTTTTTTTTCTTTTAAAGCAATAGATTTATTGCTCTTCTACCTGCTGGGAAAGATTGACCTGCTACTGAGCATCTTCAGACAGCCCTTCTTATGAGTCACTTGGGACTGAAAGCAAGCAGAGGGACAGGTTGAAAGGTGTTTTTTTCCTGATGCTATTTACACTCTAAGGAAACAGTACTGGCATGTGCTGGTTTTATATAGCTGGATACACACTGTGTGAATGTGTACCTGCATCTTCAAATGGAGCTGTCCAAGGAGAAAAGACTTTTTTCTTTTTCCTCCACCAACACCCTCTTGATTTCTCCAAATCTGAATTAAATCTGAGTGCACTTTTTGTCTTCACTCTTTCTCTCATACTGTGCTTTTGGTGAATTTTTGCTGTGCAGTTTTGTTTTCACAAGTTTCAGGCTATGCTTTTTTTCCTGTGAAACATGAGGTGTGGATTCCATCTGGGAACATTTCAGTGGGTCATACAACTTGTGGTTCTCTTCCTTTGCTGCCCTGTCTCTGTGTGCATGTCTGTGGCAGGGGACATGAGGAGGGCAGCAGTGCTCAGCCACCATGCAAGAAGTGAGCAAGGGAGGGATGCCCTTCACCTCACTTCTGAGGTGGACCATGATGGCTCTTTTATTGATGGACCATGGAGGCTCTTTTATTGTTCAGCATCTAAAGCCTGAAAAGATATTTCAGGGCAGTCTGGACAGGGTTGCCTTTTTTTTTCCCTCCAGTTCCTGCCATCTTGATACCAACACTAAATTGTTTTGCCTTCAAAGAAACAAACCTGACATGCCAGGATGGTTGTTCTTCATCCTTTCTAAAGGATGAATCAGCCAGCACTGAATTTCCTCAGACACATCTTTTGCTTTCATGTGTTGGTCTGAAAACACTGACCTCAGCAGCCAGGCTGGTTTATTCCACAAAAGGAGGAAAATCTGTCTATTCTTGTTTGAATTCGGTTTTAAAAGAATAAAATCTAGAATTAAAAGCAAATGATGAGAACAAAACAGGCCGTTTTAAAATTTGCTTTCTTATACTTAATATTAAAGCTATTTTCTCACTTGCTCAAGTAACAGCTAAGGCCAGGTTCCATGGACATTGCCCTTGAGGTCTGTTAGTGTCACCTTTCATCATCAGGGAGCAGCCAGAGATGCCACGTCTGAGCCTTGGCGAGTGACAAAAGAGACCAGTAAAGATTTACACACTGGCCCTGCTCTCAAGATGAATCAAATGTGGGGTTGACCCATCCTGTCTCATTTCTCCTGTCCCTTCTTGGCTGGGGGTGGTTTGGATGGAATTAGCTGATGTGAACTGCCAGGATTGGGAGAGGAGGGGTTCCAGAGCTGATTTCAGCAGCCGGATCCAATTTCTCAGCAGTCTTGTGTACAACTGGGCTGTGTTTCATCATATTCACTTTATTAAAATAAGTGTTACAAGAGGACTGCTCAGTGACAGAGTGAGGATTTTCCATTACAGGCTCTGCAGTCTTTTCCTCCTTCCTGGCTCTCTTTCCTCCTCTTGCAGTACCACACATGGGATAACTTTGCTTTAGAAATTATATTTTTTTTCAAAAGGCAGCAGAGGCCCATGGCCTGCATGAGCAGGATGGGATTTTAAGGATTTCTTGTTTGTTCCCTTTCTCTCTCCTCTGATTTTATCCTTTAATTTAGTGTTGTGAGTCCACAGGACATACCAGGGAAACAGAATGAACTGGATCACATACAGCCCAATTCCCCTGCAAGCCCAAAGCAGCTATGCTCTGCAGGGACTGCCTCTCTGGAGCATTTCTGGAGACCACACAAGCCAGGAACTGTGTGAACAGTTTGTCTGGTTTCTTCTGCCTAAGCTTCCTTTGCTCTGTGAGTGTTTTGGTGAGGGTAGAGAAGACAAAAGGTGTTGGAGGAGAAGCAGATCACTTCCACAAGGCAAAGAAATCATGAAGAGAAGAGGAACTTCGGGGAGAAAAGACAAAAGTAATTCAGTAATTTTTTTTTTCTTGGGCTCCTCTTTCAGGTGAGAAGCCTGCAGTAAGTCTTGACCTAGTTCCCTGAATATCACAGAAGTCTTGAGGTAGGAATTGCTTCAGGAAATATTCATGGGTGAGTGTTTCCCTGCCAGAAGGCAGCTGATCTGCTGGAAATGAGCTCTCCACATAAGTGTCTGTTTTGTCAATGCTTATGTTGGGAAAAGATGTCTAAAATCCAGGCTAGATATGAGAGGCCATGGCTGATGAATGCTCCTCTGAGATCTGGTTTCAAGTCTCTGCCATCTCCAGCCTTACTGATGGCACTATTGTTTGTCCCTCTCCCTTCTTCTTATTTGGATTTTGGGGTCAGGTCACTTCAAACAATAGCATCAGCTCTTGCTGTGGAACATGGCTTTTCCTAAACTTCAGAAACTGCTGTGTAATTAAATCTTCACATAAAGCTTCAGGAGAAATAACCCAGGACCACTCCAGCGTGGGCTGTCACAGTGCTTGAGGCATCCTTGCAGGTGATGAGATAGGGAGGGAGTGCTTCTGAGAGTGGGTCCAGGGGAGGGAGTCTGGGAAGGTGGCTTGTGGCTCATTTTTGGGTTGCCTGTAGTGACACAAGAGGTTTGGCTACATGGCTGCCTTCAGGACTAGCCAAAGACAAGATCCTAGCTCCCATGTGTGTGGGGGTGCTGAATTGCTCAAGTTTTCATCGAAGAGCCTGGGCAGGGGCTGTGTTTAGAAGGAAAATATGTAGTGGCAGAGATAAGTTTGGGAGCCTTGCTGTTTTCCAGTTGGTCCCAGCAGAACATCAGGGAGCTCATGGGTGCCCTGCCTGCCTGCCCTCCACACTGGCCAGGCTGCCAGAGCAGTGGCTGGTTTGTCTGTCTGTTCTCTAGAAGGAGATGCCCTCAGTGAGCATCCTGCTGTTGCATGTGGAGACCATCTGAGAGCATGGCCTAGTTGCCTTAATCCCAGTCCCTTCTGTGTGGAGAATGATTTGGGGACTACCAAGGTAATATTTCATATTGTTTGGAAAACAAAATAGATTGATTGGGCTTTACAAAGCAAGCAAAGAAGCAACCTGCAAATGATCCAGCAGCTGGTTAGCAGCTGGGGCTAAGCCACGTTTCAGCAGTGAGGCTGTGAAACTCTGCCTTTCCCCAGAGTTTTGGTTCCCAGGGGTGACAGGATTGCCAGGATGGCAGCAACAGCCAGAGCTTTGCAGCAGCTCTTTCCCTGCCCTCCTTTTCTGTGCAGCAAAGTCTGTGGAGAAAAGCAGGCTTGGTGCTGGTGGGTTGCCATGGAAAGAGCTGCCACGTTGCACAGAGTTCATACTGGAGTGTTTGGTGGCTGTTTCTTTTTGTGAGAAAAATTTTCACAAACATTATAAAACAGGTGACCATCTAAATTAACACAAGCTGGTCACAGAATCAGTGTCTTTTGAAATTTTATCATTAAGGGGTTTTTTGTTTGTTTGTTTGTTTTTGTTCCTTCCCTTGGAAGGAGCACACGTGTTTTGGCCAACAAATACTGAATATTAGTGTCACACTGGATTTTGGTGACTGGATGGTTGGAGCCTGTTCTGCAGCTCTGAGGAGAGAGCAGGAAGGAGGAGGGTTTGCTACAGATGGTGGGGGTGAGCATAAGCCTGGGCAGGCTGCTGCAGGCCTGGTCCTGGCATCACAGAAACAGGAGGAGAAGAAACCAAGTTTTAAAAAATTCTTTAAAAAAAGTTTAAACAAATACCCTTCAGTGAGAAACTGTTTTATGGAGCAGTTCTCCTCCTTTTCTGCATTTCTCAAGTATTGCTCAAGCATCATTGTTACAGTTTCTTCATCTGGAGGAGTATGAAGTAGCCCTCGGGGAAATCCAAGCACCAGGGAGACAGAGAGGCGATGCCTGCGCTGGCTCCAGCTCAGAGCCAGAGCTGGGAGCAGGGAGCACTCTGGGATTAAAACCTCTGGGAGGAGATGGGAGGAGGCAACTGCCAAGTACTTGGTCACACTTAGGTGTTCTGGTGGCAAACCTTCCAGTGGTTAGAAATGAATGGGAGATTTAGCTAGTTCTTCTCTCATTGTTTTCCTTGGCATTTTATTCCTCAATATAGTAATAATTTCTCCATGTGAAACATGGTTCCTTTTGGGGTTTGGGATTGTAAGGGGTGTTTTGTGCCAAAGCATCTAGGCTATGGATGGTCCAGATCAAACTCAGTTATGAAAGTAGGAACTGGTTTGATCAGTATCTCTTGATGCTTAAAATGAGAAGTAGAAGAAACATGTCCTTTGTATCATGTACTGTGGAAAAAGTCTCCAGAGGCTTGGATTGTGCTAATCTCATTGTATTTACAACTGTGTCAATTCCTACTATTTTTAAATACATATCAGGTCTTACTTCCAAAGATCCTTTTCACCCTCTTTCACTGTATATTTCCAGAAGAATCCCTGGTTCTTTTGAATTGAGATATTAAATAGTTTGTGAGTGATTCAGTAATCATTTCCTCTTTGTATTTCTGGAGTGAAACAAAAATGCAGAGACATTTACATCCTGCTAAATCTGACTTTTTTCCCGCAGCATAGTGTTGGGGTGTGCTCATCCTCTGTCCCCTACATCCCATGTTGGCATCCTTTCCCAGAGCTCCAAGGTGCTGGCAGCTCCTGTCTTGACCCTCATTTCAAGGGCCAGTTGAGGGAAAGGTGGGACAGGCTGAATTCAGAGCTGCTGCATTGAAAAAAAAGTTGTATATAGGTGCACACACAGGCTGGCAGATCCAACACAAACAGAGGAATGTTGCACAAAGGAATCACATACTGTTAGATGAGATCAGATCAGTCTGCCTATTTTCTGGCCTCTTGAAGACAAGAATATACCTGGAAATTGGAGACCCATATATTCAGGTGGTCTTGTAGTATCTAGGTGGAAAAGGTTATGTAGAAAGACTGGGGCAGAGCTCTGGCACTCAGACTCATCCTTGCAGCAGGTCTGGGTAGAATTCACCAGAATTAAGGGCTCCCAAAAGCAGCCTCTGCTCCCCACTGGCCTGCAGCACAGGATGGGGCAGAAGGATCCCATGCTGGGGAGGGGGACATGTTTGGGTGTGTGGGGTGCAGTCACTGGGGGAGTGTTTCCAGCCCAGGCAGGGAAGCCCAGCTCTGTGTGACAAGGGGGAAGGATTGCATTGTGCACTCAACTTCTGGCACGGACAAAGGTCCTTTGTGGCCCTGCCAAATCCTGCCGGCAGCAGAGCTGTTACTGTGCACAGAGGGCAGTGGCTCTGCCCTGTGACAAACTGCAGCAGCCAGGGGGTGCAGGGAGGAAGAGGAAGCTCATTTGGTCCCGTGATCTGTGGGGAAAATGGCGTTTGTGTGCCTGCCTGCCTGATAGGTGCCTGTAGGGACTCTGAAATGTTCATGGCCACCCGAAACCTCAGCGTCCTGTGGGGCAAGACAGGCCTTTTCCCCATAAGTAAGCACAGTTTTGAAAGGCTTTCTAACTCTGGGGGTTTTGTTTGGCTTTTGGGGGGGGTTGATTAAAAGTTATAAATATAATCAGTGATTTTCCCAAGGAAAATAAATACTTGATTTGGAGCGTATTTGGATGACTGAAGAAATTAGAATATTGTCACTTGGTGAATAACTTCAAACAGCTTTTGATTTCACATTTCATAGGGTGTAGAACATTTGGAAGATCAGTGATGCTTCAGCTGGCTTCTGGTTTCTGATGGCAGACAGAAATTGGTGTCCTGGTCTTGTCTTAGATGCCTCAAATGCCCAGTAAGCTGAGGAAAGTGTCATGTAATCTGCAGTGAAGGGAAAGCATGCAAATGCTTCAAAAGGATCTTGCTAGACTCCTTATTTATTGTCTCTCAGCCTCTTCTGTGGAACATGTGGTAGGTTCTCTGTCACACAGTTACACTAGGGTTACACTAAAACAAAGTGCTTTGTATGTGTATGAGGACTGGGTGCTTACTAAGACAAGGAGAAATAATGAAATACACTTTGAAAACAAAGTGCTGAGACAAAACTTGAAGGTAATGAGGGGGAAATTATGTGTAGGGGTGATCTGAGTGGGAATTGCAAGAGATGAAGTACAGCAGATGTAGTAAAACAACTTCAACAGGCATAGCATGTGATTCAAATGACAGAAAGCAATGTAACTAAGCATCTTTTAGATGGTCACTTTTTCAGCATTTGACCTCACAGCTGACTGAGGAACTGACCAAGGAATAATGTGATTTGTGCTAGGAGTGCTCAGCTTGTATCACCAACAAGCAGAAAAAAATGTGTGCTCTTGACTGCAAATGGTGTGGTCAACTCATGTAGGGCCTCCAGAGAGAGAGAAGGGACCAAGTGTATTGATGGTGCCCACAGACTCTGTGTGAGATGTGTCGTGGGTTTACAGGAAGCAGGTTTTCTGGGAATGGAGTGGCCAGAGGCCAATAGGTGTTCAGATTTTAAATTGACACCAGGCTTGGCCACTGAGGGTGGATGCGCCTCTGAGAACACAAGGGTTAGAAGCAGAGCACTCCCTTGGGCTCCCTCTTTGATTTCCGGCCAGCAAAGAGGCAAGGCCTCCCCTGCCCGGCTTCGAGCTGGGCGGGGGAGGGGAAACCTGCAGCCCGGCAGAGGTAGGCCTGACCCCTCAGGATGGAAGGGTGGTGGGGACACCAGGAGGCGTTGGGCAGCCCCCCCCCAGGAGAGACAGAGGGACAGAGGCCCCGAGAAGATTTGGGCAGCACCCCTTTCCCCCCCCAGCTAGAAGATGAGAGAGAGAAAGCTGGTACGGGCCTGTGGCCTTGAAGTGATATCGGCCTGTGAAGAAGGAGGGGGAAGGGGGGAGTGCAGCAGGGAAGGAGCCTGGCCGCGTGCAGAAGACCTCACAGAGCATTTGGACCTTTCCTGGAGGGGAGATGGAGTGGATGATAAAGAGGAAATGGGCAAGAGAATGACAGTTGGAGCAGTGAGTGAGGCTGGGAGAGTAAAGAAGAGGCCGGAAAGAGATGATGGAGTAGCTGGTTGCTGGACTCTTTTGGTACAGCCATGGACAGAACCGTGCTTCCTCACGACACAGAGGCTGCATGCAGGGGGGAGGCGATGGCTCAGAACTGAGAGGGTTCAGTTTGGAGACCCCCCGGCCCCAGGGGGTAGACAAGTATGGGGGGGACAAGAGGTCCCGAGATGAGAGAAAACTGTGCTTTTTTTTGGAACTGGTCAAAGCACCCTTAAAAGGATAACCCTTGAAGCAGCTCTGTTCCTTGTCCAGTGGTGAGAGCACTGGGCATGCAAGGAAGAGGTCACCATGGCCCCAAGAAGGACTCCTCTCCTCTTGATGGACTGGAATTGAGTATTTACAGGGTGATGGATGGAGACTTGAAATTTGGAAGATGTATTGGAAATGTGGTGGGGGGGAGGAGGAAATGCTTTTTGTGGAGTTTTCATTTTCCAGGTGTGTGTGTGTGTGTGTGTGTGTGTGGTTTTTTTCTTTTGTAGTTTAGTTAATAAACCTTTTTTTCTAAGGTAGAGGCCTGCTTTGCTTATTTCCTGGTCACATCTCACAGCAAACACCAGGGAAGTATATTTTCATGGGGCACTGGCATTGTGCCAGTGTCAAACCATGACAGATGGGATTGTCACAGGAAGATCTCTATCACATGGGAACCCTCCCTAAAATACTTGGTTTTTCCAGAATTTTGGCAAAAAGTGTAAAGGGGAAGAGTCATTGAATTTTAGGATTCAAGCAGAGGAAGAGCAGGAGGAATTGGCATGGTTTGCTAGTGATCTGCTGTGCAGCAGCTGCAGAGGAAGGGAGCTTTTCTTGTGTGTGTAAGGACAGGGGGAGGTTTAGCAACCTTGGTTGAGAAGCTTCTTTCTTGTATATGTGTACCTGGCCCAATGAGTGATTTCTGAGAGAAGGCAGAAGAGTTCAGACCTTTTATCTTTAGACTTTTGCTTCCTCCCATGAGCCTCCTGATGAAACTTGTGGTGGTTTTGTGACTTAGGTCCCAGCAAAAAAGCACCAAATCTAAGAGTACCAGCTGCTTTTGCAGGGGCTGTTAAATGTTTTCCACTTGTGAGCTGGGAGGGTAACCTGAACTTACTGGAGGTTGGAGCAGTAACCAAAAACCTCGGCAGTTTCCAGCCCTGCTGAAGACCTTGGGTAAGGCATGATTTTTGCACTCTGATACCCAGTTTTGGTGGCAGCAAGCTGTAAATTGGCTTGGCCATTTAGCAAAGCCTGTGCCGTGTTCTCTTCATGCCTTAATTGCCCATTTGAGCAATGGGAATAATAGCAGTGCCTTAACTCACAAGCCTGCTGTGAGGATAGGTATCTTAACAGCTGTAAAGCCTCCAAATATTGAACCAGTGGGATCCTCTGATCACCACGGGTCATTAACTATCTAAGGCAGGCTCCTACATGAGGGGAAAGGACCTAAAAAAACACTTGTTCTACATGGTGGGTGGAAGTCATGTCACTGCTTTTAGATGCTTTAAATGTGGAATTTACATTTTTCACCAGGCCACTTCTAAAACAGCCTTTTCTTTAGCAAGCAGAGCACAACAAAAGGTAATGTACATGACAAGATGAGAGTGAGTGAAAATTACTTACAGCAAGATATTTGCAGTGCCCCTCATTTGAACCAAATCTGCTCATCACCAGGAAGCTGAGGAGATCAGACTGATGCAAAGCACTGCCTGTGGAATTCTCCTCCTCTTAATGCATCTCACTTCTCTTAACCAGCAGCAGCCAACTTTCCCATGTGCTGCTTTTTGTCTCTGTCTTGGCTAGGAGCTTGGGGTCTGGCTGTAGTCGTGACAAAATTGAGTCAGGTTTGAGAAAGGAAATGTCTTCCTAGAAATATTGGGGTTCATCTGTACCACAGGAGTCTCCTAATAGAGCAGGTCACTGAACTGTGTGAGTTAGGCCAGCAGCTGACTCTGTGTGTTTAAAATTGGAGCTGCCCTGAAGTGCCTTGGACATCAGATTTGTTTGGTACCCCCTGGCTGAGTTTGGAGGTCACTGGGTGCTCAGGTGCTGTGAAAAGTCGTGTGGCAATTTCCAGGAGCGGTCCTGTTTTGAAAGAGCTGTGTCTAAACTCCTGCTTATGGAGGTGTTGAGGTGAAACATTTCCATTTCATTGCTGTGCAAGTGCTCAGTGTGCTGGGCTTCAAGGCACATCTTTGTACCCCAAACCCAGCTTTTGGGCTTCTTCCTTCAGTAGCATCTGGTTCTGAAGCGTAAGAGTTTCCATTCAGGAAATGGGTACTTCTGGTTGTTACAGTTTATAAGCCAGACTTGATGTTTTAAAAGGCAAGATTACCATGTACTGAAGCTTTCCCCAGTCGTGCAGAGGTTCAGACTGTGTAAGCAGTGTCAGTGAAGACAACTTGGCACAATAGCTGTTGAGTTCACCAATGTGTAGGTGAGTGGGTAGGGAAATGGGACAGGAGAGAACAGCAGTGCTTGTGAGCCACAGGTAAAAGCATCCTGTGGCAGGAGACATTATGCTGCTCTGCTTGTAGTGTGTTATCCTCCAATCTGTGGGTCTCACTGGGGAATGTGAAGGTACAGAGGGAAGCTATTGGGGAGGGAGTAAAGAGGTGCAGTGATTCATCAGCTGTACAAATCACAAACCATTTGCCTTTTTCTAATACATGGTGAGTGAGTCAAACAGGGAGCTGTGCAGCTATAGACACACAGGTTGCTAATGTTTTCTGTTAATTACTGAGCTCCTTCCTCTCTCCTGGGCGTTTCATAGACTCTTTCAGTGCTGCAGTTGTAGTGAATGAGGCTGATGGAAAGGCTGCTTCCATACTGGACAAATAGAGTTGGCCCAAACCTCCCAGAGGTGTGTGTGCTGCTTGTCTCTCTGAGACATGTCATGCTGGTGACAGAAGTTTCTTCTCTTTTACCCTCAAATTTAAACACTTCTTAGAAGTGATCACCAAAACAGTCTTGTGGCCTTAGCCTTGTCTCCTTCCCCTCCATCAGGTCCTCTGGGGGCTCTTTCCCATTTTCTGCTGTGGTGTGTGCCATGTGTGTGTCAGAGCCAAGACATGAGGGGCTCTAGGGGCTACTTCTTGAGAAGTGAGAGCTCTTGGGGTGGTTTTTTTTGAGAAATTTAGAGCTCATTTCTACCTTGCAGCCTTGCAAGAGGGACACCTAGAATGTGCATGTGATTGTTATTTTGTTTTCCCCATTGCAATTCACCTGGAAAAGTGTTGGAGTGCCTTGATAATTTTATTTTGGAAGTAGTTGACATTCATCTGACTGAAGGCAGGGTGGTGTGGTTCCAGAGCAGAAGAATTTGAGAAGAGAGCCAAGTAGTGTAAGAAGTACTAAAGCAGGAAAACTTCTGCACTGTTGCTTAAGTTTTGTAAGCAAAGTTAAAAAATTGAATGTCTTGATTCTGTCACAGCTTGTGTTCTTTCTGCTTTGGAAGAATTTAACTGAGAGTGTCTCTATAGTAACAATAAAATCTGAGGAGAAAAAATACGTGATAATATATAAAATATATAGTTACATTGGAAATGTGTACAGCTGTTCCTTGTCTAGGTGG
Source organism: Camarhynchus parvulus (assembly GCF_901933205.1). Classification (NCBI taxonomy): domain Eukaryota; kingdom Metazoa; phylum Chordata; class Aves; order Passeriformes; family Thraupidae; genus Camarhynchus; species Camarhynchus parvulus. The sequence continues at coordinate 139,714,776 of NC_044572.1, forward strand.
CAGTGTTATGGAATGACAGATGACATGAAGGAAAAAGTGGACCAGATGTTGCTGTTAAGATATTTGACCTAAACAAATAAGAAATTATTACTAAAAACTGTTCTAAGCAAAGAATACTTATTTTAACATATCCACCATTTCCTAGAAAAATACTGCTCTTTAAAGTGTATCTGAAAAGAAGTTCAGCTGAACATTCTAACAAGACAAACTATTTTTTTCTGCATAAAATAAAAGACATCCAGATACATTACCCTACTAAGCAGAACAGATAATTTTTACTTTGTGTCTGTGAGTCTCTTGTCCTCCTACCACATCATGCTGGATGAAAACTCAATATGAAAAATTATTTATATCTAGTGACTTTAATTTAGTCCAATGATGAGAGCTCAATGAGTTGCACAGACAAGTAATTAAATTTATTAGAATGAATGTTTTTATAGCTTTTCTGTTTCTCTTGTAAGAAGTCTGTTGATCTTTATTTCTCTCTTCTGAGCATGCAAGTACCCACCCTAGGAGTAAACACTGAACACACCACTGATTAAAGGAGATAATTTTGACAGGGTACATGACTCCTGTTCTGGAGCTTGCTGCCCCTGGAAGCCACCAGTGGAGGGTGTTGGACAGAGGATCAGCCCCTCTGGGGTGTTGAGAACATTTGCTGATGTACCTGAATGTCCCTTGCATGGGTTGTTTGTTCATCATCTTGCTTGGAAGAGCTCAGTTTGTATTCCTCCCTCCCAAAGGAGAGAGCAAGGCCTCAGCAGGGCATCCACCATCACCCTCTGGGTTTGGAGGGCACAGCCAGGTGCCCCTGGGATTTGGGCTCCTTTTGTGTCCCTGAGCATCTGTGACTTCAGAGCAGGGCAGCAGCCAAGTCAGGTGTCCAGCAGGATGGGGGTGCCTCTGGCAGGAGCTCACAGTGCAAGGAACAAAAGCTTTTCCCAGACTGCACCAACTTCACAAACCAGTGGGAACTGCAGTGACCACAGTTACCCACATGTCCCTTTCTGTGTGCAAGCTGTGCGTTGCCAGCCCTTTTTCTGGAGGAGAAAGCAGTGGCTGGGGAGGAGGGAAACGTGGATTTTGTCCCCACCTTGGCACTCCAGTGCTCTCCTCCTGCTCTGGTGTGTGCCCTCCTGGAGAAGGACCATCTCCTGCCTTCCCCAAGATTATGACCATGTCTTAGGTGGAATAAGTGACTGTTGCTACAATATAAGTATTTTTTCAGGGCATGAACCAGTTTGTAAAGTGCAGTTTCTAATCATGAGTAGATTTTTTTTTTCAGAAAGCAAAAAAGCTAGTTTTTAGCAACTGAATTAAGCCTGCATTTAAAAAAAGGCAAAAAAGTACAAGCCAGTGATTGCAGATTGGTACTTATAATAGAAAATTCACAGCATGCAATATTCAACTTTCCCTTTTCTGGGAAGGGGTTGGCCTCTTGTCTTCATCCACCATCTTCCCCACATCTTTGGCTTAACAGCAGCTTGAATGAGAACATTTTAGTTCAAAAGAACAGCCTGTTAGCAGTGTACTCTGAAATAAGCCTATTGCATGGTGCTGCCACACAACCTATTCTGGTGAAGCCTACAAAGGGGTTTTTTTCCCCCAAAATACTGGTGTTTTTCAGAGTAAGTTTTTCTATCTCTACACAGTGGTCACATCACAGCTGAGCTGTAAGAGGCAGCTTTCATGTGATTAATTTCATAATGCAGTTCTCTGGGATTTTCTATAGCTGTTGGTGCCTTTTAAAAACCCTTTCATTCTACCCTCAACCCACCAAAACTTTTGATTCTTGTTTTATCTTTGTGTTTTTACAGAGTCTCTCAGGGACTGTGCTGTAGAGGGGTGCAGGGCAGAGGTGGGATGTGCACTGCGTTTGCTCCTGCTCCCATTCATGTGTGGACATCCAGTTTCACAGGACTTGCTGCTGGGGAAGTCAGGGGTCCCAGAGGCACTTTGGTTTGCTGATCACCTTTGGAAGGTGTGAGTCTCTGATCCTTTAAAGAAACAAAAATTATCAATTGCTGCTTTCCTGTAGGAAAATACTCGTGGTCACGGCATCCTGTTACAGACATCTATGTGGGGTTTTTTTATAATTAGAAATGTCTACACCAACATGTGCAAACTTTCAATTTTATTTTTCATGTCTGCAAAAATGATTACTATAACAGTCTGCATACCTCCCCTTTAGTGGGGATTTATTCAGCTTACAAAAAACTGTAGAGGTGTTGGAGCTCTATGCTGGTCTGACTTAAATGCTGTTTTAAAAGCTCTGCCCTAATTCACAAAACCTGCCTTTCTTTCTGTGTAGGTTTGTTGGTTTTTTTGGTAAATCGTTACAGTCACAATCATGCAGGAATTACTTGCCCTGGTTTGCTTCCATTTATTCTTCTGTATGTAATTAAGCAATGTTCTTAAGTGTTTTATCACAGAGGAGAGCAACAGCATGTTTTGTGCTGTGCTTGCTGATGTGCTTTTTGATATTACTGTAGCAGCTGCATGCTGAAAGCTGTTGTAAGGAAGGAGGAACATCACCCTAGGCATGTTTCTTTTTTTGCACTGGGAAATGTGAATCTCCCCTCTCATCCTTGTGCTTGTAGGAGAAAAACGTTACCACAGCTTTAATGAATGTGAGTTCAGCATCTCTGGGGGGGAGCAGGATGACAGCTCTGCCCTGTGCTGCTCCTGTTTGCATTGCTGCAGCCTTCCTGGACAAGGAGGAGGTGGTCAAGGAGGGTTTGTGATGCTGTCAGGTAATATCAGTTAGTTTCTGCTCTGCTCTGAACTTGAGTATGACTTGTGGGCAGCCACACAGTGTTAAAAATCTGAGACACACAGAGGGACACAGCATTTGCATCCAGGGACCCCCAGGCTTGGAAGGTTGTGAGAGGAGATGGCTGAAGATATCCAGGAATGAACAGAGTCACTGGGGTCCCTCATGGTGTGGTTGGTCACACGTCCTGGAAGGGTGGCAAATTCTTCAGGTCAGGAAAAAGGATGGTGCAGGTGGTGTCTGTGCCTTAAAGGCAACCTGCAGCGTTTGCAAGGTGTCTGTGCCTTAAAGGCAACCTGCAGTGTTTGCAAGGTGGGGATCAGCAGGTGGACACTGGCTGCTGTCCAGGGGCACAGTTTGGCATCTCTGTTGAGCTTTGCTGAGATCCACTTGCTGTGAAATGAAGTGGGATGGTATTCCAGAAGAAGCCAGGGACTGAACAGTTTGTGCCGAACCAGTCCTTGCTGGTGAGCTCTGTGCTGATCCTCCTGTGTTACTGCTGCTGTGTCCTCAAGCCTGGGAAGGGGTGTGGGAAAGCTCCAAGGAGGAGTTTTTACCTTTGTGATATTAAATGTCATCTTCAGACAAGGGGGGTGTGAGTGTTAAATTACAAGGGTGTAATTTGCTATTACTTGTCCTGTGTAGCAGAGAGGATGCTGATTGTGGAGACTGAGCTCCTAAGCAGTAAGATAAAATGTTTCCACCCTCTTCAAACATCAGCCAGCCCTTGCAAATGAGCACTGCTATATATTTGTGTGCTTATTTGCGGTTATCCTCATGCTGGTGGTTTTCCCACTGTTCATTTTCAAATGAGGCCAGGTGCTGGGAAGTCTCTGCCAGCACAGGGCAGAGCAAACAATGCAGCAACATGAAAAAATAAAGAAAGATTTTATTGGCAGATTACACAAGTGTCCCTAAAGTGTTTGGGTTTCTTCTCTTTGTTTGTTCTTAAAAGTTAGGTTTATCTGTGAAAAGTAAAGATCCATTTGCACTGCCTGGGAGGTTCAACCTCTTTCTTTACTCCAGCCCTTGGCTGAAAGCAAGGTGCAGCACAAAGCAATGATAATTCTGATGCGCTTTTTCCTTTCTGCTAAAATTAAAGTTTTCCATGCTTTTGAATTAGACATACCTTCAAATCTGGTTTTCTTTAGGCAGCATTTTCCAGACTCATTCAAGTTTTGTGGTATAAAGGAAAACAAGCAGCATCTTTCCTTATCTCCCCCCTGCCCTACCACTTCTCCAGCTCACAGGGTTTTTTGAATGATGCTTTGTGCAACTGAGCTGTGTCCAGGTGCCACGGAAAATTCCTGCTCTGCCACCACCTTGAAGGAGCCTGTGGGAACAGCAGTGCAGAAAAGGAGTTCAGTTTCTACTCAAATATTTGCCTTTTGTTGTGGTGGAACTAGGGTGTAAAATTTAGCTATGTGCATAAGGTGAAGATGTGAGAAAGTGAAAAGATTTCAATATTCAGCAAGAGAAACCTTTTGGATTTGTTTTTGTCATCCCTTAGCTTGCACTGTACAGTTATCTTATGCTGATGGAAGGTGGCATTGCTACACAGGCAAGCATTTTCCAGTGCCAGCCAGGCCTAAAAAAACCCCTGTTTATTTTTCCTGTGTGATTCTCTGCAGTTTCCCCAGTCTGGGGCCAGGATAGGAAATCTGGCATGTCCTCAGTCAAGCACAGAGTTGCCATTAAGATCCCACTTCATTCTCTTGTCAGATGCTCTGTAGCTGTTTTAACAGGAGCTCCACTGATCAGAGGACTCTGGCTGGATTATTTCATTATTTAAACAAATTTCAGAAATTAAAAGAAGACAGGTTAGGCCCTCACTCATAAGTGCTGTGACACACTTGTGGAGAGATAAATTTAAAAGAAGGCATTGCTTCTGACTTGTATGCTCCTGTCCTGGCTTTGCTGAAGCGGAGCAGATTGAAAGTTTTTGTTCCTGCACACAGGTTCTCTGTGGTTTGGTTTAAACCTCATTCACAATGACAGATCCTGCTTGGAGCCAAGCCCTTTTGTTTTTCACCTGGCTGCCTTTTGCTGCTTTGTGCATTTGTTCATTTAAAAAGAAAATTCAAAAAATTAGATTTTTTTTCTTTCAACTCCCTGCAGTATGGGGAGACAAGAGATGTGGCAGGTGAGCTGGAGGGATGAGGACTCTTCCCTCCCCATGCCCAGCGAGGACACAGTGAGCTCCCAAGGCACCTGCTGACATCACCCTGCACCTCACTCCTGCGGGCACTCCACAGTGGCAGCAGCCCAAAAATAGAGGTTATTTGTCCACAGTCCTGTCCATAACAAAATATAAGGAGAGCAGGGCCAGCTTTGGGGATGGAGGTTGACCTGACCATGGTGCAGCCCTGCACTGAATATCAGATGTGGGTTTGGCCCTGGAAGGAATGCATTCCTGTGCACAGGGCTCAGGGTGTTATCAGTTTTGTCAGGAGCAACACTGCATATTTAAAGCTGTCTGCTGGGCCTTTGATTTTCTGGCAAGTGGCTGGCTCATGTTTGAAAGCTGTGAGATGCTCTTGATGTTTTCTCTAATGTTCTGGGATGAGCTGTGGCAGTTCGTGCAGATGTACATGGTGCACCTCCCAAAAGGTGGATGTGGTTTTGGGTGGGGGGGTCCAGTCCTCCTTTGGAGCTTCCTCTTGCTTTATCCCAAATAGCATCCTTACTTGAGGTCCTGCTTGGAGATCCCAATAAACTCTCCTTGCTCAGGAAAGTGTTGAGCTTCTCCTCCTCCCCATCATTCAGGGTGTGGGTCAAAGGGACAAAGACATTTTGTAGCTAGTTATGAGTGCCCAAGACTACACATCAGAGACTAAAAGTCATTTGTTTCTTTATTGACCGCAAAAAAGAAGCATTTGATTTGTGCTTGATTTCTGTGGTGCAGCATGATTCTCATGTGGCAGAAAAAACTACTCAAAGTGTAGGGTTAGAAAGCCAGCAATTAGACATGCAGAAAACCACTCACTGGAAAGGAAGAAGGAAGAGAAGAAAAAATCTGTACAATTTTCTGGAAAAACTGTAGCAGACGGAATTTTTCATCTTTCCACACACTTAGATATGTTTTGAAGGGACCTTGGCCCTTCCTCTGTATCAGAGCATCCTTGTTTGAGGCCAGTCCTCCTGTCCTCATAAGAGTTGGGAGCTTGGTGCAGCAGAGAGCTTGCTGAGCTTCCAGAGACTAGGGAATTCAAAACATTTAGTCTGACTTTTAAGAAACCTTTGACTGATTCAAAGCTGTAACCTACATGTTTCTGCTTCTCCACTCTTTCTCTTCCATCACATTCCTTTATGCTCCTAGCTTTTTCTTACTGTGGAGGTGGGGGGAAGTTCAGTGAAATATAAATAAGCCTTGCTCTGTCTTTGTTGTCCTTTGAATTTTCTTCCTTTTGCTGATGTTGCCACATGAATTTTGCACGAGGTCGTACATTAAAACAGGAGCAGACCATTAGGTGCAGCTGTGGCCTGGGAGGGAGAGCAAGACTGAGAGGAGCATCTCGGGAGCCGTGGCTCCATCTTCATTACCCTGGCCAGGACACTGCCTTGCACCTCCCTTCCCTCCTCCAAGAAAGTCAGTATCACAAATGTTGTGGGGTCTACAGAGGAGAGTGAGAGCACCTGATCACCTTCACCCTGTTCACAGCACCAGCTGGGCTTGCAGAGCCCATTCTGCCCCTGTCTCTCTCATCTTTTGGCCTGTTTCAGCCAGATTTAGTGTAAGGGAAGAAGCCTCAGAGCAAGTTAATTTTCTGCAAGCACAGTTGAAAATGGGTGATCAGGAAGATGGGCACTGGGACAGGTGTGTGTTTGTCTCTAGCTTCGGATCCCACCTGCAGTGGGACACAACAAGTCACAGATCACAGCCACAATATCTGTGGAAGGACAATTGTGAGGTGAAGTAGAAGGGAATTTTGAAGGAATATGTGGAAATATAGAAAACATTCAGTGTGATCCAGTTCAATGATAAATCGGCACAAATGTACAGAAAACCAGGCATCATTACTTTCACTGTTCTTCTGTTTGTTTATCATTAAAAGGCAGAAGGAAAAAAAAAGGAAGTAGAAAAGGAAATGTTGGCTCAGAGGCAAATGCTTTGGAGAATGGTGGTGACAATGTTGGTGGTCCTAGGTTAGGGGAAAATAGCACTGGGTCACCCTGACCAAGGCAGAGCCATAAATAAGCCAGTGGGCAGCCCCATCCCTGTTTCACAGAGCTCAGCAGATGTGCTCTGTTTCCCAGGGAAGCTCCTGGAGCTCAGATGCACCCTTGGAGGTCAGCCAGATGCTCTGGTGCTTCCCCAAGCACGCAGGAGCGTGCCTGGGCTGTGGCAGGGCTGGGAGGTGCAGGGGTGGCAGTGGCTGTGAGCACAAGGCACCGTGCAGCTATGCAGAGGCACCTGCCCCATAGTAAACATGCATGGGATTTTCTCCAGGGTGTGTTTGGTGTCTCACAGCCTGAGTGTCACCCGACGCTGCGTGGTGAATCCACACACGGAGCGTTCCGTGGATGGGGAATTGCTTCCTGCTGGGTTTTGTGTGTAGAGCTGGGAGCTGCCATCCCTGCTCTTATCCCCAGCTGGAGCTGCTTCCCCTGGCAGTGCATGGTTTGAGTTTCCATGTGTACAGGAGTGGGATGCTCTGTGACAGGCAGAGCAGCAGCTCTGGAGAGCTGCAGAGTTCCTGAGCTGCAAACACGAGTGAGAAGCTGGTGGCTGCTTTCACAGGTTCTGTCATGGAGCCAAGGCTCCAGAGAGAGGAGCAGATACAGGGACAGCACTCAGGTGGCTGTAAAGTCTCTGCTGATGTTGGATGTGTCCAGATGTGAGTGCAGTGATATTTTATTTTGTTAGATCTCCATGTCTTTGGTTCTGGATTCACCTTATCATATACAATATTCACCATAAGCGAATGTGCATTTGGTTAGACATGAGGTCATGGTTTGGATTGGAAATGATCTTTAAAGATCATCCAGTCTGTCCCTCCTGCAAGGGGTAGGGGTATCTTCCATTGGATCTCTAGTTCAAATTCTCCATTTAGAACACTTTTGCAGAACTCAGTGCAGGCCTGACCCACTCTGCAAATCTCCCCTTTCCATCCTCTTCTGATTTGTGAACACCAGTGTGTCTCCCACTCAATTCCAAGAACTTCTTGATTGTTAAATCTGAGTTTTCCATCAAGACTGTAGAAGTATTATGAAACCAGAGACCATCTGACCAGGAAGAATAACAAATTTGGATCAGTGATAAATTTTAAAAAGCATCTTGTCAAATAGGGAAGTGACCTTTTTATCTTTTTTTTTATTATTAAGTTACACTCTTTTGACAACTAAATTGTTCTTTTTCCTTCCATCCAGTCCTGAGGAGTGTGTGTAGATCCTAAAAAAGCTGGTGTAATTTTTCTTTGTGCTTGTTCTGACTGATCTTTGCCTCCTATCCTTCAGAAAATACATGTTACCAAATTCTTGCATTTGGGAACTTTCCAAAAGCGCTTCAGCATTAAAAATAAAGCTTTAAAATGTTTTGGTTTTTTTAATTCTGTAGGGAATGACATGCACAAGTTGGGACATTATCAGTGGGGTCACAGAAAGGGACTCTCTTTAAAAGAAGTCTGAGGGCTTCTGTGGCCTTTGGTAGCTGTTTCTGTCAATGTTGAGTGAGAAGTGGTGTTTTAAGGAAACTTCTCGTCTGGAAAAGACTTGATAGGACTCCACAGATCTGCTGTAGTTTCCTGCTGCAGTTTCTTTGAGCCCACCTTTTCTCAAAACACAGACCTTTGCAAGTGTTGATTTACGTTAACTCTTCTTTCTGCCACTACTTTTACAACCAAGGCAGATCCTATAGCTTTATTTAGAAATCACCCATCATTAGTAACCATAATCATTTAGTAGTCATATTTACAAGGTAAGTGACAGTGGGAAGTAATTAAGTTTAATATAAATCACACTCAATTTCAAATCTGCAGGCTTCAAAATAGTAATTAATAGAATTGCAGCTTCTATAAAAAGATGCAGTACTTATAGTACGATCTTCTTCTTTTCCTAACTAAACACATTGAGTCTAGTGGAAATTAAAATTCTCTGTCTGTTCATCTTATTTGTTCCAGTCATTTTCTTCCTGTGGTGCACTTCATTGCAAATTACCCACAACTTTTTTCTTTTTGGGGAGATGGTTGACTCTTAAAATGATGACGTGAAGGAAGAAGAGTTCGGCAGTATCCAAAATATGCACATGCCTTGCAAATGCACACACCTTGAGCTGTGGCTTTCTGCTAAATCTGTGTTTTATTGATCAGTGGCTAACAACATGTGCTTTGTTTCACAGGTGTTATGCAGCTGACAGGTCTGCTGGTGAAGCTGAGGGTCACAGCCAGGGCAGAAACTCTTTAAACAAAACAGAGTCAAATAATCAGGGAAGTTTGGAGCTGTTTGCAAGATCTGCTGAGTTGGTTGCTCACCCTGTCAAAAAAAGCCACCATCTGGGACAGCAGCACACTGCCAGCAGCTGCCATGGCCAGCAAGAGAAAGTCCACAACTCCCTGTATGGTGCGAACCTCTGAAGTTGTGGAGCAGGAAGGTGCCGAGGGCACAGAGACTCCTAAGGACAAGGGGACTGGGGCATCACAGCAGGACTCCAAAAAAAACTGGCCTTCAGAAAACTCAGTCAAAGACTGCGAGGTGGTGGAGGCGAAGCCCGCGGGTGAAAATCAGTCTAAGAAACCCCAGGGTGGTTATGAGTGTAAGTACTGCCCTTACTCGACACAAAACCTAAATGAATTCACAGAGCACGTTGACACCCAGCATCCAAATGTCATTCTCAACCCCCTGTATGTCTGTGCTGAATGCAACTTCACAACCAAAAAATACGATTCTTTATCTGACCACAACACAAAATACCACCCGGGAGAGACTAACTTTAAACTGAAATTAATTAAACGCAATAATCAGACCGTCCTAGAGCAGTCCATCGAGGCTGCCACCAACGATGTCACTGTCACAAGCAGTGGGCTGGAAAATGCAGAGTGTGACGATTCACTTCATGGGGGAATCAGCACAAATAAAGCACCCGTGATGAAGCTGGGAAAGCCTAAAGGGGAAGCCAAGAAGGGATCTAAAAAGCCAGAGGAGGGAGTTACAGAAAACCACGTGGATGGCGCTCTGCCCCGCATCATCACTGAGGCCACTGAAGCTATTGCTTGTATAAATGGAGAACTCCTCCATGATGTGTTAGCCCATGTTATGCCCTCTGTACAGCTGCCACCAAATATCAACCTTGTCCCCAAGGTCCCAGTCCCTCTGAACAGTACCAAATACAACTCTGCACTGGACACTAATGCAACCATGATCAACTCCTTTAATAAGTTTCCTTACCCAACACAAGCAGAGCTGTCATGGTTGACGGCAGCGTCGAAGCATCCCGAAGAACAAATCCGAATCTGGTTTGCTACGCAGCGCTTGAAGCATGGTATAAGTTGGTCTCCTGAAGAAGTGGAGGAGGCAAGGAAGAAGATGTTCAATGGTACTATCCAGGCAGTTCCCCAGACCATCACCGTCCTGCCAGCTCCTTTGGCAACTGCAAAAATGCCACAGCCCATCATCCAGACAGCTTTGCCTTGTCAGATACTGGGCCAGACTGGCCTGGTTTTGACTCCTGTGTCAAATGGTTCTACTGTGTCCTGTTCACCAATTACCCTTGCTGTTGCCCCAAACCAGGGCCAAAAGAGGACAATACAGACCTTATCAAGTGCCCCAGAGGCCAAGCGTCCTCATGTAGTTCAGGTGCCTGAGATTCCTGCCAAGGTGACTGCTGTTCCAGTGACCCCAGCCAGTGAGAGGAAAAAGACCAAGGAGCAGATAGCAGAGCTGAAGGCCAGTTTCATGGCAAGCCAGTTTCCTGATGATGCAGAAGTCTACCGGCTTATAGAGGCAACAGGTCTTTCCAGGAGTGAGATCAAAAAGTGGTTCAGTGACCACAGGTACAGAAGTCAGAGGGGCATTGTGCAAATTCCTGGTGATGCTTTAGGGAAAGATCAAATAGCACCTTCAGCTGCTCGACATGGCCGGTCATTTCACCCGTACACAGATCTTACTCCCCAGAGATTCAAGGAGAAAACTCAAGAGCAGCTTAGGACCCTTGAGGAGAGTTTCTTAAAATGCTCTTTTCCTACCCAGGGAGAGTTGGACAGGCTTCGAGTGGAGACTAAGCTGAGTAGAAGGGAAATAGATTCATGGTTCTCTGAGCGGAGAAAGATAAGGGACAGCATGGAGCAAGCTGTCCTGGACTCAATGGGATCATACAGAAAAATTAAGGATCAAGGAACTCCCAATGGTGCAATAAGCCAGGCAGAACTTCTGACTGGCTCTCAGCTGCCTGGTGCTTTATCTGGGTCCTCCACCACATTGAAGAAAACACAAGAGCAAATTCACCTATTGAAAAGCACATTTGCAAGGACCCAGTGGCCATCACCCCAGGAGTATGACCAGCTGGCATCTCAGACTGGGCTCACGAGAACTGAAATCGTTCGCTGGTTCAAGGAAAACCGGTCTTCACTGAGAACAGGGTCACTTAAATGGATTGACCAGTACCAGCAGCAGTGTGCTGGTGATGGTCATAACAAACAAAGCCAGAAAAAGAGCTCAAAACACATTGAGAGTCCAAAGAATGGTAATGAAGTGTCTCGGCAGCATTACCAGGAGCATAAAAAACTGAATGAAGAGAATGGGGGGAAACCAGTGGTGAGAGCAAAAAGAGACTGTGAGCCACTGAAGGACTCTTTGTTGGGGAATCAGGCAGAGGGGGTGGACAGGCTGGAGTGCAGCAACAGCCACGATGGCCATGGCAGTGAGGAGAACGAGGAGCCAGCGGAGGTGAACTGGGTGGAGGTGACAGTGGGCGAGGACGATGCTGCCTCGGACTGTACGGACAGCTGGAGCCAAACAGCCCCTACGGAGGGCCACACAGAGCTGCCAGACTTGGACTCTGAAAGTATATCTGGAGACAATTCCCACGTATAGACAGGTAATGCTGAGGGTGCCCTGGTGCTGGGAGCCTGCCTTCGGCAGGGTGTGCTTCCAGCATTCTGTCGCCCTGCTTCAGTGTAAATCCCTGCAGCCCATCCCTGCCGGATGCTTTGTGCCTGCTGGATGCCTGAACAAAAGAGAGACCCATTCTGCTTGTAAATTAAAGCCAGCCGCACGATAGAGGAAGGGTTAGTGCCGTTTGCCTTGGTTTTTGTCTCCTTGTGGGTCAAGTCCTGGATAAAGGAGGTTTTCTTTTTTTTTTTTTTTTTTTCAATAAGTGGTTAAACTTTAAAACTTTCTGTCTTTAAACAACCTATAGGTACTTTACATAAAACATGCTAGCTGAGCCACCCGAAGAAATAGTAGGTAACAGTGGCTGCTAGTATCCCCCTTGCTGAGAGATCACTGACTAGAGGCTGTGCCTGTTTTTGCATCTCAGGTCCTTCCTCTGCAGCATCCTGCCATGTTGAAAACAAAAGGTCACTGGGGGAAGGGCCTAGGACACAGATGCCTCTTTATGCAAAAGCGGGCAAAAAAAAAAAAAAGTGGGGCTGAAGTGGCTCATGCAAATGTGTTTTCTTCCTCTTGCAAGTGAGAACTCTCTTCAGTCTGGCTTTGTTCTGCTTGCTCTCACTAGAGGCTTAGGAAATGCCCCAGACTAAGCTGTGTGGGTGTTTAGCAGCTCTTCTTCACAGGATCTTGAATTTAAAAGCAAGCTGCAGGGCCTGGCTTTAAGGGAGGGGTGGGGGGTTGTATGATCTTTCTCAATGCAAAAGGACTTGTTATAGGGAGAGCTGAAACCTGTTTCTGATCACAACTGCACAGCTGTAAATCTGGAACAAGCACTGTCAGTAATTCTTGCATGTTGAATTGAGTTCACTGGAACCTGTAACATTTTTTGCTCGGTATACCTGAATCTGGAGTTTGCTTAAACCAAAACTTTAGAGCTTATCTTACAGAAAACTCAGCGTCCTGCATTAAAAACCATGGTGAGAGAACACCTGTTTGAGAAAATTGGTAATTTTCTGGCATCTAATAAGTAAAATATACTTTAACATTTCTTTAAAAAATAAAAATTAAAAAAAAAAAAGCCAGGACTGATAGAAGTGCCTCCACACTTGTCTTTAAGACTTCTGCTATTGTAGCTATCAGTACTTGGATTGAAGCGCCTGTTGCAGAGGTGCAGTGTTTGGCAGTGAGCCCTGCTGCCTAGCACACCACCTTGTCCATGTGCAGTACTTGTCCCAAAGTCTCGTGGACATTCTCTGAGTTGAGAAAAAAAACAACCCTGAAGTGGTATTATTTTTAATTGTGAATTCTTATAGCTAATCTTGAGAAATGTTATGACAGCACCTTTATAACAAAATCTTACAGATTCAGACTGCATTGCAAGGCACTGTCCTGCATTATCCTTGGAGAAGTTGTTAATTGGGGATGTGAGGAGCAGGTGTTACCTGTGTGTCAAAGGCAGGGATTAAAGGAAGAAGGCTGTGGGAACATCAGCCAGAGGCACACTGGGGTGCCGCTGTTGTGCAGCCACATAAGAAGGGAGAGCCAGGATCTGATCTGCCTTTTAAAGTCAAATGTGTGAGGAATAAATGCATTGTGTGATTCTTTTTCTCTGGGTTGGTATTCCAGAACATTTCCCCCTTCCAGCTACAAATTTTGATTCTGAGGAGAGGGAGCAGATCAGGGGCTCAGAGAGGTGACGGGGAGGAAGGCAGGAGCAGGGGCAGTTGCCTGAAACCCCTGTTTCTTACAGAGCTCTTTTATTATGAAACCAAGATCTGCACCAGCTCCTTGCAGCAGCCCGGGTTTGATGCCTGGGTTTTTGTGCTTGTGAGCAGTGTCAGGTATGGAGTGACCCTCCTGCCTCTGTGCCCTGGTGCAGGTGTTGACCGTAAAGCTTCAGGGCTCTGGAGGTGCTCAGCTGTTACCAGAGAGGAATTTTTATAAGAACTTTGATCTCAGGTAAACTGTTGCTGAGTGATCATTTTCATGAGGAGCTTTCTGGTGGTTGTGTGCTGAATACACCTGCTGAGAAAAGGTGCACTGGAGCTGGACTTCTGCTGCAGAGAGTGTGCAGTAATGGTCAGAGGGCCCTTTTGTCCTCTGCTCCTTGCCACTTTCTCAGTCTGGGGACTTAAAAAATTTCTTTTTAATTTTCCTATATTCTGCCTGTAAGTCTCAGCAGAGGAATGCAAGTGCTGCTCTGTGGTGCACACATGGAGGCATTGCCACAGTTGTTGTGACACAAAATTTGGAATCTTTATACCCCACACTGATGGGACTCAGGGAATAATCTCAACTACTTTTTCTAAGCTTTCATTGGGCAGTCAATCTAAGAAATTTTCAGCTAAAACTTTGGTGTTAAATTAACGAGGTATTATCCCAAGTGACATCCAGGGTCTGACTCAAAAGCAGTGACTTTTGTTTGACCTGACAGAGAGCTTGTTTCTGTCAGTTGCCATAAAAGCTTGATTTTTCCTAACAAGCTCCTCAGGTACCACGTGTAAGAGGTGGACTGAAGAGCTGGCAAGGGATTGCTCTTGTCTCTCACACAGCCACACCTGCTGGGTGAGTCTCTCACTGCTGAGCCACGCTCCAGGCAGGAGCCTGCTCCTTGCATATTCCTGGTGTTGCTCTTTTGCCAGCTTGGTCTACGTAGTCTAAAATGAATGTTTTTTGATGATTGACCTCCATACCCTTCTTGACTGAACTTGTGTGTGGCTTTTGTAAAACCTCAGCTCTTCCAGACCATCTCAGTCACTCTCTTCTCCAGTATGTAGCTTTAGGAGATTTTGGAACTATTAGAGAGCATTTGTGTCATAGCCTACACAGACCTTATGCCTTAAGAAACTGAGTTTTTCCCAAACTGATCCATGTTTGGCAGATTTTGCTGCTGCAGCTAGAGGGCATTTCACAAGGGACTGGGCCTTTGTGAGAGCAGGATTCATGCCAGGCTCTGCAATGCCATTCCAGGGCTAAGAAGAGGCTCTGTTACTAAGTCTGTATCTGAAACTTTTGGCAAAATTGGATTTATTCCATGGAGCAGGTCAGTTTTCTTGAACAGTGAGGCTGAGACCTGTCCCCATAGGGTACCAGGCCTTCCAGATGCTGAGTGGCTGCTGTAGGGTGCATTAAAGCCATCTCTGGAAGTGTTCTGAGGCTGTCATGAAGCTTTGTGTCCCTCCTGTAGTGAGGCCCAGCTGCTCTGTCAAGAGAGTGCTGTAGCTCCCTTTCCATCAGTAGAGAGGCTCCTGCCTTCCCACAGCACAGGTCAGAACTGGGTTCTTGTCCTCTGCCTGTGCACAAACTGACAAACAGAAACTGTTCTGAATTAAACACAGCAAACTACAGCTCAGACAGGAGAGCAGGACCAGAGAGTGCCAGATCTGCTGGCTTTCTTTAGTGTTGTCTCCCTGTGGGGTTTTCCCAAGACCAGAGCTTTTGTTTTTTCTCAGAATGATCTGGTTTTTTCCCCCATCATCACCTTTCCACAGTAAACTCTCTTTTTTTGGAGTTATTTCATGACCTCCTTTTTGAAGCATGAGCCCTGCAAGATGTAGGCACCAGAGCCTGTGGCTCATGGTGGGAACGAGGTGGCTGAACACGCCAGATCGTGATGGCTGTGACCACTGCTCTGTGGAGATTTGCCAGAGTCAAACCATGTGTGAAGGTTGCACAGTAGGAAAAAAAAAAGCCTGAAGGCAGTCATCCATTGCACTTGCTGAATGCCTGATACTGAGCATCAGAGCTAGTCTGGGTCCTCCTGGCATCTCCAGCCCCTTCTGCACTTGCACTGCTGCAGGAACTCAGATGACCTGGTTGCCAGGGACCCAGTGCATTCCTCAGTGTCCAAAACCACCAGTAGTGAACATCACTGAGGTTTCTCACTTTCTGCCCAAGTTCTCACTTCTCTTGGGGTTTAGGGTTTAATTTAGAAAGCACACAGTAGTGTCTGCCACTGGTGCTGGGCTGCAAGTCAGCATCCTGAAGTAACTCAGCAATGGCTTGACCAGTGCAGTGTTCAGATCACCCTGAAACTTTTGAGGTTTTTGCAGTATTCTGATCACCCTGAAACTTTTGAGGGAATGAGGCTGAAGTAGGGAGGACATGCTTTTTCCCCTGAAATGAGTGAGGTGCGTTAGAGACTCAAGCTCTAATATAATAAAGGATTTCAGAGGAAGAAGCAAAACCCAGTGCAGCAATTAAAATTTTCCAATGAGTCAGGATGAACAAGGGCCTGTGTGGGAAGGTCTCAAGGGTGGTGGGAGGACTTTTCCCCTTGATGTTGGTGCAAGCCTATGGCCTTTCCCTGGGCTTGACTGCATTGCAGATGCCAGATAGAGAGAGCCCACTGCTTTTGTGGGAAATTACAGAGCAGGCAGCAACATCCCTGAGAGGTGTGAAATAAGGAGTCAGCTCAGGTTTCAGTGAGCACTGCTGCAGGGTGGCTGAAGAGAATGTTTGCACTTCTTGCACATTCACACCTCAGTGTGGAAAAACTGAGCATAATCCCTGTCATAGAGCCCTTGCTTTTTGCTGGGAACTGGGAATAGGTGTGAATTGGTGCCTGTTTGAAGGTTGGGTTTTGAGGGGTCATCTTTTAATCTCTGGTCCAATTGTGCAGCCTTTATGTAGGTGCAGGAGTGATAGCACAACCAGGAAGCTGCTCTGCAGAGCACAGGCACATCCAACTCTTTCTATTGTCTTTTAGTTTGTATAATTTTCTAAAATCATGTAAAACAGGAAGTATTACAAGGGATTTGCTGGAGGAGAAAGACCTGAAGTCTTCTTGGTTTTAGCACTGTCTATCCTGTGGCTGCAAAGTGGTTGCCCCAAACATGTGCAGGCATCATTTTGAGTCAGTGTGAGAATCTGTCTGAGCCAAGGCTGGACCATACATCCCTGTGAGAAGTCTATAGGGGATTACTAGCTGGGTGTTACTTGCAGCAAAAGTGCAGCACCTTACCAGATGAGGCTGTGATAAGGATAGGCCTTGGGTGCAGTTAACACAAAACAGTGTTACCACATGTGCAGGGACGTAAACCAGGTCTCATCATAGTTAACAGCTCAAACAGTGCCCTAAAAAATAACACGCTGCTGTTGTAATTTTTGCAGGGGTACTCCTCAGCTGCACTGTCCTGATGTTGAAGGGGAAATGCTCTCTGAAAATAGAAGACAACTCTATTTTCCTGCCTGGGTGAGAGTGTGTGTTGTGACTCCAAGTCTCAAACCCCGCTTGTGGAGGCACGGTGAGAAGAAATATTCTCATGGAGCATCACCATGGAATTGTTGATAGTGCCAAAGTCCTACTACTGCATTACAAAAGAGAAGAAAGAAGGAGGAAAGGGTCCTTGTACATAGTTTTCTCTTAGTTTCTCTCCCACCCACTTTCCTGCCCTGCCTCTTCCTCTACTGGAACAGATTTGTACAACATAAAAATTTTGTTAATTTTTTTAATAGGTGCAAGTTATTCTTGCATATAATGCAATTGAGAAATTTTGGGGTTGGTTGTGGGGAGGGAAGTGTCTTTTGTGGAGGAGGGAGATTTTTTTTTTCCTGAAGTGTTTTAAGAAAGAGTTGCAATCTTTTGGAGTTGTCTTGGTGCAGATCAACACCTGAGCCCAGATGCCCACTCCAGTTTACATTTCAGACCAGCTAAACATGTTCTGGAGCAGTGGGGTTTGTTTTTTTGTTTTTTTCTCTTGTTGTTTTGACTTTTTTGTTTTGTTCTATGGCCACCTGCTACTGATTGAAATATTTAAATCTCTGCTTTTCCATGCTCCTACAAGGCAAGTCTTCTCCAGCTCCTGTACTTCACTTTTCACCAGCCAGCCCCAGCTGTGGGTCTCTGAAGATTTGGCTAGAACGCCTTTTTTTGATCCTTGGTTTGGTTTTGGGGGTTTTTTTAGCACTTTTTGTTTAAACATGCATTACAACTCCCAGAGGGCTTGGAATGAGGAAATGAAGATGCTTCATAATCCAAATTTATTTGTGTTTCTTTGGCTGGTACAGTGATGGACACCATAACCAGCAGCTGCCCTCCAGCTTTAGACGTTGTAGCGCACAACAGAAGTTTCTTATTAACCCTTGCCACTAAATTTTTAGATCACTCTTAGGTTCCTGAGTGCACTTTTTTTCAAATACTGCTAATTTGGATTTGTGTGGGGATGTCTGTCTGTGCATGTGTGAGGAGGGAGCGGAGGGGAGCAGGAGCCTGGGTGCAAGAGCTGCCCAGTGCGTTCCTCTGAGGCGCTGGGGTTGGAGAACTTGCCCGCCCTTCAGTGTGCTGCACAAACAGGATGCTAGGGAGTTTGAATAAATCCAACTTTTCTAACTTGTTGCTCATTTGTTGTAACTCAATAAAACAAAGGCTAAAAATTTTGGTAACTTTTTTCTCAACTCTTTTGTTTTACTCTAAAAGAAATAAATAAAACCCAAGAAAACCAAACCCCGGCCAACCTCAGCCCAAACTTTGTGCACAGGAGTTTGATGTCTTTAGAGCTGCAGTGAGGGTTTTACTGGTTTTGCAGTATTTGGCAAATACTAACTGTATTAAAGTGAACTCCCTGAATACTAATGTTTATTCCCCCCTGTCAGTGAGCTGTTTCCTGCAGGAAGGATGCAGACAGTGCCTGGGAATGAGCCTTTGGGGAACACCTTTTATTTTGATTGCAGATTCACAAACTGAACGAATGAATGAAACCACCCCTGTGATTCACCCATATGGAGTTATTTTTATTAATCATCAGCACAACATGTAACTGTAGAGGGTGGTTTGCAGTGGGTGGCAACAAGTGAATTAAAGTTGTCTGGTTCCTTGCTGAAGAGGAGTGACTGGATGGGGCAGCACTTTGTTTGCTGCATTTGTGTGCAAAAGGTGGGGAAGTGACAGCAGCAGCTCCCTGGGCACAGGCTGCCAGACAGGGAGCATGCACATGTGCCATCACACACAGCTCAGGTGTTCACCTGCAGGGTGGGGGCAGATGCCTGTGCAGTCATGGATGCACAGAGCATGTGACCAAAAAGAAAATGCATCTGAAGATGTTTGTCCAGAACTCCAAAGCTGTAACTGAAACTAATTGCCACTTTTCTTTCCACTGCTTGTATGAAAGGATGGTAATCGTTTAATTGCCCTTATGAAGTTTTTAACAGCCCCTTGATGGCTTAGTGTTGCAGTTTGCATCTCTCCTGTCTGACTTGTGTTGTACATCTGTGTGTTTGGAGCACTGACCTACTTAACTAGCAGTGCTCCTGGGGAGCTTAGCAAGAACAAGACCCACCTGGGTTTTTCTGTATTTGTGCATCCCAGACACCGTGGATCAGGGCACAGGTCTGGGGCTCTTGGAGATCTCCGCAATTCAAATGAAACAACAGCAGTGGCCCCGCAGTCTGTCATCACACAGATAATACATCAGAGGCTGTCCCCCAGCAAGCAGGCTGGCACAGCCTTGGCCAGGGTGGCAGCCTGGTGGCACTGAGGGGCTCTGTGCAGGCAGGCCATGGTGTGGTACCAAACCTACAGAGCCGAGCCCAGGACCCCTTTAGGCTGAGCTTGAAGCAGCCCAGGTGCCCCAAAGGCTGCTGAGTGTGGCTGGCAGAGCTGGGCAGTGGCAGCAGGCTTAGTGTTTAATTAACACAGCACAGTGACTGCGTTTCTAGGAGAGTGCCAGCAGCAAGGGACAATGGGGACATTGTGCACGGCAGCCGTTGGGGACAGGGCCCTGGGGTTCCACTGCACACCATGAAAACGCTGCTGACACCGAGTTTCCACCTGAATTCCTTCCTCCCACAGCCCTGCAGCCCAGAGCTGCTGCAGGAGCACGGCCAGCAGGGCCTGTCCTGGCAGAGCCCTGCAGGAGGGGACAGCTTGGGACAGCCTTCCCTGGGCAGGGTCCCCCAGCAGCAGCAGTCCCTAGTGCTCAGGTGTTGATTGATGCCTTCCACAAGGCATTTTAACCTAAATGTTGAAGTTTCTAATCAGAAGAAATCTAGTTAATAAAACAGATTTTTAAACTTGTATAAGATTAAAATGTGGCTTGTAGGAAAATCTATCACTAGGAAGTCAGTAACACCTTGAATTTGGTGGCCTCTGCTTTTTTAATTTTGTCTGATTTTTGCTGACAAGGATTTTCATTATTCTGCTTGGTCCATAAGATGCTGGGAAGCTCTGTACTGGTGTTAGAGATCTGGGGGCTCCAAGTACATCATAACACACAATTTAGACATGTCAGAATCCTTATCAAATGTGAATAGTGAGAGACCACTCTGACAACACAGAAGGGCATCACAGAATGGTTTGGATCACAAGGAACATTTAAAGATCATCTCATTTGTCACCACTGCACTGGGCAGGGACATCTTTCAATAGACCAGGTGGCTCAAAGCCCCATTTAACCAAGCCTTGGGAACTTCTGGGCCAACAACTTAAGCAACCATCAACTCCCTGCAGTCTAAATTATTCAGTTCAGTTTTCTCAAATACTGTTTTTTTAAGGAAGAAAAAGAAAAAAAAAGCTCTTCACTTTTCAATCACAACTGTGCAGTAGCATCATTTCTTACCTCAAAGCTCCAATTCTGACCTTTGGGAATTTCATTTAATGTGTCACTCTGAAATTCAGCCAGTGATTGGGGCAAGAAACCTGCACCTGCAGGGTGAAACTCAGCAGTTGCAGGGATCACTCTAGGAAGGACAAGCGTCCCAGCACCATGTGGACTAGTAAAAGCTGGAAGGAAAGTGCTGGGTTATACAAGAAATACAAGGGATTATGAGCATAATGATAATTATGTGATGATAACTTATCCTAGAGAAATACACACACAGGTAAAATGGCAACCAAGATAAGTAATATTTATGCATTATATTTGCCATCAGCAGAATTTAAACCACCTAAACATTCTTCATCTTGTAGCCCTCAGATATTCTTAGGTATCTAAAAGCAAAAAGATGCATCCTGAAATCTTAGTTGTTTACAGAAGGAGGAAAACAAGAAATTTCAAAAGCACATAAGACAGCTTTGCAGGAAGTCCATTTGGCATCTTGTTAGCAAGGAGAGAGCACACCAGCAATGGAAAGGAACTTTTTTACTGTCTGCTGGATAAAAAGAGAAACCTGAGCAGGAAATGCTCTGCTACACTAATGGAAAGCAGCTATGAATGGGGCCTGTGGCTCTTGAGCATAATACAGCAGGAAAAGTGAATGCATTCAGTGAAAGCAAGAGAATGTGAGATACACAGTGAAGGAATGGAAAAGCAGCATAAGAAGCACCAGACAGGGTTTCTGGGGTGTTATGCAGTTGAATTATCCCAATCAGATTATTGCAAGCTCTGGCTAGGACAGAGCTAAGAGCTGAGTGACCGGGTAATTGTCAGAGCAAATCACAGAGCACGCCTTGAGCACAGCAAGCAGAAGCAGGGGGGTCTGTGGTTTTCTTATTGCCCTCCAGCCGATGCACCAAAATGGTATTTACAATTATATTAAAGTTCTCATCATTTACATGTACCTAACCAAGCAAGCTGGCTCAGGCACAGTAAATGGGACATCTTTGTAGTTTCCTCAGTACACAAACTCACCCTTACCTTCCTCTTTTTTAAAAATCTTCCTTAAAAGTCTGGATCATCCCAGTGCAATATATTGTGTAAAATTTAATGTGCAGCAATTTTAATCTAAAAAATATTTAGTTTTGCAAACTTCTATAAGACAGCTAAAGGAATAAAAGCATTAACCCAAGTTTATGGACAGAGAAACTGAGATGTATGCAGGTATTCATAAGACTGCTGAATAAATGTGTTAAAGGTAAGAGCTGAGTTCAGCTTGGCCTAGTCTTGACTTCCAACAAGGAAGCTTCATTTTATATTGGTATCAAATCATTGCTCTTTCATTGCCATTTCTAAGCCTTTCACTCCACAGGGGGCAAAGGCACAAGGGCAGAAATGAGGAGCCTGGGACTGGGGAGTCTCAGAGACCCTCATCCCACACAATCCTGCCAGGACATGGGTCTTCTCCTGCCCAGGTCTCCAGGTAAAGCTTTCACCTTCCTGCCTTAATTCCTTCCACCTTTAAGTCTCTTCCTGAACATCCTCCATCCATCTTCCTTTCCCAGGGACCTGTTTTGGGCAGTGTTGTGGTTTAACCCCAGCTGCTCACTGACTCCCCCTCAGCTGGATGGGGAGGAGAATTGGGAGGGTAAAAGTGGGAAAACTCATGGTTTGAGATAAAGCCAGTTTAATAGGTAAAGATAAAGCCATGTACACAAGCAATGCAAACAAGGAATTCATTAACATCCCATGGCAGGCAGATGTTCAGCCAACTCCAGGAGAACTGGGCCCCACCACATGTGACAGTGACTTGGGAAAACAAACACCATCACTCCAAACATCCCACTCCTCCTTCCTTCTTCCCCAAATTTTATTGCTGAGGATGACCAATGGTTTGGGATATTACAGAATCACAGAGTAGTCTGAGCTGGAACGGACCTTGCCATAGTCAACTCAATAAAGCACAAATCCAAAACCAGCTACTGTAAGGAAAATTAACTTTACCACAACCAAAACCAGCACAGGTGACCCCAGGGGGAGGTGCCTGGGGTAGCCTGGGTAGCATTTCTGGCCATTGCTGCAGTTGCTGTTTTATTCCCACACAGAGGGAATTTCCTTTTCCATTAAAGCAGGAGGTCACAGTGTGCCAAGGGGTGCTTTACGAACACATCAGCACCTGCAATTGAACCCCTCATGGGTTAAGGAGTGTTGTTATCTCCTCAGACCAAGAAGCATGGAACCATTCAGCCTCTTTGGCCTCCCCGAACCCCTCACACCAAATCCTTAATACCAAAAGGCATTTTCCCACACAGTGGCATGTAACATGTATCTGTACCTAAATGTTCCAATTTGACATTCTTTGCTTTTTAAGTCCTCCCATAAGCCCAGCAGTCCCTGTCATCTCTGCGCCAGGACAGGAATTTAAATCAGCACTAATTTTGATTGATTGGCTTAGTTATTCATTATTGTTTGTGACACATTTGGAGATGGCCACTGCACATGCTAAGAGCAGGGGACACAACAGGAGCATCTGCAACAGAAACGGGATGGCAGAGGCTTTAGCACTGTCGGCCCCATTATAGAGAGGGTGAGTAGAAATACCCCAGGTTGAGAAGCACAGCTCCAAATCTCTGCTCCAGCCCAGACTCAGCTATCACCATACTTTAACCACCACCGAGCCAACAGCAGGCAAAGAGCACTTGGGCTGGGGTGAGGGTCCAGAGGTTTGACCCAGCATGGCCCAGGTGAAGAGTCCAGAGCCAGGAGTGCAAGCCAAGACCTACCCCTGCATCTGATGGCTGACATGCTCTAAGGCTCCCTTATTAGGGATTTAAACAAAAGGAATTTTAATCTTTTTTTTTTTTTAATGCCAGCATTTGAATAGGGAGGGGGAATGGAAATTTTAACACAAAGCACAAACACTGAAGGTCATGGAAAGGCAAGGAAGACATTGTCTCCTTGTCATTAATATTGAAAGGAAGACCAACCCTGCTGTATCAGAGTAAAAAAATGAATACTTCTTTTGATTGGGAAGAAAGTTTCTCCATGCCTGGTTGCAGTGCAGCATTGCACATCAGAGACTGCTGAGGCTGAGAGCAAGGAGAATTAATTACTTTGCTTTTTGAAGCATGGACTGCTCTGCTCTGCTGTGCCAGCTTCAAGAATGATAAGCACTTATCCAAAGAGTGCAGTTTTGTCCTCCAGGGTGGGAGTTTTGCCCATCTAAATCACAGGAGGCTGCTGAGGCTTTGTTTTGTTTTCTTCATACTTGACCTGCACTTGAACCTGGACATCACCACCCTCTTTTCAGACTCACATTGAGCAATTTTGTGCCATCCATAGGAGGGACACTGGACTGAGCACTGCTGGGCCCAAAGTGCCCTGGTGTCACTGTGCTCAGCACTGTCCCAGAGTGGGGCTGCTGCCACCCTGGCACAGCACAGCCCCACAGCCCAGACAAGGCTTTGCCAAACATGAACTTATGTCCAAATCACCCCCTCTCAGAGGATTCTGCTTTTGTAGAATCACAGCATATGCTGAGTTGGAAGGGACCCATCAGGATCATTGAGTCCAATTCCTGGCCCTGCATGGGATACCCAAGAATCACACCCTGTGCCTGAGTTTCAAGGGCATTTCAACATCTAAACAAAAGTGAAGTACACCTCTCTCAGGGAGCAGGTGGTGGCGCTGAACAATGTCTTCAGCACTTTGTCCTCAGCAAGGCAGCAGCAGAATAGGCTTATTGATAATGTGCTTGGCCTTTTGGCCTATTTTGTTGAGTCTCTTATACCTCCCACTCCTACTTATTCATTTAGAAGGTGATTTTTTTTTTATACAAGTGACTTGGGAACTGAAGTCATACAGGTTGATGAAACTTTCCTGCTTTACTCAGAAATAACTTCCAGGTGGCCCTTAGCAGGAGAAAAATGTTTTTGCTCAGTAAAAGCACAACCCACTAATTCAGGGCATCTGCAGATGCTGCTGCACTGACCTTCATCAGACAAAATTACAGTGTTTAAATTTTCACTATAGTGTTGACACTCCTTCTGAAAAAGAGCAGTTCCCACCTCTCCCAAAGCCACTGCTTGTGGCCATCTGCAACTTCAGCTTGCCAGAGTTATAACTCCCAGTGCTCCTCCTCATCCCAGCTCTTTGGCAAAAGCTGATTTACCTAAGCAGTTGCAAAAGAACCTCAGGACACAGGCATGGGGCAGTTTTTAAATGAAGAGCTCCTGCTGGCCTGTTTTAAACAGACTCTTCCAGCAATACTCAGTGAACCTCATCCCAGTTGTCTGTAGAGCCAAAACTGTTATCTCCTCTGCATCCTGCACACTGAAGTTCTTAACTCATCTTCACAGCCACAGCATTAACAATTTTTAAAAATAATCCAATATGCCCAACATAAGAATACATATAAAAGCTGCTTGGAGCTTATCAGGTTTTATTATCCATTTCTTGATGCCAGCCAGAACTGCCTTATTTCCATGCCTGGCATAACTTGTATTAATTTGATACTACTGAAACACAGTCACCAGCACCTAAGCAAGTCAAGGATCAGGCTGACAGACAAGAAAAATCAGCACTTCTTTTCAATCATATTCTCCCTGAATTATCTTCTGCAGGTAACCATTTCTTAATTGACATCCATGCTTGTTCAACACTAGATGAGTCCTTCAATACGACCCCAGGCTAAGAGCTTCTTAAACCCATCATCATTCAGGTTGCAAGACAGATGTAAAAGGGTAGGGGAAAAAACAGTTGTGCTCAAATGGTCTCTGTTGTAACTGCTATTCAAAAAAGGGGACTGCAGGTCTAAGGCACCAGTATAATTTTCCTTTCAATTTTTCTTTTCCTTTCACACCCTTATTCCTCAGCTCTTTACCAGTGCCAGTCTGTGGCTGTTTTTCTGGCAAACACATAGCAAAGCTGAAGCCTGACACACAGTGGTATACTCAGAAAAAAATGCAAGTCTACAAAATTGCCCTCCTATATTGGCTTTACAATTGCTCCCTGCCCAGCAGCACCTAAGAGCAAGCTCACCTGTTGGCATATACTTAGCAAAGCTTGCAATTTTAAGATACTACTCTGAAAGGGAAAAAGATTAAATTTTCATAGTTCAGAGAGTGAGTGATTTGGCCCATAGATTAATTTACACCTCAGGTCAAAAGAAAGCAAAGCAGTGATACAGCAAGGTACATATCCAGTAAAAATGACCTTGGCAGTGAAACAGTGCTGAGTTACAGAACACCAAATGCGAGGGAGATGCCATGTGCTGGGCTGCCCCTCTCCTGGCTGCTGGGGACACACAGCCCTGCCCCAGTGTCCCACAACCTGCTGCCCAGCTGGCACTGCCAGGGCAGGGTGTGCCACCACATCCCCAGAGAGCGAGCAGGAACGAGCCCTTCCCTGAGCATTAAAAACCAGTTCACCCCATGGAGCGTGACTGAATTCCCTCTGGCTTTGCAGCCATGAGGGCATTAGGACTAAACTACTCTGAGACAGCCCTCCCCAGGGTCAGAGTGCTGCCTTCATGGTCACAGAGGAACAATCAATCACTTTCCTGCTTTCTACTCTTTTCCCTGGATTTCTCCTGCTTTCCCTCCCCTTCAGCACCATGTCCACGCATCCTCTTCAGCAGGGCTTTTCCTCTAAACAATGCAGCCAGGGGTCAGGATTAATCACAGAGTCTTCCATACTCCATTTCCCTGCTCATTGTCCCACCACTTGTTGGGAACCTTATCTTTCCTAGCTGGTCTTATCATGACTCGATTGCACATTAACAGAAACTCCCTACTCAGCAGGGTTTCCTTGTGGCTTCAGAGGGCAGCTCTGTGGAAGGAGCCACGCCACTAGAGCCAGCCTTGGAAGTCACTGATCTCATTCAAGATGCACAAAGGGACACAGAAAGGTCTAGCAGAACTTGGAAGAACTGGCAAGAGCAGATTTAGAAGACAAAGACTTTCTATAGGGGGGCAGATGCATTAGCTTATGTTGTTTGTATTAAATTATACAGTAAATATTTGGCCCAATGAGCTGTGCTCTAATAGCAGCTGCAGAGCTGTCTGAGATCCTTCAGCACAGAAACTGCATCCAGCTAAAACATCCCCCTGCCCACTTAGCTGCTTAACCAGACAATACTGCCCCAGGGCCTGTTGGTATCTGCCTGCTTTCAAGAAATTAGACTGATACAGTTCCTAGAGATTTACCAGACCTTCAAGGTGCAGTATCACCACACCTACACATCCAATACAGGATTTTCTCCTCTAATTCTACTTGCCCAGAAAGGTTAAATGACATGAACTTATATCAATGGCTTTTACTATTTCTTCTTTTCTTGAAAGATACATTACACAGAGGAATTTGCTATTTGAAAATGACAGAATAATGGGTGCAAGGTGGGGGGAAATGCTTTGTTAGAGATGAGAAAAGTAATTTCTTAATGGGTGGATCTGTGAACCCCACAAATCCATCTCTTAAGAAGGCAATGGTTCATCCAAGGACTCACAGCCTGGTGAGATCTCCCAGGGTCAGACAGTCCAGGTGAGAAGCAAGCAGAGCTCACCATTTGGGTAATCACAGCTTCCCTTCTGTTTGGGAAGAGCGAAATGTCTGCAGTGACACAGCAATGACTGCACACTCCCCTCTGCTCCCAAAACAGTCCATGCACATCCACATGGGGTGGCTCTGAACCACAGAAACAAAGAGAAGGTTTGGAGAAAGCACTGGATGCTCAGTTACAACAACTAGAAAAAGATTGGGTAAGACAGCACAAAAACTCTTCTTCTGAAGTAGCAACTCCAAAAGCTCAAGTGGCATTTAAGGACAAGAATTCTTGAGTTAAACTAGTTAAATTCATCAGATCATCTGAGAGAACAAGCAGCTGATTCTGGAAAACAGAGATGGATGTAAGCAAGGGAAGAGGTATTAGACTGGTTATCACCTAAAGGGGTGAAAAAAATAAGAGATTGGTAATTTCCTGCCTGCATGACAGACAGCAGAAGAGGCAAGAAAGATTAGAAATTGCTATAAACCCAGTATTGCTACTGGGCACCTGATTTTAAGTAGCAAGGCTCAACTTCTGAAAATGGTTTGGAGTTCTTTATGTATGATGGCAGTCACAGCAGGCAATGGGTGAAGATCCCTGTTACAGGCTGCCCAGGCTCTCTAAACTAATGAGGATTTACATTCTGCAGGTGCATCTGGTGCCCCTGTAAGTCTTGTCTGCCTCTGCAAAATGCAGGCAGTGGGTGTGGGGCCAGTGCAGTAGAGCTGAGAATATCCCTCCTCCTCCTCCTGTGCTATTGTGAAACATTAAAATTGGCCCCAATGCTTTGAGTGCAGTTTCAGATGAAAAAGAAGGATTGTAGACTTAAATGAAATAATACTGTTCTAACTAAAACATACAGGAAAACAAAAAATCAGGTTGTAACTACACCAGTGAGAGCAACAGACATGCTAGGAAGCTTTCACCATGAATGCAGAAACTGCCCAGAAGCTCCAGGTTCTTAAACCCCTTCAGGTACTCCCTGCTCAGGGAGCAAAAGAGATAGAAACCCACTGACCCAATGGCTCAAGTGAGGCCTTTTTTCCAACATACAAGTCTCATCTCAGACAAGAGCCTTTTTTTGTTTTTTTTAATTTTATTGCAGTGAAAAGCCACCACCACCACCATAACAGTTCTGGAAACAAAGGCTGCAGAAATGTTTTGCCCCAATCAAAAAAGTAGGCTCTGATTTCAGCTTTTAAGGGTTGACTTGAATTTTAAAAGCAAAACAGAAAACCCACCATACCTCCTAAGATAACTGAAATGTCATTTTAGAAATAAAAATCTGAAGCATTTCATCCTCATCAGTATCATCCAAATAAAACACTCTCATGTTGCACCCCACCTCCCCTCACACACAATTTCTTTGCAATCCTGTTCCAGTGAAGCCTGTACATGTTGCAGGCACACACAGGTCTGATCTCCAGCTAAGAACCTCCCTTCTGTACACACCAAGGCTTTGCCCCTTTATTTTCACATTAGGAGCCTTCCCTTCCACAGCCTTCAGGAACAGCAGTTTTCATCTCAAGAGGCTTTCCTGACATACCCTGGGAATGGCTGTACCCAAGAGGTGCCAAACCAGGACTCCTCAAAATGATATGGCCATTCCCTCACCCTTATCTGTCCTATTCCCTCCTAGGCTGTATAGCCCCACCAATTAAGGGAAGTCAAATAAAACAAGCTTACTGCCAGCTCACACCTCCCACTCTTCCTCTTAGCCCCCATGGATGTTTTTGTCATGCTGAGGTGTGCTGGTCTCCCTGGGGAGCCCCTGCCCTGGCTGTGCTCATCCTGGACTACCAAAGCCAAAGCAGATGTTGATTCAGCTAGAGAGGAATTGTCCCTGTGAACAAGCAAGGGCTGCACTTCAGTTTGAATATTGCTAAGACAGAGCTGTAGAGTAGAAAAAACCCCAAATATTGCTGTGCTGGATGAACCAGAGCACTTCTAATTACAGCAAAAGTTTGAACTTTTAAAAAACTTTTGCCCTCCTGCTTGTAGATCCCAACCAGGCTCTTCTAAGAACATTAATCCCTAAAGATGTAGTCTGGTTTCTGAATTTACACAACACAAGGCCAAAAGAAAAACAAAAGCTCTTAATGCCATAAGTTGCATAAAGCTTTGGGGTCTTCAAGCTTCTTGAAGCTGCCTCAGAATCTTTGCTTTCCTTTTCCAACATTAATTGGATTTTGATCTTACATACCTTGGGGAAGAAAAGCGAGACAGAGCAGGAAACATGACAAGATTAACTTTCCTAGACGTTTATACATTCAAAACCCCAAACCCTCTAGCAGCTGAGCTTTGGATCAGATTTTAAGAAAATTATTCTGTATGTAAAAGCTCCAGAGTGAAAATACCAAAACATTAACATTAGTTAAAGTTAACTCCTTAGCTTAAACCCCTAAAACAAGTAAGGCCAATGCCCAAGGCACACATATGCCATTTTCTTTTTGCAGTTACTTAAACTCTTATAGCAGTAAGCACAGGTAGTTCAGAGTCAATGGACAACTGCTTAAAAAGACAGGTAAGGGGTGTAACAGGCACACAATCAAGGCTCCCTTCCAGCCAAAGGCACATCCCTGAGACCAGCTGGTGGTACCAATAAATACTGAGCAGTGTCTCCCTTTGCCCTCCTCCTTCTGTGGGGTTAAGGATTCAGTAGAGGAGGACAGAGACAGGTGTTGCTTTTCTTTGCAGTCTGATTGGAGACTGCCACTTTCTGAGCCCATATGGCAGATAAAAAAGCACTTTGAAAAACATTCTCTGATCTATGAATACAATCCCTAATTAATGTTTTTCTTTCCCATTTTCAAGTGCAGTTTAAAACACAACTTCTTAGCAACTTTAGATCCCTTCCTGACTGATGAAAAATATTGTTTCACCTGAAAAACAGTACCTTAGGCTTTGCTACCTCATTCATACACTAACACCACACCGCTTTCCCAAAAAATAAAACGAAGCCACCATGTGACCCAAATTGCATTTCTCCATCACAGAACCTGTTCCCCACAGCCTGGGGCTATGAGCACACCTGCAGCAGCACCAGGAGCTGAAGCAGTTTGGATTGCACTGATCCAAGACCCTCTGTTCTATAGGAACCACACTGTGCAGGAGGGGCACTCCAGCAGCCCTACCCTTCCTGGGCCCTCTCCACACCCCAGGGCCCAGGGCAGCTCTCACAGCACCAGCACTGAGCAGAGCCAGGCCAGTCAGTCTTAAGGAAGACAAGTGCTTAAAAAAGCCTTTCCAGATGGAGCAGGTGAGGGAGCTCTGATTTTAAGAGACTGAGGGGTCTGTTAGGGTTAACTACAAAGAGGCCTAGGTTCATTGGGGAGGGTGAACTGATACACTAACTTGAAAGAAACTTCCTCCATTTAACTCAATGCCACAAGGTGACCTGAACTCTGTAGTGTGAAGAGGCCAAGCAGCTTAACAAGCCAAGGGTTGGTACAGGCATCCTCACACCTCCAGGGGCAAAGACAATGAAACCAATAATAGACAGATCCACCTGCTGTCCTTTAATCCACACCCAGTCTAAGGACTAAATACACACATCCTCTTAAGAAATATTGTAAATATTCAGATGTAAGATGACTACTTCCAGGGTTTTGATGTTGAACACTACCTCCAGTGGCCATATCCCTCATCACAAAGGGTTAGGATTGGTCTGGCAGTCAGAGAAATGTGGCCTTAAAACCTGATTTGATTCTAATGGCATTTTAGAAGTGCTTTGCCTTTTGGAGAAGGAGCAAAATTTAAAAAAATGATGCACCAGAATTAGGATTTCATCATCATTTCCCCCCTCCCCCCTGCCCAACATCAACAAGATTCCGCACTGGCCTTGCCAGCATCCCACAGCTACAGCTCTTTCATGCACTTGTGCTCCCAAGTAGTGTAAGCACTCCTAGATCCTGTTCCAGATGATGAAAGGGTGAGCCATGGCTGCAAATGGAATTCCTTTCATCACCTGAACAGTGTGCTTGAGAAACACAAGCAGCTGAAGTGTTCTCATCTTTTCAATTCTAGAGAACAGCACATCATCACCTTGTAGATGTAAGTAATTCTGCTTAATATGCACATATTACAGTATTTAGCTTAATTAATCAAATCATGACAACAGACTTAATTCTGAACTTCACACTGTTACTATCATCCATGGCAAAATAAGTATCTAGGGATGCTTAGAACAAGAAAATCCATTTACTAGTGCAGGCAATAGCAATGCTAAGAACACCTTTACCAAAATTAGTGCTCTGTCATACTATACAAGTACAGATGGATCCATCATCCTAAGTCTAGCACAGAACAAGGGAGAGTGTGAATCATCTTCATTTATGGATGCAGAACAGGATAACAAAGTCATTACAAAGTGACTTGTTTATCAGAAGCTTCAAACTGTAAACTGGAGTGTATCTCTCCAGCTCACAACCTGAACCACCAAGGCAAAGCAATCTGCCTCCCTGGTAAGGCACACAGCAATACATAAACACAGAAAGAATCTCATGTTGCGGTGCAAACAACATGCTCCCCTGAAAATGAAAGACTCTCAGTTTTCCTAGTGCAACCATTGGATGACAACAGATTATTTCTTATTAAGTCACTGGAACACCACATCACTGAGCTGTGCTGAGAGAGGAGCTGTTGCTAAGATGAAGTGACAGGAATGACAGATGAAGCATTTGATTTCGTATTCTTGGCTCTTCTGCTGACTCTTTATGCAGCTGGAGCAAACTCAAAAGGCACGCACTTGTCATGCTCTTCTGCTTAGTATGGACCCAGCCTGTCCAGACAAGGAGCACAAATAATTCATACAGTGCTTCATGTACCAAGTCCATGATTTTCTTTGATGCTACTATGGTAACAAACAGGAAAAGTGCAGTCAGATGAACGCTGAGGGCTGAAGAGTCAGAGGATGCCCAATGTGTCCATCACCAAATCAGCTACAGTAAAAGCCTCAAAAGGAGTTCTGGCAGCTGTGCACATCAGTCTGGACAGAGAGGGTACTGCAGAATTCCAAGCTTACCTCTGGAAAAGTAAGTGATCTGTATCAATCCCACAAAGTTTGAGGGTAGGTAGAAGGATGCTTTCTCCCAGATGACAAAGAATTGATAATCAAGTATATAAAAAACAGCTGTAAAATGGTAATAGCCCAGAAGGACACAGTCTGTCAAAACTCACGGTGTAGAAAGAGACAAAGAAAATGCCTTTATGATTTTGCTACTGATCAGAGAAGACAAGACTCCCACCTAAAAGCAGGTCATTTTGTGAGTACTTCTATCAACAGCAGGAGATGGTGTCACAGTGCAGCTCTCAGACAATACCCACGGACCTGCAGATCACAAGGCTTGTCTTAAGCTGAAATATGATTTAGCAAAACAAAGACAGTAACACAGATTAAAATTTTAATTTAAAACTTTGCCAACAAAAATTGATTACAAAAAGGGAAATTATCTGTACAAAATAAGAAAGGAGGTACTCATTTTAACAAGAGACTGCCATTATTAATGTATGTGGGAGGACAAACAGCAGTTCAGGTCAAGTGACAAACTGAGAAACAAACAAACTGAACTTGTAATATGGAATTCTGAAGTGAATTTTCCATAAACAAAGTAAATTGACCTGAAGCAGCTCAGAAGATAATCAAGGTTTATAAGAAGTCTATTTTCCTTGCAAACTTTTTCCTCTTAATTTAGAGAAGGAGGACATACTAGAAAGCAAGACCCCATGCAGTGCAGTGGGCCAGGACAATGCCTTTTGCTGAGCTTTCTCTCACTGAAGCCTTCCTTTGGGCCCTCTGTACAGAGATATTCTGCAGTTGGAGTGTGCCAGGGGTTTAGCTGAGTCACAAACTATTGCATCTTCACTTAGAAGTTGGGTCCTGACTCAAAATGAAGACAAATGCTTTGGAGACTGTGAAATTCCTATGACTAAAAAGACTCAAAATGATGATTCTCAGACTATTCAAGTCCACATCAAATAACAGCTGTTGGTGAAGGATAAATCTGTATTTACAACACAGCACTCCTCTTTTCTACCTACCATTTTACACAAAGAAAGAGACAAGACCATTTTTAAAACTCATCCCCAAACAGACAAAAATGGCAGGTGATTTCTAAACTCCAAGTTCCTGTAAAACTTAAGCACACAGTATAATCCTTACCAGTTTTCTACATTTCTCCACAAGCCAAATCAACTTAACTGAGTTGCAGTGAAGACATGGAACATGCATTTCTTTTTAATTTCATCTAACTGCTCATTTTCCACTCAGCTTTGCATCACCTAGTATTTACAAGTTTTTACACCTTCAGAACCCAAGTTTAGTGAAGAAACAAAGTAGTAATAAAAATGTATCAGCCCAGATTCACTTCACCTACTTACAGTTACCTGAGATACCCACGCTGGGGCAGAACAGCTTTCTGTGCCCCACAAGAGATAAATGCTAAAGGACAATTCATCAGACTTGAAATTTATCCTAGTGACAACACTCGTCCTCCTCTGACTACAAAACAAAAAGTGAGCAACTACATTCTGACTTAGTCTTGGCTAAGGTTAGAGTAATTGTGTTCCTAGCTGAAGTGTTGGATTTATGTAAACCTAAGCCTTACTTGCTCACTAGCAGCTCCCACCTAGGGAGTCAGGGACAGCTGTCTTGTAAGAATGCTGTGAGACATGCACAAGTCCTTCTTACAGCTGGGAAAACTGAGATAAGTAAGAAGTTTGCTCAAGAGCATGCAGTGAGTCAGTAACAAGCTGGCATTACAGCTTCCTGGATCTTAGCCACATGCTCTGCCCATGGGAACCCAGTGCAAGGAAAACTGCTGTACAGAATCATTCCCTTTTCCATGTCAAACATTTTTACCAAAAATAGTACAGATGCTAATAAACAGTGTATGTAATTTCTTATTTGACAATGAAGGTCCTGCAGTAACCTGTTACATTGTATCTTCACCCTGCAAAAGATTATTTCCAGCTTTGATTCTTAGACGTCTTAAAGCTTTTAAGATAAAGCTGAAGATTCGGTTAAACAACGCTGCAGTCAGTGCCCTTAACCACAACAATGTTACATTTTCTAGTTTAAGCAGTATTTATGCTATCCAATTTGGCAACCAAAAGAGAAACCTTGAAGCCAAGAATTCAGATTTGGGGGGGAAAAAAACATACCAGACTTCAGTTTCACCAGAATAAGCTTTGTAACATGCCATGAAAAGTTCAGAGATTTCAATTCTGTGAATAATATCTGTTATTGCCATTTCAACAAAAGCCCTCTAATCCTTAGCCTTGCCCAGCCCATGATGTAACAGGTAGGACAAATGCTGCGTGGCAAGAAACAGCTCTGCTCAAAACACAGCTTAATAACAGAAATGCAACATTTGCAATTTGCTTTATGAATGCATCAGAGAGATATCACTTAAATAATGTTTCCAAAGACCCTGGGACTTAAGCACAGCTATGGAAAAAGTCAGCTTCCTAAACTTGGGGGCTTGTTTGAGACATCTGCCTCACACTAGATTCTTACTTTACTGTGGTCAACAAAGCTTTTAACATACCAGGCAAGATAGAATACCACTAGCTTGTTCCATCACATCATGGAACAGGACAGCCAATGGATCCTGTTGTGACAGACAATACTGTATAAAGAAGGCTTATTTTTAATGGCAGAATCACACTGGACACTACTGGCTAACCTGGAGCAAGATCTACATTTTTTCCTTCTGGAGTTTTTAATTGGCTCTTGAACCAGAAACATTCTTTCTAATCAGTTAAATCCAAGAGTACTGCAGAGAGCTCAGTTCTTAAGCATGCTCTGCACCAGGAACGGTCAGCTCTACGTCCAATTGACACCGAAGAATTGCTGATTTCCAAGGGCAGGAACTCTTCACTGGTCCCCTAGCCGGAAACCTTGGCCCCAGTTGTGTCTTCCACCACCCTGCTGATCTTCTGCAGCCCTTCTCATGCTGGCAGGAGGGACACCAAAGCCCGACACTCCTCCCCTCCTGTTTGGCAGCCAGCGGTAACTAGAACAAACCAGAGCAGGAGAGTCAGAGAAACAGCTGGACCTTGCAGGGAAATGCCAAGGCTGTGCTTTCTACTTTTCCATGCACTTCCTCTTAGCTGATACACTTTGTAATAAAAGTGGCTTTCCCAGTAGAATTTCAGAGAATTCTTTCCAAATCTAAGCTCTCAGCACACTGACAAATGGAAATACTGGGAAACTTCCATCTCTGGGATGTGTATGGTAACAAGAGAATTGCACAGAACCAACAATATTGAGGGCAGTTCCAGAGCTGTTACCACCTTTAAAGACATTTTTAAAAACAACCTCGTCTTCTAATCTTTATGGAAAATTAGGTTTACCAGATGGACTTGCAAGCACAGAATTAGAATATAAAGCTTCCTATTCATTGAAACTTGTACAGAAAGTATAGTATAACTGTAATTCAACACTTTGTTACAAAAAGGGTTAACTGAGTTGGCTGACTAAAGTTTGATATAGGAGTATTTGCAGCCCAAAACTATGTGGACAAGGGCAACTGAACTACAGACTTCAGCTTCTGATCATAGTATTTCAATGCCAGAACAATGAACATATCCCAAGAAAAAGCTCTTCAAAAACCAAGACTTGCAGTCCCAATGAGGGTGACTGATACAGACTGCAAAGCAGAATCATTTATAGCCCTGCACAAGTCTACAACTGACTATTATTGTTAAACATTGCTGAACTGGTAGCTACTATAACTATACATAGGGATACAGAAACAGATCATTTATAGGATAAAACTTCTTTTATATACCATCTGATAATTGTTAGGGAGTTCTCTTTACTACAGGTCAATTCAACAGCAGAACTATGACATTTATTCTCACTCTTAAGAGTGGGTAAAGGCATAAGCCATCCCAAAGGGCAACAAAGAACTCTCACATGGGCCATTTACAAGAAACTCAACATTTTTTATGACTCACCAGCTCAGTCAGTATGAGAGTCTCTAGAAGGCAGACTTGGCAAAGTATTTTACACTTTATGATCCCAACATATATATGTCTGATGAACCATACAAAAAACTGGACTAAACAAATAGTGATGTAAAGAATCAAGTCAGCTTACAGGAACTGAGGTGTGGACAGAAAATTCCTTCCTCCCAAATCCATTGGATATTTAAACATTAAGAAGAAATACAGGTGTCCAACCAGATTTCCTATCAGCTCATTGATGACTCTGTAAAGCAAAAGAAAGAATGGTTTCACATGCTGTCTTCTCTGAAAATAAATGAGTGACAATCTTCTGTTCACCTGCCACCAGGCTTTGCCAGGGTTGTGACACACAGAAAATTTCCCCTCCCTCAGCATTTTGCAGCCACTTCTTTAGAAGGGCTAACCTCCTGTGCCAACACATCAATAGTCTGTTCCACCCTCCCTTCCCAGCCTCCTCTACATTCTGTATTGAAAACACAATTAAATACTTGTTTACATTGGGGAATTAGACCGTATAGCGATTAGTGCCCAAAATAATCATCTGCAGAGCCAGAGAAGTTACTGCTGCTTTCACTGGACAGCCTGTCTCCTGCTGTACTGAACTGTTTTGTTCCCAGTTCTGTGAAAGCACTGCTGACTGGAGGCCCTTGAGTATCTTCTGTCATGCATAGAAACAGCAGGTAGCTAAGAGCAGGCAGTTTTCACAAGTGACAGATGAGTCAGTAGGAGGCAGAGCCAGAAAAGGGAATTTGGTTTTGCTGTATTATCTCCTCCTTTTATAACTCAACCACAAACTTGTTGTTGTCACTAATTATGTTACAGCGGCACCAAGAGGCCCCAGTCAATGCAGGGCCCCAGTGAGGGGGCCCACACTGTGCACAGAGGGGATTTCTGCATCAAGGGGTAAGTGCTAATATGGCACACTGTAGGCTCATTGCCATTTTCCCTTGTTTAACAAACTAAAAAAAAAGACCAGGTTGGACAAGTCTGTGGGGAAAGAATTAACAGTTCTATCAGAGTCAAGCTAAACTTGTTTCTAAAACCAGTAATAATGGTTGGTTCCAGGGGATGACATCTTTCTTCAGTGTGTGTGTTACTTTCTTAGTATGGAGAAGGCCTAATGCATGGAGTTACTAGAAAACACACCAAACTCTCATTGCTCTCCCCTCACCTCCATTCTATTCTCTAGTTCTCACATGCACTTCTCCTCTTTGCTTTTATGTTAAATGATCACCACGTGAACAGGGCATTATCAGTCAGATTTACAGCTTTAACCTTCTTATTTTAATATTACTCCTAAATTCAGCAGCAAGTTAAATAGCTGTAAAAGCTTTTGTAACTTCAAATTGGCCATATGAGTAAATACATACGATCCACCAATGATGTAGTTGAATCCCAGAATAACCCATGGAAGGTAACAGGCCTGGAAAAGAATGCAGTGGAGAGAGTAAGTACAAGTCAAGGATCTCAACTTCTCACTGCACTAATAAGCATGATCATAATCTCAATGATTTAGGCATTACACAGGTCCTGATCTATTAACTTAAGCAGATCCAACCCAAAAAGGTCAGTCCAAACTGAGCAACCACTAACATTTTTAGACAAAACATACTCATTCAAACATTATAAGCAAACGCGCCTTTTGAACCCTATATTCCATAGCAAGTTTGCATCTGGAACAAAGTCCTAAAGTTTTTGATTTTGAAAAGGTCTAGAAATTATCAAAAGAGTCTTCTCTACAAGATCTGACAGAAATAGCCAAGGTCACACAAAAAAAAAACAACCAATTTAAAATATCAACATTTTGTCACTACATTCAGCTTTTATCCAGGCTATAGTTTATCAGGAATTTTTTCCTTTTTTTCAGAACAATGAATTGCCAGGACATCTTTTCAGTAGAGACACAATGAATGACAACACATGGAAGACTATGAACTTTCTCTTTGCCGCATCTCAAGAAGTATTCTCTGTGACAGTACAAGATACATTTTATAAGAGAAAATGTTTCTATTTTGCCCCTCACCCACTACACATGCACCTTATGGGCAGAAATCTTTCCAATACACTGTCTGGCATACCTTAAATCTTGTTCCAAACCAGAATGATACAATCATGTCTCTGTTCAGCTGGGCCCACACATAAAGTACTGACATGATGAGTGGAATCATCAGCAACTGCAACGTTTAAAAAAGACAAAGTTACCATTACTTTCACAGAAGCACAAGAAACTCAGGCAGGAGGAGCTATGTTTCAGAAGTGGTTTGTAAGCATGGTACATCACTGAAGTCCTTTCAGATTGCCCCAGAATCTTTTCCAATACATGCCCTGGATCTGTTCAAAAACTATTGAGAAAGTGAAGGGGGAGAACCTACTTGCTCATTCTCCTTTGCAGGACCATGCCAAAGCAAAGGGCTCCAACCTGTGCCAAGTGAAAGAGCAGCTGCAGGGAGCTCTGCTCTACCCACACCTCCAGCAGTGAGCCCTGGGCCACAATCCTTTCAGGGCACTAACCCAAACACCCAAAATGTGCCAGATGCAGTGTTACCCATCCAGCTGCCACCTCTGTCCCCATCCTCCTGAGAGCCCCACAGGGGAAGGTGCTGCCCTCAATCCCCACTGCAGGGCATCAACTGCCTTGGGAGAGCTTGGAGTGACCTGTGCTCCACACTAGGAGCTGAGGGAGTTGTTTCAAATACTTCTTTACATTGACTCTACATTAGCTGATTGGATTGTTTCTAGTGAAAAAACACAAAGCACTGCTTTAGCCATCTGCTGATTTGTGAGCTGAGGGCAGGCTGCACCAGCAACATTCCCAGGAACTGGCTGAATGCTGTAACCAGCTCCTGGGTTTGGAAAAGAGGTTAAAACTCATCCCTTCAGGGGTGCTGCTATTTTACATCAATCCAGCCTCTCACAAGCCCCACGGTGCACTCTGACTCTCCACACAACAACCTTATTTAGAGGTTTTATTAAAACCCTTTTTATTTTACATAGAAAGAAAGCAATATCTAATAACTGAACACATTTGACTTAGGAGTAGAGGCCTAGCTATCCTACTCTATCTTCTGAATTTCAACAAAGGTCACTCAAAACAAGTAAAAACCCTCTTATTTTTAAGAAAAACCACACTTGTATATAAAAAACTGATTCTTCTTTAATCAATATTTTGTATGCAGATAAAAAAATTAAGTACCTCTTTAAAAATATACAAATCAACACAATCAGTGTAAAATTTGTATAATGTATGGGTAGCTCCAGCATACTTTTCAAAAATTTTTAGTTATCTTCCCCACAGAAAAGTGTAAGTATAAAGTCATGGACAGGCCTTGACACAATTCACTCCAGGGAGCCAGAGATGCATGATCACTGGTTTTGTCTACCAGGGAGCCAGAGAAGTGGTCTAATAAATGCTAATATTAATTCTATATGGAATACTATAGATATTGGTGCAGTCTTTGGGTGCTGGAGACAGATGAAGATAAGAACAGCAGAGGCAGACTGAAGACATGCAGTTATCTGACACTCTGTTGTGTCCAAAACACACTTCCCAATTTTCACCCTTAGTATTTGGGGAGATAGAAATTATTTCACTGAAACCAGTTCTTAAGACCACTATCTTAATCCCTCCTGTGAGGATTTTTGTACTTCAAAGTTCTGGTCTCAAACTGAAGCTGTATTTTTCACCAAAAAATCTTCTGTTGGCAAGTAAAAGGCATACTGAACTAAATTTGAGAAGATTAACAAACCCAAGAATAATTTTTAAATAGAAAAATAAGAAAGCAGATCCACATTCATTAAAAGAAACAGTGCATAGGTGACATCTTGTGTCCATTTTAGTAGAAGCCTAAGCAATTCCTGATGGCACAAAGACACCATTTTTCCTTCTTGGCTCCCTAACTAGGTTAGATCCAAGCTTGTGCCTTCAGCTGAGGCTAACCCAATCTGGAAAATTAACAATACATACAGAGCAGTCCATTCTGATATAAACTGAACAGCCTAGCTTAACTATGTTCTGCAGTTAAGTCAATAATGCCCTCTATAAAGTCATCAAGTAGTCATAAAGTTTTGTAAAATTATTATCTAAGAAACTGCACCACACTTACCTGCATGTCCATTACCAAGCCAGTTATCTATCATTGCACCATGAAGGAAAATGCAGAAAAACCTGACAGACTACAGCAATAAAAAGTTGCAGACACACAGAACACACGTGCAAAGACCTTTAATATTCAGAATTAATACTACACTGTTTTAGGTTAAAATTTCCAATGATCTAGAGATGTACAAACTTTGTTTCAATAACTGCTTTTTGGCAGCCTTTCAGGCGCCCATCTCAAGTCATTACCCCAAGGGCTGATGGGTGCACTGGCTTTTCCTCCGTGATGAAACTGGCTAGCTACAGACTCAATCAGTCCTTGCATAAAGGCACATTAAAGTTTAACAACTGGATTCTTTCATTTGTTTAACACTGACATTTTGGTTTTCTAACTAAAGAAATATCAGATCATTTAAAAATACCAATATATTGCCAATGAGTCATAGAAAATAAGTAATTTCTTAAAGTGCATCAATGCAGGCTTTTAATACTCTTCTCCCATCTTGGAGCTCAAAGACACTGTTGTAGTAATTGCTGAGTAGAAATAATCACTGAATGATTTTAATATGATCAGGATGCTTTTAACAGATCATAAATACATATAAAATGACACCCAGCATTTCCCAGATCATGCATCCAGGTTGATCCTTACATCACACAGGGAACAAGCAACTAGAAGCTTTTAAATGACCAGTTGGAAAGTCAGGTCACAATTACATTAATTAAATGCTCACAGCCAAGAGCCTGCAATCATAAAGGCAACCTTCATCTTCCTAACAATGTAACTAAATGTTCCTTGTTACAGCTGTGGCTCCACAGGACTGGCAGGAAAAGCAATTCCCTCCACATAGAGGAATGCAACTAGAGATAATGTATTGATAAAGCATTTCTACACACCAGCTCCCCTGGAATCTGGTTCTCACTGATGTCACCCCTTCCTTTCTTCCACCTGCTGTGCCACTGCAAACTGCTACAAGGAGGCAGCAGCAGCACAGACAGAAAGGGAGCATCCCCAAGGATGGAGGTTCCACACCCTCTCCTGCCAATCTGCCAGTGCTTCACTGCCCTTACAGCGTGTCTTTCTCACATTTAAATGGAATTTCCTGCACTTCATTTTGTGGAATTGAGTGTTCAGCTCCAGAGCCCTCAGCACAGAAAAGACATGGACCTGTTGGAGTGGGACCAGAGGAAGGCCACACAAGTTACTGGAGGAATGGAACAACCTCTCTTTTAGGGAAAGACTGAAAGAGTTGGGGGACAAAAATGTTTAGTAGAGCCTTTTGCAATAGGACAA
Source organism: Camarhynchus parvulus (assembly GCF_901933205.1). Taxonomy (NCBI): domain Eukaryota; kingdom Metazoa; phylum Chordata; class Aves; order Passeriformes; family Thraupidae; genus Camarhynchus; species Camarhynchus parvulus. The sequence continues at coordinate 139,756,029 of NC_044572.1, forward strand.
GTGGTAATGGTTTAAACTAAAAAAAGTTGATTCAGACTAGGTGTAACAAAGAAATGTGTTACTATGAGGGTGGTGAAACACTAGCACAGGTTACCTGGAGAGACGGTGGATGCTCCACCTCTAGAAACATTCAAGGTCAGGTTGAATGGGGCTCTGAGCAACCTGATTTAGTTGAAAAGTGTCCCTGCTCATTGCAGGGGGCTTGATAACTTTCCAAGGTCACTTCCAATTCAAACTACCGTATGATTCTATGACAACACCCCAAGCTGCACAATCCCAGCTCTCCCAGCTTCAACCCTTTAATCATCTCTGTGACCCTTCAGTGGACTCTCTCCAGTATGTCCATGTCTCCCTTGTACTTGGGAACCCAGAGCTGGGTGCAGTCCCCACACATCTCAAAGACTGAGCAGAGAGGAGCAATCACCTGCCTCAACCTGCAGGCAATCCTCTGCCTAGGGCAGCCCAGGGGTCTGGTGGTCACTCTGGCACATTGCTGGTTAGTGGTCAACCTTGTGTCCAGCAGGACACCCAGGGTCTTGTTTGGAAGATGCTTTGCTTTTTTTGGAAGATGCTTTGCTTTGTCAGTCCCTGGCCGGTCCTGGTGCCTGAGGCTGTTCCTTGCCAAGAGCAGGACTCTGCACTACCCTTTGCTGAGCTTCATTCCTGGTCAGCCCATTTATCCAGCCTCTAAAGATCCCTCTGAATGGTGGCACAACCCCCTGGTTCATCAACAACTCCTCCCAGTTTTGTATTCAAGATCTAAAAGACAATTCAGCTGGTACAGCACAGCCCACAAAAATGTTCCCAGCATTCCCAAACTAACAAGCCCAACATCTTCAGGAAGCTGTCTCAGTGAAGATATCACAACACTGCTTTCACAGACTCAGATGACTTGTACCCAGCAGGTAAAGGATCTCTCCTGTTCAGGGAATGGCAGTGATCAGTCCTTTCTGCACACACTAAACTCAGCGCTAACCCAAGAGCAGCTCAGCAGAGCAACCCAGCAGCACCAGGGCACTCACCCAGCATGTGCTCAGCTCTGTGGAGGCAGAACTCGAGTCCCAACTGCACACTCGCGTGAGCACATCATTGAGTGCTCTCCCTGCAAGCCACTCACTACCTTTTCAGGAAAGTTATACACTTACAAACTCTACAAACTCTCCTGGGAACATTTCCTACATTTTAAAACTGTTCCTTGATAAAACAGGCCCTGGTCCTTGAACATACTTCAGGTGGAAACAGGAGAACCAAAATATTTCTCAAAGTTTGATGATGAGAAGGATACAACAATGCAGATCCAGTTAAACAGGAGCATGAACATGTAATCTGCTGGCCTTCCATCAAAAGCCCCTGAAAATAAAAAGAGTAATTTTAAATCACCAAAAGCACTGAAACTTTGATTAAAAATTAGAACAACTTTTATTTTTCAGAGTCTAAGAAAGCTCAGTTAATAACAGCTGCTTTGTATGCACTCTGTGGTCTATGAATATTTTTTAAATTTTAAAAAGCCTTAAAATAGAACAACTTCAGGCTGAAAAATAAGACATTCAGCCTACTGCATTAGAGCACAAGCAGTGTCTATACTTAAAAAAGAACACACTGACTCTGGAGATAAGTAGTTTTAACTACATAAGACTTCAAAAATGGAGTTGGCCCCCATCGTTCATATGAAACTGTGGGCTAGAAGCACAGAATTAGGAAATACATGTGCACAGCAAAAGCAGAAATACCAAGTTTAATGAGTGAGTCATGTGAAAACCAGCCCTTACTTAGGCAAATTGCATCCTCTTTGCATCATCTCATCAGACTCAAGAGATGCAATGGTTTTTACACTCCAGAAAAAATTAGCACACATGACAAGGAGGGTACACATGTGCAGCACAGTCTGTTCCTTCTAAGCTGTGCTGCTTGTCTAATTCACCATTCCAAATATGTGTCAATTTTTTCAGGACACTGGAAACAAAAATAATAGAGTAATATTCCCTGCAGCTCATACAAAATGAAATGATCTTTAGATGCTCAGTTGAGTTTGAGACCTGACAGAGACAAGTACTAAAAAATAACCCTGCAGCAATTCCTTGCAAACATGAAAAGCTGAGGCTCTCACTCTCACTAACTGTGGCAAAAGGCTGACAGAGACCTCAGTATCTATGCAAGAATTCCACCAACTTTAATATAAACCCAGGCAGGAAAGGAAAGCCTGAGAATATTGCTGAAGAAGACCCAGACCAGGTGGGGGTGAAACACAGTGACAATGGGATGGCAGTGACACACACAGCACATCACAGACAACCTGAATTACATGATCCTAATTAAACATCAAAATGCCTAGAAAGAATGCCACTGCTCAATGTGAGCACTGCTCAGCTTCATAGAAGTATTCTTAAATGAAGAAAATCTACTTTTAAGCATTAGCTTTTTAGAATAGCCTATGTAAAACAAAATTACTAAAATACCAGTTTTATTGTTTAAGTTCATTAAGTTCATTAAGTTTATTGTTTAAGTTCAGCCAGGCAAAATGCATGACAGGAAAAAAACATATTTTGAAAAATAGATCAGAAAGTTTTAATGTTGTAAAACTACAGAAACTGAAGGTTTTTTCCTTACTGTTGCCATACAACAAATAAAAACAAATAAAGAGAAGAAGCTGATTGAGGCTGTAGAAAGGCCAGCTCAGGAATCCTTCCAAAACTGGAAGAAATCAAAGCTATTATTATTCTTCTTCTAATTTTTTTCCCTTCTCATTAGCTACGAGATTGCTAATAAGAGTATTAGACAAACCATTTAAGTTGACTTTTCCATGAACATCTAAGGAAATTGGACTACAAACTGCCAGAGAGCTCAGCACAGGTATGGGGTGAGCTCTATCCCACAGGTCCTTCCATGAGGCCCAGGGTATAATGCAGTCATCTGGGAAGAGCTGCAGACCCACAGCTCACATAAATCTCATCATTCACACAGCTGGAGAGTGAACTCTGCATATTCTGCTTACTCTGTGATATTTGCTATGTTCTTCTCCAATCAAAGCAAAACAAAACCACACCAATCTCCCTTTCCTTTGGAAGTCACAGGTCAGGCTGTTAGGAAAGCACAAGCACAGCACAAAACCATACTGGTATTTCTGACAGCTAGATTTGAAGCTGGCAGGCAGCAGCAATGTATGCTCAAAAACCATGCACAATGCTGAAAATAGAAGTTTCACTTTCTCAGTTTCACAGACAAAAGGAGGCACAGACCAATGCAAACTTCCACCTGTAAACACTATCAGCAACTTTTGTACCTTCCAGCTACAGAAGGATTCAGGCCTTTTTCAGAGAAAGTGCCAACCTAACCAAGAATTTCATTTATACCCAGGAAAATGACTGGAATATAAAAGAAATGCATTGGTTCAAACAACACAGATGACTTCCCAGTTTCAAAATCCCAATCTGTTGTACAGCAGAAATTTACTCCCTTTCATGAGATTTGTGCCACAGCACAAACAACCAGAGCATTTTGTAAGTATATCTACAGGCAGTGAGGTCTCTTAATTTGCATAATTAACCAGGAACTCTTACTACACCTACCTTTGCCCAGTCAGAACTGTGAGCACTCTCATGTGCTCATAAACCACTGCAGACAGGCTCAAAAGGAAGCAGGAACCTTTTCTAGTTATTAAACCAGTATTTAACTTTCACTAAGAAAACAACCAAATACAATCTGGCACCACTCCCGCCCCTTCCCTACCACTCTTCTTAAGACTTCAATGTGATTCCACAATACTCTCTGGAGGTCTACCAGGAATCTCCTCTCTCATGGGACTTCCCAACATCACCTTCCAATGCATTCCCCTTTACACCATCAGTTCTAGACTCCATTACAATGGTACTGAAACTCTTGTTCACAAAGCCTTTCAGAAGGAGTCTGGCTTTGCAAATATTTTAATTATTTATGTCACGTGAACCAATTTTTGTCTAGGTTTAATAAACTGGGCAGTGCAAAAGGAAACCAGTTTTGAAGCTACCTTGTACCAAAAAGCCCCTTGTTTGAGAGAAATGATCCATTATCTGATCTCCTTTTTTTTCACTTAATTTTTCCCCTTAACTTAAAATCCTTCTAGTCTCTTAACTTTTCCACATATCTGTTAGGCAGAGGGGTAGACTTCCTTTGAAGGAGGTATCTCTCAATTCAACACAGACAACAGAAGAACATAATAAGCATCCCTATTAAAACAAGACAAAACTGATGCTATTTTCTCCCAATGGATTAGCCCATTATTACATTATGCTCTATCATCCTTCTCTGATTAAAAACATCAGGTACAAAAAACCAGAGATAAACATCATCTTTACACTGTCTCACTTAAATCCAGCAACTAAAAGCACCAGGCCCTCCTACTGAAACAAGTATCAAGTTCAGATCCTAAATGGCCAAAGGGAAAGAGCCAGCCACAGAAAATCAGTTTTCAGAGCAGTTTCACGCTCACCAACATAAGCTGGCAGAGATGAGCCATCTCTTATCAGCTCCAGACAGGGTTCACCAGGTGCATACAATTTAATGGACAACATACCTGTTTCTAGTCGTGAGGAATATTGATACAAGAAATACAAATTCACCAAGTAGAGAAATCCCGTTCCAGGTCCCACTGGGAAGAAGAAAGTTGCTGTTATCGGCCGCCAGATCTGTCCAGATCAAAAGAGAAAGATCTATTTATAAACTGCAGAATGAACTCATGTGCACAGGCTTTTTATTTACATTCATTACTTGATAATGAATGAAAACTTGGAACATCAAGAAGAAGATTAAAAATAGCCCAAGTATTGATTGTTCCTGCTTCAGCAGCTTTTCTAGTTGTGGGGTTTTCTTTCAATCTGGTAAGCAAAGCTATTAAGACTACACCAGAAATAACACACAACTTTGCAAACTGCTTTCCATCACATCTTTGCAGCAGTGAGTCTTTAATGCAGTGCAAAAGAGATTCACTGGCAAAGATGCTACCCTGTTTCAAAAACAACCAAACAAAACCCATTCTTCTCTGTTGAACAGAGGCCAAAGAATCCACAGCTTTAGTGTACCATTCCAGCCAGCACGTGCTGCTCTGAGCATTTGGGATCTGCTTTGGGACAGCCTCCCAGCTATGAATATTAGGCACAGCCAACTGCATGGCAGCACGTAGCAAGGACAGAAAATGCTCATTCATGAATGAGCTCTTTAAGCAGAAACATTTCCAAACTGAGTATTAGGATCCTGAACATCGCAGTACAAGAAGGAATAACAGAATTAGAGGAAAAAACAGTCATTTATACTACTAAATTTTGGGAACAATACATGAATCATCGTACAGAGAAAGTCATGCCTTTAATTTTTTTTTCTTTCTTCAGTGAAGATATAATGAGATGATATAACAGAAATTTAAAAATTGAAATCTCTTCTCTTCCTTCATTTTGAGCTCCTCCAATGAGTGCTCTCCCCCAACACTGAAACTGCAACCTTACAGTGCAAGGAAAAATTTGTCCAGTCTGAGACCACTTTTGATATTGTTATTGTACCCAGAAAAACTGCATGTCTGACACCTCAAGGCATCAGCTGTTAGTTTACACGGAGCATACCTAGGCACAGAAGTTGACAATCCCAAAGAGAAGGTTTTTCAAATTCCAAACCAGAAGGTGCAAGTGCACTCCATTACAGAATCACAGAATATGTCACGTTAAAAGGGACCACAGTGGATGATCTGGGCCAACCTCCCTGCTCAAACAGTCATTCTAGAGCACATGACACAGGACTGCACTCAGACAGTTCTGAATAACTCCAGCCAGGGAGATTGCACAGCCTCCCTGGTCAGTCTGTTCCAGTGCATGGACACCCAGGTCAGGTGGAGCCTCCCATGCATCAGTTTCTGTCCGTTTGCATTTGTCCATCTTCTGACACCTCCCTTCTCTCAGTCCTCTCCCCTCGAGGCTGAGCAGGCCCAGCTCCCATCAGAGCTGCTCCAGTTCCCTGATCACCTCTGTCACCCCCGCAGTACCCACCCCAGGAGCTCCATGTCTCTCTTGTAGCTCTGCCTCAAAACCTCCCGGGCCAGCTGCAGCCTGGGATGTTTGCACACCCTGTAAACCCAGAGTTACAGCTCCCAAAGCCACGGCCACACGATGACACAGCTGGGCAAGTCACCTGTAGCCACAGCCACAGAGCTTCTTGGTACAACCAGTGCCCACTAGAACAACTCCCACAAAAAATGTAGGAAAAACACACCAGGATGAGGCACAAGACGAATTACAGAGCTGTCAGGGGCAAAAGTCCTCCTCCTGTCACCCTGGCAGGGGCGCGCAGCCCGTCACAGCGGTGGGGGCCCTTGGGCCTGCGGGCTGGGCCCGGATTTACGCGGTGCTCTGCCCGCAGGCCCTGTACAGGCTGAGCGGGAAGGCGGCTTCACTCCTGCCGGAGGGGCTCTGCTCCCCGCGGTCACCCCTAGGCGCTGTCTCGGTGCACGGCGCCTCCAGCGCGGCCGTGGAGCCGGGGAGCGGCCGGCCCCGAGCGTCGCCCCAGCGAGGCCCCGCAGCGCTGTCGCGCACTACAACTCCCAGAAGGCCGCGCGCACAGCGACTCGCAGCAAGCTACTGTCCGGGAGCCGCGGGGCACGCCGGGAGCGGTAGTGCGGCCCGTACCTGGAAGCGGTGGATGAAGGCGTCAGGCCAGAGGAAAAGGTTGACGGGGCTGACGAGGCCCAACTTGCCCACGAGCGGAACCGCGATGGAGCCGGCGAACCAGTAGCGCGTGATCAGAGGGATGCTTCGGAACCAGTCCCCCAGGTCCGACATGATGCAGCCGCGCCTGGCCGCTGCCCAGGCCTCGCCGCGAACCGGCCGCTGAAGAAGAGACGAGACGAGGGCTCAGCCACTCCCGCCGCCCGGTCACGGAGGGGACCCCGAGCCAGACGTGGCGCCACCGAATTCGGCCGAGCCGCCGCTGCTGCTTCCGGCCCCGCCCCGGCAGCCGGGAGTCCCGCCCCGGGGGCGGAGCGGGGAGCGAGCCGCCGCTTCTGGGTCAGGCAGGGTTCCTTTCACTGACAGGGGCTTGTAATGCGGGGGCGCGGGCAACAGGAGGGAAACGGCAGCAAGTCCTGTGCCCGCGACAGGCTGCAAAAGCCACGTTCTGAGTGACCTGTTGCACTGCATTATAAACACACTTGCCTGCGAGGACGCGACGTTTTCACTCGTTTTTACTCGTTTTCACTTCATTGCCCGGAGCTGGCCGCGCTCCGCTCTCCGTCTCCACCCAGGTCGCCGCGCGACGCCCGCGAGGGAAACTACAACTCCCAGCAGCCCGCGAGGCCACAGTTGGAGCGGTTCCATTCCCCGATATCTCGGGGGGATTGCTCGCACCCTTCCGGCTCCTCCCCATTGGTGTAGCGGGAGCGGGCTGTACCACGCGAGCGGCGCCCCCCAGCGCGGAGTGTGGGCGGAGCCCTGAGGGCAGCGCGGGAGCGGCGGCGCCGGGCGGGGATGGAGCGCTGCGATGTGGGCGAGCGGCGGCGCGGGGCCATCTGGAGCCGCAGGGCGGGGGCGGCAGCACCGCGGGGGTAACGGGGCCGGGCCGGGGGGTGCGGCTGCCCGAGAGGAGCGGGCGGACGGGGCGGGACCGGCCCGGGCCCACCCGAGCCTCTGCAGGGTGGTTGAAGGGGCAGCCCGGGGATAGCCGGTCAGATAACGAAAGCAGCGCGTTCCCCTCGGGTCACAGACTCGCTGCGGTTGGAAGGGGCCTCTGGACATCATCCAGTCCAAGCCCTGCCACGGCAGGGCCACCAAGAGCAGGGTCCAGGTGGGCTTGGAATGTCTCCAGAGAGGGACACTCCACAACCTCCCTGAGCACCCTGTTTGGTGCCCTGCCATCCTCAACGTGAAGTTCTTCCTCCTGTCGAGGTGAAACTTTAGTGTTTTAGTTTAAGGCCATTGCTTCTCGTCCTGTCGCTGGGCAGCACCGAGAAGAGTCTGGCACTGATCCTCTTGGCACCCGCCTTTGAGATATTTATATGCATTAATGGGATGCGCTCCTGTAGGCGGAGCAGGTGCCCAAGGAGGCTGTGACACCCCCGCGCTCAGGCTGCTCAGCTCGGCTGGGCATTTACCCTGGTTTAGGTGTATTGAATAAAATGCCATGGGGGGAATTCCAGGAGATTAATCTTAGTGTGGTGTGCTGTGTAAATACTGCCTGGTCTAAGCTAAGAGCAGCAGCACAAGTGGAGCTTTGGGGGCCTCTGTCCTGGGGGACTGGAGGCAGCCCCCTGAACTCCTGACTCTGTTCTCCTGGCTTAGTTCAGTTGCAGGGAAACTTTCGAAAGGGAGAGAGTGACGTTGAAAAGGTCTTGGGAGGTGCTGTAGCTGCCGTGATGGGTACTTGTGTTTCAGGGTGGTTTTAGAAGCAGAAGTCATACCTCATTTGTTAGGGTCTTTAAGGTCATAATCCCCCACAAACATCACTAGATTTCAATTACAATTTAAAATATTTTATCTTTCTAATTTCATTTTTATGGCCCTTTTATTGAAGAAAAGACTGGGCTTAACAGTGAGGTGCAATTAGTTTTACCTCTAGTCTGCACCATGGCTGTGTGACCTTCTTCTGGTGTTCACTCAGACTTTGTAACAAACCCCCCAGCCCCATGAAGGTGCTGAGTAGCATATTCTGTGTCTCAGAGCTATCAGCATCTCATATAACCATGGTGAGAGCATTCTGCAAGTGCTCTGCAGTCTTTAATCAGCCTGCCAATATCTGGCACAGCTTTGGTGTTTAGCTTCACTGTGAATTCACATCCAAGTGATAATACAAAATGGCTGGCTTGTTCAGTGTTAGGCAATAAATCCAGGAATAGCAGATCTTCCAAATCTCAATCTCCTGCTTCCTGGAAAACCCTTCCTCTTACAGCTGATTCTGCACATTTCTGCATCTAGCTCTGTTTTATGTGGACAGCATCATACAAGGATAGAAGTGGCAAACTGGAAACTTTAGTTCTATAATAGCTCAGATGAATAGTAATAAATAAGGCTTTCTTCATAGAATCATAGAATGGTTTGGAATGGAAGGGGCCTCAAAGATCATCTAGTTCCAACCCCCCAGGCACCTTCCACTGGACCAGGCTGCTCAGGGCACCATCCAACCTGGCCTTGGGCACTACCAGGGATGGAGCATCCAGAACTTCTCTAGGGAGCCGGGTTGTCTCACCACCCTCACAGTAAAGAATTTTTTCCTAATGTCTAATGTAAACCTACTCTCTTTCAGTTTGAAGCTATTCATCCTTGTCGTGGCATTCCAGGCCTTTGTAAAAAGTCTCTCTCCACCTTTCTTGTAGGCTCCTTTCAGGTGCTGGAAAGCCACAATTAGGTCACCTCAGAGCCTTCTCTTTTCCAAGTTTAACAATCCTAATACTTTTGAAGACTGTGAAAAGAAATAATATTAAAACTGATTTTCCCCACATCTAAGCAGATTGGTTTCTTACAGTAATGCACAGCTTCTCAGTTCTCTAGAACATTTCTTTGCAGTGATAATGATGAGCCAGGTTCCTTGCTGAGTGTTGAATTGGGCTTTCAGATACATCAGTATATATTAGTGTTATTTATTAATAATGGAAATCAGATAATCAGGAACCACACAAAAGGATTGTGAATGGTGAATTTCCCCTATCTGCTTCGCATGTCTCCTACCCACCTTCCAACCCAGTGAATTACTTCCTTTGTAGTGTATTTTTTTATTAGAAATACATGGGTTTCATGGGAGATTTTTCATAGAACTTGGAAAATCAGAATTGTAAAATCATAAGATAGAAACATTTTAATCCTACGTCTTACAGATATAAATGGTAATAAAATGATTCTAAGCATGGTTGTTTTGCTGGCTTTCTTCACAGAGTTATGGTGAACATCATTCACAGTGTCCAAGGGTACCATTCCAGGACAATACATTTTCTGAATGTGGCTTTTGACAGTTCTGGGGATTCTCTCCTTGCTGGGGACCGCCAAGGGAATATATATGTTTTTGACTTGAATGGGAACAGGTAAGAATATTTCTATCAAGACTTTTTAATTGTCTGAGACATCTGTAGCATTCAGGGGTGTGGAACTTGCCTGGACAGGATCCCACAGGTCAGGTTTTAACTAGATAGTTTTAAATAGGTAATCATTTGCTCAGGGCTGAAACTTCAACCCAGTGTCTTGTGTAGGTTCCCTAAATGTTATTTCATTAGTTTAGCTGCTCAAAAAGATCAGAGGCTTGCAACTGTAAAAAGAACAGCAATGCCATAGAACTTAAGGGCTGCCACCAGAAGTTACTCTTGGGCCAGTACAGATCAATGAGTGAGCCACAAATTACAGCAGACTAGACCAAGTGTTTTCATTTGCAGAAATACATCAACCAGTCTTTCAGCATTTTACTACTGAGTTTTAAAATACTAGCACTGATTTTTAGATCTATTACAATTGGATATTATTTCCTTACTCCCTTCTTCTGAGTTTATTTTTTTCTCTCTGTGTAATATATTGAAACCAATTAAATTATTACTTCACTTGACATTAAATGAACCAAAGCTTCCTTATACAATGAGAATGTGTATTTTTAAATAGGTTCAACCTTGTTCAGAGAACAATGCAGGCTTGCACTGCTTTGGCATTTAATCTTCGCAGAAAGACAGAGTTCCTCGTGGCTTTGGCAGATTATTCTGTTAAGTGCTTTGATACAGGTAAGGAGAAATGTCAAGGCTTAAATGTTATCTGTATTGGCATGAAAACTTATTTAATTTTAGTTTTGAGCTTACATTTTTTGATAGTTTGTTTTATGGAAATTATACTACGTATTTCATGCCATCTGTCTGAAAAGTTTGGACCTGTGTTGGTTGTAGTCCTTGGTTAAATGAACCTAAATGAACCCTTTGCTTTGCCAAAGTTCTTTATTCTCACTGAGTCACACAGGCATTTGTTTAACTGAAGTCCACCACAGGATTGTAGTTAGGTATGTTACTTTCTTTTAAGCAGTTTTTAATAGGTTTACTTAGAATGAGGTACTGTATTAAAATAAAGCCAAAACCAGTTGACAATATGTTAGTTTGCAACTGAACAAATTCTTGCCTATATCTACAGTAAAATACTTGAACAAAGTTTTAGAAAATGTACAAACATTTAGACAATGTACACTAAAAGAAATGTCAATACTTTTGAGTATTCAAGTAATTCTATATCCTTATTGAAAAGTAATATTAAAAATTAACGTTACAACTGTGTGTTTCTGTCTTAATTAGAAGTTAAATGGTGAAGGGCAGTGACAATTCATTCTTCTTTAAATTATTTCATTCTTCTCTAAATTACTCTTTACCTATCAGAAAATGCATTTGTAATGTCTCCATTATATCCTATTATTATCTGGATTTAAATATTTTTAAAAAGCTGTAGGAATCACTCATCTACAGTTTTAGGGCTTGAGATTATCTGTGAAGATTTTAATGTAGCACAATGTTCCTTAAAATAGAGGAAAAGTCAGAGTTAAGGTCTGAAATCGCCTGCACTCTTTCTCTTCCTTTCAACAACAGCAAGACCAAACTTAAATATTTGGATGCACTTAGAAAAATCTTTATTACTCCAGAGAGTACTGCATGTTCACATGGTGCTGTTTCCAGATATCAAGTCATACTGAGGAATGTTCTAAAATATGAATGGTACTCACCAAAGTCAGTGCAGTTCCTTAGGGTATTAGACAGTCCTTACCTGTTGGGCTCCATCTCCTTCTTTAGAAGACACTCTCTAATCCCATGTCACCTCTCAGGTGATGACAGCTTTAAGCACTCCATTGTCTGTAAGCAGAGCAGAAAGTTTGACTGTTAGTCTTTATGAGCTGCTTTATGGTCATTTCCTATCTTTGATGCCACAGCAGTAGCTGGAACCACTCCATGGGCTGCCAGGCAAACCACCCAATGTAAACAGTGTAATTGCCACCAGTGCAATTTGGTTGCTGAGGGAAGATTAGTGGTCATGCAGTCACAAGTGGGAGACATTGTAGTCAGAGGAACCATTTCCTTAGAATGCAGTGCACAGCATAAAAATGTTTAAGGTTCTAAAAGGATTAATGAGCTATTGCTTTCTGACTCTGCCTTTCTGTAGTCATAGCCCGTTGTCATTAAACCTTTTTTCTTTGCACCTGTAAATAGTTGTGTAATCATTCACACATTCTGTCCACAAGTAAAAACAAGTGCAGAATTCTAACTAGAACATTCAGTCTCAGCTTCTGTGGGTGTTCACATCAGATACTTTGTGAGGCATGCTGAACTTAACTGATCACATTGTTCATGGCTTTTTAAGATTGATTTTTAGGCTAAATGAATCAAGTCTGTACAAGTTGGCTTTCTGTGCAGAACTGAGCATAATTTGTAAAATGTTCTTTGGAGATGAGGAGAAGGTTGTGCCTCTAAGGTATAATACCTATGTGAAGACTGATACCTTTGTTTCTTGTGTGTTGGGCTGTGATGGCAAATGGTTTATACTAGTTATGCTTAAAAGTCTTTCACAGCATATTGTTGACAATAAAGACTAAAGTAGTAGTTGTTCCACTTTGAATGGCTTTCATATCTTTTTCATCAACTTCTGCAGGAACCCAGGAGCTAGTTAGTTGGATGAGAGGCCATGAATCTTCTGTGTCTTCCATCTCTGTCCATGGCTCAGGCAAGTATGCCATCACTACTTCCACTGATACAGCTCAACTCTGGGACTTGGACACCTTTCAAAGGATAAGAAAGCTGAATGTTCGTCAGTCTGTGGGCATACAAAAGGTGAGTAAAGAGCAACTGCTAAAGGTGAACAAGCACACCACAGTAGGTACAACATCACATATTAAAATCACATTACTTGTAAATAGTCTTTAAAATACAGGTGAATCTTTTTTATCATTTTGGGCATCACATCTTAACATTCTTCCCATCACATCACCCAGACCACTGAAATAATGACTCAGTAGTTGCAAAGATCTCCTGGGAACTTTTAAGGAACTTCTGTCTTTAGAGATACTCAAAACTTGCTTGGACATGGCCTTGACTAACCCAATTTAACTTGGAAGTTGGAACTATCTTCTAGGTTGACCTTTCATTAGCCTAGAGTGGACTCAGAGGACCTGTGTAGATTAATTCCAACCTGCATGGTAGTAGGATTTAAGGATGTTGTTAAAAAAAACAGTTTTGGTGTCATAATGGTAACTTCAAACAGTCACCACCACCTGCCTCATTCAGCTTCTTATTCCAGAGCTCTTCTGTCTGTGCATGCAAAGTTCTGAATGTGGGAACAAACAAGGCTGAAAAGGAACTCAGCAAAAAGAAATCACTGCTTCTCAGCCTAGTGGTTTCTTTGGTTCTGTTTGTTGCACAGACACACTGGAACAGCATGGGATGAGAAGGATGACATGTTTGTGTCAGGGAGTGGTTTAAGTAGGTCTCCCTTAGCATTACACTATTTTAAACAGGTCTGCCTGCGCCACCAAATGTCACACTTTGGTCTAAGTACTGCAGAAAGTCCTGACCCAGTGCCTGAGCATGGCTTGCACACGTGCTGCCCTGCAGTGAATAGTCTGACAAACACCACTTCAAACCAAGCCTCTCGTCAGACTGGCCACTAAAAAGCCGTGCTGCTTTTGCAGAGAACCAGGCTATTCATTTGAGTGTCCTCACCCACTTCTGGGTCAGGCAGAAATTCTGTCAGCTTAAAATAGTCACCTAGCAATTACTGGGAAAGATCATCCATAAATTTTTGTTTGTTTGTTTTATTAAAACTGTTGTGTAGCACATGTTGCTAAAATAATTATAACATCTTTCCTCCAAAGACAGATGCATTTCTCTAGTGGAGATTTTTCTAGTGCTCAGTATCTTTCTTTCTTTGTGTAGCCTGTGTGCAGGGACTTCTTATTGGTAAGTGGCTCTTGGAATTTGGTAGGATGAGGATGTTGCAGTATGGAAACAACTTTTAAAGCCAAACAGTAGAGATTATGATTGAATTAATAGATCACATTTGGGAATCAGGAGCCTGCTCTCTTTGGTGCTACCATTTCTTACACGACATTATGCAAGTGATCTAGATTTCATTTTCCTATCTTTAGAATAATAGTATTTGTTCTCATTCCACAGTCTAAGACATACAGGTAATATGTGCTTTACTGAAGTTCAGATTTGATATTAGACTGTAGGCCTGAGAGTCAGTGTGCAAAGCTGGATTCTTGCTTGCTCTCTGAGCCACTGTAGCAGTGTCACACCCATCTTGTGTGCTTTTTGATGCCTCTTGAGCCCAGTTGCACTCCAACATACACCTTCTGTTAGGTTGGTATGGGGCAAAGCTAATTTAAAAATGTAGAGACTGAGGTGCAGAGTGAACACACAGCAGGTGAGACAGATGAGAATACAACACATCTACAATGATAATTTCCAAAGCATCACTGTTTATTCAACAGCTGCTTGTGACCATCCTGTGGTATTTTTCTATGGCAGAAAATTACCAACTGTTCAGTATTCCAGTTTACCAAAATTCATCTGCTCTCAATTCTTTGTCTGGTCTTCCTCAGGGACCCTGAAGGAGGACAGACAGCTCAGTCTGTCTGAAGATAAATTACTTTGGTACCTGAGATGACTCTTTTCCCCACAGGTTACTTTTGCTCACTGTCAAGTGACTCATTTGGCCTGAATGTCCAATTTTCAGTTACTAAGATGAAACCCAGCCCACATATCCATATTTCCAGATTTTCAAGGCCCCAAGAGATCATTCAGACTAAAACTATGAACTCTGTAGCACTGACTTAATCTCAGCCACTGATGTCCCCAGCGTTTATATTGCGTCCTCGCTGCACTCACTGGGAACAATAAAGTTTAACAGTCATAAAAACAAGACAGATAAAATTTAACAGTTATTTCAGTGAGTTAAACTGGCTTAGCAAAGGGTACAACACATTTTAACCAGTGCAAGGAGAGCAACCCAACTCTTCTCTAGGCTGTCACAGTAATAGCCACACCTGCCATGTTTTATTTGCCATGCACTTTGGTAATTTAAAATGTGCTTCCTTGACAACATCCCATTTTTTTTCTTTTCCATATTCTTCCAGGTTTTTTTTCTTCCATTGAGTAACACCATTCTCAGCTGTTTCAAAGATAATTCTGTTTTTGCATGGGAATTCGATACTCTTCACTGTAAATACCAATTGTCACCTCCTGTAGAAGGTTCTGTATTATTTTATAAGGTGTTTGCTGTTACCAGGTAAATTGCTATTTTAAACATTCTAAAGGCAGACTATTAAAATATGGTTTTAAGCAGGTTCTCTTTCTTTATTTGTAATACTTTGTGGAAGTATTGAGCTATCTACTATGATAAGCTTTTGAACTCTGCTGTGACTGATACTTTCAGCAAAGATAAGTAGTAGTTTTTATTATAGTCCCATAACAGTTGAAATAAATTAGGTTGATTTTTAATGACCACTAAAATAAGGTTTAAACTTTATTTTATAATATCCTTTAAGGATAATATCCTGTCCTTTACTAATATGGAATAATGGCCAATTCAAAAGTGATTTGAAGGCATAGAACAAAATGAACAATCTCTCTTTTTAGCTAAAACTAATTTAAATTATAGTATGCTGATGGAAGCTTTCCCGTGATGCAGGGACAGTCGGACTTTGGTAGCTGGTGGGAAATCAAATCATCTTCACTTATGGTGTTTGGAATTAAAGCAGTTGATAAGAATAATCCAGATGCCTGAGAAGGTGCGAGCTGTCCGTCACTTGGAATTCCTCCCTGACAGTTTTGATGGGGGCTCCAATCAGGTCAGTTTTTTCATAAAGCTCAAGACAGGAGTATTTGGATAGTGGATTCAACACCTGTACTTGGAGGGCTTTTGGGGGGCTCTGGGGATATAGAGGTATGCAATACAAAAGGAAAGTTATTGTGCTGAATCTTTGCTCCTTTAGCTTCATGGAATGTCATTGCTGAATTGGGTATTCCAGGTATTCCACTTTGTTTTACATTGGCAGTATTAATGGTTGAATCCTTTTAACTTGTAGGTCCTTGGAGTGTTAAGTCAAGATAATATTATGAGATTTATCAATATAGAAACATGCAAACTTCTCTTTGACATTGGGAGTCCTGAAGAGGGAATTAGTACAGCTGTGATTAGCCCAAATGGACAGTATATTGCTTCAGTAATGGAAAATGGGAGCCTTAACTTATACAGTGTCCAAGCTTTGACTCAAGAAGGAAATAAGGTAGAGTATTTTACATTTCTTAAAACAGTAGTAAGTCCTCTTCAAGATGATCTTTGTCTTTATAAGTAGACTGCATCAGCAGTAGTTTGCAGAGGTGTCATATTTAACAATACAAATAAAGAAAAAGTGATTTGTACAGTTTCCTTCATAGTTCCTCCAGCCTGTCAGGTAACTTGGTGTTTTTAAGGTATATATAGTGTTGGAAGGGGGAGATGGTATTTCTTTCTATAGCAATTTGTGTGCATCAATTTCTTTTTGTAATGGTGTTTTGGAGGAGATGGAAACAGAATAATTGTGTCTCTTCTGTTCCATTTCCTACAGGAAATACTTTGCAGCTAATGCTCTCTTAAACTGTGGGCACAAATGGTGTTTTTGTTACTGTGATTTTATTCTTCTTACTGTGTTATTGGATACCAGCACCCATCATTTATGGCACAATCATACACTCCTAATCCTTCCTAAATAACAAACATTCTAAATACCAGTTCTTATTTTATTACATTAATTTATTAATGGGAGTCAGGTTTCTAAATACAGAATTCCATATATCTTTAATCACCATGTCTTTGAAGTAAACAGTCAGCAGCTCTGGATAATGATGGAGCTGGAGCTGAGGAAGGATGTGTAAAGATGTCACACGCATTCCATTTGCACTTTTGCTGACGGTTTGACATGAACTGGTATATCCACTTTGTCACTTGCTTTCACAATCTCCAGCATTGAATTAATTAATACCTGCCTGACACTGCAGACTAATTAAAGTTTGTAAAGGTGTTCTGTATTCTTTTAACTGGTGCTATAGAAATGCAAAATATTTTAATGACCTTGAGAAACACACTAAAGTAAATAACCTGAACAGTACATGATACACATCTATAGTATCCCAATTATATTTTTACTGTTTGCTAAGCAAGGAAATAACATGATGATTGAGTTAGCTTGGAAGCTACATAAACCTTCCCATAGTTGGAGCAGTTTTATTTGTGGACATCCTTTTCCAGGAGTATACAATCTATATCTGTTTATTTATAGTATAAATGTGGTTCTAGTCTTCTTTTTATGGCCATCATACTCAAAAATGCATCATATAAAATAAACAACAAATTATATTTCTGTGTAATCTGTCTTACAAGATTTTAACCAAGCTACTTTCACTTAATACTAGCCTCCACCATTCACGTTCAAAGTTGTAGAAGATGGGTCCAAGTACACATCAGAGGCAAATAAACTGATCACAAAAGTGACTTCAGAAAGGTCAAAGGGGCCATGGAAATCCAAACAAAGCAAAATTCAAAGCAGATTGCTAAAACTGCAAGCAAATACATCACTTGAAAATAAAGAGGTAGGAAGAAATTGAAAATATTTTGTCTTTCAGTTTGCAATGTTTATATTTCATTGCCATTTGCTTTAAAAAATAAATTTAGGCACTGAAGCACTTGGATATTTGAGCAGAGCAGGGATTAAGGAAATTTTAGTACCATTTTCTCTCTCTATTTAGCCTATACTCCTACAGTATGTGACACAGCCAGAGCTGCCTCCAGTCTGGGGTACCTCTGCAGTTGTTCAAACAACTTGTGACACATTTGGTATTTGCTAGATCTGGTCTGCTTCCCTGCAGAAAGCCAACTGGCACATCTAAAATGTCTGCCTAGAATCCATTTCCTTTTTTTCTTACTTATTTAGAAGATTAATTACTGTTGCATTTATTTCCCTCTGTCATCATGGTGCCATTTGCTCTCTCTGTCTTTATCTTGTGCCTTTTATGTGTGTGTGTATATATATTTTTTTTTCCTGCTTATGTGTTCACCATATGATCTATTTCTTATGTTAGTATTCTTTATGGTTTGCTATATGCATCATTTATTTGTACACAGTTCAGCCAGTTTGGGTCTGATCTGCTTCTGACTGAAATCAATGGCAGCTGTTCTTTGAGTTCAGGAGACAAGAAATGATGAAATTACCTTTTTGTTGTTGAAGTTCCTGGGACTATGTAGCAGACAGCAATACATGTTTGATTTTTTTTCTTTGACACTATGTGATAAACTTCAATATTTAGCCACTCTCATAGTTTAGAGGGCAAAGAAAGAGAAAATGGTTACATTTATTGTTGATCTCCTATTTTGTAGAATGAATTACCAGGTGGATTAAACAAGAAACGTCTGCAGGCCTTATTGAAAGGATTTGGAGAATATCCAGCTAAGTACAGGTGTTTTTTGTGTGCATGTTCATGCTTGCACAAAATAAAATTGCTTGTGTTTACTGGCCTATGAAAAAGAATTTCCTTGACTAAAGCTGCATTTTAATTGCAGGATGTTTGTTTGGCGTTCCTTATTACAACTTCCTGAAAACCACTTGGCATTCAGTAGCCTGATAGATAGGGGAATCCACAGTGCATTTGTAAATATTCAGAAAGAGTATCCTATCAAAAGTGGGAAACTGCTGAGAGTTCTACAGAGGTAAATTACATATTTGTATTTATTTAAAATATTACAGATTTTTATTTTCACATAATCATCTGAAATGTATCCAGTAGCTGGAAACAGCTGTAAGAAAATTTCTAAAATGACATAGATGCTGTCATTCTAAAATGACATCATGCTGTTTTGTTTTGGTAACTCGTACAATCCTGCATCTGTGTTGAAGTTTACAATTTTTCTATGTTGTGGTTGTAAAATACATGCTATATTTTTGTTTGGTTTTGGATCAATGTTTTCTACAGTTTTTTTGTTTCCCTCTGTGTACAGGACCTTGTCAGCTCTAGCTCACTGGTCTGCTGTCTTTGCTGAGACACCTTACATGCCTTTGCTAGCATTCCCATTTGTAAAATTATTCCAGAACAACCAGCTGATCTGCTTTGAAGTTGTTGCTACAGTAGTAGGTAAGCAATGATTTTAAAAACTCAGATATGCTTCAACATGTTTAAGCTTTCCAAAGCAAAAGAGCTTTTCCTACTGAAATGAATAAGGTATTGCCTTATTTATAGGTCACCATGGTGTTACCAGGAATTAATATAGAGCTTTAAACAAAAACCTCAAAATATGAGACTTCTTTTTGAAGTGTTTCTAGCAAAAAGTTAGCAGTTTTAATAGTGTTTGTAAAGTCTAATTGAAATGTATCTAGCATTTGCAAACTCATATGTATCTAGTGTAATTATATCATAATAATTAAGTCTCTGAGACATGGGAAAAGTAGTCACAGCCACCCACCCTACCTGTCACCTGCTCCCAGCCAACAGGGAATGATCTCTTTCAAGGTTTGAATGATCTCTCTCAACTAAACTCTGTTTAGTTGTCTTCAGCATGTGGTGACTCAAAACTAGACATTTGTCTGAACACTGGCTGTGGCAGTGTTCTGAAGAAACATTCTAAATTAAAGTGCTTTACACTTAAATTAGTTGTTGCAGCTGCTACTAAATCTACAGAAGTTATGTGCTGCCAAGCATACATACCCACTTTGCAACCACATGCTGTTGGTGAATAAGCATCCAAGTTTACAGAAATTATTCTTAGTACGTTAAAAATTACTTGATCCAGGCTGTAGTTTTGTGAGACAGAAACACTGATTGAAGTATTCTCATCTGCCTCCCATGCCTTAGTCCCACAGCTCACAGATTTTTTTTCACTTTGTATTTGAGCCAGATCAGTTCTTCAGTCTGGTTCACAGTGTACTGACACAAACACCCATGCCAGTGCAGCTGGAGGAGCAGTGTACTGTGGGAATGGTTTAGGAACACTTGGAAAGAGAAGAGATGGGAGTATCATCTTAAATAGGTTTTGCTGCCTGAAACAACACCTTAAATGCCTCAACTTGGTAACCCAACTTCAACGTTGTCATGAGTCTTTGCTCTGGATTACAGTGGATTGTGTTCAGCTTCTTGTTCTCTTTCAGTTAATTTTTGCCAACACTGGTTTGAGTACTTTCCCAATCCTCCAATTAATGTCCTTGGTATGATGGAAAATGTCTTGGCACATCATGACAAAGAACTGCTTCAGCATTTAATAAAATACAATGTGACTTCACAGGTAATAGTCTAGACAGCTTTTGTATACAAAAATATACTGCAGTGAATAATAGTGCACTGTTGTTTTATTTTGATGAATTTCTAGTTTGAGGGAGCTTTCATTAAATACCAGTGAATTATATGGGAGTGTAAAGAATATATCATTGATTTCCTGTTGTTTTTCCTTGTCCATGATCATATGTATGCTACTTTAATTCTTTAGAAGTTCTTTGTTTTCAAGTCCACATTCCTTAAAAATCTACTCATCGAATTATAAATTTATCTTTTTTTAACATGGACATAAGTGTGATGAATTAATTTTCTAATCCTGTTTATCATTAGGGATTATTTTGGTTTCACAAATCTAAACAGAACATTTAGACATCCAGTGAAATAAGAAATGTATTTGTAATCACCCCAGATTAACTTTGAATGTTTAGAGTAGGTGGTGAAAATTATCTTGAAATGTTCTGTTTATTTCCTTTTTCATAAATTAGTACATTCTTGGTATAAGGCAAGAAAAATCACATTGTTTCTTTAAAAGGAATGGTAAAATTGTACTAATGGATTATTTTGTCAATTTTCCCAAATAATTTAGGTTTATGCTTGGCCTCTCCTAGAAACACTATTATCTGAGGTTCTAACAAGAGAAGAATGGCTGAAAGCCTTCGACAATATTTTCTCCAACCATCCTTCATACTTTCTAATGATTGTCATTGCCTATGTTATATGTTCCAGAGCTCCCTTGCTCCACTGTAATCAAGCAGCAGATTTTGAGGTAAACATTTTCATATTTAAGTTAATAATGTGTAAAAGATGTATAAAATATTGTATCTGTTAGGTTACAGGAGATCCATTTCCAAATTAATATCTGGTACTTGACAAATACACAATAAATGAGTAAAACACTGAGCAGTTTCCTGCAGTTGCATGCAAGGAGAACTTTAAAAGCTTTCATAAGCTTTCTAATGTCCCTAAAGGCCATTTTTAAAATTTCAATAGTTCATCAAGCACAAAATAATTCTGACTCTTTTTGGAGGATCTAGTATGGACTTCTGCCTCTGGAGACGATACACAATAATTCTGTGATGTTGTATCATTATCCTCTTCTCAGAATTTCAAAATTAGTCAGTATTATTGGATGTTCTCTGAAGCTAAATTAAAATGTTTCCTTATGTTTCATGTTCCATGAAAGAGGATTCTTTTTCTTATGAAAAATCTCTGTAGGCAAACAAAGGGTTCCACCTCTAAAACGTGCTTATGAGCAGTCAATTTGACTGACATCAAGCAGATAGCATTACTGCTATGTTTAATAATGACCATTTAGAGATTTTCTTGGTAGATAAGATCTTTGACAGGAAGAATAGTCCTGCAAGAGGAGAAACTTCTGAGCTTCATGGCTGAACACTGAAACTCAAGGCAGGTTTATCCAGTGGTAGGAGTCACTGTGGGACACTCTAAATTGACACCCCAGCTTCCCAAATCCCTTACACAGCTGCCATTTGAACAGAAGGAAAAGAACCACAGCATCCTTTCCCACTTTGAAGAAGTTTGGCTCAAGTCACTTGAGCTGGTGATGTTTTATGAATTGGTAGGGAAAACTTTAAAAGCTTTTTAAATTAACTGTTGAAATATATATCTTGCTATTTTTCATTATAATTCCCAAATATGTGTATTAAAAATAAATATATATTTGTATAAAAATACATAAAAGTGCATAATCTTATGTAGAATGTAAATGGCAGCGTGTCTCTTACAGTATTTCTTTCATCATCGTAACAACGTGGACATTAATCTTGTGATTAAGGAAGCCTATCGTCTTATGGAGGCTACACCTCTGGATATCCATCCACAGCAAATGCTTGATGACTTCACACCACTTACAAAAGGACAGTACCCTGTGTTTAATAAGTATCCCATGTTCATTGTGAATTATCAAGCTCAGAAGTGGGAGAAGATCAGACAAGATGAAATTGAATACTTGCGAGAGAGGTACTAATGAGAAATTGAAGACA
This sequence comes from Camarhynchus parvulus, assembly GCF_901933205.1. Taxonomy (NCBI): domain Eukaryota; kingdom Metazoa; phylum Chordata; class Aves; order Passeriformes; family Thraupidae; genus Camarhynchus; species Camarhynchus parvulus. Next base: position 139,778,283 of record NC_044572.1, read on the forward strand.
GTCTCAGTCTGGGAAGGACAGGTGGACATAATTGCCTTTGTATGTTGTAATGTGTAGTCTTGAGAAGAGAGATAAGAAAATTCAGGAAAAGGACTTGAAATAGCTGCTTAAGGTTGAGAGTTACTTGGTTTGACATGTTTTTACATTAAATCATTAGTCTTAATAAAAAATGTCTGCTAATTAGCAGAAGATATTGGGGCTACAAGTCACTGAACTTGGAAGCTCATAGCCAGAGCCTAAACCTCTGGGGTTGACCTTGTGGGGCCCAGGTTTTGAAGGGCCAGGAGTTCTTAGCTTGCTGTTGAAATCAGTGGGTACCATGGTGCCAAGGCACCCTTAGAAACGAGGTATTACTAAGAATGTGAGGAAGAGAGTACCTGCACTCATCTGTAATGCCCTGTTGTCTCTAACAGTCAGTATGATAGCTCTTCCTCGTATACTTTGTCACTATGAAGGGGATGCCAGATTCTTTCATGTCATCTCATTTCAGCAGTTCTTTGCTAGTACTGTCATCAATTTCAAAGTAATCAAGTCATTTCTTGATATTTGGTCTGAATGATTAATGTGACTTCCTTCCATGTAGACAATTAGCACATGAATCAGAAGCCAAAGCACAGGAACAGAAAGCAGAAGATGAAGCCTGGTATCAAAGGCAGAAATTACTTCAAGAAGCTGAAGAACAGAGACAAAAAATCCTACTGGAAGAAGAGAAGTTGGCAGAACAGAGGCAGAGGTATTAGAATATAGGAAGCATTAGGGGTCTGGCTGCTGTAACCTGCTATTACATTTTTGACCATGAGTAAAGGAGAAATAACCACTAATTTGTATAAATTGTAATGTGGGATAACTGTGGTCTGGTGGGTCATATTTTGGTTGGGAATTAAGTGATCTGGGTTGTATTACTACCTCACCTCTTACTCCCTGGAGGGAATACAGCAGATTAGAGGTCAAGTCACTTCATATTCTTGTCTCAGCTCCCAGCCATTCTTCTGGCTCCTTCAGATTGGGAAGTCTCTTAAACAGTCAACTGCTGTGTGTCTGCACTCTTGGACTTCAGACTTGCATTTTGGGCACACCCACACTGCAGATACAAGAGTCACTTATAGCATCAGTGACTGTGCACAGTCTTGGACTTCTAGTGGATCTAGAAAAACAACTGCTTTGTGTATCAGTTTATAAGCAAAGAGTTGTGATGGTAATGAAGCTGAACTGTAAGTTTGTACATTTTGCAGCTGTGAAGGTTTAAGAGAATTTCAACATTTCCATAATTTCTTAGATAAGCTACAGATAATTGTGGAATCATTTAAGTTGGAAATCACCTTTAAGATCATGAAGTCTAACAGTTAAGCCAGCACTGCCAAGTTCACCACTAAACCATGTTCCTAACCACCAAATTTTTGAGCACATCTCCGAAACCTCTGTAACCTACAGAGTTAGGTTTTTTTAAAAGAGGACAGCAAGCCTTTATTTACAAACTAATCCTTGAGTTTGTGGTTTTGTTCTTTGAAAGAGTTTGATATTTGCCAAATAAACTTGGGACTAATTTTGTGCAGCAAGAGGTACCAGGACACTGGCAGTTATTCTAAGGAGTAGTTTCCAGTTTTGGATCCTTGCAACATTAAACTAGTACTTACTAAAGTGGAGCAGAAACAGGGCACAGGACTTCAAAGCTTAACTGGAGATATTGCCATTAGAAGATGTGTATCTGTGAATTTAATTTTGTCTCATAAATGAAAACTGGACATTTTGCAGGAAAGAAAGCAACTATCCTAAGCTTTGTTAAGCTGGAGATGAGCTCATAGTAATTAATGGCTAACTGCATTGTGTGTTTGTGCTCTTTGGTACTGACCTTTTACATATACAGTATCATTTCTGTTATTTGTTTATTTCTGTTTATTTTGGCCTTGAAGGCTTGCTGTGGTGAAAAGAGAACTGAAAGTAAAGGAACTGCAACTTTTAGATGCTTCAAGAAGGCGTTTTCTGAACTACCAGCAAGATCAGCTTCAAATGGAACTGAAACGTCTCAATGATGAAATTGCAAGAAAGGTTGAGTATTGCTCAAGCTATTCTTTTCTGCAAGGTTTAATAGGGAAAATAAACAAGGGAAAAAGGCATAACTAAAATTTTAGTTGATATACTATGATTTGTGAGCCCAGAGGTGTATTTAGCATGAGGCAGACTGCTTCAAATGGTAAATGCATTATTTAACAGTTAGTGGCAGTGTTGAAAAATGTAGTGAGCTCCTTAAAGGACTAGTGAATTCTCAGCTGTCTGTGGGCTGTATGTTCAGATTGCAAATTAACTCTGCCATTGATTGAGAGGCTCCACAGTAACCTCTGGCCAGGCTTGGCTCTGCCTCCCAATCACTAACCCAGGCACCATGGCATGCAGTTGTACCATGGGAATGGTGCTGAGAATGGAAGGGTTTGCAACTCATGGGCACTTACTGGCCCTTTATAGGGCTATTCCTCAGCAACACACTTCACAGAGCACAGTGGAGCTGGGTGGCTGTTTCTGCAGTCAGGGCACTGCAACACTCCTCAGCTCAGGTTCTGCCAGGTGCAAAGCAGCCACTTCTCCTTCTGCCCACTGCCCTCCACAGCATTCTGGCTTCAGGGACTCCTTTCTCAATTCACAGCTGCATGTGGCAGGTTTTTAACATTAGTTCAAGACAGGTATTTGCCTAACATAGCTTAGCTGGTTGCAAAACTCTTCTATGCCTCTTCTCCACCTTGCCCTGTGCTTTTGTTATGCAGTATTTTCCATTCTTCATATGACAGAAAACTAACCAGAACTTAGAGGCATGGGGGTTTGGACATTCTTTTCAATAATGTTTTTTTAAAGCAGAAGAATTTCTTTACTGTATTTCCATGTGTTTCTCTTCTCCACAAGGCATCTATGAGACAGCAGGAAACAATTGCTGTCCAAGATACAGAACCTGAATCACAGAAGCAGCTTTTTGAACAGGTAATTATTGGGGAACTGTACTGAATACAAATATTTAATGGTTGTTCATTTGAAATTCTTGGATTTGATTGTGTTCATCCAACCACACCTTGTGAGGAGAAATGGGGGCCTGGTATTTTTCTCTTTTTTCTCTTTAATGAATTTTTTTTAGAGTAAATCCTCTGTTGATAAAAGCATTAACACAATTCACTATTATCTTGGGGAGTTTTGGGTGAAAGTAGTCATATCCTCTCTGTTTTACTCTTCTCCTCTGCTGAGGTATCATTTGGTTCCTACAGGGTTTAGTTATGGGCTCAGCTGCTTGGGGAAGTGAGGAACATGTAAATAAGAAATAAGTGTATAACAATGTGTTCCTCATCCAGAAACTCCCACCTTTTCATCTGTGATATCCAGACATATCTGCATTTTCTGGAGAGAACAGTATAGCAGATTGATGTAGGTGATGAAAAAATGTCTAGTTGCCAACAACATCATTAAGCAAAAAGGAGTGGATGGTTCGTCAGGAATGTGCAGTTCCTTTCTGAAATGACTGATTTATTCAGAAATATGGCTATTCAGTAATAAATGGCATAAATCAGTAATTCTGTTTAAAGTTAAATTTTAGTTAATTATTATAAATAATTATTATAAATTACTGCAAGGATGCCAATGGAAGGCTTTAGAAATGTTCATTTTGATTAAAAATACTCAGTTAAGTGTTTAGAAATCAAAGCTACATGTATCCATCTTGAGTATGTGTAGATCCAATAGAATAAAGGAGAAGTAGTCATCGAGTTCTCTGACCCTCATTTTGAAACATGCCAGTTTATCTTTGGTTTTTTTAAAGCTTTTGGTCATAAACTTGTTATAATCCATACTGAGCATGACTGGGCTAAATTTCTGTTAGCATTTATTTATTCAATACACAGCCAACTGTATTGTGGCTACATAACACAAACCAGGCTAAGCTCATTTCTATTCCAGTATATGTAAAGTCAGCTCTCTAAGGAACTAATTTTACAGTGATCATCCTCTCTAGGCTAGAAAGGTAGCAATTATTTAACTAGCTGAGGATCTCTGTTTGCCCACAAGAGTCTGTGCAGACAGGCTTTCCCTGCACTGTTTCACTGCTGTCAGCGTGGGTCCCTGCTCCAGCTTCAAAGGATGTTGACTTTGCTCAGTTGCTCAGTAGATTCTTACAGGCCTGGGAAGGGGTTTTAACTTCTGCAGAAAATTGTGTAGATGTGCCCTGGTGAATGTGAAGAAAAGGTGGTAAGCTAAAATGCTGTTCCTAGATCTGCTGTTGATTGTACTACTTCAGCAAGTCATCTCTGCATTCAGGCTGCAGATGTGTTTATTACAAACCCCAGTGCCATGAAACACACTTTATAGTTATGAAACATTTTGGGGTTTTGGCTAAAATTTGCCATAAATTGCAGAATATTTTCATGATGAATCTAGTTCATTTAGGTTGGAATTCTGCTTTTATTCACCACAGTAATCTGGAGAATGGAATTATATCCCTTGTCAGGACTCAGGCCACTGTTATGACTCATGCTTCATCTAGTTCCAAGTGGATAAAACAGCAGGGTCTATGACTTCTTTGGACAGTTATGATATGTAGTGGGATGAGATGTGTGCATATATTCAAATACTACTTTAATGATACTTTAATAAATGTTAAAGAGATGGAATTACCAATGTGAGCTAGTAGCTTAGCAACAATGGTTTTTGTTTGTATGCTTGGCAGCATCTAATCAAAGACCAAGAGGCAGTTACAAAGGAAATGAAAGAAGAGGTGGAAGCCCATCGAAGAAAGGTGGATCTGGAAGATCAACGTGTTCAGAGATTGATAGAAATAGATAAAGAAGAAATACAGAAAGCTCAGACAGTAAGATGATTGGATCTTAACGTGTTCTGGGGAGTCAATATGCTAACTTATACAAGTAGTACTGGTTAATAGTATTTTGACTGTAATTAACTAGTTCAAGTCCATATGGAAATATTTGCTAAAGAAATCTAATTTCTAGATACCTATATTAAAAGATTAAGATTCTATGTTTAAAGTTTTGAGATTTCCAAAAATCTGACTGAAGTGTCCAAACAGCTGTATAATATTGAAATTCTCTGGACCTGCCAGAAATATTAGCTTTTATTTTTTTACTTCTCAGGACTTAGAAAGCATGTAAGACTCAAAAGTGCTTTTCAAAACAAGTTATCCTCCTGATAAGGAACATGTTTTGTTTGTAACCATAACAAAATATAAGATAGCCTCAAAGGAGATTTCAGTTGGTAGTACTTGGCAGGAAATTCAGCTGTAGAAGCTGTCTTCTAGATCTCAGTAATGAATGTGTGTAGCTTGACATTAGGAATTGCTCAGATTTTCAAGCTCAGAACTCGTAACTGCACAGTTGGAAAAATAGTTGCAGCTATCCCACTGCCCATATGCTTGGCATCTGCATTTGTGTATTGTCTAGAAATAAACATATGGGTCTGAATTTTTGTAAACAGCATTTGATTTTTGGAAGCAGATGGATGTGGGTGAAAGTATTGGCATTCAGGTATCAATCTTATGTCAGCTGCACCTGTTAGTGCAGCTAGTGGCTCTAGCAGGGCCATCTGACAGGGATCCTGGAGAACACCTCAGTTTATCCTGCCTGGTCTGTAGGTAAGGCTGTGCAGTTGGAATAGACTGAATTTCTGGTAAGAAAGGTGTTTTATTAGGTGGCTGAAGAAAATTTAGCCAGAGCTGAGCAGAAGCACACTGACACTGACTGGAGACCCAGGCACAATGAGCAGGACCAGGAGGAGTGCTACAGGGAGATTGTCAAGCTCCTGCATGACAATAGGGTGAGAGAAGCTGAACTGCTCAAGGCCATGAGGGAGGCAGAAGAAAAAAAGGTATTTGCATAATTTCTTTTTCTAAGTGGGCCTGGCAAAAAACATAACTGCCTATAACAGGGAGTGCAGAAAGCTGAAATGTATTAGAGAAATATTTTGTTAGAATTCTCCTTTTCTGTTTTGACTGGGAGTTTCTGGAAGCACAAGAGTGAATTGGTAAGGGTGTTTTAGCCTTAGGAAAGCATATTCCTATTTCTGTAAGTTCCTCTTATTTTTATTCTCTGACCCAAGACTTTTACCTTTCTCCAGATGTTTGAACGAGATATTTTTCAAAATGAAACCTTCACACAGCTGACTACCATATTTTGATTATAGGGTGAAGTGTAATCTGTAATAATCCAGATGGTTCTATTTGTTGCTTTTTCCTTGCAACACATCTGTTGAAGACATTTAATACCTCTGTTGCACAGCAGGAAGATGTTGTACAGAATAAAGCCCAACTGGAGGAAGAGCAGAAGGTGGCTGCTGCTGCAAATGGGCACAGGAAGCAGTTCTTAGATGACAAAATGAATGATGAGTTAGAATTGGCTGAGAAGCTGCAAAGGGAACATGGCTGTTTTGGTGAGCATGTAGATAAGACAGTTCTGTGTGGATGTTGGCATGAAGGATTCAACGACTGAACACAAATGAACTGTTCATTATTAGGAATAAACTTAAGCATAACTCCTTTACTAAGCACTCCATAAGTGCTTATTGGCAATATTCTTTCATGAAACAGATGTATCTGTTTTCCAAGGCCAGACTTTGAAAGAAATCTCAGTTTGATACCTATCAAATGCAGCAATATAAATGGCATTTTTGGTAGGAGCACAGGTCTAGCTCATCTTAAAATAATTTTAAAATCACATCCATTAGAAATTTCCTGTCAAATAATGTTGTCCTATGACATACAGTATTATACCAAGAACTGGTATAATACTGACATACAGTATTATACCAGTAAGTGCTTTTTCCAAGTGTTTGTTAAAAAAAACCAACAAAACAAACAAACACATTTATATGCTTCCAGAATTGGTCAGTACATCCTTCTCAAGTGCTGCATTTTTGTGATTTTGCAGGTATTTCTGCTACCCCCCACCATGCTTCCAAGGCTTACATAAAATTAGTGATTAATATTAGGGTTAGGTGATTAGTATTGCTTTGGGCAAACTTTTTCAGCCTTTGTCCTTATTTACCTAATGTCTTAGTATGGAGTATTTTGCAACTGTGCATAATTAAAATGGGTGGCTCCTAAAACTACAAGCATGAGTAGCCATATTCCATATGATCTTAGTGGCCTGTTTGTCAGAAGATTAATTATATAGGAAGAAACAGCACATGTAATTTCTTAAAGAGCTGTAATTTCTTGAAGGGAATTTTAAGAAATTAATGAAATTACAGAGCTGTAATTCCTTAAAATGAAATGCTGTGATACATAGCTTTGACCCGAAGAGTAGAAACATTGACCTCTAATTCTGAGCAAATTGTACTTGCCATTAAGTGGAGTGGGTGATTGTTCTAGCTTTGCTTCCTGGAGAAAAACTGTTTTACCTCCAGCTAGAAAAATTCACTAGAAACTTCAATATTTTTAATTTACAAAGAACCCTTCTTTCTATTTCCCACAGAGAGACTGTGTGATTTGAAGGCCAGGTGTACAGAAAGAGGGGTAGAAGTCCAGCAGGTGCCAGGGTCTGGAAACATCTCTCACAATGATCTGTCTACATTAGCATCATCACCACACAGTAAGTGTTTGAGTTAGGAGTCTCTTTCACATTTGGTTTCAGAGCATTGCTGTAACACCCAGCTGTGTGATTGAGCCATTAGTTGTGTAGGTGTTTAGTGGATAGTAAACCAGTTTATTGTTGTGTTCTCTTTCACCTGTAGAAAATGTCTTTGCTCCCAGGGATGGCGCAGGTGAGAAGTGCCTGAAGTGTGTCATGTTATGAGAGTGGTCCTAGTAAAACCTCAGCCTAGTTTAGTTGCATTCTGACCTGATCATCTTGCCCATGCTTTTCCTGTCTTCATAGCCGTTTATGATTTGGGAATGTTGAGAGGCTGTAGAGCTGTCTTTCATCAAAATCTGACTGGGAGTTATAGTCAAGAATAAATCTGATTTCCTCTGATCTGTCCTAGTTACTCTGGCAGTGAAAGCAGTTTAAATTCCAATGCACCTTATGTACAAACGTCTGCAGGCAATGGGAACCTCTGGACCTGCTGTAGCCCCCATTAGCATCTGATTTAGTAGCCAACAGAGGCACTGCTTTCAAAGAACTTTATCTCACCGGTCTGAGGGCTGCTTCACATCCAGTGGTACTGAAAACCAGCATTTCTCTGCCAGAGGTGTCTGTTTTCCAACAGGTATTTGTAGTGTTTATGGGAAACCACTAGTTGCAATGTTAAGTTTCTTGCACTTGGTTGTCTTTAGACAGAAGCCGGGCAGAGCTGGCATGCCGGGAGCAGGAGCTGATGGCCAAGGTGCGGCAGCTCAGACGCAGGATCACCTCACGGGCCCGAGCCAGGCTCCCTCCAGCTCCTTCCCCAGCTACAGCGTGGTCACCCTGAGGTGATTTGCACTGGACCTTTAGCTGCACTTTCAAATTATTAATCAGTGAAAAGCTAAATATGTATAGTGTGTATAGTGTGATTCAGGATGGATCATAAATTTATTAAAGGCTTTTGGAGATATTTTTATATAAGAATAAAATCCTAGCTAGAAAATATGGCTTTTGTTTGTAACCTTCTTGTTATTTTTTACTTCTAAAATAAACTCATTTTTTTACTATTAAGTTACTGAATGTGCAGTATTTGTGTACTTCATTTTTTTCTGGTGGCTGCCCTGACTTGAAGAAACAAACCACTGTTAAAAATGTGGGTTTTGTCAGTGATGTGGAAGTGGATTCTACAAGTTGCAGCAGGGAAATTTGCAATCAGAGAAAAGAATCCTTTCCAGTGAGAGCCAAACATTGAAACCAAGGCCCAGAGAGGGTGTGGAGCACCTGCTGCTGGAGATGCATGTAGTTGTTACACATATTAGCAAGTTCATTTCATGAGAAAGAATGGGAGAGAGGATCTAAACAAATACCTTGCTCTTCATAGTGCTTGTGGTACTGGTGGCTAATGCTTTTGACCCAAGTCAAGAACGTTATGTGATGTTACAGTAAAAGGGAATAGGGCAAAGTAAATGAAAGCGAATCATCCATAATTGCTACACACAGAGCTGATACAGGGGTAGACTTGGCCCTGTGAAAATATGAGGACTGGGATCTTAATTTGCTCTGCTTCCCCTGGGGTTTTGCTGATGCTCTTTGGGGCCCCAGTATGGGAGCAGGATGCTCATGCTGGCCCTGGGGCTGAGGCACTGAGCAGACCCAGGATGATACCTCTGACCTGCAGCTTTTTGTCACCTGGGGCAGGGAACAGCCTCTCTGCTTCTCATTAAATTACACAAAAACCTAAAAGCACAAAGGTACTTGGTTTTCCTTGCCTTAACATCCTCTGCATCTGGAAGTAGAAATAGTCACATTAGCAGCATCCAGGATCCATAGAAATCTCATTGCAGCCCTCAGCAGAGTGCAGAGAAGAGGCATCATTCCTTTTCGAAGGGAGAAAAATGCAACAAGCCAAGATCATCTCAGAGGCAGAGGGAGTAGATGAGGAAAAATGTCATTTTTCTGATGATTGTCTTGGAGTTTACATATAATTATTTCTATATTTAAAGGGAAATAATAAACCCACTGAGGTTTTGGCCTGCACCATGGGCTATGTCTGTATGTGCTTATGGTTTGTAAAAGGGTAAAGCTGTAAACGTGCATAAACTGGAGCGTTTCTCGCAGGCAGGGCCGTGTCCCCACAGCAGCTCCTGGGCCCTGCCCACAGCCCGACCCCGGGTGTGCCCGCTGCCCACCGCAGGAGCCATTCCCCGTCCCCACACCCTGCAGGGCCCGCAGACAGCCCAGGGGCTGCAAAGCGGCTGCCAAAAGCTGAAACAATTGCAGGAGTCAGGGACAGCGGGCCCAGAAACGGCAGGGACAGAGCCTTGACCGGGAACCGCCGCTTCGGAAATCACGACAAGCACGGCTTGGGAGTCACCGACCGGCTCGGGGCGCCGTGTCGTGCGAGTTTGTCGCCGCTAAAAGCGCGGGGGACGCGGCCGAGAGTAAAAGAGCTGCCCGCCTGTGCCCCGTGTGAGGATCGAACTCACGACCTTCAGATTATGAGACTGACGCGCTACCTACTGCGCTAACGAGGCGGCTGCAGCGATTGTCTCCGTGAGGGCTCTTGATCCTACCGGCAGCCTCACTCCCCGCTGAGGCCACAGGAGGACACGGCCCGGCCCGGCCCGGCCCCTCCTCCGCCCACACCGGGCGGGGTCCTGTGCTGGCCGTGCGGGGGCTCGCAGTGATCATGCGGGACCGCAGCGTGACAGCGGGGCCGCGCTAGGGTGACAGTGTGAGGCCCCACAGTATAACCCGTGAGGAGCCCCGCCGTGCCCTGTGTGGGGGACCAGGGTGACGTGAGGGACACCGGGGTGACCATGAGAGATCCTGGCCGAGGAGGGGAGGGCCGTCCCTGGCCCCGATCGGCGTTGGCAGGGCACAGTCCTGCATGTCAGGGTAATTAGATGGCATCATTTTCGGCCTAATTGCGCAGAACAGGTCAGGAGATAATTAGTGACTTTCGGCCGCGTCTGGCAGCTGCGGGCGGATGTTGGGGGCGGAGGGAGGGTCGGGGTAGTTTTTAAAATCACCCCAGAAGCTCGGGCCGGCCCCGCCACCGCCCCTCCTCGGCCCCACGTGGTCGTTCCGGGATTAATATCCGAGCCATTTCATGCTCTTCTGTGTTTCGTACATCTTTGTCTCATCTTTACGTGTGATTTTTTTCCCCCCACCCTGTAGGGCATCTGACATAGCCCCAGAATCTGTGAAGCCCTGAAAAGCTGTCCCTGAAGACAGCCGTGCTGCTGACGCCAGGGCGGCAGGACCCTCTCCCTGCCCCACACGGCCTCAGCCGCCCTCACAAGAGCCCGGGCCGGCACATCCCCTGGATCCCGCATCCCTCCGGAGCCGTGGCACGCACACAGGGCTGCGGGGCGAGGCCAGCCCACCCGGCTGCGGGAAGTGTGTCACACGTGGCGCTGCAGCCAGGCACGCACGCAGGTATGGACACCTCGGGCAGCTGCTGCCGCCCCGCCTCCCTCGGTCAGACCGGCCGGCCCGGCTGCCCCCGGGCTCTGCTCTGTCACCCGCGCTCCATCCTCCTAATGACACAGCAGAGAGCTGCCACGGGGACAACGTGACTCCAGAAGCTGCAGCCTGGGAAGACAAAAAAAAAAAAAAACCAAACCAAAAAAAAACCAACCACCACCACCACAAAAAAAAAAAAAAGCCTTAAATGTGCACAATCAAGTGATGAGTGTTTGTATTTCTGATGCTTTGAGGCCAGCTCACAACCCTCCCTCCACGTAATATTCAGGATGTTTGGAAAGGGGTATTTTTCTTTTAATAGGATGGCGTAGTCACAAAGCTTTAGAGAAATAAGTGAGTGAATCGTCTATGGTAATAGCACCATACTCCGGACGGGGTACAGTGACGAAGTTCACATCTATTTTTAAGCCTGCCTGGCAGCATGTAGGTGCAGAACAGAGCCCATGACCCTTTTTGCTGTTCTGAAGCCATGGACGTGGCTGCTGTCTCTGTTCCAGTTCACCATCAGAGCTGTTTTTTCTCCCTAACGAATACTATGGGAAGACGGAGAAGCCTCAAGCTGTTTTGAAGATTGTGCAATGATGCTTGGGAGCCTACCTGCTTTTGCTTGAGTGCTTTCCTCACTCATATTTCACAGGATGCGACAGGAAGGGAAATACAATCGAATCCGACGGCCGTGGTAAATTTGACTCGAATTCTTCGTATGCCCTGGGGCTGAGGTGGGTGCCTCTCAGATAAGCAATCTAATCAGCTTTGCATTTGTGTCCCATCTGGAAACAGATTGTTGCCGGAGTACACCAGCACCTGAGAAGCAAGCTTCAGGTTCGTTTTGAAGATAATTGTAGAGACAAATTCAGGGAGTGTGAATTTGCCTGTGGTAATAAGATCTCTTTATTTTTATTCATAGTTAATTCGTTCAGCCGAGGCGATTTCATGCCAGAATGCAACCCTCAAACAAGAAGGACGATTGCATTGCTTATGGCACGCATATGCATGGTGCCTGCCCGGCAGATCGGCTGCTGCGACAAAGAGCCATGAACCACCCCAGACATATGGGCAAGATAAGGAAGAGGCTGGAGGATATCAAGAACCAGTCCCTGAAGTTGACAAAAGTGGACTTCAGCCACAACGAAAGCATCAGATTGGCCACCGACGCCTTCTTGGATGGTGGGACAGACTCTTACCGGGAAACTCTAAGCAAAGAGGGTGAGGTGGATTTCCTTTCCTCGGTGGAAGCTCAGTACATCAAGGATAACGCCCGGGAGTCTTATTATGCACAGGAGTCCCCGGGTGCCGACGGGGCAGCCGCGCCAAAGCAGAACGACGCCGGGTCGCTGCCTTCGGGGACCTACTTCCCCACCATTTCTGACAGCAGTGAGCCGGCTCTGCTCCACACATGGATTACTGCAGAGAAGCCCTATTTAAAGGAAAAATCCACGGCCACTGTGTATTTCCAAACAGAGAAGAACAGCAACATTAGAGACATCATACGCCGGTACATCCACAAGACCACTCAGGTATGAGGAGAGAATTGTCCTTCCCTCTGCACTCAGTTCTTTCTTGCTCTTACAAACTCAGGTGAACATGGTGTTTAATCCAAGGTAGCCCCGTGCATTGCAGTGTAGCTTTGCTCTAGAAAATGTCTATGAGAGCTTGTTGTTAAACACAGGCAGTGCTTTTCAAAAATTTTTTAACTCACACCAAGATTTTTTTATGTTGGTGGCTTTAAAAAAAGCATTCCCTCTTCTCTCTTGTAACCTCCCATTCACCCAGTGGATTAAATGTGCTGCAGAAAGGGCAGCTTGGCTCTGTCCCTTCTGATGTACCACCCCAGCAGGATGGTTTTATCTGTTCAGACCACTGCACCATTAATGAGAATTAAGCCTAAGTGAGCTCTCAGCCATTAGGAATTGTTGGAGAGGATTTGTGGGAGATGTGGGTGAAGGGGAGGCCGAAGAAAGGCAATTATGTCTGGTATGTCAGCAGCCATCCCCAGAGGAAGGAAATTATCCAGAAAAATAGACCTTTCATCCCTAATATGTTGCCTGTATCAGTTAAAATGTCATGTGGGCTCCATACGGAGACTCTGCAGTGTAACCTGGCATGTGGGAAAGGTGCAGATGCCTCTGACTACATACAGGTGGTGGAGGCCACAGAGGTGCCAGCCACAAGCCAAAGCCAGGCTGCCCACACTCTGGGAAACCAGGAACTGAGCAGCTGGAGTGGGACAGAAAACTGATGTCATGTGTGTTCTAGCAGCCCTCTTTTCCTGGGAAAAAAAACCCTGGTACTTCAGGGCTGCGTTTACCATCATCCAGGAGTTTTGCCCTTACATAAATTCAAAAGAGCAGCAGCAGTTTCACCCAGGAATGGTCAGGAGCCAAGCCAGGATGCAGTAGTGCTGCCCAGCACAGACTTCTGAGCCCTCTGGATTCCTTCCACTTTGTTATTCCCCTGCAAGGAAGGGCAGGTGCTGGCCCTGATAACACAGAGTGTAATGGCAGGGGAGAAGGATCCCCATTGGCAACTGCTCTCAAAGCGTACAAGTGCTTACCACACCAGTAGAATTAAATGTCATGTACTTTTAAGTTGGAGGCGTCAGAAAGATGCAGAAACAGAAGAAATGTCTCTGGAATAATACAATAGGCATCAGGTGAAATATCAATAAATCAAAATATCAATCCAGACCAATTTTCTGTCCCAAGAAGAGAAAACTTATAGGCAAAAAATTGGGAAATGTATTATAAACCCATGGTTCCCATGACCTTTTTAATCATCTAATTTACATTACGAGAGTGCGCTGAAGTGACACTAACAGTATAAATTTGTGAACTGCTTTTTAAGCACAGTTTTCCAATGGCACCAGTTATTAATTATCATCTGGTAAGGGTCCATCCTGGATAGCCTGGTATTTGATACATGCATTACACAATTAAATAACAGAATAAAGACTGTGTTTATAGATGATCTCAAACTGCAAAGGATTAGCAAGGGATGCTACAACTTTAACACATCTGTGAATTGGTGCAAATCACAAAACGAAATTCGGGCATAAGAAATGAAGAGTACTGCAAGTAAAAGAGGAAAGTCAGATGCAGAAATATAAATTGGGAACAGGTGGTAAAGAGCAGAACCAGAGAGAATGGTCTGGAGCTGGGGCATTAACAGGAAGTGTGGGTGTGAGATATTTGACATAATTGTGCTCGCCTAGCCATGGCAAAGCTCTTTGGCAGCAGGAGGAGATGTGGGATCCTCACTGCTCCTCAAATTGTTTGGCTGCCTGAAGAGGATGATGGCTGCAAAGGATGTGCCTGGTCTTGTAGGATGTCCTCATGGTGGCAAGGGGAATAAGCTTGCTGTTAGGTGTGGGCTTAGGCTTTGGAGTGAGATTCAGAGAAAGCTGAAAGCAGTTAGTTAGAGAGATCTACAGAGATGCTGTAAAGTTTGTTTTGATTGAAGGTGATATCCCATGAGCAGTTATCAAAGGTTCCCTCTCCAGTCAGTGGAGAAACAAGAACCTCCTGAAGGTAAGTCAGGTGATAGCTGGGCTGACTTGACCCTTTCCATGGGCAACAGCAGACATCAGACAAGACCAGCACTTTCTAGTATGGAACTGGTTTTCTATCACATTTACAGTTCCCTTGATCCACACTGGCTGCAGGCTGTGCATTTAAATAGTTGTCAGGGCTTTTATGCCCGGTCCTGAGACTTTTACAGTATTGCTAGTTGTGAATTGGGGAGCAAGGATGTGTGGTCAAATTCTAACAGTTAGTTTATAAATCAGTGTTTTCAAAAACATGGAGCTGTTTGATCACCCCACCAACAAAAGTGAGGCTTTTTAAAGCCAGGGCTGTCCAGGTGTAAATCATAAAAGAGAAAGGACCATCCAGGGATTCTTGCTGAATGTGTGTGGCTTATGACACCTAGTGAGCCTTGTGGAAAGGGCCATGGTCTTTTATTTAGCCACATCCTTATCATTCTCTGATAAGTATTTCAATATATTTCCTAGTGCTGAAATCTCACCTACAAATTCATGTGTCATCTTGTCATATGTTGTGTGTTACATTGGCTTTATATGAGGCATAAAACAATGAGGCAATATGTTTAATCAATTTAATGATTCAGGCACTTATAGGGAGAAAACCAGAAAAAATATCCACATATAACTAAATATTTGTGTTTATTGGAATATTTTTAAACATAAACTACACCACAGTGTCCTAATAGCAACCTTAAGTGATGTAAATTGACTCTGCTAATGCCTCTGCTCTTTTTCTGAAGGTGTTGGCCATTGTGATGGATGTGTTCACAGACACTGAGATTCTCTGTGACCTCCTGGAGGCAGCTAACAAGCGCATGGTCTTTGTTTACCTGCTGCTGGATCACAGCAGTGTAGATCTCTTCTCGGAGATGTGCGACAAGCTGCAGATTTCTGAGGATCTCTTCAAGGTACCGTGGCTCTGTGAAGCTCCTGGGCTGAGAGCTGTCTGCCTAACTGCAGGCACTCTGAGCTAGAAGCATGGTTATGCTGGGGTCAATCCACCTTCTAATTAAAAGGGTGCAAGAGATTTCCTGGGGTAGTGTTAGCACACCCAGTTCCTCTTTGAAGATGCCTATGTTTTCCCATGGATATTATAGAAAGGTAAGGCATTTCCATTAGGTCCTCAGATGAAAGTAATCTTGGCCCTGAAGTCTTAAAACAGGACTTAGATTTCCCTAGTAGAGTTATCTAACATAGGCATTAGAGCTGCTTCTGTTTAATAGCTCTGCAGCAGCTGAGGTCTGGCAGCCACAGGGACAAGGTGCACAAACTCTTTTGCATAGTCATAGCTTGGTTGCACTGTGTGGTTTCTGATAAAATGTGTTAAAGCTCTTTTAAAATTTTAACATAATTCTGATAAAATATGTTAAAAGCTCTCAAATTTAGGTGGCTGTTAGTTTAATCTGCCTTCATCTCTGTCAGAAGGAGCTGGCTTTAAAAGAACCCCTCATAGGGATTATTTCAGTTGTTGCTTGAGATGCTGTAGAGCTCCTATGGCATCTGCCTGGGGAATGGGGGATACTGCAGAGGCCACAGACCTCTGGAATGGCAGCTGTGGGCTCACAGGAGACCTGAGGGCACCTTACACATGCACCAGACACCTGGTTTTCAACAGCTGAATTCCATCCCAAATATATAAAGAAGCTGAAATTATTAATGCACGTTCATAGGTGTTTGCATGCCTGTAAACCCTCGCTCCTAAAGAGAGTGTGTCCTTGCATGTGCGTCCTTGCAGGCCCACATGGATTGGAGGAGCAGAGGTTTTGCCCTGCTGTGTCATGGGACAGCCAGTGTAAATCAGAGTGTATAGCTACAGCAGATTGTGCCTGGGGTGTCAGTGGAAGGCGACAGGCTGCTCCCAGCTATAGACACATGCCCACTCCTTTTGGCTGGGGTAGGGTCAGTTACTGTCACATAGCTCAATTCCACCTGCCTGAGCTTCCTGCAGGTTTTTATCCCCAGTGCAACAAGTAACCCCTGGCAAGTGAGAGACCTTGGCTAGGTTTCTTCTAGACACAAACCTTCAGATATCACATCAGAGTCTCCATAAAGAAATTTGACTTTGGGGCAATGAAGAGCTAAAGGCAGTGGGGGAAGGGGGTCCTCCCTGTCTGATTTTTAATTAAAAAGACATGTAATTCACTCAATTTTATTTTTATTTACAGAATATTTCAGTCCGCAGTGTTACAGGAGAGGTTTACTGTGCCAAGTCAGGCAGGAAATTTTCAGGAAAAATTCAAGAAAAATTTCTTATCTCTGACTGGAGATATGTGCTCTCTGGATCTTACAGGTGAGATAAGCCATTGCACTTCATCTCTAGGTACTCTTCTATGATTTTTAATACTTCTTCCCAAAAAAAGTGCCATGGAAGTCTTTGTAAGGTAAGAAGCTTTTGTTTAACAAAAACCACCTAATGTTTTCAAATATGTGCCATTTTTCCAAAATCTACTTAACTTGCTTTAAAGCTGCTCTTAGTTCTTTATGGAGCATGGGTTTTAATTTAAATGTTCAGAAACTAATGTAAACAACTTTGCCAGTACAGCCCTGAGGCAAAGCTAGAAATGTGTACAGCTTAATATTATGCTTTCCTCATTGTTAGGGCTCTCAGGTGTTGTGATCATGAGACATGATACATTTCTGTCTCCCTCGGGATCCCTTAATTAGCATATGTCACTCAGCTTATCTGAGGATTTGTTCTTCATATGACAAATTTAGTGATTAAAGGTAAAACAGAAATACTTCAGAGACTTACTGTTTTTCCATGTGTTTCATTAACAGGTAGGCAGTATATATCTACATAACTGCTGGACCTTTGTTTTTTTCCTTTTTTAAATTTTTTTTCTTTGTTTGTATTGTTTGTGCTGCTGTAATTATTTCAGGTAGTGGATATAGCATCTCAACAACTGGATTTTTAAGTAAGATCCTAGATCCTCTGGTCAGGGAATTTCAGGAGACTGAGCTTGCATCAAATAAATGAAGTTTCTGAGCATCATGGCTACATAGATATGTTTCACAAATGACCAAGTGTATCCTAGAAATCCAGGTACAAAAATACAAGAGGTGATTATTTAATTTAAAGGATGCGATTATTTTTCTTAATCCCAGTTTATGATTTGGAAGCTTAAATGCCTCTGGTCTGATAAAGCTGTGCCACCAGGAAGTTTACAGAACTACAGTAACAAAGGAAAAAGTGAATTTTTGGGGATGAGCTGCAGGAGCTCAGATGTACACTAACACAGTCACCCACTTTTCATTCCACTTCCAAATGAACCACCAGACAAAACTCAGTGGACACTCAAGGCTGGGGTTTTTTTATTGACTGTTCTTTTGTTTTCTTGTTATTTTGGGTGTTTTTTAATCCCTTGTCAAAGATGTGTTAAAATCCAACAAAAGAGTTGTATAGAGAAGTGAAGGATGTGTGGGAGAAGGACAGAACAAGATCTATTTTCTTTGACCAAGAAGCTTCCTTTTGGCTTCTCTTTCAATACCAAAAACACCTGAGGTCCTGTGCAGTCACTTCTGTCTTTCTCTACTGCTGTTGAATATCTTCTAATCTCAAGTACCTTGTCAAGCTATGTAACTCCATATCTCCACACAAACAGAGAGCGTGGTGAGGAACAAATGTATTTAAAACTATAAAAACCTATTTAACTTCAGCACATTCAGCACCAGTTTGCAATTCACATGGGTTATAGCTGGCTACCAGTATGTGGCATTTCTTGCTAGCTCTCACTTTATTAACCTGAAAGATTTTTGTTATGCCTAAATCTTATCCACCAACCTCTTCAGGTATAAACAAGAATGATGTTGAGTGAAACAGACTCAAACTCTTCTGCAATGCATTTGTTGGAAATCACATCGGATTAGATCTTAAAACTGATACCAAGATTTTAAAATACAGCACCAAATTTCACCAAAGTGCTGTGCTCTGCATGATAGTTGTAAGAGTGGTGGGGGGAACAGGCTGAGGAAATAAAATAGCCCTTCAGGACATACTCTCGATTTTTATTGCCAGTGGCTATGGTGAGGGGCTAGAACGCAGCATTTCTTTTTGCTGTCTCTGTGTCACTCTACCTCAATCTATGGTAACTGTTATTCCATTTTTTTAAATGACTTTGAAATTAGATAGTGCATGAGCTCAGCATTCCTAAAGAAGGCAGAATGAAAACAGCAGAAAGCACAGACCTTGACCCTCAGGGGCAGCTGAGTATCTCCCTGGCTGCCACTCTGAAAGCCACTGGCCTCTTGAGAGTCAGCACCTAACAGCTCACATGGACATGCTTTGCCAGGAGCATCACTTCAGGTGGGGCAGGTTTCTCCCACACAGGTTATCCACCAGCTGGCAACATGAACATCTAGGGTAACCCAAACCTGAGCCCAGCTGAAAACCCCAGTCCATCCTTTCTTCCATTTCAGATTCCATGGGTGTTGTGCTGCATGTTACTGCAGCACTGTGAACACAGGGATGAAAACATCCCTACTGAACTGCAGCTCCAGCAGTGCAGAGGGGATATCCATTATAAAACAACTCCAGTGCTGAACAGGAGAGGTGGGATTTGACTGAGAACACCATAAATGAGAGGGTCTGTAACAGGACATAGGACAAAGCCCTGGAAAGATGGCTGAGCAGCATCTATCTGTGTTGGCCCCAAGCCAGGCATAATTTCTTTGTGCTTTTTCCTCTTTTGATGGGCCTCATCCAAAAAAACCTGGGAGAAAAGTGATCCCTCTGCGAAGGTGGTGACAATAACAGACTTCTGTGAGCCTGACCCAAAAGAGCACTCACAGTTGTAAACTAAGGAGCAAAACAAGGCCTAAAACTAAACAATGCATCTTCTCTTAGCACTAAGCCAATGAAAACCTGTTAAGTCTTTTATGCCAAGTTCTGTTTTGTTCTCCAGCAAAGTACACAGGCTGTAAATTGCTGTGACTCACTACACAACCAGTCCACAAGCATTTGTCTATAATCACAAAGATCTTACCTTGTCACTTTGAGCTGACCCACTTGCCATTGGTTCTTGGAGAATCTCTGGGCTGTTCATTTGATCTTTCTCTGTTTATAAGGGTTACAAGTAAAATCAATAACCCACAAACTAGGATCTGTCAGGTACTCCAGGAAGATACATGTGGGAGTAAATTACCAAAATTGAACAGAATAGGTTTTTTCCTCTGATTAGGCTTTTAACAGCCATTTACAAGTGTAATTGATTTTTATTTCTGTCTAACTTTTCTTTTATAAACTAGGTCTATCTCTAGCACATAAAGTATAAGCACGACACTTTAGACCTCAGCCCTTTAATGAGTTTGTAACCTTCAATATAGATATCCTAGAAAAATTGTGTGCATTTTTAAATTTATTCCTGACCTACTGTCTCTTTAACAGTTAGATGAAGGACATGCAAAGGTTTAGAGAGCACTGCTCAGTGAATAAAGGCAATGTTGAGGTGGCACAGCAGATGTTACACACCCAGCAGGGAGTTACCTTGCTCTTTACCTTGGCTCCCATGGTTTTGTCCATATTTAGAATTATTTGAACACAGTGGATTGAGAAGTACCTGAGTTTTAGTAACTTACTATGTGTTTTCATGTCCAATCATAAAATGTACAGCATAAATTGTATAGGTGCCCAGTGGCATTGAACTACTGATTTCTTCACTCCTCCCCCTGCTCCTGAAGCAACAGTGTAAAATCACTGTATACCTCAAACCCAACCCTCCTTAGGAATGCTCTGGACAAGCAGATGTAAATTGTCTGTCTTACTGCCTCAGTATCAGCTCAGGCTGTCAGTCCCACTGAGCTTCATAGGAGTTTTATCAAAACATGACAAGATTTTAAATGCACACACCTACAGCCAAATCTGGCTCTCGGCAGCCCTTGTGCAAATCCAGCGTAGCTAATAAAGTCACGCAGGAATAACCATGCCAGAGTTTTGCCAACACAGAATAATCTCAGGTTCAAATCCACCGCTGCTCTGTATCCTCTGCTGCACAGCTCAAGCCCTGGTCAGTTCAGGGAGTAATTATATTTCATTCTCTCAACCATGCTCATTTTATTGGTGCTGCTGCTGCTCAGACATGGCAGCCTGCACAACACAATCAAGCTGGCTTGTGGTTTTATAAATTTATGTTTGCTGAGTGGATTAGGGAAGCACATAAAAGAAAAATAATTTAAAAGCCGTGCGTTATCCTAAGGTGTGTCTCTGAACTACCAGAATTAAAACTATTATGGTGTTTCTCCCTTACTTTATAGCAAAGTATTACATTTATTTTTGGAAATGCTGTAGGAAATATTTGTAATTTCATTTTCTCTGCAGTGAAGAAAACAAGCATTTATCAGGTGTGGCAGCTTCCTTTGTGGTATGGGACGTGACAGGAAGGTTGGGATTTTTAAGTGTTTCTCTTGACCAATGCAGAAAGATTATGGAAAAATGGAAACAAAGGATGGTTTTTTTTTCCTAGTCTTTTTGATGTCACTTGGAGTGGCTGAGAGTTACCAAGTGGAATGGCATGCTGCAGGGCACAAAGTACAATTTATGTGTGTGCAGGTAAGACGTGGCAAGACCTGAATTTAAGCATTGTGCATGGAAGAGAGGTCCCCAAAAGAGGGGTCTAAACTCCTTTCCGTGGAACAGACACCCATACCTTGGGTATTGTAGCTGACATTTATCCGTGCAGTGGATCTGGATCACCACTCCCTTCAGGAGGTTGCATAACGTTGCTAGGTTTCTTGAAGGTTTTAGAGGCAGCTGCAATAACCAAGATTGATCCAAGTTAAAGAGCACTGATGTGAACTGACCTGAAATTCAACTTCGACACCATCTTCATCCTGTGTTTAGACAAGAAGCTTCAGCAGTAAAACGCATTTGCCTATCGCATCACCCCTGCGGGGATCTGCAGTTCCTGATGGCCGGCGTTAACTCTAACCCTTACCTTGTCTCTTCTTCCAGCTTCACGTGGCTCTGTGGCCAGGTTCACCGCAACCTCCTCTCCAAGTTCACGGGCCAGGTAGTGGAGCTGTTTGACGAGGAGTTCCGGCACCTGTACGCGCTGTCCAAGCCCGTGCGCGGCCCCAAGACGCCGCCACGCAGCCTCCCCTTCCTGTTCAGCCGGAGCTGGGCGCCCCCGCGCAGCCTCCCGTATAGCGAGCAGGGCAGCGCCAACACCCTGTCCGACTTCAGCAGCCTCTCCGCCGGGAGCACCCACCAGAGCAAGCAGAGCCCCAGAACGCTCATGTTCAACAGCAACTTCAGCCCCCAGTCACCTCTGCAGCGAGTCAATTCCTTCCACAGCTATGTGTCCTTCACCCCCCCGCCTCCACAGCAGGCCATCCAGCCTAACTACTACCAGCCACACTACATGGCCGAAAACGCCACCGTTCCCTATAACAACATGAACATGAACATTTACAGACCTATAAGGCTCAGGCAAGAGGAACCGAACAGGACGGGGTTAAGCTCATCCTGGAGATGCCTCCACAAAGCTAACCTGTTTGCATAATAACCACCTTGTTTGGAAATCCAAGTAAATGTAGTGAGGACCTGTTTAGCAATCACTTGTGTACTGATGAATATAGAAATTCTGTATAATACAAATGAGGATGATTTCAAGCCTCTTGTTTTGTTGCTTATGGATGCTTCATTTCCCTGATTAAAAAGCCAAGGCTGCTAATGTGTGAACCTCAGGTGCATCAGAATCCCAGGAAGAACACATCTGAATAGTGCTGCTCACACAATGCTGCTGCCTGTCACCTGCCCCTGGCAGAGCATTTATGTACCAGAAGGACAGTAACTGTTTCTTATGTCCAGGCAACTGAAAGGGGGCAATGCACAGTTTACAGCTATGCATTTTATACACTCGAATAAGGAGACTGAAAGCTGCTATTGCTGTGGCAGCAGCAGGATACCTTTGTGCTCTCATCAAACATTGATTTATGGGGGACTGTCTTTGGGCTGGCAGGAAAGCACAGGTCCTGCCACAGCACTCAGAGCTCTCTCCTTGAGCTGTACAGCAAGGACGGCTGTTCCCAAGGATTCTTAGGAAGGGGCCTGGTACCCTTGACATGGACTGAGAGCGACAGTTCTGGTTGTGGGAGACACATTCAACCCACGCTCAGTTCCACTCATCAGCAACACGGGTGTGTCCCAGCACACCTGGTTACAAACCTCCAATCCTACCAGCACAGGGCAGCTTTCCTTATGCAGAGCACCTGTGAAGGTTCAGACTGGAAAATGAAGCTGAGTTAAAGAAGCAAAGTCCTACTAGCAACACACCAGGACTGAGTTCCAGTTCTTTTAATTGCACATGGATCTTTGAAATCCTTTCTGTGGTCATCTGATTGAAGGTGAAGATAGAGATCCTGCCAACTTCTTCATGGCCTCTAATTTTTAAAGATAAACTGGGTGTCTGTAGTGCCCATGGAATAGAGTTACAAAGGGAGTTACAGAGGTTCAGCAGTTTGAACCAAACCTGAAGAACTTTCTGCCAAATAATCCATGAAAACTAAGGAAGCTTCTGTAACCAAAAGTAAGAAAATTCATGAAACAAAGGATTTCCATCCAAAGTTACCAAGATGCCTAACAGCTGTTGATTTATCAGTAGACTTTTTTGTTCCACACCTGCTTTGTATCGTTTTTCATATGCCTCCAACAGAAAACAGAACCCTAAACACATTTGCACTTCTGGCCTGTTTTCCCTGACTTCTCACCTGCACAAAAAGGAATACAATTTAATTATGTAGACTGTGGATGATGATAACTGTATGTGAAGAAGGTGAAGAAGGTTTTTCATCCTTGGAAGAGCAATAATTTTGGAAGGATACCTATAAAGTTTAAAGAACATTATGAAAGGTAGAGGATGGACACATCCTGCTCTAGTTTCAGTATGGGTGTTTTAACCAGTAATACCAAATTTTGGAGTCCATAATAATAATCAACTATTGCATACAAATGTAAATTCTGTACATAGCAACATTTTTTGGATTCCTCGGGGAGAAGGGAAATTTGATTTTCATTCCTATGATAATTCTACTTAATTATCTGAATAGAGCAATAATTTAAATAAAAAAGAATACTTTTTTCTTCATATTCTATTGCCCTGTACACCTTATTCTATCTCTTTCAAAAGCTGAATGAGTCCCGTGCAGTCAAAGCCCAGAGGAAGAAGAAACAGAAAGAAGAAGAAATCAACAGGAACAGAATTAAGGTGTCCAAAGAGACTAATTAAGATTTTCCTTCTAAAAGTGGTTCATTTTACTGATCCTGTTATGGCCCAGCTGGGGTGGTACAGAGGGGGATGTGAGTAGAAGTTTGTAGACCTTGATTTCCTCAGGCCATGACCTGTGAAGTCCATGGAGCAGCTCTTTTAACCTCTGTGGGGCAAGACAGTTTGCCTACAAAAGTTTTGGAGAGCACAGCTAATGAAAAGTATGTAAGAGTCAAGCTAATAATCCAGAAGGACCACTGTGAGTAAATTTCAGCTAGATCAGGAAAACAGCTTGTGTTGGTTCAGACACATCTGAACTTGAACATCAAGTGAATGAAATTTCAGTTTTGATGGAAAACAGTCAGTTTACAATGTCAGCAATGAGTTATGCTAAAAATCCTAACAGGCCCCCACAAGTTAGTGATAAAGGGCAACATTCCTGGGCAGCTGCAGGAACTGTCAGGAGGGCCATGGCAGGTGCTGACCTGCCCTGTCCATCTGTGCAAAGGGAAGGGCTCTGATAAACTCGGTGCACACCGTGCACCCTCCCCAGGTCTGGGGATGACAGCAAGCTGGGCGCTGCAGGGGAGTCACTTGAGGGAAGGGATGTTGTTCAGGTGGAGCTGGACAGGCTGGAGGCCCACGTGAACCCCATGAAGTTCAACAAGGCCAAGTGCAAGGTCCTGCACCTGGGCTGGGGCAATCCACAGTACCTGTGCAAAGAGGGGGGTGAGTGGATTGAGAGCAGCCCAGAGGAGAAGCTGGGAATACTGGATGGTTTACTGGACATGAGCTGTCACTGTGCACACACAGCCCAGAAGGCCAAATGTGCCCTGGGCAGCATCCAAAGCCCCATGGGCAGCAGGGCCAGGCAGGGGATTCTGCCCCTCTGCTTTGGTCACTGTAGTGACTCAGGATCTCATCTGGGCTTTGCTAAGGCCCACTGGATTCCCCTGCTGCCCTCCTATTTTGTTCTGTTTTGTCCTATTTTGAAGGAAGATGATCTAGGTGGGGCTAAAAAGCTTCAATAAATGTAGCCTATACCAGCCTCCAGATTATCTACAGAAGTGAATTTCTAATTAAAAGTGATTTTTTGGGGGGATGTTTAGACTTTTTTAGAGTGGGAGGACCTGTGGAGGGCAGCAAGGGCCTTCAATGAGTCCCAGCAAAGCCCAGGTGAGGCCTCAGAGCACTCTGGAGGTCAATTAAGTCCCCATGAGGGCCTGAGAAAAGCCCCAGGGCTTTCTGGAGGGCAACTCTGCCATGTCAGAGCAGCACTGGTGGTGACAATGAGAGGACACTCCTGTCAGGTTCTGTGCATGTCCTCACCATGGGGAGCAGAGAGCAGACAAGTGCCACTGCCCAAGGGGCTGTCATGCACCAGGAAAGGAGATTCAGCAGGGCACCAGGAACCCACAGCTGCTCCAGCACTCACACCCTGGCACTAAGCTGGATGAATAGGCTGGGCTTGGCCAGGGTTTTCTAACATGTCCCTGTGTCCCTTTCCCATCCAGAACCAGCCCTGCAGGTCTTTCAGCTGTTGTGCTGGTGTCCTGTGAGCAAGTGCTGCCCATTAAGGTGGTTTGGAATGTGCATCCTGGTGCCCGGTCCTGGTGCCCGGACATACAACTCCCACCGGATCCCACCAGCAACTGCTGCTCACACTGGAGGCACCCAGAGGAGCCTGTGCTCCAGGACATTCCCTGTGTTTGCTGCCTGTGAACCTGGGAACATTTCACTGATTGTTTCCTCCACAGGCTGCTTCCAGTCACCTGGGACTTCACCTGAGTTCCATGACTTCAAGTACCACGGAGAATGGCTTGGCAACTCCGCCAGCCATTCCCTCAGGACTCTAGGACACATCTCAACACAGACTCAGGTATGTTCAGGTTCCTTAGGTGCTCTCGACCCTGATCTTCTCTCACAGTTGGAGGGACTTTGCCTCCCCAATCCCTGCCTTGAGAGCCATCGACTCAAGAGGAGTAAAAGGAGAGGTTGCCATTGAAAACTGAAGCAGAAAATTCATTGAGTACCTCAGCCTTCTCCATGTCCATTGTTAGCAGTTTGCCATTTCTTCCACAGGCTGCTTTTTTTTTTTCCCTTTGTGACACAGACAGTTCCCTGGTCTTACCCTGTTATTCCTCCTAGAAAACAAAGATCAGTGTTCCTCCTCCCTCAATCACTGCACACCACACTCCTTTTCCTTTTCCAGGACCCTCACTAGGCCTGCCAACTGCACCTCCACTCCTGGGGAGATGATAGAGCAACAGATCTTGGAAATTAATTCCGGTTTGTCCTGTGATGGACAAGAAGGTGATGGGGAATAGTGAGCAGGTATGAAGCAATTCTGCCTTACAGTGTATCACACAGGAGGCAGGAAGGTCAACTGACTCATACCAGAGGAACCTCCTCAGGGCCAGTGCTCCGAGGGTCTCCCCTCCAGCATTCCAGCCATTCATCCTGACACAGAATTACATCCAGCTTGATGGGAGTCCTGAAGTACTGTCCATTTTCTTCTAGTTTTTCCTGAATTTCTGTCACCAGTGAATCCCATTTTACCCTACCTACTGAACCCCCAATGACTGATGCTGTCCCCAGTTTCAGGACCTTCCCAGGGAGTGTGGATCCTGCAAGGACAATTGGGGGAACTCACCCAGTGCTGGCTGGGTCATATGCCATCACCTCACTCACGAGGGAGAAGCCCACAGAGTCCCACCTGGGCTCCCAGATTACTGTCAAAATGGGTTTGCTTGCATTTTTCATCTAGCTTGTGTATGTGTACCAGAAAAAAGGCAGGAGAAGTTGGCACTACCTAAAATCCCTCTGCTACTGCCAGCAATAAAGGTGCCTCTAAGCTGGGAGCACAAGCAGGACTCCATGTCACAACCCTATTTTTTCTCTGTTAAACTGCCTTTATTGTGAACCACAGGTCTTTTTTCTATCCATCTTATTTTCTCCCCTGTTGTGCTGGGGGGCCAGGGGGTGATAGAACATTGGAGTGGGCATCTGGCAGCAGGCCAGGGTCAACCCAGTGACAGGATGACAGGTTTTAATTTGAAAAAGGGTAGATTTAGACTGGATACAAGGAAGAATTTTTTTATGATTAGCGTGGTGAGGCACTGGAACAGGTTGCCCGGAGCAGTTATGGATGCCCCATCACTGGCAGTGTTCAAGGTCAGGTTGGATGGGGCTTTGAGCAAACTAGTCGAGTGGAAAGTTCCCTGCCAACCCCCCAGGCAGGAAGGTTGGAACTGGACAACCTTTGAGGTTCCCTTCCAACCCAAATCATTGGGTGATTCTGTGATGAAAACGGTGTTAATGTTACTAATTACAGCACTAATGTGGTCCCTCACCTCAGAGCTGGCAGCAAAACACTCAATAGCAAGACACAGAATGGTGTTTGCACACAGCAATCATTCCAGGAGCATCAGAACCAGCAGCAGAGGGTCCTTCCCAAAGCACCTGTACCACAGGCAAGTGTTTAAATAACAAAATCAAACCTCGGTAACTGTTAGTGGATTCTCACTTGCAATTTGCCATATTCAAATTTGCTGTTTAACTCAGAATGGAGTAGTGATGCATGTACTAATACCAACAATAATATAAAAGCCAAATCATGAGGAAATCTATTACAGGCAGATGTAAAATTTGCAGAAGGTAGAGGCAACAAAGAAGCATTCAATGCAAAATGGAAATGCAAAGCCCCTCTGGAGACATGATCAGAAACAGAAAACTGGAGTTAGAAGAGGCACAAAAAAGGGAGAGGCAGTCCAAAAAAGGAAGAACTGAAGTAGCTGAGATGAGAGATAGCCAGGCAAAATTGGGACAAAGGAACATTTTATAGCCCCAGTGCAATAAACACTGGTTATTTGGAACAGTAACTATGTGACACATTCAGAACAGCATTCATCTTCTTTTCTTTGCAGTAGTTAAAATCAACATTTTTGCTTTATTATTATGTTTTAGAAAATACTGCCTGCTCTTAAGAGCTACCACTTGTCTTTAATTCCTGGAACCAGTGGGGACTTAACCTTTGTGTTCCCGGCTTAAGTGACAGTGTCAAGTCAAACAATCTCGACAGACAACAAAGTTCCCAAATCACCTTGGCTAGCTGCTGTGTATTTTGGACATCTCAGTCGCAAAATGACAACGTTTGGCAAGTATTTAATTTGCTGCTAAAACAGTTCCAATGCTGTTTGTGAAGCCAAATGATTTGGTGAGTTTCCATTAAATGTCTATACAGCCCTAGTCCCATAAAAGCTGTGTTCTGATGTCCTAACAGCTGAGACAAAACAAATTACAGCCTTTTTATGTGGCTACTCATGACCTTCAGTTCAAGAAGAAAGTGGGGGATGTCCACGTTTCATTTTTTTGCTGACATATTTAGCATTAAGCTTTCCACATTTGCTGTCTTTGCTGTAAGATTCTCCTGCTGATGCCAACATTGTAATTAATTTGCAACACATTGTGGACAGTCTCTTCTGAAGAATTATGACACCTCTGAGTCTTGAAAGCATCCCCAGCCCTTCCAGCAGGCTGCATGGCCACTGAGTGCACAAACGCACACCAAAGTTCCGCCCAGCGAAGCGCACGCGTGACTAAACCAAATCTCTGGTACAGGATGAGAGCAGCAGTGCTCACCCAAGGCACCTGCCAAGTCATCCTTTTTCGTAACCAGCTGCCCAGGATGTGCTTCCATCACACTAACTCACCAAACTATCACAGGTAATTTGACATTGCTGAAGGCAATATTCCTTTTTTCTGGAGAAGTTTCAGTCAGCTTAGCAGAGGGCTAAACCACACCAAGGGTTCAATACCTTCATCAGTCACGCACACGAAGGGATGGAGTGCACCCTCAGCAAGCTTGCAGATGACACCGAGCTGAGTGGTGCAGCTGACACACCTGGAGGATGGGATGCCATCCAGAGGGCCCTGCACAAGCTCAAGGATCTCATGAGGTTTAACCGGACGAAGTGCAAGATGCTGCACCTGGGTCAGGGTGACCCCTGGTACCAATCCAGGCTGGGGAGGAACAGACCCAGAGCAGCCGTGCTGAGACCTGGGGGTGCTGTGGATGACAGCTGGGCATGACCCAGCCCTGCAGTCCAGAGAGCCAAATCCATCCTGGGCTGCATCTAAAGCCCTGTGGGCAGCAGGGTGAGGGAGGGGATTCTGCCTCTCTGCTCTGCTCTGGTGAGACCCCACCTGCAGTGCTGCACCCAGCTCGGGGGTCCCCAGCACAGGAAGGACATGGCCCTGCTGAAGCAAGTCCAGAGGACGCCACAAAGATGTTCAGAAGGATGGAGCCCCTCTCCTGTGAGGAAAGGCTGAGACAAGTAGCTCTGCAGCCTCAGCCTGGAGAAGGCTCCTGGGGAGATCTCATTGCGGTTTTCCTGTACATAAAGGAGGACACAAGAGAGCTGGAGAGGGACTTTTTACAAGGGCCTGTAGTCTCAGGGCAAGGGGGAATGGATTCAAACTTAAAGAGGGCAGATTTAGTTTAGATATTAGAAACAAATTCTTTGCTGTGAGAATGGTGAGACACTAGAACAGCATGACCAGAGAGGTCTAGTGGGAAGTGTTCCTGCCTGTGGCAGTGGGGTTGGAACTAGATGATCTTTAATGTCCTTTCCAATCCAAACCATTCTATGACTCGTGATAAATTCCCTAATCAGTATCTTAAAGCTTTGAAATTAATCCAAAAGGAGCAGATACAATTCACACATGGTGAATCATCATTCAATTGTGAATTATTTAAGGTTTTGACACTCCTTAGTACTCCAGAAAGAAAGCACAAGAAGCAAAGGGAGAGCAACTTATGTCTAAAAGACTCCTAGTTTCAAACTACATCCCTTACAGAACACTTTTACAGAAAGCTACAGAAAAATTAAGTTTAAGAGAAGTTTAGGAGAAGATGGAGGAAAAGCACACCATGTATGTCTGAAATGTAAACTATTTCAAGTGAAAGAAACTACAGGAGGATCTTTGCCCTCTTCTAGGTGCCCAAAGCACACAGCACCAGTGTTTGAGAAAGCAAAGCAAAGTGTTGTCACTGACAACTGAAAGCACAACAGACGGAGCTGGATGAGGCAGAAACAACACTGCCAGTTTTCACAGCAAAGATCTTCCTTGCAGGCTCTTACAAAGGATATGATCTGACTAAACACTCCTCAGTACATATAAACAACCTTGTCAGTTTTTCTCCTCGTCTAAGCACTAAACACAAGACTATGGCGTGTTTGACGCCTGCAACAAACACTTGGCTTCAAAAGGAGAAAATCTCCTAGTTTTAAGTTAAATATTTATGACTTAGATTTCCTTCCTAAAAGATATGGAATTAACGTTATTGACAATTTCTCGGCATAAATATATTTGAGATTTCTAGCTATCTGTCTATGATCAGGAAATCACTATAACATTAATCAAGAAATATTAAAATAATTACTTAAGAAAATGGCTGATTCCATGTCTCTAAATGCAACAACATCAAATCTGATACCAAGAAACTTTCAAATTGGACATCAGAAAGGAAGTTTCCACCCCACCAGCACTGCAGGTCTCCAAAAAATCACACACACTTTAAGCACAAATTGGTGAGGATTATGATGGAAAGCTACCTCTGAAAGCTGAAAGCTTGATTTTACACTGTGTTCCTTATAATTTTAAATACAAACAAATCAATGAACAAAGAAAAGGATGCAAGATTAAGAGTTTAAATACAGGGATTTATATCTACTCTTAAAATACAGTAAGAATTCTTAAAAAATGTAAAATTAACTTTATTGCATGTATCATGCCATAATAATTTGGAGATACAAGAATAAATACAACAAAATGTCTATGTTACTAAAGGTGGGAGATAAATATCTGAATAAAATTGTCCATCAAAGTGACATAAATCATCTTGGAGATTACCAAACCATTTGACTTCAAATTCCATGACTGAAGCAGTTACCAGTGATGACAGTGCTGAAGGGCCTATGCATTTTACCTCACCCTGAAACTCCTCTTTTAGTTTTTCTGGTATAAGATCTTGTCCCATAGCCTGCAAAAAGAGTAAGAAATAAGGGAATCAAGAAAATAACTTGCAGAGAAATACCTAACATGGTATTATTATATCAAACATGGCATTCATAACAGATCTTTACAGGCAAAGGCCTTGTCACATGAACCACACACCATCCTGGAGAAGTTTCCAAGCCACGGTGAAGTTGCCTGCCTTGGCATTCTGTGTTCAGGGAGAGCTGAGACCAAAGCTCAGCACCGCACAACCCCTCCAGCTTCAGGCTGCACTTGCACAGGGGGGTTTCACTCTGAATAGCAGCAGAAATCTCAACCATCTCTGCATTCAGTGCTCACCTTGCATCAGCATCAACACTGAACTGCTCCTGGGGCATGTCCGAGCACGGGAAGCAAGGAGAGAAGTTTCTTTTTCCAGCCTTTCCCAACCCTGAGCTAGCCTGTGTGCTACTGCCCTCTCATGGATGCCATCCCTCCGACTGCCTGCAGCCCAGCGGTGGCTTGGCTGCCACTAGCTTAAAGCTGTAATGCTGACAGCAAAGTTAGAATCTAGCTGGCTTTATTTTGATCCTTACGATAAAAGTCAGAAGCTCTTTAAATAGCACTAAAAATGTTAAATCTCTGCGAAGAGATTAAATGCAATATTGCTCTCCTCTGTTATTTTTTTAAAACTAGTACATTAAACAAAACAAGGAAATGCAAAAGAAAGTCTCTGGATTTTTCTGGAAATACCTAATACTTTTTATGCAAGTGTTTAATACTGCTGTGGTCATCAAAGTAATCTGCACTGCCATTTCAAACTAGTGATTCACTTTGGGGCATCTAAAACTCCTGAGATAAAATGTAACTCCCAGGAAATGCACAGCGCTGATGCATCTGCAAATACAAGTCCAGTGAGAAACTGAACAACACTGCACATTCCTGCAAGGAGACTCTCAGCAGATCCGAGATCCACCTGTGTGACACAGGCCAGGGCTGCACAGGCACCTCTGTCAGTTCAGGTAACACCCTGCCAGCAGCTGCCCCAGCTCATTCCTGTGCTTCCTGGCACACTTAGTGAGCTCAGGGGAGTGTCATGCTTTGAGCACAACCAGCCCACACAGAGAACTGCACACAATGAAATATCCTCTTACTTTGGTCATCAACAGCAAGGAGTTTTCATCAAAACCAAGTAGAGCCACCTTGTCATCAATTTCTTTCTGACATTTTCTGTTATTCTCTAGCACAAAGGACAACTGTTGTGACTGGGTAAGCTGAAGTAAAAGCCTGCAATGAGAAAGACAATTAAAAAAACTGGCACAACTGGGAGAAGAGTAAGTCAGCAGACCTAAAAACAACCAAAATGGTTAATACTTTAATAAACACTTTAAAACAGTTCTTCTTCCTGACTTTTGCCTACTGCAAAGAAGTATCAATCAATCAATCAATCAATCAATCAACATATGCATCAATCTACCATGGATATTGTATATCTGTGCTAAAGAATTACTGAGAAGTATTTTTGAAAAACAATGTGCCAATAGCTCCAGTTGCTCTATTCAAACATTTCTGTCCCCACATATTCATCATACCATTCAAAAGTGAGCCTGGGACCTGTGAGGCATCATGTCCTTACAAGACAGGAGCACATTTGTGCCTATGGAACCTGAAAAGCTACAAATGTGAGGGTTTGGGCAAATATCAGACATCCTCCCACCCAGGCCAATCCTGGATTATTTTCTAAAAGCATTCACCAGTTTTATGGTCCAGGCAGTGCCCCAGAAGTCCATGCCCACCATGACCTGCTGAAGGTTACACTCTCTGCCCACAGCAGGGGTTTGTGTCACACAGGGCCCCATCACCAACTGCTGGACCAGCAAGAACAGTGGCAGTTCCAGAGTCCTCATCATACAAGGACTGCAAAGCTGGTCAGCAGAGGAAATATCCAGGTATCTCTGCATTTGTCTCAAATCCACTGTCAGACAGATTAAGGGTATTATGCTTATTTTACACTTCTAGGAACTTAGAAGAGACATAGTGCACTGTCTCCTGTGAACTCACTGAAATTCACACTGGGCATTATTGCAGAGATAAATATCAGTTTTAGAGAATTTATGGAGGGTCAAGAGAAGGGCCACAAAGGCGATCAAAGGCCTGGGAAGCCATTTGGGAACAGGCTGAGAGAACTGGGTTTGGCCAGTTTGTTCTCTTTTCTTTGAGAAAAGAAGGCTTAGGGAAGACCTCCTCACCATGTTTCAGTATTTAAAGGGAAGCTACAAAAAAGATGGAGACCCCTTTATACAAGGAACCACATGGAAAAGATGAAGGACAGTAGGTAAAAATGTTAATTCTGTACAGATTCCAACTGGACACAAGAGGAAATGAGATCAGTCATTGGAATAATCTCCTCAAGAAAGTTGTGGATTTCCCAGTGTTGGACATTTTTAAGATTCAGCTAGACTGGGTGCTGGGCCATCTTGCCTAGATCATGCTTTTGCCAAGAAAGGATGACCCTTAAGGTCCCTTCCAACCTGGAATTCTATCATTCTACAATATTTAACCAAGGGAGCATTAGAACTTAGCAGTGTTGTTGCTGGAAATGTGTTTAATTCAAGCTTTATGCAAAAAAGAAAAACAACAAACTTTTTTATCCCATTAACTGAAGTTAAGTGAAGCTGGTGTTATAACAATGGTGTGCATTTTTAAGGAAAAGATTCAAGATCTGAGATGAAAACTTTCATTTGAACACTATAAACATTAAAATTTACAAATGTGATTTTCTCAGTTAAAACTTCACACTGAATTTTCAGATGGTGTGTTGGTTCCAAGCAAAAATGGAAATTATTTTTAAAGTATTTTTGTATCAAAATTTGCATCAACGTAGTATTAAAAAAAAAAGATGTTTCAAAGTAAATGAAACAAAAAAATACTCAAATTTTTTTCAAAACTATGAGAATCAATTATTCATGATGCATCAACAGATAACCTCATTTCCTAGAAAAAGCAGTGTTAACATCCCTTTTCCAGGTGCAATTTATCCTGCCACACATTTATACAACATCTAGATCCCACTTAAAATCCAACAGACCTGAAAATATTAGACAACCTGCATAAGCCTT
The DNA here is from genome assembly GCF_901933205.1 of Camarhynchus parvulus. Taxonomy (NCBI): domain Eukaryota; kingdom Metazoa; phylum Chordata; class Aves; order Passeriformes; family Thraupidae; genus Camarhynchus; species Camarhynchus parvulus. Next base: position 139,812,172 of record NC_044572.1, read on the forward strand.
GGGCAGGGGAGAAGCTTATCCTGTGTATCTGCAAATATAAACCACAGTAACACTCTGTGAAACTATGCAGCCAAGCAAGGAAATGCCACCATTTAGAACTATCTCATTCTTAACCATACACACTGAAACAAGTTACACAAATTATTAATATAAATGTACCTTCAATATTCAGTATCAGTACTAAATCAATGAACTTCTTCCAAGTAGCAATTAAAGTCTTCATCTCTTAGTCTAGAGTACAGTTAAAAGCTGCTATTTGGGCTTTTTTCATTTCTTAAATCTTGCCCCAGCAGGGCAGCTATAAAGTGTTCTCTGTAAACATTTCTGGACATTCGTAAGATGCCTTTAGAAACATTCAATGACTGATACATTACTGTGAAGCAAGAGGGGGAAAAAACATCCAAGATGATTTTAACAAAACCAGTTGCTAATTATCTCTTTGAAAGATTATGTTTTGGGGATTTTTGCTGTACGGAAGAGTTTTAGGAAGAGGGAAAAGAAAAGGAAAGAACATTTTAATGCAGCCCTGTCAATCAGTTGTCACAGAGTTCATTTTCCAGCCTCATCCATTATGCAGATTGGGGTATCATTATAAAATACATTTTCACTCAAGCATGAGGCTTCAAGCAAATAAGACAGGTGGCACTTACAGAAGGAAGACTGGCTATGCCTTCCCTTTGGGCACTTCTGCTTCTGCATCTTTAACACCAGACCAGGGAACAGCAATGGTCTAGCAGGAGCATTTGTTGAAGAACAGACCCTTTTGTATATAATTACTTGAAAAGATTTATAAGCTCATTAAAAAACTCTTTACTTGTCAGCTGTGCGTGACACTGGTTTACTCTTTCCACTCAGATTCAGCCTCTTCACAGCCACCACACTAAGCAGATTTTGTATTTTAGATCTGAAGCAACAGTAGGGTGCTTTTAAGTTAGTGTTGAAACAAACACTTAAATTGAAATTGCAAACTGAAAACAAAAACTGGGAAAAATATGCTTTACATTGTTCTTGACTGAGAGAACTTAACATTATTGTAAGAATACATCGAGTTACCTTGCTCTGATAAACGAGGCACATGCTTTTATCCCAACTTTCTTTAACATGCTCTGCTTCCAGGCCTTGGAGCCTGCACATTTCTCTTTATCCATCCGTTCCAGTTCTCCTGAAGTGCAGAGGAATTCTTTCACTACTTGGCTGCTGGGAAAAGTCACTGCATTCTCCCCCTTTGTTTCTGCAGCAGGGCTGAAGCAAGGGCCTTCCTTCTGGCCCTCTGGTCTGTGAGGCTGCAGATTAATCTCTCTGCCAGTCGATGTTTGGAAACTGCTATTACTCACACAAACCTCTTCAGACCGATTTAGATTTGCTTCTGGAATGACCAATGGAGACAAATTCCGTAGAAGGCTCATATAAGCTTCAGCAAGTAACTTCCAGAACCAGGGATTGAAAGGATGTAAGCAGATCAGTTGCTGCAGACACATCATCTTTTTTTCTACATTTTCCAGCCCCTGGTAAATGGAAAACTGCAGGCTGAGAACCGTCGTTAAGTGATCTGTGTTAGTGGCGCTGTTTCTCTAGAAACAAAAGATAAGAGATTAAAAACAGGAATACAACAGAATTATGCTTCAGAGCCTAAGAAAATGTCTCCCTAAAACGACATACAAATATCACAAGGTAATTTTTAAACTGTACAAAACGGTGCTTTTAATTTAAAATGATACAATGGGATACAGATATTGCACAATCAAACTGACAGCATTCCCTCCAGGTGCCTTGTCCCAGTCTTAGAGGCAAGAAGGTCCTAAATGCTGTCATTTGTTCATGTGCCTTCAGAGTGTTCTACAGCTGCCTTTCTTTGCAGCATAAATACCTTTTACATAAAATAAAAATCATCAATAATATTCTAGCAGACTTCAGAGCCTCTGGACTTTTTCCTTTATGGGAAAAACTCAATTTGTGGTTAGATACTCTTCTTGGTGGCTGTTTGGCAGCAAGTATATGGAAATAAAAGAGAGTTTTGAACTGTCACTTGTATAGTGGAAAGATTTAAGCACTCATTTATCCCCTTTTTTATAATTCCTGTTACACTGCATTAATTCTGCCTGGCAGAGCATGATATTTAGTCCCTTCCAGGACTACCAGTTTCGCTGCACAGGGAGCTCATTGTGGTACAGGGTGTTCCAGTTTCTAAAGAGTGATTATATCTGCAGTGACAGTTACCCTCTGTTTACCAAATACTCTGAGCACTGAACATCCTGAAGGATTATACACATGAAAATTATTTTTCCAGAAAATGGTCCGTACAAAAGAACTACTGGCAATGTTTTCATGTTCAAAGCCTAAAAGAAAGACTGCACTATTTACCATTTTTTCTGCAATATCCAGAGCCTCCTTGTGCCTCCCCAGGCGAGATAAACAGCGAGCCTGGCCCTCCTGGACATCACGCCTCATTGCAATGTTGCTGGCAGGTAAGAGTAGCAGGCAGTCTGAGTATTCACACAGGGCTTTCTAGGAGTGTGACAAGAAGAAAAGCCAACAAAACAGGGAGAGATTTGCATTTAAAAGCAAGCCTGACAGCACATTTTCTTTAGGACTGCAGTCACAAAGGGAACTCAGAACCTGAAGTCCACATTTGCATTTCTCCAGACTCAGCCACCACCTGTGTGAGCCAGAGACAAGGCCCCAGCACCACACAACCAAGCCTCGATGGTGATGAGCAGCCTCAATCCTAACTCAGGCCAAGCAGGATTCACCACACAGCTGTGAATCCTCTTTTCCACCTCTCTCCCACCGCCCCTGATCCAGAAGGCATCATCTACTGCCCTGGGTAATAAGTGATACAAGGCATCTTTTCCTCCAGCTCAGTGATCTGAGTGCTCATCCTAAATCTGCGGGACCTTCTTTCAACACCATTACATTCTCCATGGGAAGGTTTGAACCTGCAAGTAGCTCACCTCAAATAATCAGTAAGTCAGAGAATATCACAAGGAAGGTGAATCTCCATTGTTCCTGTAGGCTGGTTTTAATGTACTTGAAATAAATATTAATTGGGCTAAGGAAAAAGGCAAGAATGAGCAATACTTCTGCAGCTTAATGCTCAGGGCACTCACCAGGACTCCAATTAACATTTAAATACATTAAATTAAGTATTCAGCGAAGCTAAGTCTGGAATCTTGATTTCTCTCCCTTTGTGTAAGTGCTTAGAGAGAAGACTAAAGAGCAGTGCTCATTCTCCCATCTCTCAAAATGAGTATTTAATTATTCCTTGCAAACTTTAATGGTTCTAACCGAAAGAGCTTCTAAATACCCTAAATACTTCCTAGCAAAATGGCTGGAATATTTTTCTTTCCTGATGCTGAGCTCACATTCATTCTTAAGCAAAAGAGGGAGCTCCCCTCTGCCCAGCGCTTGCAGCAGCCACTGGTGAAAATGGATCACAGGGCTGAGGACAGCCCTGTTTGCCTGGTTATGTGACAAAGGGATATAACCTGCTAAGGTTCAGGCATTATGAATCCCAAGCAGATTCTACAGTGATCTATATCCTAAAAACGAGCACGGCTTAGATCACTGCTGTCCTTGACATTTCCTATCAAGTGGCCTATCCTGAAGTAAAAAACTGATGATGAGAGAAGAGATTACTATCCCTATTTACATATTTTCAGCCTCCTTTCTAAGATCAATGCTTCCAAATTAGTAATTTTATGTGCAGTCAAGCGCTGGTTCTTGTTCCACCAGTGATCGAGGTTAGCAATAAAACTGAAAATATTTCTAACATGAATCACTGCAACAGAAAAGAGTTAGGAAGCAATGGTCTGCTCCGTTTCGCAGCTAGTCTGACCACAGCCTGAGGCAGCTCTGCTACCAGCACCCTTTTATGAATCCCTTTAGGGCATCTCACTGAGACTAGAAAATATCTGTCAGGTATACACAGGGCTGCAGTAGTGCTGAAATAACGTAAGGATCAGTGCCAACTGAGGTACAAAAAGATCTACAAATCCAATGGGCGAGGCAAAAGGAGTAGAGTCAGAAGGCAGCTGGAAGGCTTTGAAATCAGGGAGCCTGGAATACAAACCACAGGCTGGAAGAAGAAACAACACCTGAAACAAGGCCTGGAGATGCTGATTTCAACCAGGAAACAAGGTAATGAGAGACTCCATCCTGCAACTAGGACTGCAGAAGGCAGGAGAGCACAGCTGATAAGGAATGCGGCTCAGGAGGTACACAGAGGAGAGGTCTGGGACCACTGCGGGCAGGAACAGATACGGGCAAAGGCACAGCGGCCCGCCGGGGGGAGCGGGGGCAGCAGGGACAGGACACAGGGCACGCAGAGGCAGCTCCGCAACCGGCAGGAGCCTGAGGGCCACCGCAGCTTTGCTCTGACAGCGGGGCAAACTTCGCTCTGACACCTCTGAGGAAGGTGACCCACGCACTGCCAGCGATCTGAGAGCCTTCGTGGGACACGGCATTATCGCCGGCGCTCAGACACCCACACGCCTGATTCCGAGCACGGCCTCAGACACCGCTCTGCTCCGGCGGAGCGGCTGCGGTGTGCCCGCCTGCCTGCGATCAGTTCCGGGGCAGCGCCGCGCTCCTGCCCGGTTCGCTGCAGGCTCACTCCCGGATGGGTCGTGGCAGAACGCAGATCCGCTCCGCGGCGCGGCCCTGCCCGGAGCTGCCCGGTCAGCACGAACGTGGAGCGGGATTAACCGCGGCACGGCCGCCAGACCCGCAGGCCGCGGTACATAATGCACGTTCACCCTGGGGCAGCGCATCGAGGACTGCAGGACCGCCCCACTCTGTGTCCCCCCAACTTCCCCGGCCCCTGCGAGCCCTGGAAATACCTCGAAGTCCCGCTGCCGGAACGCCCAGTCCGCCCGGAACTTGCTGCTCGTGATCCCGCCGGCGCCTTCCCCGGCGTCAGCCGCGCTTTGGAACCACTGCGGGCACACAGAGCACACACAGAGCCATGAGGGGCCACGGAACCACTGCGGGCACACAGAGCACACACAGAGCCATGAGGGGCCACGGAACCACTGCGGGCACACAGAGCACACACAGAGCCATGAGGGGCCACGGAACCACTGCGGGCACACAGAACCGTGAGGGGCCACGGAACCACTGCGGGCACAAACAGAGCACACACACAGCCGTGAGGGGTCACGGAACCACTGCGGGCACACAGAGCACACACAGAGAGCGCACACAGACCTGTCACGGGCCGCGGAACCACTCCGGATACACAGAGCACCCACAGAGCTCACACAGAACCGCCCGTCACGGCCCCCCCTCCCGCCGACCCGTCTCCTCACGCCGGGCTCGCAGTGCCGGGCCCCGCACGCAGCCCCGTCCCCGCCGCCCTCCCGCCGCTCCCGGCTGGGCGCGAACAGGGAATCCTCGAATTCCGGGCCCAGCGCCGGTTCCATCGCCGCCGCCGCCGCTGGCCCCGCTCGGCTTAGGGGGAGGAGCTCGGTTACCGCTCGCCGAAAGGGAAGCGCTTCCAGCGACGAGCTCAGCTACAATGGTACATTAACCGCGTGATTGTGGCGGTACTCTGTCAACATCTCGTCCTGGTGGCTGTGCATAGAGGGAGTGGGAAGTGGTAACTTTCCCATTTAGTTTCACTTCTGTCTCAAAGCAGAAGAACCTACTCTAGGTGACCCTGCTTTGGCAGGGGTTGGTCTAGATGATCTCCAGAGGTCCCTTCCAACCCTAAAAATTCTGTGATTCTGTGAAATTTCAGGCTTTCCACGACAGGCTTTCCCAGAAAACCCTACAGTGTGCCATGGGAAATAGGGACACTGTAAAGCGAACACTGATCCCAGACCTCCCTCAGGATGCCAAGACTCAGGCACTGGCTGCCTGCCCTGCCTCCTGATGCTGCTGTGCACAGTGCTGTGTTTGAGGGGTGCTGCTGTGCTGGGCTGTGTTTTAGGGGTGCTGCTGTCCATAGTGTGCTGTGTTTTAGGGGTACTGCTGTGCTGGGCTGTTTCCTCTCTCCAGTCCATCCATCCAGGAAGGTCCATTTTGTCCCATCTAATCACTACTCAGGTCTGGAGAAGGTGAGCTGAAAAGTATTTCCTTAGCCTGCAAAATGGACTAATGAATTTGTCTATACCAAAACACCTCTTGAGGCCAAAGTAGTGCTTGTATAGATGATTTGAAAGATTTTCTTCTAGAAGACATGTAAAATATGTGGTTTGCTTTTGTTAGGGTTTTTTTCTTTTTTATGTTCTTAAAATACTCTTCCATACCAGCACAGCTGTGACTGGATGTAGCATGACCTGGCATAAATGTCAGGGTAGAAACTCAACTTTGGTAGTTGGATTTGATCAGAAAAATAAAAGCAAATTGATGTTTCTTTTGCTTGTAAACTTGCTGTTTGGCAAACAAGCCTGCCAGCACAGAGGAAACTGTTCAGCAATTGAGTCTTGAGAGAATCAGGAGTTTATTTGACATGCTTCAGTCTTTCTGTTAAAAGTTTCAAGGTAGGTGAGGACAGTCACTTGTATATGCACATCAAAACCATCTGTCTTCCTCCTGCCTTCAGAGAGGCAGGCAAAGCACATGGGGGTCAGACTGGAGGCAGGAACAGTTTCAGCACCTGTAGTGCTCCTCACATACACTGGACACACGTTCCCTTTCTCCCTACTCCACGACTGGAGGTCATGCTGCAACACACCCATGTGATGAACAAGTCACAATAATCCAGAAAGACAAATAAGCACAAATTAAAAAGAAGAAAATCCAAAAAAAGGAACATGAGTAATCAAAGTGAAATGTGGCCACAGCTCAAAGGAAAATAGAAAAAACAAGGCATTCCCAGGGGCAAATCCCACAGCAGCTGGTTGGCTGCCAGCTTGGATTGCAGAGTCCTCCAGGGCTGGGGGTTTTGACCATCGTTTCTTGAGGATACCAACGTGGTCTACAAAAGGCTCTGTGTTGCAATGCCTTTGTCTGGTGAATCAGTGATAGGGGAGCCACAATTCCAGAGTGCCACACAGGGGGCCTAGCAGCTGACTTGTGTTTTCAGTAAGTCATGGGCAAAGTTTTGCCTCTCTTCTTCATTTCTTCTTTCTCTGGCTCTTCCCTGCCTCCCCTCAAGACATTTAAAAAGCTCCTCATATATTAGTTACAGAAATGAAAAAATGCAACTTTAAGAAATCCCTCTGCCTTGTCAGCACCAGAGGTTTGCTCAATTTCTCCCCCAAGATCCAAGTAATCCATGTAGCTGCCAGAGTACAAATTCTCACTGAACTTAAGTAAAGCTGTTTGCCCGAGTTTGCATGGGATGATTTGCCTCGATGCTGTTAGCCCTGGCTTCACAGAGGAGAAAACATCATCCCTGGAAGAGGCAGCTTTGAGGGAGCTCAGGTACAGGAGCCCTATGAGAGCCTGTGCTGCTGCAGCTGCTCTGTGCAGGCACCTTCAGGGATAAAAAGAACCTTTAGATGAATCTGTCCCTAAAGGCAGCCAAGGTCTTACTCCACTGCCAGCCAGCAGCTCGGCACATGAATGCTGCACCAATGAAAGTGGCTCCAGTGAGTTGTGGCCTCCAGGCGAGTTCTGTGCATCAGCAAAGCCATTGTGGCTGCTCACACGAGCGTGCCAGTGTGAGGGGCTGTGACCCAACTTCACCCTGGGTGAGCAGGGGCACACTGGGCGAGCCAGTGCTTCATCTTAGAGTCAGGGTGCCCAGAGACAGCCCAGGCTGTGAACACAATTCCAGTGACAGGCAGGGTTTTTCCACACTGTCCTATTGCCTGGATCTTCTGGCCAGGAAAAGAAAATGCAGCATGGAAGAGAGAGTTTGTCTAATGCCCTTCTTCTCCCCATTTCCCTGTCTATTCTGAGGAAAAATTAATTCAGAAGAATCCTCCTCCAGTGTTTCTTTAATTACTGATGTTATTTGTATTGTGATAGCCTCCATGGGTCCTGGCCACATGGGTCTTATGCCAGCACAGACACACCACAAGGGCTTCAGAGACCATCAAGCACACAGCAGAAACAAGAAACCTCAGTCAGCACTAGGGCCCTCTCTTGTAGGCACTACCCACACACATTGGCCAGGAATAATGCAGCTCACATGGCTTTATTAAAATATACTGGAAAGCAGCTGCCTTTGGAAAAAAAGCAGAAGAGAGAGTAGTTCTCTCCTCAAAGCAAAAGAGCTGCCTGTAATGAAGAGGCCAAGTAAGACCCACAGGCAGCATTCCTCAAAGGATGGGGTGGCTCCTGAATTAAGTGGATTCTTCCACACATTGTGAAATATTCATACCTTGAGGGAAGATTAGTTTTCTTGTTGGATAGTCATAACATGTGCTCTTCCCTAAACACACTCATGAAAGGAGAAGAAAAGCAGCCCTTTATTTGATGACATTCTCTCACTGTGTCCTTGTCTCTTACCTTTTATTTAGATTAAAAGGTCTTTACAGCAGAAACCATCTTTCATCTTCTTTGCATGATGTCACACATAAGGGATATTGTCCCTGACTACTGGGAGGTTAGTACAGATAGAATTTCATGGTTTGGGGCAACAGGTTATCACTACTATGGACTGTAAACAAAAAAAGCTCTGATGAGCTCACATGAACTCTAGCGTAACTTACAATGATGACAGTAAGTTCTAGTTCAACACAACAAAAATTGAGTGGGGAGGTGAGGGGTGCATTGTGGAAATCAAAGAGAGTGACCTGTTCATTGTTAATAGAAGTCAAAAGCTTCTTAGGGGTTCTTGGGACAGACAGGAGAAGATGCATCCCCCAAAAGAGGGTTCATTTGCCTGCTCTACCTTAAGACAGTGCAACCTTTCAAGCCCCTGACAAGACATATTAACTAGGCCATAATCCATCCCCCTCAGGCCTCACAAAACCCAATAAAGTTGTTATTGCCAAAAGGGTGCACTGCACACAGATGTGTTCAGCTATTAATGGGTTTTGCAATTATTTTCTGTCTAGTAGGATAAATGATGAGAAGAATGAGTACACCCCTGGGTTTGACCAGAAAGCTGCTGAAAAGAGCAAAAAAGCTTTCTGGAAACATGGAAGGAAGAAAGTGATCAAGTGCTAGAAAGAATCCTAAAGCAGTGAACTTCCCGGGCAAGCTTACACATTTCCAGTAGTGATGTGATCATGTGTCTGAACTGCTTCCCTCAGCCATGTAGTACAAGCACGGAGGTTGTACCTTGCTGGTCTGTGAGTACAAAAGCCATGGCAAAGGGTGGTATCACCAGTCTACTGCTCTAACTGGAAAACAGCCAGCAGAGTCCCAGGTTGGGCATGGTGAGGTGCCTATGCCTCCTTCTACACCCTTTTTTTCAGTTTTATCAGTTTTTCTGAGAACTCATTAACTTGCCCTGGCCACTGTTATGCTTGTTGCTTAATTGCTACTTATGATGAAACCAGGCCACAGAGACCACAGTGGATTTGTTACTTCTCTAGGTTAAAACTTTCCTACTGCAGTTTTCAGGACTGGGCAGGACCAAGCAACACTGGTGGCAACTCCTCTAGGACACCTTTTAAGACCTTTTTGGTAACAACACTGAATAAAATGAGCGGACTTACTACAATATTGCTGTCTAGCAAGGACAAAGACAAACAAATCAAAAGAATTAGGAAAAAACAAAAAAGCTATACTGAAGAAATAACACCCAAGGCTTCAGGCCTGCCCTTCAGTGACCCTCACAACTCAGTTTTTTTCTGGGCTTGCTCTGTTTTCCCATATGGACACTGCCTCCACATGGGAAACAACCAAACTGTTGATTCTGCAGTGCCTTTGTTTCCCATACAGTTGTTGTGCTGCTGGAGAGGACTAGTGGAAATTGCTATTAAATTTAGCTTCTATGTCTTACTGCCCTAGACAAGTAGCAGTGCCTGAAGAAAGTGAGTCACAGCAGAGGGAAAGCACTGCTCAATGAACACATGCAAACAAAATGCAGAAATCCAGGATGGACTTTGCCCAGAGTTGCTCCCCTCCCCCAGTAATTGCACATGAAATGCATTTAGAACAAAAAAAAAACTGTAAAATGTACATCAATGATCAGTTTTTAACTTTGTGGTATCTCCAGGAAAAAAAATGAACCCCTTTCCATAACAGAGCATCTGTAGGGCTCCAGTTCTGCATATTGTGGGTGCCCAGAAATTGCACAGAAATTCTTGCAGTTGGACTTCAGCTGGAAGCTCTGGCCAGCTGCCGGAAACTCCAGAACTGAGAGCAGTTACAATTGCAATGCTATTTGTACCATCTCTGGTTCAGAACACAACATTATTACAGGCTGTTTTGTGGGCTGTCTTCCTTGTCAGTCCCTTAGGACAGGCTTTGCTGAAGTTATGGCTTTTCCTCTTTGGCTCTCATTTAGGAAAACTGAAGATCACTAAGAGGAGAATTACTGCCAGCACTGACCTTTATTTTCACCCAAAGACACAGATCAACTAGGTGTGACACACACTTTCATTCCCTTTTTCCATCTCTTCTTTCTTCTACCAAATATTTTAAGGTAATGAAGATCAGCTCAGCACTGAACCTGTAAAGAAACACACATGGGGGAGAAATTAGTCACAATGCTAGTAGTTCCAATAATAGCAGTAGAAACATATATTCAAATATTTCATTTTAGAGTATTTGAAGTGCAGCAAGTCATTTAACCACCAAAAATGTTAGAAACCACCATCTATCTGATACTAGGGACCTTCACCAGCAGCATTTCAAAGCAACACCAAGCCCACAGGGAACAATTTAGAGAGGGGACTTTCTGGCACACAAAGGAAAAAAGGCAGTACCCTAAGTGGTTTGGTATCTTAAATTTGCAAAAATAGTAGTTGATAGTATTGTGAAAACAAATGTAAGCTGAAAGATGCTGGGAAGAAGGGGCTTGGAAAGGGGAAACAACTCACAAGGCCGGTGATCTCTTGTGAAAGTATCTACTGAATTGCAGCATTTTGGAATTGCTGATAACATTGTAAACAACAAAAAAAAACCTTTAGAAAAAGGTGACTGCATGCATAATCTGGCGCTCCTTTTAACTCCCTCATTAGCTGATGGATTCTTGAAAAAACATTCTTTTGTACCCAAACAAGTAAAACTATTTGGCCAAATATCAAGCTGTGGTGACAACTCGTGCTCATCATCTCTGGTCCTGTGCTTAGGTCACTACTTCAGCTGGAAATGTAATTTTCAGATTAACGTTAGCTACAGCACAGGAACTACTCTCTCACTTTAAACACCCTTTTCTTTGCTGGGGATACATGTGTAAGCACAATGCCAGGTCCTGCAGGAAAATCTCAGGCTCGAGTTCCTCCAGTTGCAGCTCAACAGCTGGAACAGAGGTGTGATGGATCACAGCAAAGCGAGACAGTGGCACTGCCTCCGGCAGGGAGCGCCTGTGGCTGACGGCACCTTGGGCTCCCGGGAGAAGGACAGAGCTCAACAGCAGCTCTTTGCTCATCTCAGGAAAAGGCACGTGTTACAGCAGCCTGTCCAACTGACAGGGACTTCAGTAAGGAGGTGGTTCCTACTCACCCCTGCTCTTCCCACCCTGAATATTTAAAATGCCACAATAAAAAGCATCTGCCCTAATGAGAGAAATCACGTGAACGTCCCTGGGCGGCTGACACGGCAGAACAGCTCAGCAGCAGCAGCTGAACTGACTCACATTGAAGCTGACCTCACACTGGCTGCTCAGCCAGGCCAGTTCTCCAAATCCAGTGCATCTGAGGAATTGGTGAAATTCCGTTTTGTGTAACAGGGAAAATGATATTTGAGAAGGTCTGGTTTGTGACATTTTCATACAGACACGATTCCTGGTTTCCACACCACCTCTTAAAACCACACACACTCAGTAAGGAGACATTTATTCCATTATTTCTGTTTTCAAATTTTTGGTACAAAGTTTATTTTCAGAAGTTCTCACATGATCCTTTCTTCTACCAGCGTCTTTAGGATTTTTCTATCTCTGATTTATTTTCTTTATCTGTTGAAGCAAAAGCAATAATTGCTACAGAAAGAAAAAATGGCAGTATTACAAATATTTTACAGCAGCATCCATTCGTTTCTTTGCCTCAAAAAAATAACAAAAATAAATCCAAAGACAAGATCCATACAGCCACAAAGGCTTAGGTTTGTAATATCCAGAAGTATGCTGCGTTCCCATATACGAGTTGTACAAGTCCAGCACAACTTTCCAAGTTTGTGCAGAGCCTGATAAATAAGACACAGAAATATCAGTTACATTATACTGTTTCTAAGAACTTTTACTCTGTAAAATGTTTGGTCACTCAAAGCTATAAGCTTAATCACATATCAAAGAACACAGGCAATAGAGCCCATCTTACTAAAACATATAGTATTAGGCCAAACAAAATATAAGAGGACAAAATCTAGTGGTCACTGAAGCCTCTTCAAAAAAGGTTTAAAACAGAATGTTTCCATCATGTATCAGAATAAAAATGTACTGTATTAAAATTTGATTTTTTTTTTATTACAAGCTGTCTTTTAATCAGTCTTCTATTTACAGTGCAGAACTGCCAACTGCAGTAGTTTAACTTTGGCACAACACTAAGTTCCAATCCTTTTGAGTATTCAAGTCCTGTGTGTGTCCAAAAATTTTCTTGGTTTCACGAAAGATTAGGCCCATTCACAGTTAACCAGTTATCTTGAAATTTTTCAAGAATTGCTTCCCCTTCACCACACTGGGCAGCTACAAAGGAAAGACATTGTAAGCTATTGCATCATTCAAAAGAAACTCTTCATTCTAAACAGTGACAGTATTGTTGCTTCCTTTAATATCACGTACACCAGACAGATCACACAGACAGCTACATACTGGACACCTTTCTAAAAACCTTGCTGGTCGTTAGTGAATCATCTTCCTCATACTTCAAATACATAAGAATGCATTAACTTAATTTCATTTCACATGTCAAACAGTACATTTAAATATATTGCAATATATTATAGAAAATTGCAAAGCGCCATCATTTCTGTAAACGAGACTGACACCTGTTAACTCTCCTGTGCACATGAAGAGCAGTACCTAGTGCCACATTTTCTGTACAATATAAAGCCTTCCCAGGTAGGGCAACTCATTTTAGTGCATTTCTGTACAGACTGTAAGCATACATGCAGATAGCCAACTATGCAGGGTTGGAAATACTTTTGTAAGCTGAAACTGGAAGATGGGGGAACATTCTGAAATCACAGCAGAGCTCTTGTGGTTGATCATTTCATAGCATAGATGAGGACTTGACTCTTCTGTCATTCTAGCAGATTCTTTAGGGACAGTTTCACGACAGGTATCTAGTATTGAATAAGCATAAGGAAATACTTTCATCAACCAGGACACAAATATTATGTGTCCCAACACATTCTAGGTTATGCACAGTCCAATGTTCACACAGTAACCTTATCTCTAAAATACTTGAGAAAACCCAAAGCATTTTTATGCCACAGTATTATAACCAAGGATCAGTTACTTTATCCACCACTGTAGTGCTACCTGCTATAAATAAAAGAAAAAAAAAGCCTCATTTCCCAACAAGCATCAAGTTGGAAGCAGAGGTCAGTACCACTGCTAAGCACAACACAAAGATCAGCGCTGCAATCCAGCCAGAAGATCCCTCTCTGTAATGTCAGATGTCTGCAGTGTCAGCAGCTGCCTGCAAGTCAGGGTAACTCACTGGAGCTGGGGTGCAGTTCCTCTGAGCCACTCCAGGCATGCAGGATGAGCAGGTTTGCATTCCTTGCTGTGCTGACTACCTGCAGTGTCTTGCCCAGTGCAGACATCAACGTGCATCAGACAAATCCCACCTTAATTAATGAAAAGTGCTACAGAATGCTCAGTTATCCCTCTACATTTATAACGTTGTGTGAGTTGGTTTTGCAACAACTGTTCACTCAAAAGGTGCAGATGCTCTTCACCACAGAAAGAGAAAAATCCCCAAGAACTCCAACCATCAAACTTAAAAATACTGGCTATAACCCACCTGTGCTTCAACATATCCCTTTTTAGAAGTGGGGGAAAATGGAGAAATTCGAGTTATTGTGTGTTATTAGCCATTAAGGGGATTTTTCACTTTCTGTTGAAATTCTTATTTCAAAATATTTTCCTACAGAATTTTAACACATCAGCAAACCTCAAGTAACTTGACCTGATAAGTTTGTGTCATGCTTCTTGGTAAATCTACTTATCCTAGGATATCACAAACTGGATGGAGAATACAGATTTAACCCTGCACTGTTCAGTGTAGGGAACTGAATCCTCTACTAGCCCTTTCCATCTTTAATTTACACCATCATTCCAGGTATTATAAACAATTCTTAAAGTTCTACTGTTCTCTGGTCATTGATACTATCTCTCTATTACTACTAAATGCAAGCAAAATTGTTTTCAAAGCAAAAAATAAATTAAAGAAAATAGCTATATTCAATTGCACTCTACTTTTGTGCCTTCAGGTTAGGGCAGGGATATTTAACACTATAGAAGCTTAAAGATTATCTTCTCTCCTTGGGAGATATGAATATAGACACGTATTGGACTCAGGTGGAGGACGCAAATCGGTACGACCATATTTACAGAAGCAAATACTGACATCCAGCCTGAATACACAGTACTCCTTTTAGTGCAAAAGGGAAAATACTCCCCACCTTAAACCACAGCCTGGTTACTCAGCAGCCAGAGATCAGCTGTCAGAGTTACTGCTGTGCTCTCATTTCAGAGGAAAACGGAGGAGGAGAATGTCTGCATCTTTGGGCTTTCTGGCCTACGGGGACTGTGTACAGCCATGAATCACTTGGTATGGGATCCAGAAATCCTTCCTTTGCTCTGGAGAGGGGAAGGGAGTGCATTTGCCTGCCTCAAGCATTTCTTGGAGAGAAAAATTAAATCTGCTTTTGTTCAAGGTGAGCAATTCATCCATTAGAAAATTATTTCATGTCATGTGTGGACATTGTTTGAGTTTCCCAATAATCAAAGTTACAGTCAGTAACTCTGAATTATGAATTACAGTTCATAATGCAATTAAAAAGCAGTTTTCAACATGGTACCAGACAAGGTTAAAAAAGGCATGGCCTCACTTACTAGTGTATTAGAGATAATATACTAAATTCTAATAATCAGGTACTAGGTATCTTTCCTTTTCTTTGCTTTCAGACAAAGTGATTTTTATGTGCTAAAAAGGAGTGACTAATAATCTACTCCTGTCAGAAGGAGTTAAACTTGTTTTGCTTATCATCTTCTAGAAAAGTAAATTCTGCAGGGCAAGCAAAACTCAGAGCCTTCAAGCTTCTGCGTTTTCCCTTCTGTTCACTTCTTACAAGCCAGCACTGTTAGTTCATTCAAACCTCCAGGGGAATATAGGCCTGACTTTCTTTTTTCCAACACTAATTTGGGGTCATTGAGAGGTGATGCTGGGAAGAGAGCACTGTTTAAGATGGAACTGTGCTCTTTCAGTGCACTTGGAAGTGAGAGCGAAACATGAAGCAGGACGAGTCTGTGATGGTGGCTGTCGTCCCTGGATGTAACTCTGCTTTCTGTCTTTCAGCTCTTTCCCTCTCCATTCTGGCACAGGATTATCTGTATTCTCTCTTTAGCTGAATTGCAGAGACAGCACAACTGGCATCATGAGGGCAGGCAGTCCTGGCAGAAACAGCAGATGAAGATAAATGCACTAGCTTAGCTCTAAAGGAACTGATGTTCACAACTGAATTCTGATATAGCGGTTCCCAACGAAGACTGAGAAACCAGCCACCCAGAGGGAAGATCTAAGCAAGATCAGAGCTTCTCTGTCTCAGTGTCAGTGACAATCACTGAAGCCTGGCTCATAATGAGCTCAAACCTAAGAGGTGAAGCTCCACAAAAATACAGAAAACATACCACAGGTTCATCTAGACACAGTCCTTACCATGCAGGAAAATCAATAAAGTCATATGGACACTCACTCCTGGGCAGATATATTTTCTTTCCCCTTCCTTTCCCACTGCCAGCCTAACTCAGTCCAAACAGCTCCCAAAACTTCTTGGAAGAGTGCATAAACTATAGGAGGGAGCCAGGCTTGCAGGGGTGTACTGCTGATGAGCATAGAGGTGCTCAGAACCATAATAAATAAAGACACTTGCTGATGTGCTTAAGTTCAGGGAGTTTCCAGGGGATTGGTAGAATGAGAAGGTGCCACATCCTTTGCACCCACCAGGCCATCTCTGTTTCTCTTGGTGACTGCACAGTGCCCACAGCAGCCTAAGGGTGGCTGAGATGAATCTGGGCTAAACCACTGTTACCAGCAGCTTTGAGCTCCCACCAGCCATGACCACAAAACAGAGGTACAGCTGACCACAGCACTTTCCAACACTTCCCTTGTCATTCCTGACACGGGAGGCCTCTGGAAGGAGTTTGCCTCTCTGCCAGTGCAAATGTACACATGCTGTAAACATGAAATACACTGGCAATTAATGGACTTTCCAAACAGAAATACCTGTCAGACTATGGGCAATAATGAATGCATACAACCTCTGTCTCCAGGCTGAACCCACCCAGATATTCTTCATCCTTGGCACAACTGAAGAGCTTAAAATGTGCACGTAGCCCAACATGCTATGTGTGGACTCTGCATCTCTCATTAGCTGATCCACAGCACGTGGTTTAATTTACATTTTTTGTTCTGCAAAGAGATAATTTTCTCATTGGGCTGTAAGTACTGGTATAACCAGTGGAATACATGGAACTTTAATATTTATGACAACTGAAAATCTGGCCCAGTATGCATCAGCCACTGTCTCTGACCATTCTAATGAAAGAAGACCTCCAATCCAACTATATTTAGTCTGATAAACAATGTATTTCCTCTTCCTGTGTTTTTCAGACCAGATGTGCTAAGGCCTACCTTTGTAGCTGAGTGTTATTTAACAGAACACTGCCAAAGTGGAAAATACCCCAGTTCAATCACACAATTAACTTGGATCTTTGTATTTTCCCCCATTTTTAAAGACAGATTTCCTAGCTAACCTAAATAAGTCTCTGCTAACAAAAATGGAGATATTTATTTGGACAAGCTGCTTGGTTGTTTTGGGTTTTTTTTTAAAGAAAATTAATTCTGGGTCAACTTCAATGATTAAGGCAACTCCAGATTTTGCTTGCTAGAGGCATATTCCCAAGGATTTGGTTTAATATTTTTGGAAACTTAAAAATAGCATATTTTCTTTCTAGCTTTGTTCTTTCCTACTCAGAGAGCTCAGATTTTTGACCCTGTATTCCCAACAGAGCTTGAAGCTAGCGTGAGTCTTTCTTGTATCTGCTGGCATCTACAACAGCACACTATTACCATCATCCACACTATTACCAGAAAAATGAGAATCCCTCCCAAGCCCATGCTGGAATGGCCAGACCTTGATCTCTCTTGTACCACCTCACGTGCAGTATCATAAACACTCCTGTGAAATATGCTGACAACGTGGGGTTGCTTCTGCCCCACTCCAAAGTTAAAATGAGGATTCTTGGCTATTCCTCTCTGGCAATGCTGGCCACTTTGTGTCTCACCAACTTGAGCCTTGGAAGCCAGGGAATAGTTTCATCATCACATTCATGACATATACCATAAGCTATTGCCTTTTCCTCCCCAGTAATCTTAAAACAGTCAGAAGAGGTAACCCAGTAAATGGCTTTCCTATGAAACATCCTCCTGGAGCTCAGGGAGCTTATTCAATCTGTGAGCAGAAAGGCAGCTACAAGAGTCCACAGAGGAAGGTCCGGGAGGTTAATAATATTTTTTGTCAGACACTACTCCCTTTCTTACTTTAGCCTAGGCTTCACCAACAATCAGATATGAAAACCAGATCCAACATGGGCTCCTCTACTTCACAAAATCATGACTAAAAGGGCTTTTCTGGTTTTTTTGAGTTATCACAGTCCAGAAGAAAGACTAATTCTAAAGTTCTAGCATAGGTTCTTGGAGATGGGGAGACATTAGGTCCCATTTTTCTCTGCACTAATCTGTCCTCATTAGTCATCAGATGCAGAAGCCTACAGAGAAGATGCTGTCAGATGTGCAAAAGGAGATTGCTAGTATCCATTAGTGCCAATGTAAAAGCAGACAATGTTGGTGACAGCAGCACCAATTCATCACCATCTTTTGACATCTAAATATAAAGTAACTTGTCCCTAAAATTGCAGGATGGCAGTAGCAAAAATACAAACTACTCTTCCTCAGAGCAACTGTTCTCTAGAATGCCAAACATCTGCCTAAACGAAATCTGTGTGAATTTGGCCCATTGTTTTAAGTTGCTAATTCAAACTGCACTATAACTTCACAGTCTCGAGACCAAATAGCTTTTTTTAATTATTATTTTATATACACTTATTTAAGATGGGAATGTTTTATATCAGATTAAACTACTTCTGGAGTTCAGTTCAGGTGGATCAAAGCACCTCCAGAAATAGGTGTGTTCACCCAGCAGTCCTGTGAGCAATCAGCACAGTGTGAGTTCAATTAGAATGTTTTACAGTTAAACCTGAACACAAATCACTCAGCTGGGCTACCACTGAAAAACAATTCAACACTAATGTGTTTGTAATTACTAAGCATCTAAAAGCCATATAGCTTCATTTTGTTTGTGAATTAAACACCATGTCATTGCCACAACTTACTTGAAAACCTTTCTTACTAGTACCAAAAGATGTTTTTCATCTCTGTATCTGTGTATTCTTACAAACCCCTAGGCAACTCTGAACAACTTTTAGGCAGTTTTTGTCTTTTGTTAACCTTAAACTCAGTGTCAGATTTCAAGAAATTACTATATTTTTTTTTAAATATAGGTACTTCTTTTACCATTTCCAACAACAGAAAGAATGCACGGTAGAAGTGAGTGTTATGATTAACTGCATCAAGTCTGTCAGGCCTTTAAATTAGACTGATGTGGGATACACTGATTACACTGACTGTAACAAAAAGCATCTTCTAGCATCAGACTCATTCAGTTAGCTCATCATTATCAACAAGGAACACTTCAGTCCAAGTTCTGTAAACTCAAAACACTCCGAAGATATGCAAAAGGTGCAGATATCACCTTATGTTCTGAAACCAATCAATTCTCACCCCTAGGTTCATTGGTTCCTTTTGTCACACTTTTCCCCTTCTCTTTTGTTTTCAACACTTTCCTTAAGAAATAAACCCAGGCCTTGAAACCTTTCAGATGAAGTGATGTTTGCAAAAAGACATCTAATGTTTTTGTGTTTTCCTCCTTCACAAGCAGGCAATGTTCTCTTACAGCAACAACAACAACAAAAAAAGTGTCTGTGTTTTTTTGGAATTAAACAACATAAGGCAATTAAATATTGAGAAGCAGTCAGGTGTATGATGAACATGAACCTTCCCATCGGTACTATGGAAAAGGAGGAGCTGAACTTGATCTGGTTTGTAACCTGCTGTCCCAGGCCAGGCCTGAGGATGTTCATCTCTTGTAGCAACAAAGCAAACAGTTCTTGCCTGCACAGGTAGCATCTTGCCCATGTACTCTTCCATGCAGATGGAAGGAAGATGCTGAGCAGCTGCCTGCTAAACTGAAGGCCATGAAAAATCATTTGGCTCTTCACCATAACATCAAACCTAATTCATAGGTTTTTGGCCCACAAATTCCAAATTGTACATCAGTCTGTTTTTGAAAGTTTACGTTTAACATGTCTGGGGGGTTCCCAAGTATCACTATCATCTGTTTCTTCCTCATCCTCCTGATCATCCAGCATTTCATCTTCCTCCTCATTCTCATCAAACAGCTCTATTCCAAGTTCTAATCTTCTTTGCCTTTCTGCAAACCATTCTCTGACCTGCTCATATCCCATGTGAGATTTGGCTACCAGTTCATCAAGGTCTTGCTCATTAAGGAATTTGTGCTTCATATAATAGTCCTTCAGGATTGCTGTTCCAGTTTTAAATTTTATGACAGAGACACCTCTGTCCCAGCAATTTAACCTCTTGCTTCCCCGAGGCCTCCCCCGAGGCCTCCCTCTCCCCCTCCCTTTTGGTCTTCCTCTCCCTCTCTTCCTTGCAAAGCCTTGGCCATTCAGGCTGTTTGCACTGGCACTCTGGTAATAGTAATACCATTTCAATCCACCATTTTTCCAGGCATAGCGAGTATCTCCAAACCAGCTCACAATTTCTGATCTTGGAAGCCCAGTTTCTTCTGCCAGCTTGTTGTATTCTTGTGGAGATGGCCACTGAGTACGGACAAAGGAACTTTTGAGCAGGTGCAACTGCTCTGGTGATTTTTTGCCTATTTTGCTTGAAGTAGAACACCCTGATTTTGTTCCTGCTGCTCCATCTCCCACAGGTGTTTCTCCAGACTCCTCTTTTGAGCTGCCAGCATTGCTTTCATTCACGTCAGCTCCCTCTTCCTTCAAGGCATTTGATTTCCTTTTTTCTGCAAACCAGGCATCAATCTCTCTCCTGGTCAGTTTTGTTTGGGCTCTTAATCTATTCATCTCTTCTTCAGTAAGGACAGGGTTATTAAGAAAACTTGCTTGGAGGACTTGCAGCTGCTCAGAAGTCTTCTCTTTGAACTTCTGTGGGGTGAAATCAGGAAAAGTAGCCCAAGATGGCTTGCTCTGTGGAGTGACTCCTGTTGGAGATTCATTCATTTCATCACTTGAATCAATAACAATGGTGGCACATGAATCACTGTTAAGATGAATCCCATGATTATTCTTTGAGTTTCTCTGATTGTAGCGCGTATCACTGAACCACTTTTTGATCTCTCCTTTAGTGAGGCCTGTAATTTTCATAAGTCTAACAATTTCTGAGTCTTGAGGAAACTGGTTTTTAAGGTAGCTGACTTTCAATTCTGCCAGTTGTTCCTTAGTTTTTTTTGCTCGGATGCCAAAGGAGTCAGGATTCATCAGTGGGGATTCATTTTTGATAGCCTGAGGGGCTGGAATGGCAGCAACTTGTTTGGTTTCTGCAATAGGCTGAGTACTGTGAATCTGACTCTTCTCTAACTGTGTTTGGTTTGGGACTCCTGCTACAGTCAAAGCTATTGGGGCTGTTACTGGTAATGTATTTGTACCTGCAACTTGAGTGAGAACAAGTCCTGGCTGACCAACTATTTGGCATGTCTGTAAAATGGAAGGTAAACCATTGCTAGCGGCTGAAATGTGCGCTGGAATAACGGTAATGGTCTGGGGCACAGTATGCACTGTGCCATTAAATTGTTTCCTCCTTGCTTCCTCCACCTCCTCTGGTGTCCAACTCACTCCGTGTTTCAGACGCTGAGCAGAAAACCATATTTTAATCTGCTCTTCTGTGTACTTCGCTTGAGAGGAAAGAACCGTGATTTCTGACATGGTTGGATACGGGAATTTGTTGTAGGTGTTAAGCAAAAGAGGATTGTTATCCAAAGCAGTGTTATAGGCTGGAATGCTATTCACAGGTATTAGGACTTTAGGAATCAGGTTTGAGTTCTGTGGAGCTGTGACAGCTGTTATAACCTGTGCCACCCCAGGCTGAAGCACTGGTGCTGGGGTCACTACTGCTCCGGCCACATCTGCTGCACTGCACACAACTGAATGGCTTGGTTTGGATTCAGAAACTGCCACTGGGGGGTTTTCTACTACTTCTTCAGAGTTTGGCTCATTTTCAGTTCCCTTTTCTTCACCAGGAATGTCATCAACTACATTGTGGAAAACAGCAATACGTTTAGCCTCGGGTTTGCTTTTCATCATTTTCATGATAGGAGTTTTGCTAATGGAGATCCCTGATGAGGGGACCTCAGAAGAGTCAGCCTGTCCAGCATTTTCTTCTCTAACAAAACTCCCATCAAAAGTGAGATCATTAACTGTCTGTTCAAAGATTGTCTGGTTATTACGCTTCACCATAGTCAATTTAAAATTCTCCTCTCCAGGGTGGTGCTTCAAATTATGCTCTGAGAGGGCATCATATCTTTTGGTAAGGAAATTACATTCTAAACAAACGTAGGATGAATTTAACACTACGTTGGGGTGTTCTGAATCCACATGAAAGGTAAACATATTGAGATCTGGAGTCTGAAAAGTACAATATTTACACTCATAACCACCTTCTACTTTATTTGTGTTTTTCTTATTGTCTGAATCCACATACTCATGAGCATCCTCATCACTTGTCACGCCCTCTGCTGTAGGGTTATCTGCTGGTGTGAGCACAGGTGGTCCTTCCTCCAAGTCTGACACTGTTTCTAGATCTGGATCCTGCTCATTGGCTAAGACCATGCAGGGTGTTGTTGATTTTCGTTTACTTGCCATGACTGTTACTGTGAAAATGATAACGACTGGTCAGATACAGACTTAGCTTCAAGCTCTTCTTGATTAATAATAGTAATAATAAAATAATAATAATAATGGCTTTCGGTACTTCAAGTCAGTTCTTGTAAAGTCTCAACATTTCTCCCATTAGCAGCTTTTCTTTCGTAGTGCAATCAGATTAAAAATAGTTGAGGATGAGATGTTGAGACACACTGTTTTAAAGTCCACATCCACCACCTGTAGTAAAGAAGAGACAGTGGAATTAGTTTAATTTAAATAATAATTTCTATTTTGCTACATATTACAGTTTAAGGTAATTCAGTCCTTTGGGGTTTCGTGTGCCTGAAACCAGCAGGCCCATTCCAAGAGATAACTGAAGCTATGATAAGAAAGGCAAAATCCAATCCACTTATTACAGACTGAAATTTGTTTCAGTTCATGTTAATACAGTGACAGACCTAAACAACAGGGTGGTATAAAAAAGGTAACCTCCTGATTGTTTCCCTTGCTTCAGAAGCCTTTTTATTTGGCACAGTGCTGAGGTCAGTCTTGCCCTTGGACTGCTTTGCCTAAGCTATGACAACGTCTCTCAACTGTTCTGTGAGCTCAAGTCCTTCCCATTACTAAATTGAGCCCAGTACAACATCTCCACTACCGTCTCTGTCATGTCTTTCACATCACAGGCTGTGAAATGTCCCAGAAAAGGTGGGTTTACAGTATTTTTCTATTGCATTATACATGCAAGCACAATCATGTGCAAGACCTTTCTTCCATGTCTGAAAACAGGCAAAACAATGCCTTTTTAAGGCACTCTGACAGACAAAAGATGACTACCCTTTCTTCGTAGTTTCCCAAATGTCATTCTCCAATTGAAGACCAATCCCAAACCACTGTTGATTGCTAGCACTTGGCAATCAACTAAAATCTGTTTTCATGCTTCTATGCATGAACAGAGACGTGACTGATTGTGTCAACTGTAACAGAGAGAGAAAAAGCATTAAAGACTGATATCCCAAGCAGAAGCCTTAGCTTCACATTTTTTCTTTAGGCAAAAGACAAAAGTGTTCATCTCAGTTTACCCAGTGCTGCTCTGTAAGCTCTCTTTTTGAAACTCTGTGTCACCTTACTGCTTCATAAATATCCTCCTTGAATGTTTTTAACGGCCACCTTCTGCACTACATCTGTGACTACATCCAAAGTGCAGAGCCTCACATGATATGCTTTTTATGCCAAGGATATGGTTACATGGCATTAAGGACACTGAAAATGCTCAATTAATCTTGGGTAATCATCATTCCAGGATGACAATTATTTAATGTTACTGGAGTAGAAAGATATCCTTCTTCCACAAGTTAATAGTGGCAGTCTGTAAAACTGAGCACAGAAGTGCAAAAGATATTTATTTTCATGGATGTACAAAGTACCTATTGCAGGCCACCTCATTTCTCTTTGCAGAGAGAGAACCATGAAGCAAAGCTGAACAGATCCATTTGTCTCAGTGTCTCAAGGGACAGGAGGTAGAGCATTATTAACTGTGCTGCTTCTCTGTGGGGCTGGAGGGCTCTTGATAAAAGGGAAGACAGCTGCCAAGACAACGTTGAGCAATGCTCTGGGGGAAGAGCTGGGTGGTATTACCTAATATTTCTGCGATTTTGAGTAAAATTTCAGAAATGCCAGAAATGCCTATTTTAAAAAGCAACTTAACAGCTAGTTTTGCTGGCTGAAGTTGTGTTTCGAGAAGTGATTGTGGTACTCTGCAGTATCTCATCCCTAGCACAGCACACGTGATCTATACACAGGGCAGTCTGAGTGAGCTTAGGCGCCCGCCAAGGGTCCCATTCTGGGATGGCCTGGAGTGCAAGTGAAAGCAACAGTTCATCTGACATGCAATATTGAAACATGCTGAAGGAAAGGATGGAGATAAGGAATAAAATGGAAAACCTGTTCAACAAATCAATAAATGCTCTTCTCCAGTCTCCCTGTGTACCCAACAGTGTTCACAGTGCCTGCAAGCCAACAGTTCTATGTGCAATTGCAGCACCTGCAGGCTTTTAGTTAATCTCTATCACATCTCTGCTGTGCTGCAGTTTTGCTTATGGTGCATAAGCAGATTATTGTGTCCTTCCTCTGTTTACCAAGATAGCAACACTTTTCTTTGATGCAAACAGGTCTCAGAAAAAGAAAGCTGCTTCTCTGTTCTTCTGACTACATTGTGTAATTTTTTTTAAAGATGTTGTGATGTCAAAACCCTGTTTAATTCATGGTTATGAAGAGCTGTAACAGCATCCAGTAAAATCTCAAGAAAGTGAGATGCCTGCAACCCTTTCCAGCCTTCTTTCCCCTACAGACTTCACAGAAACCTCCATTCCCTCCTCCCTGCAGCTGATGTGATTATTCCACCTGTAGCACCCTGCTTGACATGTTCTCTCAATTCAACAGGGGATTATGAAAACTCATATTTGAGCAGTTTATGCAACCAATTATGCATCATCCCTGGACTCTTCATTTCCTCTGAAATACCTCTCCTGTTCTGCTTATGGGAATGTGTGGGACCTTCCCACATATCTTGACTTCAGTAAGGTCCGCAACATTCTGCACCATGACTCCAACAAAATGAAGTAACAGTGTGGTCTTGCCAAACTTCACCTTTATAGGAACCTTGTTACAATTTTCGAGGTTTTTACAGAATGTTTTTTAGTAAGTTCTTCCTGTATTGAGGTGGGAATGAAGATCCCTCTAACTGACCTGAGACTCAATATGTTCTCCTCTGCTCAAGCATTTCCCTTGGTTAACACTGGGCAGTCTTGTGCCCAGTCTTGTGCTTGCCTGTCTCTAGGCCACTGAGACCTCCTCCCTCATGTTCCATGAATGCCTGAAGGTCATCACTTCAGTGAAAGGTTCTGCTTGTCCCTTACATACCTTGAAGTCAAATATATGACAAAATATTGTGAAAGATTTTCTCTTTTTATCCCTCCTTGTGAATATTGACATTGTATTGTGTAATTTGGTTTGCAATTAAATAATCCAGGTGTTCATGTCAAAAGCAGCATTTTTTAATACAAGAATCTGAAGAAAAACATTATTTACACTGCATCCCCTTCTGTAATTTCACTCAGATTTTCATGGAATTGACATTGCCAGCAAATCAGCCCACAAAACAGATGTTTTTCTAGGAATATAAACCAGCAAGTGCAGGCATACTTTCTGAATGTCCAGAATCCAATATTTTATCTTTCAGCAGGCAATTTCTCAGGACACTGTTCTTCAGAAACATGAACAGTTAGCAATCCAAATTAATTAATAATTATATCAAGACAGATTCATTCCAGAGTGGAATTCAACATTTAAAGTTGTCTTGATAGCAGATTTGTATGAAGACTTATATAAATATTTTCTAAATGGAGGCAGAAACCTTCTGCCCTTTTGATTACAGTTTGAGAAGGAAAAGACATAGAGCTGATCACAGAAGACAGACATGAAAGAACCTGCTTTAAAAAATTTTTTTACTCACTTCCTCCTTCCCTCCCCCAAACAGGAGTGCCTGATGCAGCAAGAAAAATAAATGAGTTTACATAAAACGTTCACTGTGTGTTCAGGGTGTATGCTTTCTGAAAAGGCATTGCTCCCTGCCTGCTGTATGACACTTCCATCCAGTGTGCAGGAAAAGCATGCAAAAAAAAAAATCCAGCCCCATGTAATGTGATTTTAAGGATATGTAGAGAGCAGCTCAGGAGAAGATGAAGCAATAGAACTTGCTTCTGACTTTTAAATCCACCTAGATTACAAATTGCCTGCCACTTCACACAGAAAATGCTGCCTTCTTATAACCCATGACAATATGCAGTTGTTGATCTTTGTTTAGCCTCCTTCTACTACCCTTTATTCAGAGTGGATGTATCTATGTCAGAAACTATTCTGCAGAGCTCAGTGTAGGCTAATACACTCTGATCTGTGCTGCCTCTCAGTGAGAAGGGTGAAGGACTTTGTTGCAGTGCCATTTTCTTCACTTGTTCCTTATCTGCAAAGTTCAGACAGCCTTACTGCTTATGACTCCAAAAGAAAGCCACATCTCTGTTAATCCTGCAATATTTACATTTAATTCCTCTTTTAAAATAAGGTCTGGTACTAATCCAACATGGGAATGAAACTTATCAAACAGATTTCAGCAGAAGTCCTCACATATTACAAAGATAAGGCCCACTTAGGGTCCTTGCTGCATTAGACTGGCAATGAGGGAGGCAAGTACCAAAGGCTACTGTAGTGCCCACGCAGAGCTGTGCCAAAGCCAGAGCCCGGATGGAGCACTGGAAAGCTGACACAAAGCCCAGCAGAGGCTGAAGGGAGCCTGCCACAGGACATGTGACTGGGCTTTCCCAGTTACTTCCTCTCAGTGCTGGTTTTAATAGGTAACAAACAGCTCCATCACAGTAAATGTCAGAATTCCATGCCAGAAGCGACCACTCCATGACCGACATTCCCTTTCTCTGTTGCAGCACATTCTCCAGGTACCTCTGCAGAGAGCACAGGGACCTGGTGCCCCTGCTTTTGAGACAGAAAGCCATAACCAAGTTCTGTGTCTGGCCATATAAAGCTAATGACCAAACATCTCAAAAACCAGGGGTACACTTACCAAGAGGCACCTTTAGCATGAATGGTGTGTGTCTCTGCTCCTCAGTCACACAGACAGGTATTTTCTGTGTGACACAGACAAGTATTTTCTGCATGACACAGAAGACACCTTGGCAGCTACACTCACACAGGCAGACCTTGATTTTATTGACTGAAGTGCCCAATTTAAACTGTGAGCACTCAGGACTTCTAATGTCAGACATCTCTGCACAACTGTTTTTGAAAGTGAGTATCAGACTTGTGTAAATGTTTATCATACCCAATAAAATGGCAGCAGAGTCAGGGAATTTTTTTTTTCTTTGCATAGTTACAGCTCTATTTTATTTTAATTGCTGTGCTGTTACATACAAAACAGAAAGGATGAAGAAATAAATTACTGACATGAAGACAAATTTTAATGTGTTCTGCATTGAATAAACATTTAATTCAACCCTCCAAATGTTTCATGTTGGCTTTAAAAAAAGTAGAACAGTAAGAAATTATTAATTTAAAAAACTTGTTTATCAAAAAAGTTTCCCTTTAAAACACCAAAACAAAAGGTTTTATTATCATGGGATTTCCTTCTTTAAAATGAAACAATCTGGCACACATACAATTTCACAAAATGCTCCTTTCAACTTCATTCTGCCTTTTTTTTTTTTCTTCCAGATGAAAAAGTTCTAGAGCCATTCCTTTTCCCAGGCCCTAGTCCAGTGCTGGAAGTACAAGACCTTCCTTTGACTTCCTGGAGTTCATGTCCCCTGACACCCTCAGCTCCTCCAGAGACCTAAGCTGCAGCCCTGTAGATGTCTCCTCACAGACAGCCCAGCTCATTCCTGAGTCATGGCTGTGCTGAGCAAGAACCCCCACAATTCCGAGGTGATTTCACAGCCTAGCACAGATTGTCTCGCTCTCCTCTCCCCCTCTCCCCGATTCCGACCAACTGCACGAGCCCTCGTCACACTGGAAACCAGATTCACATTGGCCGCTTTCTGCTTTCATTAATATTTGGCTGTCACCACCCAAAATGGTACTTCTCAACAGCAAATAAGAGTATTAGTACCACTCTACCCTTAAAAAGTAGGACTGGGTCTCAGGGCTTACAGCTCCCAATGCTTCTGTACCTTCTGCTAGGCCAGTGGCATTTGCAGAAGCCCAAGGAGCAGCAGCAGGTTAAGGACGACCCTGATGCATGACAATACAAGAACCTAGACAGACAGACAAGGAGAATCCATTAAATATAGCTGGTTTAAAGCAGTCTGCAGACGTGCACCACAGGAATAAAAGCATGATCAAGAGCAGGTGATAAAACATCCTGCAAATTCTACCTTGGATACAAAAAAGTAGTGATACATTATGACTCATAATTCTGCCCTTTTTTTTTTAACAGTGGAATGCACTACTCAGACCTCAAGGCCAGATCCATGCCAAATTTCAAGTTCCTATGTCAAATCCCTGAGGCACAGAGCTGCTCAGAAAAAGAAAGATAATATGGCTCTTACATGGAGATTGCCTTCCTTCCTCTCCTTGCTTCCCTCTTCACTCTGCTAATTTTACTCTTGAACCAGCTAATGCTCCCCAAAACTCAACGAACAGAGAAGAAAAAGCAGCCTCAAGACAGAAACAATGTGAAAATTTCTCATTTCATCTATTGTAAGAAACTGAAAACAGGGACTTGGAGTGAACTGACCAGATGACACTAATACACTCTGCTACATGCTCCACACATGCATACACCAGAACACTGACTTATAATTTAAATAACTTGTAAAGGATCCCAAAATACTTCAAACAAATGTATAAACACAGTGTTTGTATGAACCAGTGTTTTATGAATGAGGAAAAAAGAAGGACTTGGGAGTGTCAATTGAAAAACAAAAAAGATCAATTCTACTACATGGATCTATGTAATCCCATATCAAGGTGAAGACTGCACGGCACATTTTCATGGTTTCAACTGCTCTTTAGAATCCTCTCTACCACGTGGTCCATTATGAGCTTTTGCTCAAATATGCTTGCTCAGAACCTTTCCTGTGTGCCTTGGATTCACCTGCTTGCTTCCTACCCCATGTCCTCTTTAAAGCCTCCCCCAGCCGTGCAGGTCTGCTTCTACTTTGTGAGAAGGTCAAGGAGTGCAGAGTGCATGAAAAGTCCTTCATGTTCAATGGCATGTGATTTGCATCTCCACTTTGGATGCAGAAATTTTTACTTCAGATCTGGTATTTTATAAGGCTCTTTATAAGGTGCTCCAGAATGTTTCCAGTATAATATAACAGCTTTACAATTGTAAACTGTATCACGTAAGAACAGACACAACAAAGAATTGACCCACTCCCTACTGGCAGACTCCTCCATAGTGGAAAAATGCAGAAGAATTTTATGTCCATGCTTGCAAGTATGGCTGATCTTACAGAAGTTCTCCAGGATGCTATCCTCTGACCTGATCCAAGCAATGCTGGTCGTGGAACAGCACATTCACAAGTCAAAATACAACATGTAAGTTCCTGTCTCTGTATTCAGAGCACTTGGTGTAAGTGCAAGTGTTCTCAGTGCAGCACTAAATTACTGCCAGGACCCGGATGAGACTATCAAGCTCACTCAGGCTTGTCTTTCCTTGCAACACCAACATACTCTGTGACTGCTGCAGATCCCTTTAGAGGCATAGTGATGGTGGAGCAACAGCACTTCAGCACCCGTGAGGAACTGTAATCAGTTGTCTGGAGAGTTTGTAAAAATCTGATTGGGATTTTTAAGGAATTTCCATCCTTGCAAGTTTTAAAACTTGGCAAGACCCTGAACAACCCTACCTACCATCACAGATAACTTTGCTTTGAGCAGAATGCTTAACTAGATAATCTTCAAAAGTCCCTTCTACTTTAAGGCTTCTCCTCAGGATTTTGAGGTGTTCAATCACATAACAAAGAAAAAAGAGGATAGTCCAAGCTGCCTGCATAAACACTCTGCAGGTCTCAATTATCTAGTAAAATACCACTGTGTACCAAGTTAACCTTTGTGAAAAGCAAAGCATTTTATTTGCAACAGTGACGTGACTCCACGCCCCTGCTGAGTACTGTACTGTACTCCTTAGATACTCCTGCTGATTTCTGAGGGAGATAATGTCTTATTCTATGTGTGACAAGACCAATTCCCTCACCCCCACGCCATGCCCCTATCATTCATCCAGAGACTGCATAAACATTGTTTACTGCCTATCAGCCCAGTGACAAGAAAGGTAAAAGACAGGGGACTGCAGAGGCTTTCAAGTACAATGTGTGGATTGGAAAGATGAATCTGAAGTACAGTCCCTGCAGAAGTCTGAGAGGTGACTGTGTACTCAGGTTACCACGGGGTAATGAAGAGTCAGCAGATCAGAACAAGCATCTCAGCCCGTGGCACAGGAACAGGAGGTTTGCAGTTACAGCATTTCCCAGGCACTGCTGGACCTGGCGCCCAGCAGTCCCATGCTGCTCCCAGCTCACCTGAACGAAGGCCTTCAATGCTGCAGCAAAAATCAACAAAACAGCAAAAAGTCTTTCACCAGGCTGCCTCCCTGTTCCACTGTTTCCCAGGCTAATTTCCTAAACTCTGACGGTGAACCTGACCTCTGTGACTTCCTCTGTGCCAGACACGTGAACCCTCTCGTCACTCCCAGCGCCCTGGAGAGGACAATCCCCAGTTTGGGAGGCACTGGCTGAGGAAAGCTGGAGGCTGCACCTTCTGCCCTGCTCTGCTGGAGCTGCCTGTCATGTGAGCCACCCCTGCAGGAGAAACACAAACCTCCCATGTTCAGTCCTGGCAGGGAAGTAAGAGACAGGGTCACCGAAAACAGACTGTCCTCTTTCACTTTGTGTCTCTCAAGTATAATGGTGGAAAATTAGCACAACATGATTTAAGTGGAAAATATGGAATTAACTAAAACACTGTATTTTAGTAGCTGTGGAGCTGCTTTTTTCTTTTTTGCATTAGATTTAAACACCGTAAGAAAAACAGATTAGTTCTGTTTTAAAAAATATAGGTAGTTTAAAGCTGCATAAATATCCTAGGGTCAAAATCATACTCTCACTGATTTAAATGAGAATGAGCAGTAGAATTTTTAAAGGAATACTGTATGTGTTGATAACACATGTAAGAGGTAACAGAAAAGCCTAAAAAACATTACACAACACAGAACAGCACGACAGCTGGGGGGAGAAGGAAGAGAAGAATCAGTATTATGTTTAAAACACCCATTATTTAGACTGTAAGTTTTAAACAGAAAGATTTTGTTAATTTACATTAATGTTTCAAGAACACACTGGACACATTCCCTCATAGGAGAAACACCTATCTTATTTACTCACATTAAACCAGATATAATCATTAAAACCAGTTACTGCTGGAAGTTCTGTTCAAATTGCAAACAGCCACGTTTTTACTAATGGAATAGAAAAAAACCCCAGTATTATAATGGGTAGTTTTAGTTCATGTCATTACTTTTTTACTTAACTAAGGTGGAAATTCTCAGTGAAAACACTGAATTATTGGCAGTTAACAACTAACCTTATACAAAGAAATTCACTTTGTAGACATCTGCACTGAGTGAAGGTAGAAATTATTTCCTGAATGACAGAAGTTCCTGCCTCAAACTTTAAAAAGCAGGACAGCTTTTTTTTTTCTGTAGAAGATCTCCAATTCAGGCTTAAGGATAAATTCTGCCAGGGCTAAAGTCTTAAGAGACATGGATACATCATCATAGAAACAATAAATTTACTCTAGGGAGTACTAAAAAAGTATCATAATCTCTCAAATCAGTAGGTTTAAAAAAAAAGTCATGTTTAAATAAATGTACTCTTAGATATGCTACATATTTACAGTAGTTTAATAATACAGACATTATGCCATTTAGGTGCTTATTAAGTTAAATTTTAATTTCCAAATCAAATGTACTTTAGACATAAATTTAGAAAAACAGGAACTAATCATTAACTGAAAAACAAGATATGCATAATTCACTGTTTTCTAGGAAAAGGACAGAAGTAAAAATTAATAATCTGAGTGTATGTTGAGATAAAGTAACAATCCCTGATATAATTTATCCCTTTCCAAAAAAAACCTCTGCAAACCACCACAATATCAAACAATGAGAATCACTCGCCATTTACAAAGTAATCGAAAGCATAAACTCAACTCAAAATTAGGAGAAACTGTTTATATCAGGGTTCCCTACATTCAGACTCAAGCTATGATCAAATCACCTATTCCATTATTCTGGGTTCCATACATTAGGACTGGTTTTGATTTAATGCATTAGTTAAATGATACCTGGGCAAGACAGGGAAATACAAACACAGGTCAGGAGAGGTAAGATGAACATGTCTGGTATCATCATCAAATCAACCAAATCAGAAGAGCCCAGGATACAACTGGGGTGTGGTACTCAAAGAGAATGTTTATAAGAGTGTCCAAGTTTAGCATAGAAAATAGGCAGGCCTGGAAACCCCATGGGAATAAGATGCATCCATTGTTGTAAGCAGCCCCAGAAAAATGTTACTGGTTCACTAGCCGGGGGCAAGCTTTTTCTTTTTTTCCCTCTTTTCCTTTTTTGACAGCCAAGTACAATATTAGCTTGCTTTTTTTTTTGTCATCATCAAGCTGAGGCTGGGTGAGAATATTTTGTGTCTAGACTAATAAATGTTTGTAAGGATTTTGCAAGACTGGTTTATGGGAATAGAACCCTCTTTTTGTTTTTCTGCTGGAAAAAGCAGCATTAAAAACAAATGAGCACCATCATGCATTTGTTTTAAATTGCATATTAGAGCACTGCTATTTTGTGTGCAATCAATACATAATTTGGAAGAAAGATGCTTTTAAAATTCAAAGCTATCCCTGAGCAGCTAAGGTTCTCTTGGAAACTGAAGGAGGAGTCTGAAATTATTGTTCTTTTGTTTGCATCCCCCAGTGGGAAAGGCAGCACACAACTAGAAACCACTGTGCTTTGAGGCTGCACGAATCATTAAGAATAAAGATCAATCCCCCCTCCATTTAAACATTAGATATTAAAACTGAATCTAGGACAAAGGTAAGCTAATCAGACTCCTTTTCAAGCTGTTATTGGGTTAAATATAATATCAAAGGGATTACATAAATCTTGTAACTCTCTCTATAGAAATTTTAAAAAGATACTTATATTTTGCAAAACACAGCCTGTCTAGCCTCCAATTACAAGCATCAGCTTAATCAGTGGAAATCACTGGGATATGCATGGACCAAAACCTACATTTTCTTTTTAATATTTGTTTCAGAGGGCGGGGTATCTCAAGATGAAATGGCTGACTGAGCTTTTTATTTCATTGCTTTGGATGGAAATGACTGAATCTTTGCACACAAAGTAGTGCTGAAGAAGCTGCTCTGGTGCAAAGCAATCTTCAGTCCTAACCCTCCAGTGAGCTCTCACCCTCAGCCTCTGTCTCTCACCAGCTCCCTGCAGCAACAGGGCTTAAACGTTGCCTGCTGAAGGAGAGGGATCCTGTTCAGTAATTCACAGATACTAATTACTATCTGTAATTGAGCATTACATCTGGAAATAGGATAGTCACTCATATAAAGCAGCATATAGCTGCAAGTCCTAAACTTAGAACTACCTTGTGCCCATACGCATCTGGCTTAAACTGCAGTCAAAGTATTCCCCACTCTTTGTCAGTGAGTGTGAAATCAGGGTATGGTGCTCACACTGTCATCATCCATGCAAATATCAATACTGGAAAGCTTTCAAAACAAAGGAATCTGAATTTTAGTGTACAAAGTGATGTAAAACAAAGGAATCTGAATTTCAGTGTACAGAGTGATGTAAAACTTCTCCCTCTCTGGACTTTATATACAATGATTAATAGATCTTTCTAAGGGTATGTGCTTGTGATTATTTCTTTACTATGTGCAGAAAGAGTAAACTTACTCTTCTTCAATACCACTCTTTTCTCCCATCTCTTCCCTCCTCTCCCCCTAAAGAAACAAACAGCTGATATTAGCAAGGTCTTATATTTCCCATGGAGGAACCAAGGAAATAGAGAGTTTTGCTACTTGTCAAGAATCAGAGTTAAAATGAATGGTTTTGGACTGATAAACACCCAAAGTCGTAGGCATCTCACAAGAAACCTCACCAAAAGTAGTCTCTTCCATGCTAAATTACTGCTTTAATGCAATAAAAAAAATTAGTTGTCTTTTCACCAACTAATTCCTCCAAAAAAATTAAGTAAAATGTATTAATAAAGCAAATTTGAAAAACACTCATAAGCTACAAGTAGTGAAGCAGTGTGTGTTTGCATCATATTTAAGCAGATACCTAAATGCCAGCAGGGACCTTGTATGGGCATCAATTCCTCAAACTGATCCATGAACAAAAAAACCCAAACTCACATGACACTCTAAGTGTGGTGAACCTTTTGTCAGACCAGATCCCCCTGAGAAGTGTGGAGGAGAGAGAACTGTTAAGTATTGAACATAGCAAACAAGGCTGAACACTGAGCAGTGCTGAACCCTCCAAAAATTCCACTGCATCTACAAATGCATTTTACCTTACTGAAAATCCTGCTGAGAAACAGAAACTCCTGAGCTTTCATTCCTGCTCCATCTAATTCACTTGGCAACTGCTGCCAAGTGCCCAACTCCTCCTGATACAACTTGGATTTGCAGAGCACTCTCAGCTTCCACTGATTTGCTGAGGGCATCTGATCCATGTATAAAAAGGCAGTATCTTTCTACTTTGAAGGTATTCTAAAGATTGACTGGAAATCTGGAGTCTTTGAGGAAGCCTACAGCTGTAACTAACATTTTACTTCCAGCCTTCCACACTCAGGTAGTTAATAACTGTTCTCTCCTGACTCCTTCCCCACTGTTTCCCCTTTACTCTTTTTCAGACATACAACATTCCTACACTTCAACTAACCTAATTACCAAGACAGAGCCTTACACCCATGCACAGAGCCAGTAAGAGAGTTTTAAAATCAACAGCATTTTGACATATAAACCAAGTTCTTCCACTGTAACACAGGGAGGAAAGTAATCACGTTGGTACCATATTTTGTGCACATCAATTTATTTCATAGCTTTAAGAAAGGCAAGCTCAGAGACCTCTACCAAGATTGCCTTGGACTATACAAACATGCACTTCCATCTATGAGGTCCTTAGCACCTTTCTAAGCTAAGACAATGTTAAAATAATCCCAGTCCTAACCTATAAACAACGATTCAAGCCCTAAAATCTCTATGATTACCCATTCACAGAATTCATTGTGAGCTAACAGCTATTTTCCATCTAATAAACATGGTTTGAAGATGCTTTGAAGATTCAGAGTACTGAACACGTGGAGCTTTTACCAGAACCATTAGAAAGTTCAAAGGCTCATTTCTGTCCTTGCATTTGGTGCTCCCAGAGCGACGCTGGCTCTGCCAAGCAGCAGGGCTGGCGTTGCACACTCCTCATTACACAGCTCTGTCTGCCCACTCCTTACACACAACTGCCAGCCTTCAAGCCTTGAGCAATGCTTTCACACTGTGACTCCCCTCAAGGCATGAGAAGTTCCTCCAAATCCTAGTGAGACCATTAGTCAAGGAAGCTGAACAGCATGCTGCAAAAGGCCACCAGAGAAGGCCAAGTTGCATGCAATGAGTTCAGAATACCAAAGTCACTTTCTTAAACGGCTCCAAACACGATGCAGAAGCTGTTCTTTTGAAGTAGAATACATAACGTTCCTTTAGACCTGTCAGGCACAAGGAGAGATTATGCTAAAGAATGTTTGCAACATGAAGTTCTTTGCTACCTTTTAGATCTTTTAAGAAGTGCAAACAGCAGCAATATTGAAAGTTCTTTACCATTTTTCCTGAAGGTTCTCCAATCATGCTTTAGTCGTCAGCAATTTTCCTGTCTTCTGTGCTTTAGCATGACAATGTGTCTTATAATCTTAATGGCACAATAAATGTAGGCTATGTTCTACCCCTTTAGATTATACTCTTTTACAGTGAATTATACTGAACTGTAACATTTCCTATGATCTCAAAGCTCTTAAGGATAAAAGAGTGGTACACACCTTCTAACAAGTGACAATAGCCAACTTTTGCTCAGTTTGGGCTGATCTCTGAAGCTGGTTAGAAAGAATCCACTGACAGTACAGGCACTGTTCTAAGAAATACATTACAGTTCACTGAACTCTGAAGGGTATGATAAAGACCTGAGTGGACCCCCTGAAGTGCCATCCAGTTCCCTGACAGAAAGACCACAGAACTGGAAATGAACCACCAGTGAAAGTGGTGCAAGGCATAGAATTATGAAATGCCATCTGGTTGGTACAGGATAAGGAAATGTATCATTTTGGTGGCTTCCACCTCCACAGAAAAAGAAAGAACTGTTTATGCAGCAAAATGGTTTGACTATTTGGGAAAGTCCTCAACTAGCCATGAAAATTAAAAAAAAAGAGAAAAAAGAGAAATTAGAGAAAAAAGGTAAAAGATGAATCAGAATAAAAGAATAAAAGGCAGTAAATTCGAATTAATAGAACTAATAATGCTGAAAGCATAAGTAGTCACATGCCTTTAATGCCTAATTTGACAATATTAGAAACTTAAATAATAACAGAAAATTGTATTCTTAGAGGTGTATATTCAGCAAAGGTGACAGGACTGACAGGTAGTGGGGAGCTACACAAGTAGAACACTACACTCACTACTGCTGCCTACTTAGGAAATAGGAAGCAAACAAAAGGGAAAATGGGACTAAACTGAAAATTGCATCACTTGTTTACAAGTCCCTGACAACTTAGAAGCAAACCATCTTGGACATTTATGGATCAATGCATCTAAAGCACAAGGAGAGGGAATACTGACCATTTACATACAGAAGAGAACAGCGTGTCCATGCACTCAGATAAAAACATTCAGAACACTCCCTCACGCCATGACTCCACAACTGTTACCACACAGGATTTTAACTGATCATTCTAAAAAATTTACAGCAAGCTCAGGATTTATAAAAATTAGAAAACATAAAAATTCTGAATTTGATACCGTGAAATCTTTACTAGACCTCAGCTTGATGGTAAAGAGAAAGTGAACCCCAAAATAAAGGTTAGCCATAGCTTAGCTGCAAGTGATTGTCCCTCAGTTGTATTTATTATACACAAACAAAAAAATCCACAGGTAATGTGTACTTGGTTCTTTAAAAATTCCAGCTTTATAAAGCTGCAAAAAATCCTGAACTCAGACTTAAGGAAAGAATCTGACTTCAAAGATGAACGACTGTTTTTCAAATAAGACTCTTCTAGAGTTACATACAAACAAACAGGTCACCAATCACAACTAGATGAGAAAGTTAACCCAAAATTTAAACCTTTCCCTCAGACTACATATAAACAAATCGTGGGAAACCCAGGGGAAAATCTCAGCCACAGCAATAAGCTTAACTGAAATGCTACAGAGGGCCCAGTGAAGCAAAAGACACAAGAAACAGCCTTCTGGATACATGAGGAACAAAAGGAATCCTAGCAGTATTACAAAGTCCATTATTTGACAGAAATTCTTCAGTGTGGAGAATCTACAAAAGGGAGGACTGTTCAACACATAGCTCTAAATGTCCAAAGGTAGGTATCGTGACAAACTTTGTGATAAATATTGTCTATTCCTGTAATAAACAACAGTTACAAACAACAGCAGTTAAGGGTAGATATCAGGACACTGGATCCGGCTACAGCACTCACATCAAGAAAGGTGTTGCAAGAGACTAAAAAATCCAGAACAGAGCCATAAGAAACATTAGGAAAGTAGAAAAGTAAGCCTCACAAAGGAAACCTCTACCTCAAAGTACTGCGTCTCCCCAAGCCGAGTTTGGGGACAATCATAGTAAACGTTATCCAAATATCAGAGCAGAGGGCTTTTCTGTCTAGCCAAGATACAAGAACCACTAGCCTCAATTTAAAAGCAAATAATTTCAGTTATACAAAATGGCATCTACTTCTAATCCGCTCAGGGGAATTCATTTAACACCACCAGCAGAACTGACTGCCTTGCTGGCAATGTTTAAAGAAAGTAACAAAAGGGTTTCCAAATTATGCATTTTTGCTCCAAGAGGTCTTAATTTAGGGCAGTCCTCTAGTCTACATCGTACAGGTTGTTTTAAACAGGGTTTCTGTAAGTACTCACAAGCGTTCTTTTTTTTGGCATGAAATCCTTCTGAATAAAAACAAAAAACAGACCGCTGGTGAAAACCAACACACAGCTTTTAAAATTCCCCTCTCATTCCTATGTTTGAGGGAATATTTGTTTTCATGTACCAAGTTTCATAACGAAATCCACTTTTTATTTACACAATTCACAATGCACTTTGAAATGCTCAATATACCCTCTGTACATGTCTTATTTTGAGAGTAAGGGGCACCTATACCAGCTTGCAGACCGAGACATCTCAGCCTTTGCTATTTGACATGACACTTTCTACACAGTAAACTTCCCCATCTTTCTATTTAACTATTTAACCTACCAAGCAGCTCAGAAATAAAGTGCAAGTACCTACCAGATAATAATCACTACTGCAGATACTCTGAGCCCTTTCAGAGATCCAGAACTGCCTCCATTACATGGTTTATTGAAGCTGGTGTTGGTTTCCAGTGCTGCACATCCTGGTATAGGGGAGAGCTGAGCATGAGAACGCACCCCAAAACCCAAGGCACCCCCAGAGGAGCAAATCAGACATCTTCCCCAACTTTGCCTGCACATACACTGTACTGCTCCTTCATGCTCGCCCCCGCACCGCAACGCCACGGGATGCAAGATAACTCTGGAGCCAGAACTTCATGGCTCGCTGCCTGCCGTCAGTCTGTCAGTCCGTCCGTCCTGCGGAACGCCAGCGGTGACAGCGGGCAGGAACTCGCCGGCTCCTCTGGGCGCACCGGGATTGAACTTCTTGATTCTCCTTTCTGACTGACGAGTCAGACGGATTTTCCTCCGCTCTGAGGCGAGCAAAGCCCCGTACAGGCTCCCGGTACGGGGTGGAGGAAGGAAGAAAGGGAGAGGAGCTCGTCCTCGGAGGGGTCTGACCCCACTGCGGGTCGGGTCGGGTCGGGTCGGGGGGCACGCACAGTCCGCCTCCGAGGGATGCCAGGGCTCTGCCTCCCCCAGCCCGCCCGGAGCCCGCCGCCCCCGACGGGCGATGACCCCCGGCCGCGGGGGCAGCGCCTCCGCCAGACAATGGGGAGGCGGGAGGGCGCGGCCGCCCCACCGCGCCCACCCCGCGGGCTCCGTCCCCGTGGGGCCCGGCCCGCCCGCCCCCGCCGGCCGGGGAGCCGCCCCCGCCCCGGGGCGGCAGCGCTGTCCCGTCCGTACCAGAGCAGCGCCCGGCCCGCTCCCGGGGAAGCGGGGGCGGGCGCAGGGCGCGCCTCCCCGGGCAGCGGGGTCACCCTCCCGCCTCCCGGCGCCGAGAGCCCCCCGAGCGAGTCCCTACCTGCCGGCGCCGCTCCGCCTCGCCCCCTCAGCCCTCGCCGCCGCCCGCCCGCCGCCTGCGCTCACGGCCGCGCCGCCATCTTGCGCTTCACAAACTACTGCACTTCTTTCGGGGCGGGGGGCGGCGGATGGGCCGGGAGCTCCCAACGCCGCGGCCGCCCGCGCCGTCGCCTCGCCCCGCGGCGCCCACTCGCATCCTCCCGGCGCAGCGCTGCCCCGGGGCGGGAGCGCGGCGAGCGCGGACGGCGCGGCCGCTGCCTCAGCCCCCTGGCAGCGAGCGGGGGCGGAGCCGCTCCCGCCGCCCCGCCCGTCAGGCGGCGGACACCGGGCGCGGGGGCTGCCCCGGCACCGCAGCGCCGCAGCCCGGGGATACCGGCGACTCCTCGGCGGCCCGGGCAAGAGCGGGGGCGGCGGGGCGGGAGCTCCCGGGCGGCAGCCGCGCCCCCGCTGGCAAACTTCGGCTCCGCGCTCGGGCCTCCCGCCGCGCCCGGGACGGGCTGAGGGACAGCGGCGCCCCCAGCCCGGGAAGGGCTTTGCTGCCGCTCCCGCCCGGAGCTGCCGCCGAGGGAGGGCACGGCCGCAGGGTCCCGGGAACAAACCAGCGCGAGTGAAGACAGAAGGAGCGGCTCTAACGAAAAAGTCATTTCCCACACCTTGGGTTGTCGGGGTCTTTCTGTTAGTTAGAGAACTTGGTGAAGGGAGACCTCTCTCCCTTTACTACGTGCAAAATATTTTAATAAATTTTGGGTTTAACTCACACTGCCCAGTTCTCAAAAACGTTGTTTCCCTACACTATTTTTCTCATCACTGTGTGCTGTTTTGGGTTAGACAGTAAAATGTGACAATTTCCTCAAGAAAGAAAAAAATATATGGGGAACGCTTAACTGTTAACAGGTGGACACAGAAGATGGAAGATTTACACAATTGGGAAGCTTTTTAAAAATCTGCCCTGGTACAGGACCCTGTCGAGCCTAGTGACAGGAAGCCACGTGCTCAAAACAGAAGTTTTGATCCCAGGAATGTGCCTGGTTCCTCAATTCCACACTCTGAGTTTTCAAAATAATGCTCTTAGGAGATGGACTCAACAAGCTGCCTGCCCCGAGTCACATTGAAATTGGCAATGGCAGCCAAGAAGGACATCAAGTTAAGGACATTAGTTCATTTATTACATTGCCAATGTCATAAACTGCATTAAAATATAAATTTTCCATTTTTTTTTTCTCCTGAGCTTGTCTTTGCTGTATAATCCATACACTGAGTGGAGAAGAAGCTGATCACATGCAGTTCTTATTTTAAAATCATAGTATTTGTCCTTATGTCTTGCATGCAAGATTATCAATGATCAAAATTGTTCTGTGATTAAAATAGAGCAGACAACCCACCACTAAAAAGAGATTATTTTTTTATTAATACCCACCAAACAATACAGAGAAAAAAAATCTACATAGCACACCAATGTTTGAACAAACACAGTAGAAGGACACAAAAAGAGACCACTACTGACAGAGGTAAGAAACCAAACACAAAGAAGGATTGCACAGTTCGGCGTTCAGTATCGCCACACATTGTGTACACGAGGTGACAGAACAGAAGAGTGAAGAGTCATGCCACATATTTTATCATGATTTATATAAAATTTTATTTTCATATAGTTAAACTTTGCCTTATTTTTTAAATAACTATCAAATTAACAGATAAATTTTCTCTGCTGGTTTGAAGAGAAATACTTCTTCAAAACAGGGTACTGCTTTGCTTTACTTCAATATATTTATCACCAACAATATATTCACTTTTATGTAATAAACAGATATGATTCTTCCCAGGTGACTAGAAAACTATTTACAACTGAATTCAACTACAAGCCATCTGATGAACAATTTGTGTTAAAACGGTTTTCTCCAGTATTAAGATTGTCATTATTGCAAGCACGATTAAACTTTACCTTAGAAAGTTACAGTAGTAAATCTTGCTTTGTTTCAAGTTAGGTTTTCTTTTAAAGAGAGGTACTGAAATTATCTATTCAGATCTGCTGAGTTCAAAAGGCAATCACAGCAGTATGTCACATTAAAATATACATACCTAGAAGGGAAATATCAAAGTCATTAAATGACTTTATTTGAGCTTTCTTAATAAATTTTAAGATATATCTGTATAAATATATATGTAGACCTAGTATTTATTGAACAATGCAAAGAAAAACAGCATGCAATAAAAAGAAAACATTACAGAGTATGTCAAGTATGCTGAAATCAAGTATCATGGATAACTGAAGGCTGTAATTTCTTTCTTCATTGCCTAAGAAAAAAAAAGACAAATTGGGAGTCAGTGTGAATACAAACTTAAGAACCCTGTTTACTACTTCATCAAAAGAAGTGAGAATGTGTGCACACAACTGTTAGCAATGATTTAGCCAATACATGTGCTACCACCACCACTGTTCTGTACTCACTGGCTCCAACACATCCTTATGCACCCAAAATAGAGAGTAGGCTAGGAAAACTGCAGGGATCTGTATCAGGGGACTGTGGATCAATGGTGCTTTCAGCAATTAGAGAGGAGACAGTTCCCAAAGAGCCACAGCTAAAAGCTGAACTGTTCTTTTCTGCACTCTGAATAAATACTTGCTAAAGTCTCTGTTTTCATACAGTAGAACTTACTCCTGGACTGACTTGTGCAATCTCTCTGAACAAGAAATATTCTTTGGTCAAAGAAGCAGAAAACAAAGAAATGAAGTTCTGCACAAAAGCTCACAAGC
This sequence comes from Camarhynchus parvulus, assembly GCF_901933205.1. Taxonomy (NCBI): domain Eukaryota; kingdom Metazoa; phylum Chordata; class Aves; order Passeriformes; family Thraupidae; genus Camarhynchus; species Camarhynchus parvulus. The sequence continues at coordinate 139,854,246 of NC_044572.1, forward strand.
ACCAGGATAACAAACATGCTAAATCATGTAATTTATGATAGATAGGAGAAGGGTGCATTATTCAGGAATGGCATCCCTGCATCCAAGTAACCCTCACTGTTGCACAATCAGAGCAAGAGCATCTGACTCTCTATCGATGTGCAAGAAGAGATCAGGATGACCAGGATCCAAGAGAAGAGGCTTCCTGGCTTTTTTAAGGAAAACTGAGATGCATTAAAAAATTTTATCTATTCTTATGCATGACCACCTGGAAGACAAGGTGGATTCAAGGACTTTGAAGCCGAAGACTGAATATCCAACCTATCTAAATCAACTCAACACTGGGAATGACAGACTGGGACCACGGGTTCCTGAGGAGTATTTCTGCCAAGTTCTGACAACTTTGAAATCCTCTCTTAGAAGGAGAGATTACAGAATTTTGACTCATTAGCATTAAACCTTCATAGGCAGGAAGCTCCCATATATGAAATGAAAGATGCTTAAGCCATTCTAGCTAAAAAGGAAGTCTGGTGAGACTAAAGTCTCTTCTTGTTATGCCTCATACTTACTTTCTTTTCAGGAATGGAATGACTGCTATACAACTGTTACCGTGTGTTACTGCCCACAAGAGGAGAACGGGGAAGTGACAGACTGAGAAAAGCCCCCTCCTTTCCCAGCCCCCCCAGTACTGACAAGGTACTAGAGCAGGAGTGGTGACAGACTGAGCTCAACTGCCTTGAGAGGGCTCTGGGGGCACCCATCGTCTTCAAACCTTTTCCTGCTGAAACTGCCAGCAGCTAAGCCAAATGCAACAATAGTTTTGCAATATGGAGAAATGTCTTCCAGACTGTAATGAACAAATCTTGTAACACAGGCAACTAAGCAGCAATGAGTAATACTAAATAACCATGACATTCACAGGGCATGTGTACATATGCATAACACACACGCCTGTAATAATGACAGAAAGTGCTACAAGACAAAAAAAATTACCTTCACTAATTCGTTTTTGTCACCATCTTCCCGGTGCTGGTAAATGCACTGGCTAAGGACAGCATACAGTTTCTCCATGCGAAATATACTGACGTTCTCAGTTACCACGGCAATAGAATGCAGCACTTGCTGAAGAAAAAAAATGGAAACCAGAGTTCAGAATAGCAAAAGATAAGCTCCAAACAGAAAAGGTAGGACAGGTGTATGGCCAACTTCCCATGTGAAACTTTTTAAATGCTGCCACAGAAGTGACTGCATGCTCCTGTATGTGTTCCTTGAGTTCTGGGCCTATTATCAAGCAAATAAATGAAAAAACTCAAAACCCCAAGCAAAAAAAACCAGCCCAAACAAAAAAAAGCAGCTGCAGTTTGGAAGGTCACCCAGCTTATTGTCTGCAAGTGAATTCCAAAGAGGCTCTCTAACACAAGCAGCAAGTTCCAGTGGCACTCCTGTTAAGGAGTCAAGTTTTCTAAAAGATGCTTTTTATGACTGTAGCTCTGTCTTCACAGTTGAGAACTCTGTAAGGGCTCTGTGGTACCATCTCTGCAGTGGGCAGTACCTTCAGAGCACACACACTGCTGGCACCCTGACTCCACAGAAACCCATGAGCATTGCCTACACAGACATGAACACCTTCCTCACAAGGGGAAGTGGAGGGGCAGGCACTGATCCATCTCTGCTCTTTGGTGACCACTGACAGAACCCGAGGGAACGGCATGGAGCTGTGTCAGGGGAATTTAAGCTGGATGTAAGGAAGTTCTTCACTCAGAGGGTGGTCAGGCAGTAGAACAGGCTCCTCAGGATAGTGGCTACAGCACCAAGCTTACCAGATCTCAAGAAACACTTAGACAATGTTCTCAAGCTCATGGCAGGATTGTTGGGGGTGCCCTGTGCAGGGCCAGGAGCTGGACTCTATCCTTCTAGGTCCCTTCCAACTCAGGTTATTCTATCATTCTATGAACACAAACCCATAAAATTTGCTTGCTTAGGAAGCCTGTCTTGAGAAGTTAATTTCTCTCTTCTCACTTAATTTCTTATCATGGCAGGTAAACAGCAGCCCCCTCTGGTTTGACCCACCTCCAGGACCTCAACCTGGCAATTTCCTGAATTCTCCTCACTGCAACATCTCCAGAAAAACGCCAGGTCCATCTACCCTCTCCAATTCATGCAAAGGAACTTCTTTGACCCCCTCCAGCTAGGCACAATTTTGACCCTTTCACAAACTGTATTGTAGGGTAACAACTTCTCTCCTCTAGGGGACTGGAAAAACCTTCTAACACTGTACCTATATGAATGTAAAATTCTGTCACTGGATTTTGAAAGTGTTTGAGAAGATATTAGTATTTTATCCAGAATGACCTTTAGGTCAACCTGCTAACTTCAAAGTCTTAAAGTCATCTCTGCTAAAAATCAATGTACTCTTTCAGTTCCTAATAAATGAAAACATGCTAACAGCAAACCAAAACAACTCCCCAGTCCATCATAAAAACGGCCAAGACACTAATAACCAACAGCACTACCAGTTTGTCAGTGGGCTGTTTAAAATCTAACAAGCCCTTTTACATTAACAATAGGAGATAATCCAGTCTCCTAAAATTTTAGTTCACCAAAAGCAAGAACAGCAGCCTACACTAGCTGTGGAAACAGCAGTCATAGTCCATTATAGGCTGAATTATTTCACCAGCTATATATCCCTCCCATACTTTGTCTGAATTGGCACTGGTTAACAACTGACTTAATTTACAACTCTGTATGTAGCAAGAAAATGTCCTAACTTGGTATTAGCAAAATTAAAAATTAAACTTACCTTAAGCTCACAGTAATCCACAAACACTCTCTGTGTGCCAATTTTCACTGCCTTCCCAACACATCCCAGCTGTTTCTCTTCCACCTGAGAAGATCTTGCACGAGTCATACGGTGTACCCACAAATCTGGAATGACACAAATTTCTTAAGTCAGGATTTCTCTTTCTCTGAAACGCAGTATGAGTGAAGTACCCTGTACTTGGAGAAGAGAACCTCTCTGCAACAACAGAGACAACTGTTACCATTTTTCACTGATAAAGGTTTGACACTTTTACCTCCTTTCTGGCAAAAATCTCTGCTCCATGAAAACTAGAGACTTGAACACAAAAAAAAACCCCAACACTAGACAAAAAGGCAGAGGAAAACCAGGGGAACACATCCTGTTGCCGTTACAGCACTGCGCTGTAAAACTCCAAAGTAATTTAGGTTAGAAAACACATCTTACACTGCAAACACTAGGACATAACTCCTCTATTCCACACATGACCCTGGGTGTACACTGTTTGAAGTACAGCTTTTTAACTTATACTTGTTATTGCTGGAAAGATCCTCATGCAATAAAAGAAAGCCAATGTTTGTTTTTCAGTTAGGTACTATTTGAAAAATAAACTGCAGAATCAGAAACTCAGCAGCTGCAGAAATACACACACTTGGCTGGCACAACTCAAGGGGCAGCACCATTATGCAAGAAACTGTGCACCAATTTGAGAGACAACTGAGAACAGAAATCAGGAAGGCTAAAACCTGGTAGGTAGTGTAACCCTCCTGAGGAGGAGTAAGGGAGTGAATGACCTTTTTGATCTCTCACCATCTGAACGTCCATCTTCAGAAGTTCCGGCTTTTTGACAGTCTGGCATTTCACTCTGCTCTCTTAGGTCCAAATGTTCTCTCCTTTTTCCAGAAGGAGATTTACCCACAAGGGGAACTCTCTCTCTTTCATTTTCTGTCCCATTTTTCTGTCGTTCTTGAAGTACATTTTCATGTTCTTCGATAGGAGTATCCTGAGAGGATGCAAATTCAGTGCAATCTGTGCCAGACTCTTCATTGCTCTCCACCTCATTTTGGTCTTCAGGAATTTTATTCTCTTTATTGAACTGAACATTCCTCTTCTTTGCTGCAATACTTGAAGACTCTCTATTCCTTTTGCGTTTTCTTTTTGACTTCTCTACAAAGAGATACAAGAAAAAGTAATAGAAAACAATACCAAAACAAGAAGGACGCTCATCTTACTTGTCTGACAAGGAAAATGACCAAATGAGCTTAAATACCACTGCCCATCTCCCCAGACATGTGTCTAGAGAAAAAATTGGTATTTATTGGAGTCAGTTAGCGACTAGATTTTAAAAGATCCAGCTACAGAATTTAATTCACAAAACCAACAGCTTCAAGAGGTTATGAAAACAGAAGTCTTACTTTAGACAGGAAGTCTTACTGGAAAGCAAGATTATTAAGTGACTTAGTCATCTAATATATGTGAACATAGAAACATATTTGGAGATGAACCTTCAGAATCTGTAAACTTCACAGAAGTTAGACACACATTGGGAAGAGCTGAAGAGGCACTTTTAAGGGAGTATTTGCTGGACAAAAAAATCCTCCATAGAGATTCACACCTCATAAGCTTTCTGATTCAGTTAACCTTGTTCAATACAAACTTGTAATTTTCCCTTCCAGAAAACCCACCATCCTTTGTACTCACAGAGTACCACACAAGGCCTATGGGTCAAGTCTGTGGCAACATTCTCAGACATGCCAGCAAGACCAGGAAATGTCACATCATGTCATGTGTTTTAAGGCCTTTTTTCCCCCATGTCTTATTCATGGTAAAACAGAAGAAAATAGTGATCTTTCCTTTACATGTCTATGATTATTGCTCCTCTTTTTTTAACCCTTTCCCCTTCAGTTGGAAATCACGGGAATAGAGTTTAATATTTGAGGGCAGGGAACGGGAAAACACTATTGCATATAACTAAAAACTAGGTAAGCATTCAGAAACTGCCATGTACAACTTTAAGAGGTAGCAATGTAGGAGCCATTAAATAGCATTTGGGCCACCAAGGGCAGCACCTTACATTGTCAACCAGCCATTGTACTTGGACTTTATAACCATACTGAATGAATGACCTCTGGATTTATCCCATGTTTTGCAGCATATTAAAAAATATAATGCCTCTGGCATGAAGAACCAGGCATCACAAGAACCTGTTAAGTCACAAGAACAGAGGCTTCTGCACCTTCTCCAGGAAAGCCTGAGTAAAACACAACTTGCCTTTAGAGCAGGGGGTACTGACATCCACAGGCACTGCTAGGATCTTCAGTTTTTCATTACAGTTTGGATCTGTTTTCTTACACCCAGGAACAGAGTCCTCTTTTGGCATTACACAGAAGGAAGAAGAAGCACAGTCTGAACCTTGCAATAAAGAAGAGAGAGCAAAGAATGATGTGTTGCATGGCTGGTTACAAATACTGAGATAATTCTTTAATTCTTCAGTGCCAAATAACACACCTCTCTGCTTACGAGACTCTTTGATTTCTTGGCAGCGTCGTTCGAAATCTTCATCCATTTCCTCCCTCACTATGGAATAGGCAGTGTCTCTCAAAGCGCAGGCTCTGTGCCTGAGGAGGCGATCTGAAATTTTACAGTCACAATTGAGTACTTTCTACCAGCCAATGAGCCCCTTTATTTTGTTTACCTGGAAAGTTTTTTGTCTTGTCACAGGTAGGTTCTGAAAGGTTATCTCGGTCAATCTTTTCAGCATGACAACTGATAAGTTAATTTTAAAGCAAAGGCAGTAGCTTCCAATCAACATATCTATCACAATTTCATGCCCAAATAAGTTTATTTGATACTGCAACATTCACAACCTGGCCAGAAATGCTCTCTGGGGCAAATGATACTTATCAACTTGTACATTTAAAATTTTTACAAATTAGTGATAAAACCACATCCTCACCTCCAGGATCTTTAGCTGGGTTGTACTCTAAAGCATTGCTACAGATTAGATCAATGTCTTTTAGAAAGTCTCTTGCAGTTGGGTACTGGTGCATGTCAATCTTGGACAGAACTGTGGAGAGGTCCATGGGTTGTTTAATAACAGCATTGTAATCAGGTACCTACAAAAGAAATATACATGCTCAGAGATTTAACACAGCAGCCACCAAAAATAATGATTTTCATAAAGTCAAATAAAGGACTTGTTAAAAATCTCAATATGATACATCCAAAGATCCAATTAGCTTCTTGAAAACAGAAAGGCTATTTCAGCTGGCTTTGAAGAGACAGGCTGGAAGAGGGCAAAACAAAGAAGCAGGGAGGTGAGAAGAATGTGTGGGGCAGAGAAGGGAACTAGCATCCAGAGTGGAACTTGTTTCACTTCCTTTCAGAAAATAACAGCAAAAAACCATTTCTCAGTAAAGTCACCTGAAATTCCCTTTGGTTTTGGCAGCAAGAAAAAGGATGCAGGAATTGCACCTTTGAAGCACCTGTCCTGGGCACCTAGAATGAGATAGCTGGACCCAGAGGTGCCTATTTCTTTATTCTGACAATAGAAGGAGCCTAATAACTAGCTCAGATGAGGATATCTATGTTTGTTTAGATTATTCAGATCTAGAAATTACAAGGAAAGGAAAGAAGTCAGTGGACATGTGGAGAAACAAGAACTTGTGGAAATGCAAAGCTATCTCAAATTTCCATCTGACTTGGAAGTATGTGCCCCAGCCTACTCTTATTCAATGAATTAAATGAGAAGCATATGGGAGGAAGAAAAAAAATCACACAGCCTTTATGATTGATCTTATAGCAAGGAAAGTCCCCTGAGAACAGTCTGAAAATACGACAAATTGCTGCTTCTACTCCTGTTCTTGCAGAAACTATTGAAAGACAATAAAGAGCTTTACACTTTATTAAAACAGCCCTGGAAGTACTGTTTATAATTACAGAGAAAAAGAGAGATCTCTCCTTTTAGTGCTGTAATACACCTACGTATCAAAGTCTTTTTACAAGCAAACTGTGCTGGCATTTTATATAATTGGCACCCGAACTAGATGATCCTTGTTGGATGACCCTCCTAATGGAAATAATCTCAAGTTTTAAAGAGGTTTTGGAAGGAACACAGGCACTTAGTGAAAACTCAAATAACAGACATTTGAGTGACCCAGAGTCAAAAAAAGTAAACGCAAAACAAAACTTCACTTCCCATATCCTGGAGATTCATAATACTATGATCCTAAAGACAAAGATAAACCTTCCTAGAAACAACACACAAACACTGAGGAACACACACACACAGAAATTGTGAATACACACAGGTATAATGGTATTGCAGATCAACACTAGATTTACCTCCTGTGGGTCAACAGGCTTTGTGAATGCCCTGAAACGTCTGTCAATGACGAGTCTGTGAGTCACGTCCCGCAGGTAAATCCTCAGTTCCCGCAGTGTGTCCTCCTCCTGCTCCTCCAGCTGTTTGAGTTCTTCCTCTGACAGCTGGCGAGGCTTTGGGGGCGGTGCTACAGGCAGGACTTCCAGGGGCGCCCGAGCTCAAATGGAAAATTTTAGTCAATTAATGCTACTCAAATACAAGCACATCAAAAATAATTGATAGAAAATTGCCCCAAAGGAAACACTGTATTGTATTAGCTGTTAACTTACTGCTAGCAAAATTTTGTGCTTTGAATATCCTCACCTGAGTTGTTTTTTGATGCAGGAGGTTCAGCAGCTTGCTTCATAACTAAGTCCTCAAAAAAACTTCTTCTTTCAGCACAGGTAGGCCACTGGATTTTGAAAACTTCTTCACAATCATTATTAAATAAAGCTTTTATCTAAAGCATGAGGAGAAAAGATATGTCAGATATAAGGTCACACACATTTTTTGTAATTTTTTATATTCTATTCCAAAAAGCTGAGTACCTTTCTAAACTAAACTGAGTACTCATCTGAGTAAGATAAGCTATGTAAAGTTGTCTTCTTGGCTTTGAAAGGCTTAATTTTCATAGAATGGCAAATTAAAACACCTGCTCTGAGGAATAATACCATCTAGAGTTTAGGCTCCATGAAAAAAAGGTGTGATAAACCACACAGTTGACAGTCACCACTTCCAAGGTTGGTTATTTTGTATTTACCTGCCTCTCTGTTCTTTAGCTCAAATCTTATGGCAGCTATGGAGGGAATGGGCAAGGTTCAACATACAAGTGCCAGCTTTTTGTTAAGCTGGCTTTTAAAATTCTGTTTTTAATTAATTTAAATGAAGTGTCTAAAGTTGTATATTTCCAGGTTGTACTCTGTTTTTCCATCTCTATTATCAAAGGGCATGGAAATAATTTCATTCCTTATTTTAGAAAGCATTTAACAACATCACAGTAAGTTTTGCTACCAAGACAAAATAATCAGAGCATCATGTTCACATTTTGAACGCCTTCCTTTAACACCCCCTGATGTTGTTTCTGAAATCCCAGGGCAGCTTGAGAGGACTGGGGAGGTAATTTTACCACCACAAATGTCCAGAAAGCTCAGCAGGTAGTCGTACTGAATTTTGTTAAGGAATACAACTAAAAATTGATTTCCAAGTTACTTAAATGGAAGTTGGACTTTATCTTTCCAGTATGTCAAATTTTCATCTACCAAATGTAAAAAGAAATGGAAATAATAATGAAATTATTGAAATTTGAAATTACATTCCATCAAAAACAGTGTGACCACTGTACTTTATCAGTAAAAATAGCTTTCACTTTTCAGTAAAACAATCTTTTTCCTATCTCAAGCCCTGTATATTCTTCACTAAGCACACACCTCACCATCTTGCAGTCACCAAAATGACTGCCTGAAGCAAATTTGTTCATCTGTCTAATAAGGATCAGTGTGTGAGAAGGGTGAAACATTTGGGTTAAAGTCAATCTTTTTACTCAGAAAACACTTCAGACAAATGCTTTCACACCATTGTTTTGTCTAAGCAAATTTTAAGAAACTTTTCAGAGTGTTTGGGTGCCTAAATAGTAACAGCATGAATTTGCTTTAGAGTAGTACAGCACTGCCATGCTTAAAGGAATTATAAACTAACAAACAAAAAAGGAAGAGTAAAAGAAGTATTGATAAATACCTCTTCTGGGAGATCTCCATGTTTTACATCAGTTGTTGCAAGGAGCAGAACTGGAGCAAATGTTGGAATGTTCTGCAGTAGTGTTGTAAAAACGGCTTTCACAGTAGGTCCAACAGTGTCCCACCACAAAGGGATTTGTGGGACATAAATGATACTTGGTGCTGTTCTTTGAGCTTCTCGCATCAACTGGCAAAATGAAAGCTCAGATAAGAAAACTACATCCTGTAGAACAGGATACTAAATAACTACACATCAAACTATCTTATGAAATAGGAGTACATGAAGCTAAAACATCAGGACAAATCAATAAATTAACTAGTCCTTAACAATAAGGTAAAATTTTCACTATGATTCAAACACAGATATGGCTACACAGACAGAAACAGACTTGAATCTCTGCCCAATTTCAAAACTCCTTATGTGTAAGAGAACTCCTAAAGAGCCTCAGCACTCAGCTAATCTGGTGGTACGCCCAAAAAACCACGACCAGCCCTTCAGCAAGATATATTAGCCCAGAGAAATTGCCACACAAGTGCAACAACACCAATTGCAGTTCAGAGCACACACACAGGCTCAAAGACCTATGTGAGAAGCCTGCTTACAATGCATAATTTCAAGCACATTTTATAAGAGGTGACCATTCTTTTGTCTGCCTGAAGAGCTAAATCACAACTTCTTACTACCAAAGGATCCATCAGAGCAGATGATATGCTTTGGAAGAGCACAAGCCAGTGCTTACAGATGGCACCTCAATCACAGGAGACAAAATGCATCTACTGCCAGAGGGAAGTGACAAATTTCTCTATGTGCCCTCTCAGATTAACAATATTCAGAGAGTTCCTGTCAAAAGGTGGGGAAGCACACGTGGTATATCCAGGCAGTCACTACACAGGGTAGTTACTCATCCACAGATGCAACCATCACATAACAAAAGGAAAATTGCTCCTCCCATGTGACAAACAAGCTATGGAATGTGTCTCTCCTGACTACTACAGCTCTCCAATGCTGCTACTAAATGCCAAACAACAACATGTATTCCCTGCCTAAACTAAAGAAGGAAACTGGCACTAATCTGGTAATATTTAATTTTCCTAGTGAAGGAAAGCACACTAGTGTAACAATCTAAGTGTTATATGAATTTTAATTCCTTTACTGCATGTACTGCAGTGCTGCAAGCTGTATATGTAAAAGAAGAAACCCTTTCCCCCCAAACCTTGACTGTCGTATGAATGTAACAATAAACAGGGTTTCAGAAAGTGCATGATGCCATCAGGCTGATGCAGAGCCATCTATGGAGAGCACAGAGGCTTAAGAAGCAATGAAAATTTCCTGGATCCAACAGAGACCAGCAGGATTTTTTGCCACAGAGAGTTTTATTAGCAGCACCTCCCATCTTCCTGAGCTGCTAGCAACACTCTCACTACTTCCTTTCAAAAGGAAAACATGACTATGTATACCATCCTTATACAGTATCATTCCATCTGGAAAAAAGCGGATTTCCAGACAGAAGTAAACATAAAAGCCTATTCCAACCAGGCCTCCTCCCTTAACAATGAATTTTGCTTATTTCACAAATTTACATACAGTTTATATTCCATTTATGAGTCATATCAGATTAATGAGAAAAAAGATACCTGTGCACATGTTTCTTCTGGGGATGTGATGCTAACAAACAAAGCAGGCAGGTCTAGTGTATAAACAGGAAACTTCTCCAGGGCATGGATTACTGCAGGTGCCAGATGAAAAGCCTGCCCACACCCTGGATCTTCAACTAATAAGAACCGTGGCCTGAAAGATGTTGGCTGGCAACGAGGATTTCTATAACAGTAAGAAGAAAACAAGTTTAAAAACAAGTGATTAATAGGCACACAGATGTTGAAGTTTTTTCCTATATGCTTTTTTTTGGTAAATACACTCCCTGTTCCATGAAATAATAAGCTAGACTGATCAGGAAGACTATCAAAGCCTATTTTCTCAAGAACTGGTACCATGCCTCCACTAAGAAATCCTGCCAGGCCCCAGCATGTCCGCCATTCCTTTAGCTGGGTTAAGTAAGAGATCTTAAATCCTTCAGGGAAGCTGTCCAGAAAAATACACACACAAAACTGGTCAGTGACCTGATATGGGGCCGAACAACAACTCTTTTTCTAAGCACAAACCAATCTCAGTCTCTTCACTCCATGTACACTACTATTTTCAATAGGCCTTGACTTTAGGTAACAGATCTCTCCACCTGCCAAGTTTAGCTAAAATTTGGCTGTAGTGCCTGGAGATGATGGCAAGGAAGAATACCAACATTTCTAGGAAAAAAATTAATGTGGGCACTGAAACACATTAGCTGTATCTGAAGAAGCACACAATTGGATTGGCTAAATTACTTCTATGGTTTTCTCTCTGAATTGTCTGTTAATTTCCTAATCATCTTGTTTTATGAGCATGAAACACTTGTGAAGAAGTCTGTGGGTTTTTCTACCTCAAGGCTGTTGTACCTTTACTTGCTGAAGTCAAAGATCTTAGAAGAATAACTGACCCAACAGTGAGAACAATAATCTACTGCTTCAGCTGTTGATTTACACAACTTCCACCATAAAACATCAAAAGATTAACAAACTCTGTAGGCTAAAGGTACAAAATGCAGACATTATTTTTCTCACAGTTTTAACAAGTTATTTCTGAATTTATTTCTGACTTAACAATCAGAAGGCAGAAGGGAGAAGATGGCTACACAAATCCTTAGGGTTCTTTTAAGCTAAAAGAACATCTTTTAGCAGACAGCACATCTCTTGGGTCTTAAACCCTTGGATTAAATCAACATGTTCTAATAATCTGTGGACCACTGACTGAAGCAAACAGGGCAGGGCCAGTCAGTTTGATGGGCCAGGGCAGTTTACTTGGTTACAACATTAGTACCCAGTTGGATTTCACACTTACTTCTTGCAAATACTGACCATCCCCCACACACCCATCACTCCTTCATCCAGCACCCCTCACAACAAAACAGTTTACAGACTAAGCCATCTTAAAATGTAAACATAAAGGGGACAAACAAAACCTGTTTAAAGTGAGGAATTCTGCCTTTTCACCATCAGGTACTTTGTGAGTTGGATTCTCTTCAAAGATTGATGGCGATTCCTCTTCACTGTCAATCACATCATTTCCTAAAATAGGATTTAAAGATGAGAGCTTTGTTGACTTTCCTGAATAGTTCAAATCTGACTCTTGCATTAATACACCTTTGAAATCAGTGCAGGAAATTATTCTCTTGTATTTTGTTTGAGGACATACACTGTATGCTATTTTCTGAAGGGTTCGTTCTACCACAGATGTAAGGAGATTGCACAGTTTCTACAAAGCTGTCCTGTGTCCCACAATTTGCATCAGGTGTCTCTGCTGACAAAAACTTGGGAGTTTTTTTCCCCTTGGAATCAATTTGATTAGGAACAACGTCTGTACTTCCTAGACACCTGAAAAACCCAATGAGGCCACTGCTTTTTGAAAGAGGTTCTCCCACCAAATGTGAGGAAATTAAGTGAATGTAATGACCACAGACTTCCATTTGTCCAGAACTATTCAGAGTATAAAGACCCACACAACTTTTAAGTGAGGCTTCTTGAAGATCACAAAAGGGGAGATAATGGGAGGTGGGCAACAGAGAGGGGGGTGCAATTATCCATCTCCCAGCCCCAGTGCTTTCATTGTGCTGGTGGGTCTCTGCCTCTGTTTCATCAGCACAAACAATCCCAACTCTACCAGGAGTGATACTGGGAGAACACTCTCCAGAGGTTAGCACAGTAACTAACTATTCACAGACCTCCATTAATCAAGAGGGAGTGTACGAATATCGATTTGTTCTCACCAACTGACAAACTAAACCTGATTAAGGCTGATGCAGTGAGGAGCATGAGCTCACCTATGCTATGGAAGCCAAGCCCTAAAGTACAACAACTAAACCACTGTGTATTGCAGGTCACTCACAGCTGCCATCCAGCACTCTGCACATCCAGGTTATAAAACTGAGCTGTCATTATGGCTGAGGGGTTTATATGTGTTATTACACATATCAGAAGCTTTTGCTTTGGCAAAATTTTAAACAAGTGGGTGATGTTGTTATACCTTGTTGTTGGTCCTTCTTCAGTGCAAGCTCTGCGTGGGGAAATACTCTCTGTAAGGCTTGTAAAATTCTTTCCAACGTGTTTTCTAACAGTGGTTTTAAAATAGGTGATAGTGCTCGCCCAGGTGAAGCCACAGCCCTCTGTGAAGCTGGAACAGTCTTCTGCATGGCCATGACAAAATCCTTTGCTGTTATTTTAATGGAAGCGATGTCCAACTGCAGCTTCTCACTCCTTTCATAGATCTGAGGATAGCGGCGCCGCAAAGCACAGAGAGCAGCTTCAGCGCATAAGGCTTTAATATCAGCACCACAGTACCCTAATGAACAAAGCAAGAATCAAATGTTGTCAGGATCAGGCAACACCGAAGTCAAGGCCAAGAATTCTAAAGTGCAACAATGAAAGACTTTGCATGCAGCCAAAAATTAACAGGGTAAGAGATAATTTAAAGAATTACTACACTGCAGAGAAGTTTTGACATGTGCCTCCAGAGCCTGATAGCTTGCACTAAGGAAGCAGCCCCCTAGTCAAAACTTTACTCCTGGGAAAGAGGGCCTAAACCTATTCAGTGTTCTGAGAAAAAATAAAACTGAAAGCAGCATCTGTCTTGGTTTGCTCCCAAGACATGCCAGATGCATCACTGCCTCACTCTACAGCAAGGCACCAGAGCTCAAGTACTGCCTGGAACAAGCTCTGGTTCCCCACAACTCAGCCATGCAGCAACCCACAATGTTTTCAAACTCACCAACACATTTCTCAGCCAGCTCTTCAAGAAACTTGTCCAATGGCTTCAGGGTCCAATCTCGTGTGTGAATTTTGAAAATCTCTTTTCTTGCCTGAAAACAGAACACTTGCATTTCAGTTTGCCCTAAATTTTCTCTTAAAACAACCACAACACAAAACCCCCAAAACTCTCACACTAATACAAATACTTTTCTTATCTGCTAAACTCTGAAGTATTTTAAGGGTCGGTTAATATGTTGTTTTTTCAAGCAGAAAATTTCCTAGTTCTAAATTTGTTACATTAAAATCTTGCTGGGGGCTGCAATGAAGTAAAAGGCAATTTACATCTTCCATAAAAAAGTGAGTTTTCACAAGTGTGAGGTCCAGAAGAAAACACTGTAGTAAAAAACACCAAACTTAACTTTGAACAGATTTTTTACAGAAAATTCTCTCAAATTCAGCAAAATTTCATGGTTGCAGTCTCATTAGTTCATCAGATTTGCTCTTCTGAAAGCTCATGCAAGGAAAACAGTCCTAGCACTCCATTCCCAGTTGCTGCTGTTACTATCAAGCAGAACAATAGCTATGACTCAAATTACTGTCACTCATGCAAAAAATGTAAAATGTTGCCTATCCCCATCTCTGATCTTAGCAGGATTTTCATTGAATTATTTGGTGGCACACGGACTAACTATGGCAGATTTCTTCCACACTGGGGAAGTGTGTATTAGATCTGTTTCATGGAATCTCCTCTCCTGTTCCTGACAGCACATAAAAACTGGAGAAAAATGATTTTGTTAAATGCACTGTTTAGTGCACTTTTACCAGGATTCAATTCAGCACTTTCCAGAAAGTGCTAAGAAAAAGAAGTGACAGCCACAAAGAAAACACAAAACCTGCATTCCAGTTGTGCTTGCTACCCCCACCCCCAATATTTTTTTCATTGCCTATTGTCATTGAACTAGAAGCTTCCCTAGCCCTGCACCTGTGCAGTGACTTCACATTTTTGTCCAAGTCCCTATTACTGAGTACCAGTAAGAACACCAGGTCCTAACATACTTAATGGTTCCAGCACCAGCCTGGATCAAAGCTTTTGTTACTAAAAAAAAAAATTCTTGTCTGCACACCATTTCTTTCAATTTCACAATGCTACAGCAGTTCTTAACTAATTCATGAAGTCATTTTTAAACATTTTCGTGAGTAGCAGCACCCCATTTTCCTCACTGGTTGCAGAGAAACCAAAACTAATAATAAGAGGACTAAAACTACCTATTACAATCATCTTAATGATATATTCAGTGCCAGGTCTGCCCTCCACAGTACAGCACAGTCTCTCCAGTGAGCCCTCTTTTGTCCAAGCAGTACAATACTGAGGAGACTTTCACTGCTCCACAATCCTGCTGTGTTGCAGGGGTTTGTTACAAAGATGGACTCTGCCACATTAAGCACTGAGGTGGAGTTGAAGTTCTGACCTCTTTGTTTGGCAAGCTGAAGAGAAACTCTCGATCAAAGCGTCCCGGTCTTCGTAAAGCAGGATCTATAGAATCCAGCCTGTTGGTGGCTCCAATTACCACAACCTCTCCTCTGCTGTCTAAGCCATCCATAAGTGCCAAAAGTGTTGATACAACAGAGCTAAGAGAAGAATACAGTTTTTACTCAGCAGTTAATTTTCTTCAGTTCCAAATCATCACCAATGCTCACTCAAAGGACAAGCTCTTTTTGATAAAATGCTGACTAGAAAAAGACAAATAATTTTAAGATATAACAAAATAGATAAGGTAACACAGACCTTGTGGTGGCATCAAGTTTAGTGAATTGGTTTTAATTACTATTTAAAGATTATCTGAAATTAAGTAGTACTGAATTACTAGTTTTCAGGATAAATGAATGTGTCACATCAAGTTAAATAAGTTGTGGTCTTCTTTTCACAAAGATCAAGCAGCTTCCATGTTGATAGAAAACATGCCCCACCTATGAACTTGGTCTTGTTTACTGGAGCGTACAGGAGCAAGACCATCAATCTCATCAAAGAAAATAATTGAAGGTCGCATCTGGTAGGCCTACAGTGAAAACACAGAAATATTGACATCAGGAAAACAGCACTGTTTGGAGGAGAAATGCACAAACAACACTGGGGTTGCAAAGTCATTGGAAGTAGATTTTTCAGACCAGCATCAGGGATTTCTATTCATTGATCAAAAGTAGTGAAGTGTTGTAACAGAAGGCAGGAACATAGGTCAACCCACTGAGATGGGTGACAGGAAACAAATCACATCACTGGTTTTTACAGCTATTTGGCAACCACCAAGAACAAAGCCAGGACTTAATTGTATTACAGGCTCTGGAAGCAACCTTTGTTAC
Organism: Camarhynchus parvulus; assembly: GCF_901933205.1. Classification (NCBI taxonomy): domain Eukaryota; kingdom Metazoa; phylum Chordata; class Aves; order Passeriformes; family Thraupidae; genus Camarhynchus; species Camarhynchus parvulus. The sequence continues at coordinate 139,870,312 of NC_044572.1, forward strand.
CAATTTCAAAATACCCGTGCTTTCAGCCTGCATTTGTTTTCCTCTGATCAAAAGTCACCACTTCTTGAAACCTTTTTTGCAGCTGTTTGGATTTTTCTTTCCTGAGGCAAGGAGTTGGGGGTGTATGTTTCTTTGCAAGGTTCTCTTGACTGCTTTACTAATTTTTCCTAATTGATCTCAAGACTTCCAGCCTCTAAAAATGTTACTGAAAAACGAAACACTGACAATCCCACTTCAATGGAAGGGGTTGACAAAAAAAAAAAAAAAAAAAGGAAAAGAATTGTCCTTGACCACAGAACACAGAAAGTGAGTTACAACTCAGACAGAACATAATGCACATTTCAACTGTACCTGATCAAATAACAAACGAAGCTGTCGCTCCGACTCCCCAACCCATTTACTCAGGCAGTCAGCACCTTTTCTCATAAAAAAGGCTACTCTCCTGTCACCTTGGCTACATTCATTAGCAAGTGCACGAGCAACCAATGTCTTTCCAGTCCCTGGTGGGCCATAGAATAGACAGCCTCTGCAATTAAAAAAACCAAAAAAATTCACATAAGAAAAATATCATAGAAAAGTACCTGTGACCACCCTCATCCCTGAAGCACACAACTGTTCTCTCTTAAAGCTCTCTTCATTGTTTGTTATACTTTTATACTTTCAGTAACTTTTAAAGTTACTGAAAACAAAGAAACTTAAGTCCTATTGCAATATAACATGACTGAGTATTGATGGCCTAGAATATAAAAACCTAACAATTAAATCACTAATAATTTCATTTCATAACACAGAACCCATTCAGCTGTGTAAAAAGTGGACAGATGCATTTTTAGCACAAGCACAGCCAGCACTGCAAGTTTCTAGTTACGAGTCCACACAACTGTAAAGCTGATACTGGAACTCTTGAAAAAAAGAGTTGGTGGGACAGACAATTGGACTTCACCTAAACAAAACTGCAGATGACCACCACTTACAGGCTGATCAAGTCCACTTACATGTAGAACTCAAAACCACTCTGCCATCCCCTTTTAGAAGGCAAGACACTTTTAAGACACAGTCTCACCACACCGCAAATCTTTGAACCTACATGTATGCTGGATTCCATCCTTTTTTAAAAATTATTTTTTTCTTCTGCTAGAAGAACCCAAAAGCATCAAAACTTAAAATTCTGAAGCACGGAAACATAACAATACTTCAGAGTTGAATATTTTCTTGAAAACAGATGAATTAGAATTTACAGTTTTAAATGGCAAGCCTTACCTTGGAGGCTGAATTTTGAACCTCTCAAAGACTTCTGGATAAAGCAATGGAAAAACAACCATCTCTTTTAAAGCAGAAATGTGGTCAGCAAGACCACCAACGCCATCAAATCGTACCTAAAGATGGAGACATCAGAACACATTTTAGATGTTAAAGTTGCAACCTCAATAAAGTTCCATCAGAAATTAGATATCAGCACAAAGGAAACATTTGTGCCAATTTTCAAACTGCTTGAAACAAAACTGTAAGCCAAGGAAGTTACAGACAGCACATTACTGTGCTGTCTATAAGGTTTCATAATTACTGAAGATGTCTCAGTGACATAATGAAGTAAAAATACTCACTGAACAATCTATTTGCACTGGATCAACATCAGCCAGACTCGCTCCGATCTTCATGCGATCTTTGTGAACTCCCTTTAAGTCACTTTTCCGAAAGTTGACAGGAAGAGACCTGATTTGAATTAAGGAGAAAAAGAAAGGTGCTTTCTAACTTACAATGTGTGGTTTTGATTTTCTAATAATAGCATGTGAATGCAGAAGACCTTATAAATGAGTGTAAACTTCCTGAATTGTTAAATATTTATTCCAGCTGTTTTATGTTTAATGTCTGTGAGTAAAGAAAGGAAAATGGTCACTCCAGATATTAAACTGAGTTAATTATTTTAACAGCTCTCAGCACTTATAAATATACATGCCAGTCAACAGATCATATATAGGAATACAAGCTTAAAACAAGATATTCCTTGTTTGCAGACCTTGGGCTGACAGTGATTCATGTGAGGAAGAAAACTGCCCCTCCTGACCCCCAGACACACTGACGCTTTTCAAATACTTTTAATTCCTGTATTCAAGAAGTTACAGCCCAAGCTGATACTTATTTCAGTTGGTTTTAATGTTATAAAGGCTGCCTATCACTGCCAGTCCTTCCCAAGGCCCTGGAACCTGTGTGCCAACAGACTACTCTGAAAGGCATCTGAGACATCAGGCTGAAAACATATCTGTTAGACTGTTACTAAAATAGTTTTTCTAGAGCATTTGCTAAGAAATCAAATCCCCGTCATTTCCTCTATTTATAACATCCCCTGTTATAGTGGCTTTCTCTCTGAATCAGCTACTGTAAAGCACAGGAGCAGCAGAATTTTGCATTAAGAAATTTCATCAGTGTTGTTACCCCCCATCCCACCTAGAAATCAAACTTTTAGAGTGGTTTATTAAAATCCACTCTAAAAATCCAGTTGTAGAGAGTCCAGCTACAGTTGCATCAACAGAAAGGATTGCCAGAATTTAGAAACTGAACAAGATGAATACGTTAACACTACACAGTTAGGAAGATGTAAAGTCCTCCCAAGCAGTCTCCTTCCTCCCCAGATCTCCAATTGCATTAACCTTCTTAAATTTCTGTTCTTCCTCTGCCTCTCAAAATCCTCTTCATCATCAGATGAGGAAGAGGAATCACTGCTGGGGACTGTAAGTCTCCGCCTGCAAACATTCAAACAAACAATTAAAAAATGAAAATAAACAGTAAGTAATATCAAAATTGAAGTGAACACTGTCTCAGTTTACTTTGAGATCTAGTAAATGTCCAGATTATTGTACTCCTTATGAATCTGATTCCAAAAAAATTTCATTTTTATTAGGAAGGTAAAATGTTGAACCAGTGTGCAAAGAAATTTCTTAAGCAAGTTACTCTTTTTGTCCACATGCTCTCACCCACAAATCAAGTTTCACTTAGCATTATGTATCTACTCTGTGAAACATCAACCTCTTAATTTCAAAATTTGGTTTCATAACTCCCTCCTTCCATAACTGCCTAATTTCAAGGATGCTAAATAAAGCACTCCTATCTAGCAGCAAATGGCATTCAACACTTGCAGGATGCTAAACCTATTTGTCATTACTATTGAAATTTGTAATTTAAAATTTCACTTATTTTTCTTGCTTTAAGTATAGTTTCATACAGAAACTGGAACTGATTCCAAAGAGAAACCAGAATCAGTACCTGAGTGATTAAAAAAAATTCATTAAAACTTCCATCCTCTCTCTAACTAAATTGGTTTTAAGAAAATAATTTGCATCCTTCAAGATAAAACAGTCTGAGATTTTGAGAGGGAGATTTGGCTTAAATTCCAGAACAAATCAATGGAGTTATACAATCTCAGCCATAACTCTCATCATCACCACAAAAACTGCATTTTCTAATAAAATCTAATGGTCAATGAAGCAGATGGGCTTTCCTCCAATATTTGCTTTCTTTATTCCCTCAGACTACCACAGCAATAACCATACTGTTAATATCTAATTACCAAGAGTCCAAAAACCCTTGAAAGCAGTATTCAGTCATGTGACTGACAGCACTACTGAGAAAGAATTATCACTAACCAAACTCATACCTGTTAGTTCCCTTGCATGAATCTCTCTGTCTGACAGGTGAAGACCTGTCTGAAAAATACATCTTACGTTGTCTTGGTTCTGCTCAAAGTAAAAAAAATTGGAACAATGTTACAAACAAGTTTAAGAGAAAGCAGGATACTAAAAGAGGCAGAGAATGGGATGTGTATCACCCATCTCTAAGTTCTAGGGAAGTTTCAAGGATGGGGAGGAAGAGGTTGTTTTTTAAAATCAGTGCACAATAAAAGCAAAAACACACAGCCCTGTGTTTTAAGAACTGAAAATCACAGGAGTAAGGTCATCCAGTGTGTTTACATACTATTCTTTCAAGGATACATAATATACATAGTATATTTATTGAAAAATAAATACATAGTATTTTTCTTGAAAAATAACAGTAATGATGCTGAAAAGCAAAGAAATAGAATGTGCAGAGGATATATGCATTTAACAAAATTGCAGATAAGATATTTGAATAGAAGTTGAATGTGTGTATGTACTTTCATCCTTAAAAAAACCCCGTAACACTCTCACTTGCATGCAAGTAATTGGTTTTTAAGAAAAGCTGTGCCTGTAACCTACTTTGCAATGGAGCTTGATAGCGCTCAACAGTTTTCCTCTGCCGAAAGGAGTAACGCTTTCGATTGTCTTCACCATCATCTTCTTTGGCTTCACTTTCCTCTGAGGAACCCCCTGCACACCAACATGACATTGCACTGCTTAAGTACTGCTGCAAATTATATTAACTTCAAAATGCACTACCTCACGTGTATTTCCACCAGTCCACAACCTTTCCCGCTGTAAGAGCTTTGGACAAAAAACTTGTCTTTTGCTCTGAAAACCTGTTTTGAGCTCACTATAGTACAGCCCTAGAGTCTGTACTATAGACTGTGGCTTGTAATGTCAGTAGCAGCACAAATTCTTCTCAATAGATGAAAAATACCCAGTAGTTCATCCCATCTCAATTATTTAAGACAAAGTTTTTGGCTAGAGCATAGTCAAGAAAACTTAAAACAAACTTATCCAACAATGCTACCTTGATTATCAGCTATTTCTTCATCAGTCCTTTCCATATCGAGGCTTTCCTTAAAAAAAAACCCAAAAAACAACACAAACATGAAAGACCAATCACAAATAAGCAGAAAACCTGTGGGCATATTTGGTGCCTATACCATCATTATCAAGGCATTCCATATACACAGAAGATTTAATTATTGTACAGCAAAAGAGAACAGGAACATCATTCTGGAACCCAGGATTAGTAAGATTAATAAAAAGGGTTTCCACTCTAAAATAGGAATGCAGATCCAAACGAAAAAAAATCTGAGAGCAGGCTATGACAATGTTTAGAAAACAGTGACTGCCATTCAAAAGGACAGCAGACTAACCTAATTTAATAAAACTAAAAGAGAAGAAATATGATTGTTATCATGTAACCATGAGTTCCTCTTGGGGAAGGAAATCATCTCCCTATGTTAAATACCCTACTTATACAAAACCAGCAAAATAAATTAGTATCTACTTCTTCTGCGTCATGGAACTCCTCCAGGTCTCCCATCCTTCGCCGTCTACGCATCTTCTCCATGTCATCCATCTTTTGCAAGACTGCTTCTGCAGTACTAAAATACAAAGTTGACATATGAAAGCAAAAATAGGCAAGTACAGAAAAAGCCCATTTAGAACAGCACACATAACCACCATATTTTAATACAGTGTGCACAACGCAAGGCATTGACACTTAGCCAAATTTTTCAATGCTCCTTAAAAATTATGTCAAATGTTTACTTTTTTATAGAGAGAATTAAGAACAAATGCATGAGTATACACAAACATACATTGTTTTCAGTTTTATTCTCCTTCTCTTGATGAACACAGTAAAAAACCCCAACTATTTTAGTAGGAAAAAAGAATTCTGAAGATCACAGCAAAGTAACAAAGAAATTATGGCAGTTTTTCATAGCACTTAGGTTGCTCTGCATAATAGCATTGAGTCACTTGGTTCCCAGCCTTCTTCAGACAACAGATTGCTTCTCTACACTGCTATTTGAATTTCACATTGATTTTCAATGACTACTTATGCTAGACACAACATCTTACTGCTGTTACACTTTGCAAACCTTTCAGAAAACAAATTTGAGTCTGGGCTTCACAAAGGGAATTAAGCCACAGACAGGCAGAAACACTTGGATTGCTTCACTTTGCAAGTATCCAACTTTCCTTAGTATCTTAAATCTATTAAAAGTCACAATGTAAACTGATTGTTTTGGTTCACAACATACAAACCTACCCAGCCCATACATACCAGACCAGGTGGCTCAAAGCCCTAGCCTGACCTTGAACACTTCCAGGGAGCGGGCATTCACAGCTACTCCAGGCAACCTATTAAAGTGCCTCAGCACCCTCACAGTAAATAATTTCTTCCTAACATCTGATCACTCAGATATAGCACATACATAGCAGCTCAGAGGAAGTCTCAGCCTGACCAGTGAATGCAAATAGCTCTTGCTGCCAGGAAAAACAATACCTTTCCCTGCTGTCAACAGAAGGAGAAACTCCCTAGCCAATATTTTGCCATAGTACAAAGGGTTGCTAATAAGGCTCATGGTAGTAGCTTTGTAAGATGGTGAGAAAGATCTCCTTACTTTGTTATAAGTTTGTCAAACAGAACAGATTCATTTGTAGTGGCGTAACGGCTTTGCCGAAGCCTGCAGCTGCGGCGAACCTCCAGATCCCCGTTTTCCTCATGGACTTGCTCTGCAGCTTTTGCATCAGCTCTGGTCTTCAGTGTTCTGGACACTAAAATGCAATAATACATAAAACTTTCTGTGATGGAAAATATGTCAGCCCCTTTAGTTCACTCTTGCTCGAGAAAAATGTAAAGCCCCCTACCTTTTACTTTAAACATTTAAATACTGAATTGAAAGTTGTTTTTGTGATCACAGCATTCAACTTAAAGAACTTCTGCTTAAACTACATATTTAAAAGTTTGATTTGTACAGCAGCTTTTTAGTAGACTGGAAAGCTGAGATAATGAAAACAAACACCCAGCTTTTGTTCCATGTAGGAGGCAAATTTATTCCAGTTAGCTCTCTCTGGGAAAGTGAAAACAACAAATGCCTACCTCTAAGGTGTTTTCCCTCTATTCATGTAAAATTGTATCTAATAGCTTTTTCTAAAAATTGCTTATGTGAGAGGTCTGTTCTAAAGATGCCTGGTTTTGGTATACTGTCTGAGCATGCATCATTTTCATTTTCTGCACCATGACACAAAAACCCAAGAAGACAAGAAACGCCTCAAGATAAACTCCTGAATATAAAGAACCCAAAAATACACAAACTAAAGCAAGAACTTTGCTTGCTTTGAAAGAGATCTGTCCAATATTTACCAGATAGCATCCTCTACTATGGGTTCATTACAACTATTAAAGAGAGGTAAGTGAGAGAGTAACAGATGTATCACCACGTCATTTTAAACACAGGTAGGTTTGATCTCATCACCACCTAAAACTAACCACCTATAAAACTAACTCTGAGCTCAGTAAATAATAATTTACATTACCCAAGAAAAACTTGAGTTACTACACATAAAGTGCATTTTGGGTCCCTTCCCATGTTCAGCCTGTAGCTGGCACAATGCTGCCTGGAGCTAAAGGATCTTCCCAGCTGCCACAAAGTGGCCTCACAGCACCAAGCCTGCTTGTGTACTCAGCATGTCAAGTTGGTTCAAAGGCGAAATGCTCAACTTCTGGGACACCTTCCCCATGCCAGCATGCATCTCATGACTGAATTACTTTATAACTGTGTACAGTACTGCACTATCCCCTCCTACCTGAAAGACTGATTTACAGTTAACCTCTAAAGGTAACCAGCTCTGCAGACCCCAGAAAATCACTGACACAAAGAAACATGAGCTAAGGAACAGACTCTTTAAGGCCTAAAAATTCAGGAATTCACACTGCATTCTTCCCAAGCCTGAAAGGAATTAATAGCATCTCCTCCTATTTGTATCTACCTCTTTTCATAAAACTCACTGGAAATTCCTTTCTTTGTTATATCTGTTCTCACAACTTCAGGTGATTTTGGCTGATGAGTTCAGAACTTTTTGGGGCCAAGTTAAATGGACAAAGTGACAAATGCAATCCTTCTCAGAAATCTGGCTAAAAAGGAATCCTAAGGAATTATCACTACTTACCTTCTTTATAGTCTTCCTTTTTGGGGCCTGATTTTGGCTTTGGCAACTGCCTACATTAAGAAACAGAAGAGAAGAGAACAGAATTGTATTAGAGGTATTGTACAGAAGTACTGAATCACATTGCATTGCACATTTCCCCCTCAGCACAGGGGAACTTTAATCTGGTGCTCCATGTCACACAAAGAAAAGCCTGTAGACTCCAGGGAAGATTTGGATCCCGAGTCTGCTGTGTACCATATGCATGCAGCTCTCTAAGGACAGATATTTCCCAGCATGCTCATCTTGATGTCTCAACAGGGCAGGTAATATCTCAGTAACCAAAGTGAGGGAGAGATCTCAAAGGACCTGGGAGGAGATACATGCCTTTTGTAGAAGCAGAACACTTTTACTAAGAAGAGTGTTTCTAGTCCTAAGACACTGGCACATTAACACAGTCACATTCCCTTGTGGGTTTTTAGCTGTAGATTTATCATGATGTGACTCACTGTGCACGCTTTCACTTTTGCTTTTCATTCTATGACTTCAATAGAGATTGAACACCTAGAAATATCATACCTTGAAAAGTGTCGATTGACATTTTCACTTAATATCTCCATGCTTTTGTCAAAGCTCGACTCTGAGCAGCGCTGCATGTTTTTTCTCATTGATCTTAAACAGTGTCCATTGAAACATTCAATGTTGCCCGAGGAAAATTTCTAGGAAAAGAAGGAAGAATGTACTTATCTGAACCACCTATTGCCTCATTTGATCAAGTTGATTCAAAAGAGTTGCAACTAACAGCAGGGAAGTCTCGAACCACTTCTGCACCAAGAAGCAGCTCTGATGAAAAAACCACACCAGATTTCAAAGAAAAAACCCAAAATCTTTTATTTCAAAATTGGTTCAGTGACCCCAGTAACCAAAATCTCACCTATAACATGCAATTGTTCCACTCCTTTGGGAAGAGGCAAAATTACACTACTTTGGGGGTTTGAGACAAAAAAACCAACAACAACCAACCAAACAAGCAAAACAATAGAGAGGAAAGCCCCTCTGCTTGCTTTGGATCAGCTGATGGACTGTGTCACTCCTTTTCCCTGAAGGAACACCTTAGGTGAGGTTTGTGCCTGCCAACTGTCTTGGAACAGACCTGGGAATACTTACTTAGATCTACTGCTAACAGATCTCTGTCACTATTCCTTCAGTAACAGCACATATTAACACTCTGTAGCTGGTGCATTTGCCACCAGCAATTCAGAATTTGCTTTCCTGTCACTTCAATTACCTGCACTGTTTGCGGATCTGGATCCTCTAAGTGCCTACAGAACTCAGCCAGGCAGACAGTGTCCAATTGGCTATAATCAGAACCTAGGCCCAGCTGCACCCAAGCTCTTCTGATCTCTGAGGAGCAGCTGGAACCTAAGGGGGTTCATTTTCTGCTAGATTTCTATATCTTTAATGCAACAGAAAAATTCCTAGCACTGGGATTAAAATCTTTTTGGAAGAGTTTTCCTCCTGTCTCTGTTCCATTTATAATGACATTCAGAGGGATATAAAAAGACTTCCTTCCAGAGGGTAGCATTTATCCACAGAAAACCAAAGGGAACTCAGGAGACAGTTCTTCATGGATGTTGATCTTGGTCACATTGGCGTTTCTGCAAGGAGGATGCTATTGACTTTTACTGTGTGAGGAAAGCTGCAATGACCATGGGAAGCACTTGTTCCATTTACAACCCAAGGTCTCACTGCGAGTATGCCAACTAAATCTCATACTAAGAAGGGCAGAAACCAGACTGGATTATTCTACCTCTCACACTAATGTTACCAAGAGGTAACTCCACTGATTGATGGAGATGATGAGTGAAGAAGGACCACAAGGATGTTGAGAGGTCATGCAGGGAGAAAATTACAAGGGCTACAGCCTAAACAGAATTCAATCTGACTATTGCCATAAAAGATGACACAAAACATTTTTACATATACATCAGCAAGAAAAGGAAGACTAAAGAGAATCTCCATTCTTCACTTGAAGCACAGGCAAACATATGACAATGGATGAGGAAAAGGTGGAAGTACTTTGCCTCCGTCTTTAACAGTGAGACCAGCAGTCCTCACGGTACCCAGACAGGGACAGAGAGCAGAATGAAGCCCCCATAACCCAGGAGGAAACAGCCAGTGACCTGCTACACCACTTGGACACTCACACTTCTACAGACCCCAAGGGGATCCCGCCCAAGGGTACAGAGGGAGCTGGCAGAGGAGCTTGCCAACTCACTTTCATAGAATCATTAAGGTTGGAAAAGACCTCCAAGATTGAGTCCAACCTTTGAATGATCATCACTTTGTGAACAAAATCACAGCACTAAGTGCCACATGCAGTTATTTTTTGAACACTTCCAGTGGTGGTGACTCCACACTTCCCTGCACAGCCTACTTCAAGACTTAAACCACCCTTTTTGGGAAAAATGTCTTCCTGATGTCCAACCTGAACCTTCCCTGGTGCAGCCAGAGGCTACATCCTCTTGGCCTGTCACAGGTTACCTGAGAGAAGAGGATGATCACCTACAACCTCCTTTCAGGTAGTTGTTGAGGGTGATAAGGTCTTCCCTGAGTCTCCTTTTCTCCAGGTTAAACATCCCCAGCTCTCTCATCTGCTCCTCACATTACTTATTTTCTAGACCTTTCCCAGCTCTGTTGTCTTTCTCAGGACACATTCTAACACCTCAATGTCTTTCTTGTCATGAGAGGCCAGAACCAGATGCAGGATTCAAGGTGTGGCCTCACCGTTGCTGAGCACAGTAATCACTGCCCTGGTCCTGCTGGGCCCATTGTTTCTGATAGAGGTCAGAATGCCCACACAAAAAGGGAACTCTGGAGCACACTGCCCTCAAATACAGGTCACAAGAACCAACTTGTTCAGCTTCAGGAATTATAACCCTATAACTAGGGTTATAGACCTGGAGATACACGGCTTCCAAAGGGATAGAAGCCACTTTGGTTCTCACTGGGAGACTCACTCATGAAACTCACTGGGACTGGAAACCTGGAAGAGAATAAACGCAGATGTTTGTTTACCTTAGATCTCCTGTTGTATGGTTCTTACTGCCTATGGATGAAATGAGCTGGATAACTAAAGATAAACCATATGCTGATATCAGAAAAAAAAGCAAAAGCTACCACCACCACGTCCTTGCACATCAACAAGACAGGAAAGAGGCATCAGGACTTGAACATGAAGCTAGCACCAGTTCTCAGGATCTCTGTCAGGTGGAGCACTTCTACTTTATCTCTACAGATAAAACTCCCAGCAGAGCCCAGCATCCTACAAACGAGGTGACGACTTCATGCTCAAAGCACAGGAAAGGTCTACAAAAAGGAAGGGGAAAAAAAACCCAAAAAACAAACAAACCCAAACCAAAGAACAACCCTGCAACCAGTTTCATAACAATTATACTGCTTTGTTTTCAGGAATAACTTTACATTTAGCTTCCTCATTCCTGTTTTCCACACTGAGAACACATGCCAGCAGGATTATCTGCCTAATGCTGCACAGCCTTCCCTCCTGAGCAAAGGCTGAAGGAGCCCCCAACAACCATTTCTAGTGGAGACTGCAAAAACAAAGCAGTGATCTTTAAGAGGATTCCATGACTCTTTGTAAGGGGGGTAAAAAACCCCACCAACTGCAAGGCTTTTTCCCTTTTCAGTTCAGTAGTCTTGAACATAATGGCACACAATACAAAAATATTAAATTAATTCATACAACTGAGACCCCTGAAAGACTTCTGCTGGAAGGAAACAGTCTTTGAGAAGCATCACTCCAGGGCAGGGCTCCCCTGAAGAGCAGACCACTTCTGAGTGGGATCTGGTCTGCCTTTATTTGTCACAGAAATGCAGGACAGCCAGCAGAGTAGAGCCTGACTTGGAAATAGCACAGGAAAGTTTTAGTTTTTTGAAAGCTATGTTAAAAACAATGGAAAGTGTAATGATTCAGTTATTACAGCTGCAACGCTGAGATGCAGAAAGCACAGGCCACTTTGTATTTATCCTTTACCATCGTGCAAGTTGTCTCTCTTCTATTAGGGCAGATCAAGATTATAGAAAGCTCAAGTAACATTTTCACCGGTTTAGGTTATGCACTTTAATTAAGTACAAACGAACCCTGATTTCTACACATTTTCTTTTTTAGAATATGCAAAGTACTATTCGGATATAACTGACTAAGGAGAATTTAGCAGGCCCTTTGGGCCAACCAGAACGCCCTCAGAGGTCCCATATATTTCGTGTCGCGCCGGTTTTGATGCATTCCTGTCACCTACACAGAGAGCGCTCCATAAGCATTACTGCAACTAAAGCAAAGAGCTTTCGAAGATCTCCTCAAGGTAACTTTTTCAGATAAGGAACTGAACAAAAATAAACGGGGATGGGGAATGTCATACAACACACCAAACCATGAGGCTATGCAGGTTTGTATTCCCGAAGGCTGGCTCTCAGCACTCTGCCACAGCCCCCGGACCAGGGCTTGTGCCGAGCCCCCGTTAGCCGGGGGCGGCCGGGAACGGAGGGCGGGCCAGCTGCTCCTGCACACACCCCCCAACCGCAGCCGCCTGCCCCAAACCCTCGGTTCTCCCCTCATTTTCCTTCACGGAGCACCACTCGGCTCCATGAGCGCTTTCTGCGCTCCTCCCAGCAGCTCCCGGCCAGCCCCGGCTCCCCCCGCCGCCTCTCCGGGCCCGCAGCCCGGCGCTGCCCGCCAGGCCGGGCTCACCCCGCCCCCACCCGCCACTCACGGCCTCCTCGGCTCTCCTGGCGCCCCTGGACACCGCGGCCCTGGCGGACCCGGAGCGCGTCCATACGCGGTGGCTTCTGAGCGCGGGGGCCTCCAGGGAAATGAACTCGGAGCTGGAGTCCAGGAGGTCGAAGGGGGGCCGCCGGCAGCGGCTGTCGCGGGCAGCCATGCGGGGCGGGCGGGCAGCGCTGCTCCGCAGGACCACCATGGCGAGGGGGACGCGGCCCCGCGCCCGCCGGCCGCGCGCGCCGCCCGGATCCCTCCGCCGCGCTCCCTCCCTCGCGCTCCGCTCGCCCCTGCGGCCGCTACTCCCCGGCCCGCGCGCGCTGCGGAAGGGCACGCGGCGCACTGCGGATCCGCGCGCCGCAGACGTTTGGCGCCCAAAACTCGGAGCGCTGCGCCGGCGGCGCGAGGCGGGGCTGGCTCGCGGCCCCGCCCCGTCCTGTCCGTCCCGCCCGCCCGCCCCGCGCCTCCCGCCACCGCCCCGGCCGTACCCGCGGAGAGCCCGCGCTCATCCGGGATGGCCGCGATTTCCTCGGGGACGGCATAGCGGCTGCTCCCGCCGGGCCCAGCGCTTCCTGCGCCGCCCTCAGCCTCGCTCAGACCGGCTATGGCGCGGCCGGAGGCTGGTTATGAGGCGGCGGTGCCGCCCCGCCCCGCCTGCACCTACACCAGCTGCTACTGGTAAGAGAGACGGGGACGGGCGGGCCGGTGCCCCTCGCATCGCTGTGAAGCGCTGGGACAGCCGGGCCACCGCGGGAACGGCGCGGCTGCGGGCTGGTCACACTCCTGGGCTCGCTTCTCGGCTCGAAAAATGAAGTTGGAGGAAAACAAAATAAATAACCGATTTTGTGTTTTGCAGCGAAGAAAATGTTTGGAAGCTTTGTGACTACATCAGGAGTCAGGACCGGTACCCTTTAGAAGAATTTTATGCTGTTTTCATATCCAATGATAAGAGGATGGTGAGTCAATGGGATGTGATCAGAGACAGCTGTGGAAAGGCTCGGGCCTGCAGACCGCAGCCCAGTGTAGGTGAGAATAGTCCCAGCCCCGTGTTGGGGTGTGAGCCTTTAGCCCAGCCTGTAGGTGAGATTCAGTCCAAACCCGTCCTGTAGCTCGCTTTGGCTCAGAGGTGTGCCAGCCACACCACGTGAGATCTTTTAATTATGCACTGCATTCAGGACGGTGGAATGAGGCATGGTGTCCCTGTGAGCTGTGGGAGTAATTCTGTCTGTAATCTGTCAATTTAGAACAACAGTTATCTTTATAAAATCATAGAACCACTAATAACCATAGGGTTGGAGAAGACCTCCAAGACCATCAAGTCCAACTGTTAATTTGACACCACTATATTCACCACTAAACTATATCCTCAAGTCTTTTGGATGACTCCAGGGATGGTGATTCCATCACACTTCTTTTTAATGTGGCCCAGAATAGTATCTCCAATTTCATCCTCCTGAGAGAGAAACTAGAAAAAATTTTCTTACTGCAGCACAGATGTAAGCTGAGGAAATTGATAGGTTAGTAAAAAACAAACCAATTTACCTGAAATTAATCTGTATTAATCTGAAAGTTTTTATTCACTTCAGGTTCATTTATAACTTTCAGATTCCACTCTGGAAGCAGAAATCTGGACATGGAGATGAGCCTGTTATCTGGGTAAGGCATTAATTACTCTCAATAATTTTGAGTGTGTGCCTCTGTAGTTGATAGCTGCAGGATCACACACGGGCATGTAAGAATCTGTTCCATCTGAACATAAAGGACCACTTCCTACTCTAAGGACGATGGAACACTGGAGTAGGTTGCTCAGAGGAGTTGTGGAATCTCCATCCTTGGAGATTTTTAGAAGCTATCCAGGCACAGTCCTGAGTAGTTGGCTTTAGGAGAGTCTCATTGAGCAACAGGTTGGACCAGATGACCTTGTAACGTCCCTTCCAACTTCACACATTGCATAATTCTGCATTAATATTGCATTAATATTTGTAATTCTTTTACAACAGATTTATAAATAGCCTAAATCTGGTGCTCCTTTGCACCATCCCTCATAAATTAATAGCAGGACAGTCAGTAAAACCTACAGGTGACAAGTCTTAATTATAGTAAGAATGCATAATAGATTTGTGAAAATTATTATCTGCATATTGAGGCTGCCAGGTCTGTAGTGTTGTAGGTAGATGACTGTACTTGTAAGAAGTAGATGGATGAACTTACTTATGTAGGCCTGCCAGATGACAGAAAAGTGTAAGTTATGTGTGTATTTAGGTGTCAGCAGTTAAACTGACCCATAAACAGTTGCTTTGAAATGTCATTTGATCAGCTAAAGTAGTTCACTAATTGCTGATGCAGAATTCCTTGGTATCATTATAGAGTTCTTTCAGTTATCTGGCACAGAAAAGAAATATTTCATATGGCAATTTCTGTTTCTGAAGTTCTGCGGAGTAGTCTGCAAACTTGTGATGTTTTCGGATTTCTGAATCACTCACTTTCTTCCAAAATATTGGTAGCTTTACAATACAGAAAAAAAAAAGGTTTGGTTTAAAAAGAGATCCAAGTGCTACAGAGAAGACCTGAAAGGGAATAGCAGAGTCAGGAAAGGCCATGGCAGAATGTGGATTTCTCCTAAAAATTCATGGATTCAAAGGTCTTTTAACTTTGACATTTCAATGGATCATAGGCTGTATAAAGCTTGTAAATTAATTTTTCTTATACTCTATAATAGGTTTTTCTAAATATTGTTTAATACAATTGTGTATGTGTATTGGTCTGGTGAAGTAGATTGCCCAAATCTTTTTCATACAAATTTCTTTGTGGTTTTAATGTTGAAAGTGTCAAAGACAGTGCTCAACCCTTTTTGTGAGTGGATTCAATGTAAATTTAAGTAAGTTGTTAAGGGGTACCTTCAATTTAATTTTGGAAAACAGCAGTGTGCATACCTGACAAATAATGTCAGCAACTGCAGTGTCCTCAAGTCTCCTCCTGTGTTTCTTACAAGGTAAGGAGTAAAACTGCATTGCATAACCCAAAAGTCTTGATAAAATAGTTGCCTTGAAAAAGTGTGATGTAGATATTTTTTCCCAGCTTCAAGAGCTGCTAGAGGAAATTGTTTCACTCTTGTGGTCCTCCTGATCTGAGCTGTTTGCTGGTTTTTCAGTGGTGTGCTGGTTTTTCAGGTGCTTCTGGCAGCTGAACACTCGACACTCAAATTCACAGACCGTGTTACTGCAACAGGTACAAAATCTCTTATTAGAAGAGATCACTAGGTAAATTTAATGTTAACCTATCATTTTATCTTGTGAGTTTATTTATGACTGAGTCTAATAAAAAATGCTTAACCAAACAACTTTTTTGGTTTGGTGTGGAACATGAGAGAGATTTTCTGTTTTCTTAGGAGTAGTATACACTTTAGTTTGCTGGTTTGGCTTAAATCAAAGGAGGCTGCAAAGAAATGGGGAGAATAGCAAGGTTTCTGGAAGAGCAGATGGGCAAGATAGACATTAGGAAATCTCTCTCCTGTTGCCAGAAATGTTACAGGCTTAATATTCAAGGACAGCAAGCAGGCTTTAAAAAATGGATCTGAACTTATGCTTTTAGGAAGATCTTTTTTTTTCCACTCTCTTTGCCAGTTTCTTATTAATTGCTGTTTAACTAATGGCAATTCCCCTTCTTCCCAGGACTACCATGTTATTCTACTTCATCTTTCCAGTGGGGAGCAGAACTTCATTTATGATCTTGACACAGTGTTGCCGTTTCCCTGTCCTTTTGATGTGTACAGTGTGGAGGCCTTCAGGTTGGATGACAGCCTTCGGCCAGAGTTTCACAGGTGATGACATGAAATGTAAAGGCTGTGGATGTTATTTCATGAAATCAAAGTTGAAGTTCTCTTTGTGTATGTATAGTGCCAGAGGTTTCTTTACTATACTTCAGTAAAATAAATGCATTGTGTTGTTTTTCTAAAGCTCTTTACCTTAGTCATCAAAAGCCCTTTTCTTTCCTACAGTAGCTTCATGTTAACAGCTTGGCCCAACATTGCTGGTTTGTGTATTTAAAAACATTAGTGCTCCTTGATGAGAGGAAAGTGCTCTTATTCTGAGTGATTATTGCAGTATTGTGTACATGCATCTTTTAATACAATTTTGCAATTTTTTTTTTTAGGAAAATCAGAATGATTAGAGCAGATTTGTACTTGAAGACATTTGCTTCAGACAGATCTCACATGAAGGATGCAAATGGGAAATGGCAGAAACCTCCTCCTCCATACCCTTGCATTGAAACTGCAGGTGAGCTCCCAGAACTCCTTCCTGCTTACAGTGCTGAATGGTAGTCCAGGTTGCACATGGGAAATAAATAACTTCTATAGCATTTGTCCAGCCAGCTTATTACTTCACATGGGAAAAAATAGGAGTATGAAGCATTTGGCACTCTCTTTTTTGGACACATAGTCCAACATGCCTTCTGGCATTTACTGTGTCAAACATTAGTTACTGATATTCATAAACTGAGCAGAGAGTGAGAGGTAAGTAATACTGTTCTCTTGTTACAGCAGGGAACTGAAGCAGACAGGCCAAATAACTTGCAGAGGGATCACAAAATTTTTCAGTGATTTCACACAGTGATTATACCACACTCTAGCACACAGATCCCATTCTGGCAAAGTAGTGTTGGCAGGAGGAAGTTTTCACTCTGCTCAGTGTGGTGAGTTTGCCTGCATGAAATGTTTGAGGTTTCTGTACCAGGTGAATGGACCCCAGGATATTTTAAATCACTGGCAAGTTCTTCCCTAAGCCTTAAGCCTCATGTAAATGATTACCTCTCTCTGCCTGGCCCAGAGGCTGACTTGCCACCTATTCTGTAGAGCTGCTTAAAGCATTCTTATCACACAGCACTTCAGCTTATTCTAATCATCTGTTTTGCAAGCTGAGTAACATTTGCCATGTGTGTGTTTGTTTGTACTCTCATTTTTTCCCAAGGAAAGCACGTTTTGCTTTGAAAGAGTTTTCATGTTACTGCTCTGCATGTTTGGTTTTGTTGATTTTTAATAATGCAATACTGATAAATGTTTATGTTAGAGAAGGGAGGGTCAAAGAAACGTGGTTCTGTCTTTAGGTCCAAGTGTTTGAAGTTGCTGGGAAATTAATTCTCGGTCTTTGTGTTGGCTTCTAAGGAAGCTTGGTGTTTCACATGAGAGTAGAAATGAATTACGGGAGTGAGCAGGAACACAGCTGTAGTCTTTGTTTTGAGGCTTTAGGTGTTTTCTAGGCAATCCAGTTATGAACCACCTTGAATTCTAACTCTTGGTTATTATTTTCAGCAGAGTTTTATGCACAGGTATTGTAGGGAGTGTAGGATTCCTGAACTGCAGTGAATGGTTCTCTGTTAGCTGGAGCCTTGTAGGTGCTGAGAACTTTTTTGTCTGTGGAAACCTTGTTGTTTTGATAGCTGAGAGGTGATGAAAGTCTGAGGAATATAGATGAGGTCAGACCAGGAAAGCAAAAAATGCTATTCAAATCAAAAGAGTAAAAAAAAAAACCCCATTACTTGTGGGTAGTAAGTTACATAATGACTCAAAGAGTTGCAGATGTGTACATGTATCTCTAGCTGGAGTACCTGACTCCATAGCTGCAAAGCCTGTAACTCTCCCCTTGCCTGTTGTGTCTGGCTGAGCTTTGCCTCAGTGGTGAGCAGCAGCCACAGGCTTCAGCCAGCCTCCAGATTCTCAGTGATGCTGGTAGATAGTGAAGGATATGTAGCTCTTACTTCCTCTTACTTCCTCCTATGCTTTCATTCTTTGCTTTATACCTTGCCATGCTGAATGGAATGTCCATAGGTCATCCAGTCCAACATCTGCCCAGAACTGGTATTCCTCAGGGCTCTGTCCAGTCTGGTCTTGAGCACCTCCAGAGATGGGGATTCCACCACTTTCTGGACAGTGTTCCAGTGTTTGACCACTGTCATGGTAAACAACCAATGAATAAAAAGTCCTCATATAATCTGAATTTCAGATGTTCCAACTTGTATTTTTCATTTCTTGACCTCTTGCCAGGCTCCTCCAAGAAGACTCTGGCTCCACTGTCCTACCTCTGACCAGGTAGATGTAGGCAATAGTAATGTCTCCCCTTCATCTTCTCTTTTTAAGACTGAGGAGACTCAGTTCTCTGAGCCTCTCCTTGAATAAATGTTGTCCTGCACCAAACAGCTTGCTTTTCCTCTTGTGGGCCTAGTCCAGTATGTCCATAATTTGGAGATTTTTTTTTTGTGCTGAGCTCCAAATGGACACAGCACAGCAGCAATGTGCTGATGTGCTCTGGTCTCCTGGTCAGCTGGCTGAAAGAAACTTGTTACCCTGCACCCAATCAAGGTGAAAAGTCATTCACTAGGGAGCTTCAAGGTCCAAGTCAGAACAGGACTAGATTGTCTCAGATCTAGGATGTCCAGTTCAAGTTTTGGTTCATTTAGTACCAGTTCCTCCAGCTTTCCTCTTTGTCTTTTCTTTGTATTCACTGAGATACTTTGTAGTGATCTGTGCTTTAATGTGCACAGTGCTGTGAGTCTGTGAGGAGTCTGAGTGCAACTGTAATGTCTCAGCACAGTTTTATCAGGCATAAAGCTGCCTTATTTTTAACTTTATGTGGAACTGGGTGGCAGACCTTGTGTTATCATAAAAGAGCCTGGGGTATTAATGTTCATGTCCGTGCCAAATTCCATTGCAGATAACTTTTTTCTCCCTGCCGTTGCACTTTGATAGAACAGTCTGCCTTCCATGTTGATTTGTGTTTGCATAAGATTAAATTACTTATATATTTCATGTTATAGGAGACTGCAGTATAATGGCTGACAGAACTGACCCCATATTGTTTTAGTACCAATTTATTTGTGAGGCACATTTCTATCAGAGCAGGTTTGTTTTGTTTTTTGGATTTTTTCCCTTTCATTTAGAGCAGCCAAATTCCTAAGCTTTTGAGAAGATGCAAGGTTTTTATATTCCTTCTGTTTCCTATATGTCTTCTTTGATGTTTGTGGCAGTTTGACCCTGCCAGGTGCCCACCAAAGTTGCTCACTCTCACCCACAGCTGTACAGAGGAGAGAAAATGCAACGAAAACTTGTGAGTTGAGATAAGGGTGGGGAGAGATCACTCACCAATCACTCATGGGCAAAACAGACTCGACTTAGGGAAATTAGTTCAGTTTATTACCAATCAAAATCAGAGCAGGATAATGAGGAGCAAAACAAATCCTAAAAACACCTTTCCTTCACCCCTCCCTCTTTACCAGTCTTAGCTTTATTCCCAATTCTCTACCTCCTCCTAACCCCCCCCACCCCACCAGTGGGGAATGGGGATTGCAGTCATCACAGGTTGTTTCTGCCACTGCTGCTCAGGGACAGGAGTCCTTCCCTTGCTCCATTTTGGGGTTCCTCTCATGCAGTTCTTCATGAACTTCTCCAATGTGAGTCCATCCCATGGGCTGCAGATCTTCATGAACTGCTCCAGTGTGGCTCCCTTTCCACAGGGTGCAGTCATTCAGGAACAGGCTGTTCCTGCATGGATCCCCCACCAGGTCACAAGTCCTGCCGCCAAACCTGCTCCAGTGTGACTCCTCTCTCCATAGGTCTGCAGGTCCCTGCCAGCAGCCTGCTCCAGCATGGGCTTCCCACAGGGGTCACAGCCTCCTTTCAGTCATCCACCTGCTCCAGCCTGAGGCTCCTCTATGGGCTGCAGGGGCACAGCTGCCTCACCATCATCTTCACCATGGGCTGCAGGGGAGTACCTGCTCTGGTGCCTGGAGCACCTCCTGCCCCTTATCCTTCACTGACCTTGGTGTCTGCAGAGTTGTTTCTCCCACATATTCTCACTCCTCTTTGGCCACAATTACTTCTGTGCAATAGCTTTAAAATAGTTTTAAAAAGGAAGAGGTACTACAACGATCACTGATGGGTTCAGCCTTTGCCAGAGGTGGGTCCATCCTGGAGCTGGCTGGCACTGGCTCTGTTGGACACGGGGGAAGCTTCTAGAGGAGTCACCCCTACAGCCCTCCCCTGCTACCAAGACCTCTTGGAATTGAATTGAGCAATCTTGATCATTAACAAATTAAGCATTTTTCACCTACTTGCAACTCAAAGGGAAGAAATCGTAAACTGTATTCGTCCTGCTCATGGGGTTGCAAAATAAATCATCAAAAATAAGCTTACATGGAGTCATAAATTCCAGTCTATGCCTAAAAAAATTGAAGCTGGCACAAGGTGATTTTTAAAAGCATTTTTCTAAAAGACAAACAACTCCAGTCCAGCCAATAAAACAAGAATAAAAAAAACCAAACCTTCTTAGACTCCTCAGTATCTCCTCAGAACTCACATGCTAAGAATTAGCCTCTTGGATCTGGCTCTGCTCTAGCTGTTTCCCAGAGTTAGGCTTCTGTGTCTTTTACTGGCATTGCTCTGGCCTCTGTTCTGCTCTGCTGCCATGGATTGCAGGAGGGGCTGGCCAGCCTAACTGGCTGCACAGTGCTTTCTCACCCTGCCCTGTCCTCAAAGCTGCTCTGCTGGAATAAACATACCTGAGCTGCAGAGCATTCCCCTGGTCCCACCTGTTTGCCAATGACCTCTTGAAAGAAACAGGATATTTTGTTAAAATAATAATAAAATGAGATTTGGTGAACAGATTCATTATTCTAGAGCTGGTGAGCCCAACCTTTTGTTTTCTTTTAAATCTTCTTTCCACAAATTAATGAGGTCTGATTCTGTTTAGTTTATGACTTAGGATGAGATCAGCCCTCCTTACTGCAAGCCTGTGTAAAATGCAGCTTGCGCAGTGCATTTCAAAATTACTCCAAACAGATGGTTGTGTGGCTTATGTGTAAGTGTTAGCAGCAGCTCTAACACTGAAAAGCACTGGTTTGAATTTCATTTCTCCCAAGATGTTCAGTAGCACACTTGCTGGATTGATTTGTAAAAGCTTTTTGTTCTTTTTATTATTAATCCCTGGTAGTCAATAATAATGGGGTTTTACTTGGGGGGTTTTAAAATTTATTTTGAAGAGCATGAATAGGACAGCTGAGAAATTCTGGAGACACTATGTATCAAACATACATGTAACAGGAAATCTCTCAGACAGAGACCCAGCAGATGTCTGTACTTGCTTTCTGTATCTCCTCTCTGAAGTGGCAGCAGGATCCTAATGAAAGTAAAAAGGCACTGATAGGGATACAAGTAGCTCCTATGCACTTCATGGGAACCTTCTGCTGCTCTCATTTGAGAATAAAACTCCAGTCTGTAAAGTTAGGTCCTTACTGCATAAGCTTTTGTGGAAGTAATGAATCAAGTCAGATGGATACAATAAAGACACAACTAAGAAGTATTTAAATTGCCAGAGTGGCTTGTTGAAGTTAAACCACTTTCTGTAAAATATAATTTGAAGTGGTGAGCTGTGTTACATTGAGATCAGCCAGGATGGTTTGCACAGTCAGTTTTATCTTAGGGGTGAAGACAGCAACCCCCCAGCTGAGAGTGGGAAGAGTCCTTCTGACTTATCTCCCTGCTCAGACGAGGGAGGAGGATCTGAAGAGAGCTGTAAACA
Source organism: Camarhynchus parvulus (assembly GCF_901933205.1). NCBI lineage: Eukaryota > Metazoa > Chordata > Aves > Passeriformes > Thraupidae > Camarhynchus > Camarhynchus parvulus. Next base: position 139,892,493 of record NC_044572.1, read on the forward strand.
CCTCCACAAGTCTGTGAAGAGTCCAACTTTCTTTTAGTTGCCCCCAAGGTTTTAGGTATTAGCAGAACTGATCTTGGAGGCTTTGTTCCAAACATCCTGCTTCCAGCAGCCCTTGGGCAGCTGTTGTTACACTGAGTTAGTCTGAGGTCTGTGAGCCAAGCTTGGCTTGGCTTAAACGCTGCTTTCTAACTACTGTTGGCAGAAGCCACAAGTATCGGGGCTAACAATGCCTGAGATAGTGAGTGGCCTTTTATTTCATCCCTGCTTGGGGTAAAAGCAGCAGACTTGATTTAAACAAATATAAAGTTATGCAGGAATCTCAGAACAGGCCAGATAGGTCTCATTTGTGGGGGGTGTGTGTAACAGAGTTTGGTTAAAGAGGAAGATGAGCCCTAGGCATTGCACAAATGCAAGCTAGTATAACAGTCACAGCACCCGAAGAGGACTGCAAGGGTAATGTAAATCTTAAAATAAAATAATTCTGCTGCTGGTGGTCTTGTGAAAATGTTGTAGGATACAAAAGCTCCGTGCTTTTGTGGAGAGATCATCTTGGTTTGCCAGCTGTAGCATCCAGATGTATCTTTTTAAAATTATGTTTGTCACTCTTACCTGCTTCGGGAAGAGGACTTTGTGGTATTTTCATTCATTTTTGCCGAGCTGTTATCTAACACTGTAAGGTCTAACACGACATGCACGGCGTTCAGATAGAGCCCACGAGGAAAGAGCAGCATGGAGGGGCTGTTATTACACGGATAAAACGGGAGAGGTCTCACTAAGGTTTTCCCTATGGATACCTCCTGTGCTGCTCCAGTGCCATCTACCGGCAGGTTCTTAGGCCATCGCTCTTCATAGGAATGGACTTGTTTGCTTTGGTAAAACAAGCTGCCGCAATCCTTCCGAAGTTAGAGAAGATTCCATTTCCTGCCGGCATTGTGACAGCAACTTCCAAGTTGCAAACAGCAGCTGTGTTTGTAACTACTGGAACAATCTCCTTTGGACTGCTTTCCCATTCACAGAACAGTTTTATGAATTATTTTAGTATGCTCAATGCACATAAAGCAGAGAATTATTCATTTATTTAATCTTAACATATATGAAGAATCACATTAATTTTGAAAAAGCATCTGGGAGGAAAAGAGCAGTTTGAAACTGGAAAACAGATTTAACAGATTTAACAGTGGGTAACAGCTCCAGCAAGCAAGAGCTGTTACCCACTACTAATTTGTTCTTGAGCTATGACAGCAAATTGCTGAGCTTGTGCTATTTTAAATTCCCACTCAGGAAGAAATGATCCCTGTTCTGCCAGACTCACTTCAGCAGTAGGAGCATGCTTGGCTGGACATAAGGAATTTCTGTATATAGTGTTCAAACAGGTTAACAAGAAAAGATTTAGGGGCCAGACCTCAGAAAGGGTGAGAGTTGGGATTAGGCAAATCACAAAGCTGTGCTGTAGTGTAGACCTGGTGCAAACAGAGGCCTTCAGGGGCTGGATTATGCCTGGTACTCCTGGGTCTGGAGTTCCTGAATATCATCTTCCTTTCCTTGCTTACACTGTCCATAATGGTAAGCCTAGTTACACAAGCAGTTTGCAGCTGAAGCAAATTCCATCCTTTGGATTTTATAATCTGTTCATTAGAGCCTCCTCTTGTTTGATTCTTAATCCTTAAATGCACACATGAATCATCCCTGGTAAAGTAAATAGTTAATACAGTGGGAGAGCTGTTAACAGTAAATCTGTAAAGTAAAACTGTAACAGTGGCTTTACCATTCTGTTCCTTAAACTCATTCTCAGCCAGTTTTCTCTAATGGTCATTTTAAAAGATTATTTGTGCACATCATTGGTAAGAAGTCAAAACAACAAGCCCACAGATGTTTGTCATAAGAGCTGAACCTCTGATCAGCATGGTTCTGAGTCAGCAAAGCTTGTACCAGGCCAGCTCTGGACAAAGGATGCATAAGGTACCTAAACCCAAAACTGCACACCCGCACTTTTCCAGTGAGCTCTCTGGGATCCATGAATGGGTCAGAATGGTTTCCACCCCTCCTGCAGGGAACAGAGCAGATTAAATGCTGGCAAAGAGCATTCATGGTTACTTTTCTCTTGAAACCGTGCCAGTTAATCTTTTGCCCCTGACTTAATTCTGTTATTCAGGATTCACAAAAAATAAGTATTTTCCCCCAGCCTAGTTTGTGCTTCTCTTCACCTGAGCATCCCTCTAGGCTGGAGACTGGGTTAGGTCACACATCTCCTCCCCTCTGCATATTCTGGCCCTGCAGTGGGCCCATGTTCAGCAAGGAAAAAGTTCAGGGTTGGAGGGAAAACAAATACTGTAATCTGGAGAGTAACAAACTGCAGGCTTGCTAAGGGGCCAATCACTTCTGAGAGACAATGAGCAACTTGCAGTTCTGATTGCTGCTGTGAGCCTGTTCCTCTGTGCTCAGTGCAAAAGGTGACTCCATTGACTTTGGTTCAGAACTTAAATAGGTGAATAATAACTCCCCTGCTTTTGAGTCAGCCCATTTGTGTGAATGCAGGAAGGCTGCATTGCTCTTCCCTGTGTTGGTTGTTGTTTGCACTCCAGTTCTCTGACACTACGTGACCCTTCTAGGCTGCTGCTGTAGGGAAAAATCTTACCCACACATGCTAGTTTGTAGTGACATACTGGATGCTTACTGATCCTGTAATGTGATTATTGCCTTGGGCAGAGAGGAGAATGGGGGCAAAATCAATGTTTCAGAGATTGGAAATAGATGTTTCTGTACCACCATACAATTTGCAGAATCTTGCTGGAGTGAACAGAACTGTTGAAGAGGGGTTTGGAATGTTTTATTGAAAGATGTATACCTGTGCTACAGAACCTGCATCTGGAACTTCAATATTTCCCTTTTCTGGTCCTTTTTTTAGATTCCAAGATGAACTTGGATGATTTCATCAGTATGAATCCTGAAGTGGGATGGGGCTCAGTGTTCTCCCTTTCAGACTTTGTGCATCGATTTGGCAGTCAGACTGATTACAGCTATTCCTTGGAAGGACAGTAAAGTGAGCAAAGTTCCTCTGGTTCTGAGGGGATGTGTTTTGTTTTGCTGCTCTTACATTGAATTTATGGTTTACATTTCTGTATATGCAATAGGTATTTGGAAAAATAGAACACCCAGACAGAAATATCATGAACTGAATAAAAACCTTTATTTTAATTATGTAAGAATGTACTTGGTTTTTAATGTCAAATCAAAGGCAGACATGCCACCATAAGCATATTGCTTTTCCAACTACTGTGCTGAAACTGAAAAGAGCTGCAAAAAAGCTTTTGGAAAAATATGTGCATAAAATACTGAATATTGTAGTCAAAATTGCTACATGTCACATTTTAAAAGTGAGATATGGTTTTCTTCATGTTGTGATTGCTGTCAATTGTATGTAAACAGACAGTGCATCTCAGTTTCCTCGCTAGCTTTGCTGATTAGTCCTTATCTAGCAGAAGTGTAAAGGGAAAATTGATTTAGTAGTTCAGTTGTGAACTTCCATGCACTATGTAAAACCAGGTAAGTATCCAGGTTTCTGTGCTGTACCAGGGGAGAATTAAATCCTGCCATTTCAGTGAAATGTTCTAGTACTGGTAGTTCCTGGAAGATGCAGTTGCTATTTTTGCTTCTCATGCTGGCTGTGCATTCTCACCTGCTCCCATCTTCTTGCACTTGGTGTTTGTTTGAGGTCAGACAGCTGCTCCTGCTGGTGTAACGAAATCAGCAGGGCCATATGGCTGGGGGGAAGGGAGTGAGAAAGCCTCCCTGTTCAGGGTTGTCTACTGGTGAATATCCTCAGAGGTGATACCAAGCTGCATCCCTGCAGGCATCCCAGGAAAGCCATCCTCTGTGCTGACAGAGGGTTTGGAGCAGTCTCAAACTTCTTAGAAGAGTGCCCTAAACATGGAATTGCAGAAACAGGCTAAAATGAGGTCTTTAATTCTCAGCTTTAGACCTGTTCTACTTTATACCCTAGCACATCACAGACTCACAATGGTAGAGGAACACGGGTTAGAAGGGTCAGGCAGTCCCTGGTCCAATCTCCTGTTCAAATCAGCTCAGACCAGGCAGCTCAGGGCTTTAGCCAGTCAGGCCTTGGAAACCTGCTGGGATTGGGACTACATTTGTGATATATTTAATTCCCATGAAGAAAAGCACAGTAAAGATTTTAAGTATTAAGGGGTCATACATAAACATTTGTGATATATTTAATTCCTGTGAAGAAAAGCACAGTAAAGATTTTAAGTATTAAGGGGTCATTTTATTTTTAAGTAAAGAAAAATATCAAAACTTGTAAGAATCTTGTATGTGTTACTTAGGTTTATTGTTACATACATAGTGTATTACTGTATCTCTCATCAGTTCTAGAGAATTTAGTCAGCATATTAACAGCAGAGACAGCCAACTGAACAACTGTGGGATTGATTCACTTCATCCAGACATCTCTGTCCGTATCATAAGGGCTGCTGAATACAGGAGTTTCAACTTTGTATTGTCAGATGCAGCACAGCTGGTTGCCCGTGCAGATAGGCTGCTACTACACATATTCCTTGAGGGCCAGCATGGACTAGTTAGGAGGCCAGTTGTTGGGACACGCCCCTCTGGAGTGGGACAGTTCATCTGCAGTTTCTGCCACTCTGAGTCAGCGTCACTAGAAAAAACTGAGATGAAACTTGGGATTCCTGATAAACCGATGCACAAACCCTCCCAAGAGGGAACAGGTGGATTTAACCAGATACTCCTGTGTAAAATGTTTGGATGAAATAGCAGCTCTTGATGCTGATGTAGCAGGCACACTGGGGGAATGCAGATGTTGGTACTGACTGGTTCTGAGTGATGTTCAGGCTGGTTGTGGCAGTGCAGAGCAGCAGCAGTTTGCCTGCTCAGCTCCCTGTAGCTGCCAGTGCACTGGCACAGCAGAGGTGGGAATGCCAAGATCCAAGATCCTGTTTCAGATGAACAGATCATGTTAAGCACTTCTTACCCTTCAAGTGGTTGAGTCTCATAGACACAGAGTTCCTGTGCATTGCTCAACAGGCCCTTTAAGTTGTTACAGAACATGAGGTTCTCATCCCTCCCTACTTGAGTATGTCATTTGATTTAACCTCAGCTGGTTTCCGGTGCATGAAATCTGTGACACACTCCCTTTAGTGGGGGTCAAGACACAAGAGTCTGCCTGGTTTAATCTAGTTTCAGCATAAAGGCTGTCAAGAGGAACAGTCACAACCATTATTCAGACTATGCAAGTTTAAAAAAAAACAGCATGCAGAGTTAGTCCTTTTTCTCTGTAATCATTCTGAACAGGTGCTTAATTTTACATGTAGCAGGCTGGGTGTATGTGATTATAGCTTTTCTATAATTAACCACCTTTGTGTGGCTCTTGTAAAAAGTTGTCGTTCCAGAGGGATCAGTAGAAGCCAGAGAATTATTTAATTCAGTGCTGAAGATGGTGATAGTATGGTGCTGTCTCTCTAGCCCATCAAGTCTGAGGGCATTTCATCACCTTTCAGGTGAGCATGATATCAAAGGAAAGAATTCAGGAGTACATCAAGTGCTCATTTAGGGCCCAAAATACAAAGACTCACTTCCCTGTAATTATCAGAAACCAGCTCTTTTCTGGGGCTGATTAGTCCTAGTGTCCCATCAGAGGGACTAAGTGACTTCCCTCCCCTCTTTGGTCCTTTCTCCAGGTAACCCTAGTCATGACTGTTTTGTGGAACTTGCTGTGTTTAACCTCTGCTGTCAACCCATATTTGATGCATGAGGTGGCTCCACCAGTGTGGTTTCCCCACTGAACACGACAGTAAGTTGCAGAGAGAAAAGCAAAATTTGCTGAGAGCCACTTTGCCATGTACCTGCAGAAGTACAAGCAAAGAACTTCCACTGTAAATCTGATGGCAGGGAGGCAACTTCATTGCCAGACATCACTAATTGTCAGCTCAGTGACCAGTGATGTATTTAAACACCTAAGATTCAAACAAGTTCACACCACAGTGATAGGTTCATGTGTGGGGTACATTGCATGGCAGAGAACAGCTGCTGCTCCTCAGGTGCAGCTCCAGGCTGGCCAGTGCAGCCACCCAGCTGAGGTGGTGCTGAGGGAGAGCCTCATTCCTTGATGCAGGGGAACTGGGCTCATGCCAGTGAGAGATAGGGAATAACAGGAAAGCGTGATGGCTGATTGTCTGGGGTGCACTGGCACAGCAGGATCAGCCTGTGCTCACTTACACTCCATGCTGTCCATAGCCCTTGAGACTCTGATTCTTTACTGTGTCCACATGCTTTCCCATGGTGTCCAGGACAAAGATGTGCTGCTTAGGAACTTCCAGTACAATGATGTCCTAGTGCATCTTAGCTTCCCATTCCCTTTCAGCCTTCTTTACCGTGTCCTTTTCCATAGTGATGTCTTATTTTCTCCAGTTATTACAGTTTTTATGAGCTTAGAGCCCCTAAGTGGTGGCTTTTTGGACTGGGTGACCCTTGAGTAAGGCATTGAGAAAGTAAGGAGAAACCCTCCTGCTCTCAGATCAGTTACTCACAATCCCACGGTCTCCCAGCTTCTGTATTCTGAAGCTGGGAGATGGATCATTGATCACTGGAAATTCTCCAAGCCTTTTATTTCTAGACATCAAAGGGTGAGACTCTGATAGCCCTATACTGGGGACATATCCCATCTCCCAGATGGTTTCTGCCATCTCCAGCAGGCTATTGCGGCAGTTAGCTGCACATCTCTCCTACCTTTTTCTCTTCTTTGCTGCTGCTTTCTACCCAAGAATATAGTTTATTTGATAAATAGCCTCTCTTATTCAGCTGTTTGTGGCTTTAGAAAAATAGACACTTTTTTTTCTGGCACGCATTTGTTTGGTCAGTGCATTTTTGCAAACTTGTATGTGACCAGTTCTGTCTTGAGAAAATCCCATTTCTTGGTTGGCCAGCAGAGAGAGCAGTCAGCATTCAGTTGGAAGTGCAGGTTGGGACACAGACAGAGGTGGTCCCCTGCACACTCAGCCTTGCCAGTAGCTGTTACAGTTAGAATTGTCACTCTGACAGCATTGCAGAGGTGATTTGTACCCTGCAAGGTTGTGGCTGAAGGCTGAGGTATTGCCCTCGACTGCCTGAGCAGTCAGTGCAAGCCCATCCTGCACTCCAGGGGCTATATGGCAGCATTGTCACACCACGTGCCAGTTTGGGGGACCTGGTCAGCAGATCCCCCAAATGTATCTGGTCACAGTTCCTATCAAAGTGGGGCTGTGGCACCTTAGGGTGTCAGACCAATTTGTTTGCTATCAGTTTATATTTAGATGCCTGGGGATGCTGCAATCTGATCTGGGCCATTCAGGAAGCAAAGGGTCAATAGGGTGCATTTGGATGAATCAAATTCCAGGATGAAAGCCTTGGTCAGGGCATTTTGACATGTGTGGCCTCCTCATACTCTCATTGTCCAGCCAGAGCCTCATGCATGCTCTGAAGCACCACTGCTCTCCAAGCTTCTACTGTAAAATGGCCATCTCTGGTTGGTTGGGTTTTCCTTGTTAGAATTACTTTGATCCAAATTTTCTTATTTTTCACATTTCCCCCCCTACCTTTTTGGGAAACAAGGGTTGTAGACAAAATGCCTTGAGAAAACTGTATCAGGGAGTAAGAATGAGGTGTGAAAATACCACCATGTCCCTTCAGTAATCCCAGTTACCTTGCACTGGGTGTCTTGCAGAGCCATTGCTGAGACACTGTCCCTGACCCAAGTGGTGGCTGTCCCCCACACCTGGCATGAGCCACACAGCTGGAGGGGAGGACCTGCAGAGCTTCACTTCATGTGTCACCCAGCAGAGCAGATGGCTTCAGGTTTGGTGGGCTTGCCCTACTATGGCACTTTGGATTCTCAGGCTTGGAGAATCTCATCTCCTCTCAAAGTGAAACCTGCGCAGATGTCTCTCCTCAGGTAATTACCTTCTCAGAAATTTGAGGGAGAGAATGCTGGTGATTTTCTTCTGCCTTCTGGCTTCCTCCTTATGCAGGACTTGGCCCAGTTGAGGCCAAGGTTAATGGAGCACACCCAAGGAGTGAGTGTCTGGAGACATCTGCCCAGGTTTGTGCGCACTTCCCTGTGGAGCTCACCTCTTTTCGTTTATGATCGTGGAGTCAGAAGTGAAGCGCTCTATACAAGTGCAGCCTTTCAGCAAGTTAAAGGCAGCTGCAGTAGTGGTTCTGGAAAATCTCTCCAGTTTGACCTAAGATAAACAAATATGGTTGTTTAAGTATCCTCAATGTTTCCTTATACTTACAGTAGGAAATACCTTGGATACTGAGGGCAGTTAAAACAAATCTTACTTAGTTATCTAAGGCCTCTGGCAAGTCCCTGAGTTTCTGAGCGAGCTAAGCCACTTCCTAGGCATGAGGTGTACCAGGCTTCATTTTATAGTCATAAAAATAAGCATTAAGGACCTGGGCTGTGAACTGCCACTCACAATGTCCAACTGGAATGACATTATTCATCTGATACTTGTGACGAATGTCTGCTTCCTGCTCTGGAAGATGAGCAGGATGTTTCCAGTGAGCTGGATTCCTGACATTATATTACTTAAAAGCAGGAAATGCTCATTTTGCTTGGTTCAGCATCATACCAGCCTTCCCATGCAAGGCTATATCTGGAACCCAAACACTGCAATAAGACAGGAATCATTATATGGGTTTTTTTTTCGAACAGCCTACACAGTAAGAAGATGGTAGTTATCTCAGCCTTCCTTTCTTTTTAGTATGCAATTGTGGTGGTGTGCTTCCCCCTGTCTCCGCCTGGCTGCTGAAATGGCAGCACACCAGCTCCACGCTTGGAGCCATCCCGAGAAAATGTTCTGCTGTGGCTTTTAACCATTTGTCTGTAAAGCTCCTGCTGCTTCCACCATTCTAACTGCTGGGGTGAAGCAAGGCTTGCCAGTCCTTGTTTACAGCAAGTGTAATCAGTTCCACTATTTATACTGTACTCATCACAGAGCGCTTTGCTGTATGAAATGGTCACAGTTATATTTATACCAGTACAAAAACAAAGGCATCACAAATCGAGGCGGTGACATTCAGAGTAATTTTTCCTTGCTATGTGACAGTGTTTCTTTGGCAATTCAAACTTCTTTCTGGCAGAAAATAGGAGGAAAATACAGCCCACTGTAAGTCAGGAGCCCACCAGTATTTATCTGCACTTGTGTTTTTGTCTTGCATGAAGGAAATGCAACTATTTAGTCAAGTAACTTCTACCAGTTGCTACCTCGGTACGAATATGCAGGGCTGCCAGCAAACTCCATGGAGTTGTCTTAGCACAGCTAAAAGCAGAGTTCAATCTGCTTTGCCAGAAGTACTAAAAATACCTTTTAATATGCTATGGTCTGTGTCTGCCTGTACAGAACAATCAGGAGTTGTTTTCAAATGCATTGTCCTTGGAGTTCCCATAAAGTGAACAGAGATCGATACGCTCAGTCTTGAGGTGCAAAATAAGCTGTGCTGTGGGGCCCAGCTGTTCTCCTTGCTGGTGTCACCAGCAGGGTGCTCCCCCTGCCTTGTTCCCAGCAAGAGGCTGAGATTTGCAGTGCCCGGCCTGCCATATTTGTCGGAGATCCTTTGCAGGGTAGATTGTTTACTTAATGTCATTCTCATTTAACTTATTTGATAATTATTAAATAAAACAACCCAAGTTAGGTGCTTTTGAGATCTGAAAGACTGAGGGACTTTGTTGCCAGCAAAGACCCACTCACATTCCGAGCATCTTCTGCTTGCCAGCCTTTCCATGCTCTCATGGTGCATGGAGGTCAGATCCATGCACAGAGGCAAAGCTGCAGCCTCCTCTGAGCTGGTGCTGTGTGAGCAGGGGCACCTTTCCAAGGCACAGAGCCTGATGAAACCTTTCTGCCAATGTTCTCTGTGGCCCTACTGCCTTGAACTGCTGTGGACATCCAGGGCTGTGGAACGGCTCAGCCTGGTCCTGGCCACATGGGTGCAGGTCCCAGCCCTTGCCAGGGACCATGGGGTCACCTTTGCTCACTGCCTGCAGGGGCAGTGCAGACAGTGGAGGTTGCAGGCCATTACCACCCCACTCATGATCACAGAATCATAGAATGGTTTGAGTTAGAAGGGACCTTAAATCATCTAATTCCAACCCCAGTGCTGTGGAAGAGACAGCTTCCACTAGACCAGGTTGCTCAGACCCCCATCCAGCCTGGCAAGGATGCTTGCTGGGCTTACAGACATCTTCAGAAATGGGGATTATTTGTGGTCATTCAAGAATTATATGCCCTGGCTTAGCACATGGAGTCCAAAAAATCACACATGGAGATTGCCCAGTGCTGAGGAGCTCTGAAGCCTGACAGGTGACAGAAGTACACGTGTGGGGTCCAAAAGAGGTGTCACCAATTTCACTTGGTTCTCCTCTGAGCTGGCATTGTTGTGTCTCACAGTAAGGTCATCTGCCTGTCCTGTACAGTGGAAGAGGGCCTGCTCCCAAACACTGTTAGAGCTGCTCCTGCTGCTGCTTAATGCCATTGGGAGAGTGACCCTTGGAGCTCCAGGGCTACAGCCATTGGCACATGGCTGGATTAGCAAATGGAAGCTTTGTTTTGAGTTTTCTGTAATAAAATACCATGCTGCTGGGGCACACAGGCTAGCTAGGGTTTCACTGCCCACTTAAGAAAATGAGGGCAAAGGGTGATTAAATATTAAGTGGGATGCAGGATCTCAGTGCATGCAGTTCATGTGGTAACCTGAGGATGGGCTGAGGTAAATGTGGATTCCTAGATGCCTGAGAGGGTACTACAGCAACCCATCCTGGCCAGCAAGGGGAGCTCTGGGGTTTGTCCATCACTCTCCAGTGCCAGGAGACCTCAGGGGTGACAGGTGTGGCCATGGAGAGATGCCAGAATGAGGATCCTTGGAATACCTGTATCCTCTTCTATTTAACTTTCCACCTCTTCTGTAAATCAAACACCATTTCTGGCAGCAGTAGACTGGTTAAGCAGGTTACACTGATATCAAGCAGAAGACACTAATGAAAAAAACAGAAAAGAGATTAGTGATTAATGCAGAAACTCCCTCCCACCCCCCACCTCAGGATGAGCCATGTCCTAAAGCCTCTCCTTCAAGCAAAGCTGCTGCTGACAAGAAAGTTATTGACCTTCCTTACCCTGCAGAGCAAGACTTCTGAAAGGCAGCTTTTACTCTGTGTGTGTCCATCTGCATGCACCTGCCCCAGGCCTCCCCAGGCACACAGAGGTACAGACAGCTCCTTCCGCAGCAGCTCATTTGGCAGTGGGTGCTGGCTCCTGAGCTTACTTTGGCATTAGCAATGGGCAACATTGAATTATTTCCTCACCACTCCCTTAGCAGCTGGCTCTTCTTGGGGAGGATCCACACCTTGGCTGCTGCCTGGTCAGGTGCAAATGCTGCAAGGCCTCCTGCTCTACTCCCTCCCTCCCTGGCACGAGCCTGGGCAAGTAAATCTGGATAAATGGAGGCTCTTTCCTTTCTGAGACCCTTAGGCCAACATTCTACAGTTCTTCTAGCAAGTTTAACTTCCATAATCCCCTTTACCCCACACCCCCCTAGAAACACTTAAAGATGTTTTTTTCTGATATAAGCTGTGCCAAAGCTTGGTTCCTCTATGAAGACAAACTGGCAGTGGAAACATTGACAGCTATACAGGGAAATATTGTATTGCTTAAAGAACTTTATTTAGATTGCTGCATTGCAGGGACAGTTGTTTGTTGGTTGGGTTGGTATTTTTTTTTCCACTTTGGACGGTGCTAAAGACGCCATAAAATTAACTACACTATTATTCCAGTGATTTGTACACAGCACGCTCATGTGCCTTCAAAATTAAAAGGAATCATGATAAAACTAAGCAAATAAATAGTCTGGAGAGGACTAATCCCTTCCCTCCATGCTCTCAGCAGCCACCAAAGGCAGCGGGATCCCAGGAGGGCAGGAATGGCAGGGCCCGGGCTGAGCGGCGCGGAGGATCCTTGGGAAGGCTTTGTTGCTCTGCTGTAGGGATATTCATGTTCCTGGCCAGCAGACAGCACGTCAGAGAACGTAAACATCTGGCTCCAGCAGATCCATGGACGAGGGAGGCAAAGCTGTGCTGTGCACACCATGAGAAGGGTCCCTGTGGCAGCTCCGGCTGCTCACGGCCCGCAGGGAGGAGCGGGCAGGGGCAGGGACACAGGGAGGTGCCAGGGGGAGGGACAGTGCTCCTGCAGCGGGCACGGGCACAGGGAGATGCCATCCAGGAGGGACAGGGCTCCTGCAGCAGAGCGGGCACTTGCTGGATGCTTCTGCAGCCTCCCGGGTCCAGGGAGGGTTAAGAAACCACGGGGGGCACATGAGGGGGCCGGGAAAGCGCTCAGAGTGCTCTGGAAGACGCTGGCAGCGCCGCTCTTGACCGCGGTGTGTTTTGCATCAGAACAGCGGCCAATTTGCAGGGAATGGGGGCAGTAAGGGGGTAAAGAGCACCCCGGCCAGCTGTACACACTGGTTCAGCCTTAATTCCTGCTCTGGGTTCATTACAGCAATTTTTTAAAGCCTTACCCTGTACATGCTCAGCCACAGCAGTATCCCTGTGCTGCTGCTTGGGGCCAATGAGCCTTTGGACTCTTACTTTCCTCAAGGGCCAACCAAGGGAATTTTGCATTTTTTCAGCCTCTAATCCAAAAAACAAAACAAAAAACTTTGTAAATCTTTCAAAAATACCGTGAGGCCTTGGACAGCCTGAGGAGAAGAGGTGCAAGAGCTCTCTGCCTGGCTCAGGGTGCTGCAGGATGTTGTGTAGTGGCCGCTCTCTTGCACACGTGCTGGTCCATGTGTGTGAAATGGGATAACTTGGCTTTTCCTTCTTCTGAATGTTCAGCATAAGCAGGGAATAATAAAATGCAATTTTTCCACAGGGACCAGAGGAAACAAATTACTGCCCGGGTGTAGCTGAGGGCAGAGTCTGGTGCATTATTTTCTGTGTAATAATTCCTACGAGGCCCTGTGGAAACCCAGCTTTTTTTTTTCCTTTTTCTTCTAATTTTTCTACTTCCTTAAATTTTCCAAAATACTCTACTGTAACATATTTTCCTCAGTCACATGTGTTAGTGAGGAGAGAAAAGGTTAAATTCTCCTTTCGTACTATAATGTAATTCATTTCCTGTTTTTCACAACTGTCTAGACACAGATCTAACGAGCATTAACCCTGAATCCCACCATTGGGTTAAAAATAGAGGCTTGAAATATAAAAAGTGTGTGGTAAAAGTAAGATTGTAGGTTTCTACCTACCACCAGGAGACAGTGCTTTTGAATGAGAACCATTTAATTAGCTATAAGTAACAAAAAAAATTACTTCAGTTTCAGAGGTTTAAAAAGGCTCCTGGTTGCTTTATATATACCAGCAGTAACACAGGCCCTGCTGAGCTGTGGCATGGACAGGTTGATTTCCCCTCAGGAGTTATATTTGTCTGGATTTACACCTCCAGCTATATTAAAAAAAGAAAGAATAAATTCCACTTCAGTTGGAGAGCTATAAAAAGATTGGGAGAAAGTAATTTAAGAGAGGACCAATATTGAAAACCTTGGTCAGCTTCTGGTGGGAGACCCATAGACAAAATGTGCCCCAAACTCCAGGGGAAAAAGTGATAGGCCTGGTACCAAGAGACAGCTCATGCTGGGAAGGCAAGGCCAGAGTGCTGGGTCCCAGGCTGGCACAGCTCTGGAATTCCTGCAGCCATGACCACAGCCAGAGGGGCTCCAGCAGCTTAGGCTGGATCATGTTTGGGCTGGAGGCTGGCCCCAGGCTGAGCCAGGCAATTGCCCCCCGTGGGTGTGCAGCCTCCTCTGACACTTCCCACAAGCTGGGCTGCCACACTGGAATGGGAAGAAGGAGAGAAAGAGGTTTCTGGCTTGGAGTATGAGCGAAATCCCTCACAAAAATGAGTTTTGCTCGTGGAGGCAAAGCAAGAAAAAGCAAAACTGTAGCCCACCCGAGCTTGGCGCAGGGTGCAGACAGGGAGTAAGGCTTCTTGGCTGACAGTTTATTACACACACCTTTCACATCAACGATTACCCACAGAGACATCATATTTTATGAACTTCAAGAATAAAAATAAATGCTGGTAAGAATTAGGTTAACTCAATGCTTAAAAGCCCTGCAAAAATAAGTCAAAATTCCTGGTGGGTTGTGACAAGGAGGAACTCGCATTTCCTGCACTGACTGGGTTTCTCTGTCTAAAAACACAAATCCCATGGGGTGGTTTGTTTATTTATCCTGTGAAGCTGGGAGTGGGTGTCTTTCCTGTCCCACCACCCACCTCCAGCCTCTGCATGAAAGCAGCAGCACCATCAGGAGCTCTGGACTGGACCTGGTACCTCAGCTGCAACCTGGGTGTGCTGCTGTCTGTATGCAAGGTCTGTTCTGACCAGAACTGAAATTATCCAAGGAAAACATATTAAAAAGACATTTGCTTGTTTTCAACTAAAAAGTGTAATATACTGTGCATCAAGAATGGTGAGGAGTGAACTGGTGTCCTTCCAGCTTAGGGAAGGCCTTTGAACCCACATGAGTTATTTATAGAGCCTTTTGGAAAACAGCTCTTTCCAAGTTCTGCAATTTTGATCACAGGAACAGCTCAGGTTTTGTCAAAAATAAAGCAACCCCCTACATGGCTCACTGGGGCTCACCCCAGTAAAGCAGAGAAGCAGAAATGAAGATTAGGGAAAGCTGGGGCAAAGCAGAGTCACAATTTTAATATTCATTGTATAAGAGGTTTTCAAAATGTTTTTTGGCTGAACTTCTTTTATCAGGCTCTAAGAGAAACAGTGAGGGCACTCCAAGGAAGTGTACAGGGTGACTTGTTACCATTGATCAAGGTAACAAGTAACAAACCCTCATCCAGGTTTCAGGATGCCTCTCCCTCTATCCCTGACTGCGCTTAAAAGGGTGGAGGTGGTAGCAGCAATAACATGAAAATGGGGCCCAACACACTCCTAAAAAGGTCCAGTATTCCCCTTAAAGGATTTAGCCTTTGCACATTTAGTCTATTAAAATAAGTAGAGCTTGCTATTTTAAAAAAATTTTGGATAAGAAATATGTCTTAACAAGAGCTTTCTCTTGTTTAAAAGGCTTTGTGATCTTGTCCCATACTGCATTTCCAGAGACTTGTGTCTGGGGGGTGCACCCCTCTAACTGCAGATCCAAGCCACAGCATAACTACAGAGACTTAGGAAACCACTGAAACATACCTTATATGACAGTGCAAATGAGACTGAAAACAAAGCAAAAACATCTGCATTTTGTGCTTATTTCCATAGCTGGCAGAGCTTTCACGAGGCAAGTAATCCTCTTTTATCATGACAACTTCTGTTCCAACCAGAGGCACGTTTCATTTGCCTTCTCAACTGCTTTTCCCCAATTTATTGGGAGTCACTTCAGTGGGCTCCTGCACACATTCCTCTAAGCAAGAGCCTAGGGCAGGCTGTTTGCAGTCCTGACACTAGCAAGATGCACTCATTCCCCACCCCCCAAAAGAAGATTAAAAAATAATCACTCAGGCAATATGACTAGAAAAAAACCCAGTATTTTATAAGCCATAAGGTGGAGCTGAAGGTCTCAGATCAGTGTGAGCACTGCTGATCTCTTTTGGGGCAGCACTCATTCCTGTGCTGTGGGCACAGATTGAAGAGCACGAGGCTCCCTGTGAGCACGGGTTCTGCTGGAAGCCAGGGCTCATTTCCCTTTGAGATAGGATGAAGCAATAGCTCTATCTGGGATCTTCTACTGTGACAACGAGCCAAGTTCTGGATGTTCCTGCAGAACAGTCTTACAGTCATCAGGAGCTCAAGGCTGATAAGGTCACCACCTTGGAAGCAATGAGACAACCAACTCTGTGGTTCACATTGGTTGAACATTTATTGCAATTCAGTGTCAAAAATGTTTTACAAAAATACTGTCTGCACAGAACAGCTATAAAAATCAGTTGAACATGCAAGGAAAGAGGAAAAAAGTGTGCAAATTTATAATGGAAGGATTTTAACCACACAATAATATTAAACAGAAATCTTATATAAGGGATGCCTTTCACTTCATATCATCTCTAGTTAAAACTTCAAGGAAAAATAAAACAGAACACACACTCTCTTCCATATATAAGTATTTATAATTACTGTAGATTAGTTCCTAAAGATGAGCATATTTTCTATTTCAAATTAAAATGTTCTCTTGGTAGCTGACATGTTAGCATTCTGTGCAGCACAGGATGGCTAAAGAAAGGCAAATTCCACCCTCAGTTGCCCTTCCAGGAGGAGAAGCAGCAACACTTGGTCAATAGAGAGGGAATTTCTCTGGTGTCAAGAGTATCTATATACTTGAGACTGCATGTGTCAAGGACAAGATGGATTTGTTCTGCAAAGCTGATTTGCTACCAACAAAATCACTGGAGGAAGACACTGGATAGAAGTTAGGTGCTGGTAAAGACTCAGAGCCCAGCAGCCAGAGACTGACAACTGTGTGGAAGGGCTGACCACAGCTTCAGAGCCTGGAACCAGCATCAGTACAAGCAAAGAGCTGAGAAAGCAGCACAAGCAGAACACCAGAGTCCCAACCCTTGAAGGAGGGAGTGAGTCTGTACCAGCCTGATCAGCCATCAGCTCCACAGGGCCTGTGCTTGTGCAAACAGGCCAGCTACAAAGAGGGACATTTCAATTTAAAGCTATGTCTTTTTGGCAAGGTGCTGATCTACAGGGAAGATGTGCAACACGTTTGTAAGGACAACCGCAGAGAACAACGCTGCTTTGCTGTACCAAGCAGGAGATCAGTGTGAAAAGCACGTCTGATTTGTTTGCTATACAATAGGATTTGAAATGTTCCTGCTCTAAATGAAATTCTAGCAACTAAGGGCCAAGGAATTTTCTGGGTAAGAAAAGCTGGTTTAGTACCTGTGCATATTCTAGAAGGTGACAGCTTCCCAAAAGTAATTGAAGTCAAACAGAAATGGGAATACAAACAGTTTAAAACCTGGGGCAAAGAAAAACAATATAAAATATATTCCCATATACAGAAAGTGGCAGGGTGCAATTAAATGTTTACATACAAAGCAATGTCTTCAGAGCAATACACATTTTCCTAATCACTTTACATAATTAAGGATCTAGCAACTCCCACAGTTAAAAAAAAGAAACCCAAAAAACATAAGAGGAGGTACACACGCTTTATGATCAAACTTCAGCATACCATAGTTAGTGTAAATGGCTTAAGGTATGTACAGCTGAAATCGTGCCTCTTGAAATGGCCACCACATCAAAAACTGGCCTCTCCTAGAAAGCTGAAACAGAGGTCTCCAGGATCTCTCCCTTCCATGGATCTATTTTTCCTCTTCACAGCACCATGGTCTATGCTGTTGTACTAGTTAATACATCCTCTAAAGACAATGAGATTTCCCTGGAGATGTTGGCAAGAGAAAACCCCAAAGAGAAGAAAAACTCTCCTTTCCTAGTATAAGGACTGATGCATATCCAATGGAAATGCATCAGCTAACTGGAAGGTGAAATGTCATTTGAAAAGAACATTCCATTTCCAAAATACAAGCAGAAGTCTGTTTTTCCCTTCACAACAGCTTTGCCACAATTGTCTCAAAAATGAAGAAGTCCTTTTTGCCTGAGAGCAGCCTTAAACCATCCCACCTGGAAGCCTTTGACATCACTGTCAGTTCTGTTACTCTGCCACCCTCAGCCAAGCAGATGCCTTTGCACCCCTAAAATACTGATTGCTTTGTTTGTAAATGAGTAAGGTATTTGGATGCAACAGCATTTTGTTTTAAATACAAACCAAAAGTATTGAATTCACTGCAACATCTCCCTGTATCAGCTGCTCAAGAAACAATGGATCCCCAAAGAGAGCAAGGCCATCTTTGACAATTGCTGCAGCAGGAGGGTAATGACTGAGGCATAACTGAATAAGGCTTATTCTGTTTCTTTTTGTTTATTCTGTTTTGCTCTGTACAGTAGTTGCTTGGTTTGCTGCTAGTTTGGACACTGACAGCAATATCCAAGACCTCACACAAGCAACAGACAAGTGTCTATGTATAACAAATCATCTTCAGCATTTTGACCCTTACAGTGCTAAGAAATAAAATACACAGTAATTGAAATAAGTTTTAAAAATAGGAGCCTCAGTTGCACATTAAATCTGTTGTCAGGATGACCCATGGTCTCTGGGTGGAGGAGGCCAGTGAAGGGTTGATAGAGGCAATGGCTGGAGCCAAGACCTTCCCAAATCACAGCTCAACACTGAGAATTTCCATCTTCTTACACAAGGAAGGCAGTAGGCCAGATTCAAATCTGAGCTTAAAATGCACTCAGTGTCAATCTCCCAGACGGTAAGTGCTAAGCACAGAGGCAGAGTAGTCAGAATGCTGCAGTATTTCATACCAAAATACTGTTGCCTCCCCATCACAACAGGCTGGCTCACCATGGGTGGCAGAGGCAAAACTACAAAACAAAGCAACCCCAAGTCAGAGCTGGAAACAAAAGATGCCAAAGGGACAGGTCTTCTCACTGCTGGAAAAAGGAGCTACAGGACTCTCCAAATTCAGCGGCAATGCTTCACTCACTTCACTTGCAAGTTTCACTCCTTAATGTCCTCACTCACTGAAGCCAGATTTCAGCCTTGTCTACCCGCTGCCATCAATGCAGGAAGGAAAACAGAAACTGGCCTCCTTTACTCACAAACATCCCCCAAACAAGCACAAGTGTTTTTTTCCAAGGTAGCAGTTTTTAAATCACTTTCAGTTGACATGGGTATGACCAGGAGGCTTATGCTTCCCACCAGCAATCAAACTGATGAATGGGGCACCAACACCAAGATAAAGCTTGTTATCCTGCATGTGTTCTCCCCTCATCTCTGGAGAGTGACAAGCTCTGGGCTAAGGGTGGTGCAGGCTCACAGAACTCTCTGGAAGAGCAAAAACTTGGGATTTGCTGTTAGGCGGCTGGAGAAGGGCCGTTCTTGACAGCATTTTCCATGTTTTCTTCCCCTCTTCCCACTGCTCCATCTAGAGGCAGCTTTTTCCCTTTTCACATCTCTTCCAAGAATATGCAGAGTGATTTAGTTTGCAAAAATGCAAATACTGTCATTTTAAAATACAAACAGCTGCAGAAAAGTGTTCAAAGTCAGTTATAAAAATGTAAAAAAAGGAACAGCATATTTAACAATAATTAACTCAAGTAGTTCTTCCTGAATTGTCCTGAGTACTCCTTTTCCTCAAATTTTTGTACATAGTCACACACAACCCACTAAATATTTACCCTTACGAGGTATCCTGCTTACATCAGACACAGAGAAAGTGCTATACAGGAAACCTACTAGCAAACAGCAAAAACTTTCCACTGCAGGTTTTCAGACTGCTATGTATGAGCTGGATTCTTCAAGCTCCACTATGGAGAAAAGTGAAGCATTGCATGATACAGAGGAGACAGTGAACCAGATCACAGCCATGGTGAAGTGGCCACTTTGTAGGACTGAAAATTTAGCTCTGGGTTAGGGTCAGAAGATCCCATAAAGCAGCTCAGCACTGGAAGCAGAAGGGACTAGGGTCCTTGGGTCTTTGCCCCTGGCATGGAGAAAGAACCAAAGATATCAGTATGTTGGAAATCCCTTGCTTACCCAAGCCCTGACAGCTAAGTACCAATCACTCCCTAAGCTGCAGGGCTCTAAAACAAAACATTTGCTGCCAGTCTTCCAGTGAATAAAAACCGCATCATTTAATGAGATTCAGTGGCCCAGTTCCCCCTATATTTTACCAGCTCCAAGATGACTGAATTCACTTGACAGCAGTGGGAATACAGAGCAGTGTATATGCTGGAAAACATGGGCTTGAAAAAACAGATTCTAACCTCACTTAGGATTTCAACTAGTGCAATAAACCTAATAAAGCAGATAAGAATTTACTTTGTGAGATTAAATCCAGTCCTTTGTTTCCCTATCATAGAACTTCCTCCCTTACAGATAATGCTCATCCTTTTGTCTTCTCTTTTCACATTTGCATGGTCTTTCATAAAACCAACAAATTAAAAGAGGATGGAGTAAATTCTTAGGTATTCATATGGTGCCTATCATCTAGGCATTCAAGCACTGAGTAGAGCAAGAAAACTAATGTAAAGAGGTAAGCATTAATACAAGAAAAGATGCTTACTATCACAAACATTTCCCTTTAAATCATTGTACAAAATACAAAAGTTCACATTGTACACTGGAGTTTTGTTTGAAAGGTACTCAATCTATTGGAGGTAGAAAGTGGTGTGTTGCAATTCTGTCTCGCAAGTAGGCTAGATTTCTATCCTAAGTATTTCAGAATGTGTCCTTTTAAAAACACAAAAGTATTATTAAACTTGTCACAGGGATATTTTTCATAAATATTTCTAAAATGTCATACTTATAAATATGTATGCTAAATAAAACCAGATGGAGGAACAGTTCAACAGTCCTAGCCTCATATTGCTTTCTCTCTATTAGAAACAAACCAAAAGAGTTCTCAAATGGATGCGGGGCAAATTCATTTTTAACTTCTAAAAACAAAAAATGAAGGTCTTTTTGCCCTGTATCTTGTACTCTGATGATAAAAAAGGGACTCTGTACAACATGCTGTATTTATACACCATTCCTATGGAAGTCTGTATTCCTTAAGTGCTGCTTGTCAGTGAGCAACTTCACCTTTCTTCTCAGAGATCCTCTTGTTCCTTGACTCAGGAGCTTCAAGCAAACATGAATATTTACACTATTTACAAATGGAGTGTCCAAGCTCTGTGACAGTGTCCTGTAGGAATTGCATAGGCTGCGCTGACCCAGGTTCAGAACCTGAACAAGTTGATAAACTCTTGTGGTGAAAGAGAGGTGGAGCAAGTCTCTGGATTGTTGGCTGTGCAGGGGTGATCAGTACCCTGGGAAAGAGAAAACAAATCTATTTAGAGAGGCTGCAGAAAGGTTGCCAAAGCATCAGCCAAGTTAGCACTGCCCCTCTGCCAGACATCCCATGTGCAAATAGGTAGAGCAGAGCCCAGAATAGTAGACAGCTCAGAACTGGAATTTATATATTAGGGGCAAGTCATTGAAAAAAGAAGCAGCAAGGATCCAATTAATTCTGTTCCCCCCCTCTGAGGGAAGAGAGGCTAGAGCCTACCATCAGCTACTGGAGTTTAACTCCAGAGACATGCCTTGCATATCACCACAGTGGTCAGCAGATTTTTGTCCTGAGCTGTTTTGCAGCCATTAGCTTTCATTCCAGCAAATCCTGTTGCCAACACCTCCACTTGCATATAATGGGTAGAGGAAGCTGCTGGCAGTGCTAAAATGATTTCTTGCAGGCAGCCCTAAAACATGCCCCCCATTTTCCAACCCTCTGGCCCCAATGGACACTACTCATGTTCAAGATAAAGCTGGGATCTCTGAAGCACAGAGAAGAAAGGGTCTTAATAGCTGAGGGAGAATTAAGATGTAGGACTTCACTAGGCTATGCAGGCAAATGAACTGCCACACCCTAAGCCAGCTGCAATCAGAGGAAGCACTGGATGCCCCATGGCTCCTGCCCCAGTCAAGTCTGTCCCACCAGCGCCTCATACCTTCCAGGAAAGGATGTGGCAGTGCCTGCACAGCTGCAGTGTGTCACCGTACTGCTCCTTCCGCGGGTAACACCTTATGAGCTTGAAGTACATCTTTTTCCAATCCAGCTGTCCTTTGTCAGATAAAATCAGACGTTTGCGAATCTTAAAGAAAAGATACACACAATTATAGCGGGTCAAAAAGCTCATTTGTTCTGTCCAGCTCATGGTGTTCTCTCCCTCGCATGTCAACCTTGCCAGTGCCATAACAGTTCCCTTGCAACACTGAGAAAGCTCTTACTTTGAACACTTCTCAGCTTCTTTGAGCTAAGAAGCTCTTACTTTCTATTTACAGCTGAAAAAGCTATAAGCATTTTCCTGATGGAAACAGCCTCACTCAATACCATTATGAGGGTCTGTTCTGCCTTCATCAACCTCACTGCAGGAAGCCTGAAACCCTGGGAGCTATCTCATACTACTCTGACCACTGTTTCTGGCAGGCAGCAAAGCAAGTAGAGTTGCATTTAATAGCTGTACAAGTTGAGGTATTTTTCTCTAAGAGACAGTGATTGATCATATTAGCTTGGGAGACACCCATTTCTGTTTTAGGGTTCATTAGCTGCAGAGACTGGATTTGAATTTACTTAATAAAACAAATTACTCCTCCAGAGTCACTTCCAAAGTCAGATTCAGAGTGAGTAAATAAAGCCAGGTCAGCAGAGAAATCTGGCACATGGTTCTTGACGTGCACAGGTCTAGCACAAACACCCCAGATATTCACCCATAAACAGAGAGTGATTTTTGTTTGTTTGCTTTTAAGTTTAGATGATCCCAGATGATTCCCAGCCTGCCAGAGATGTTGACACAGGTACAAAGTGGGCAGCAGCAGGGCTGTTTTCCACATATCATCCCATCACTCACAGAACAGCTCAGAGGGTATTTCTTGCTCTAAAGGGCAAGGAAGTACAGCTCACAGACCACATCCACAAAGATTCTCTGCAAGGGTGTCAGTCCCTGGGACATCAGGGTGATTGCTGGAGCTTGCCTGCACGTTTTCCCTGCACACGTGGGGCAAGGAGCAACTGCAAGTCATGCGGTTGTTCCCACCTGGATTAGGACTGAAATTCCGTGTATGATTAATTCCTCAAGCTCCTATTTCAGGAATCATTGCTGTGGCATGTAAAACCCTCTATATAAATCATCTTCATAGCCATTTCCATGCCAGCTTATATTATCAGCTTGCTGCACAGTCCTCAGATCCAAGAGACAGCCAAGTAAGAGAACATGCAGGGCAGACACTCTTTCTGGGGAGGGGGTACACCAAAAACTGATGGCAGTTTGCACCTCTTCTCATACCTGTCTGTCTGTGAAGTGGTACTGGCACAGTTTCTTCCACAGCAGCCTGTCCTCACTGAGCACTTGGAGGTCAGGAGCCACCTGGCCCAGGCTGACCAGGTCCCTCCCATCGCTCAGTCGCTGCATGATGTTCAGTTGTAAACACAACGGCAGGTCCGTGAGGGTGGTTCCTTTAAAGGCAGGCTGCAATAGACACACAGAACTGAGCTCCCAGGAAGCTGGAAACCTAAGAAATCCTAGCTTGCAGCATAGTTACTGCTTTTTTAAAACTTCACACAGAGAACTGTTGCAGTGGGATGCAATTTCCTGTTTTAGCTATCCCAGTCCTTTCCCAGGTGTGGCAATACCTTCTCCCTTCCCTCCCCTTGCCTCCTGCTAAGTGCTGTCTGTCAAGCTTGACATTCCAGCAAGGGTGTCGTGTGGTTGGCTAAAGTTCAAAAAATGCTTCTCAGCCCTGGGGTCATTGGCCTAGCCAAGTATCACTTGTTCCCCGAGACTGCCCCCCTCCCACCTGGTTGGTGCCATACCTGCCCCTTTCCTCCCCCTCCCCCCGAGCTTAAAAGGACACTGAGACCATGCGGTCGCGATTCTGCTGGAGCTGTTACCAAGATTCAGGGATCTGTGACCCTGGAATAAAACTCTGGATTAACCCTCTGGCAGAATCCATCTCCTTTTCCTCTTCACCTCGCCTAAAGCCTTTCTATCAGAGGTAAAACCCGAGTTCCTGCATGCCTGGACTTGTTCCAAGTGCCTAGCTGCAACATACAGCTAGCCAAAGGTGTCTCTGAGGTGAAACACCACAGCTGCCACCTTTGGTCAAGCAGCAAGGGTCAGACGAGCCCAGGCGCGTTCCATCCGGTAATATTGGGATAATATTCCAATAGAGAACAAAGTAGCAGTTCCCTCTTCTAAATAAAGGAGACATTTTATATGGAAATATTGGACCTTCTGCCCCATAACTGTTTGAGATAACCTCAAGGAAGAGAACATGTATCTGTAGTACAATAATTAGGAGAGCTGCAGTCCAAGCCTCCTTCTCTCCTTTTTGTCCACCCTACATCCATACTTGTGAGACTCTGCTCCCTGAAGTATCATCATCAGCTTTCACTACACCAGGGCATTGGCTGTATCGTGGTATCAGCTACTGTCCATCCAGGTCTCCCCACCGCCAGGCAGATGGGCATTACTTCTCAAGTTCAGCTCTGGTTACACTGCTGGGAATCCCATGCTCTTCTGACATGGGTTTGAGCTTATATCATCACAGGATCTTGCTGCAACCACAGCAGTGGCTGGTGAGTACTCACAGCATGGGTTCCCAGGTCACTGCTAGCAGGGCTAGCTTTTCCTCTAGGAACACTTGAAGGATCTGCCCCTTTCCCACAGGCTGCAGCCCTGGTTTTCCAGGCTGTTCAGCCACACAAAAGCAGATCCTAGCCTAAAGAGACAGAAGGCACCCCCGTCCACCTTTGCTTAGCCTCCACAGGGTCCAGGATTATTTTGCAAGTCCGCTTGGGTACAGCTCCAGGGCAAATTGACCACAGGAGATCTGCATGTCCTGCACTCAGAGGAAATCCAAGCTATACACAGGAGCAAGGCATCAGCAAGGACCACAACCTGGGCACCAGCTGCAGCTTCAAAACCAGCCCCAGCCTTATAAAGGCAAACAGCGGCTTCTAGGATTGGGCTCCAACAAAGAAACAATGTTAGACAGATGCGCCAAGTTCATCCTTTACCCTGCACAGAGATGCTGCTATTTTAAGTTGCAGAGTCACAGCACCCGCCTCATCTCTGGCAGAGCTATTAACTGTTTCAAACAAGCAGCACACAGCCCACCAGCAGCAGGGAAACACTGCATGAGGCTGCTTTTAATCATGTGGTCCCATCCCCAGCCATCCCACAGCATGGGAGACTCCAAGGAACAATAATTACGTCTGCACAGCAGCAGCTCCTGCCTTCCCTCAGTGCTGGCCTGCCTGGAGCAGCGACACTGCCCAGGACCTGCAAGGACCTGAGCTCCTCAAACAAAACATCCATTTCTGCATCACCACCTGCCAGGCAGACCTGACACAATCACTCCAGGAGGAGTCAAATGTCCCTACAGTGTCTAGAGGACACTCCTTTCAATGACAGCCTGGCACATTTTTTGGGGGAAGACGAATGCACTGGATCCCTGGATCATGTCCCACTGCCCTTCCTTGCCAGGCTGTATTTTGCATTCTTCTGAACTATGTCTGCACATAAGCTTTGCTAGGGCACAACAGGCAAGAGTAAGCTCAAAGACTCTTGGGTCAAAAAAAAAAAACAACAAACCCAAACAAAGCTCACACTTGTATATCTTTTTCTGAAAAAAACCCAAAAACTTGTGACTCAAGCAAATCCTTACAGGTTTTCTGGATCAGGCCAAAAGCTTATCTGCTTCTAGTTTTCCCTCAGTACTCTTTTCCAGAACTTTTCAAGCATTACTTTTTTTGCAGAAAGAACACAGATTAGACCAGAACAGATCAGTAAGCTGTCATTTTCTGGGCAGAAGTTTGCCCTTTTTTTTGAAGCAGCTATAGCACATACAACATTTTTCAAAGTTGGTTTTACATTTTCTGGGGTTTTTTAAAAATGATTTAGGTCTTGGGTGTTGCAAGACATTTCCCCCTTCAGAAACACCACAAGTTCACTGCACCACAAGTAACTGGCTGCACAGAGCTGAGCTTCTTCCCTTCTCTGAATTCATCTGGTTTTGTTCCAGCTTGAACTGAAGTTATCTTCAGTGGTATGAATTTTTTTTGCATGCTCTACATGTATTTTATTTACTTTTTCTAAAGTGTCTGCAAACCCACACAAGTACGTATAAAAGGCAGTTCCTTGCACAAGCAATATTTTGATCATTTTTGCCTGAATAGGCAGAGTTCTTCAAGTTTACAAGGAGAACACCAACCCATAACAGCATGGGGGGAAAGCTTTAGCATTTCAGTGGAGTAAGTATCCATTTGAGACAGAAAAAAAATTTATATATAGTCCTGGGCAACTTATTGTTTGTATCCCTGCTTGAGCATAGGGGTTTGACCAGAGGACCTCCAGAGGTCTAGTCCAACATCAAAGCTGCTGTGATTGTGTGACATGAAACAATTTCAGATTTGATTCCCATGTAAAGCCAGTCTAGAAATTTATCATCTAAAACATCTTTCCCATCCCCACAGAGATGCTGTTGAAAAAACAGATGTTGTAAAAGCAGGACTCATCCAGCTGGAACAGGTAACTCCAGACTACTGGAAGAATCATTGGTATTTTCAGCCAGGAAGCATGAAATTATGCAGCTATTTGAAAATTTGCATTTAATTTACAGATTAAACAAATCTAAAAATCTCAGCTGTCTGGTAAACAAGTTTGAAGGCAATTGCTCAATTTGAGAAAGCCTGAGTTGACTTTTCACACTGAGGCCTGGCCTCTGAGGACTGAAGAGGGGGAGATGGTTTTTTGTCCAGCTCTGTTCACACAGCACTTCACAGCCATTATGGACTCATGCCACAGTCTGTGACCAGTAACGTCAAGCATGATCCTGGGTTATGTACATTGAGTTTGAATTAAGGGAGTCAAGTAATGCTAGGAAACCATCCAGTTATTTTGGCAACTCCAGGTCCTTCCAAGTCTGTGCTTGCACTGGGAGTAGAGTAGGAAGCAGCCACCCAAATGAGAGCCGTTGACGAAAAATGGTTTCATGATGGAGACAATATTTTTAGCTTTCAGGATTTGTGCTTACCCTGGTGATCTGAATGTTGTTCAGTTGCTGCTGCCAGTGAAGAATGCTCTCCATCCTGTGCACCCACATGTTGATGTTTCCGACCAGGACAGACTTGCCGACGCGTTGAACTAATGTGCAGAGGGATGTGTAGAGGGTCTGCAGCAATTCCCTTATTAGCCTGATGTTCTGCTGATCTTCAAGGACTTTGGAAGAACAGGAAAGGTTAAAAATAGGAATTGTCAAAATCCTTCTCTGAATCTACATGTTTCTCAGACAAGTTATTTGCTGTAATTTCACAGGCCAAGAGAGCCAGCCTGTGCTTTTCTTTTTAGAGGAAAGCACTTAAACGTTAGCCAGTCACAGCAGGTTAGACAGCAGATGGAAAGAGAGCCTCACAGGATAAGCAGATGAGATCTGCTGCACTTCCCATTTCCAGCCACTGGCAACCAGCCAGTTTTCCCCTCTGATACTGTGCAAGAAGTTATCTATGTGCACCTCTTCCCCATCTAACGCACATTTCTCATTATGTATAATAACAGGCTGCTGTCAATGTTCAGGCTTTAGGGACAGCTAAATATCCATGAGGGAAGTGCCACATCTCAAGCACAATTCATTCCCCTGAACAAGTGAAGACACCCCTCCAGAGCAGTGGGAGCAGTAGGTACAGTACAATGCCAGCAAGGCAGCAGCAGGGACTGCAGATATGCCTGGCCGAGGGCATGAGCTGCCAGAAATAGGACTCAGTAGGATGCAGAAGGGGTGGCAGTGAGCAAAGCTGGGAAAGGAGGAGTCACCTCTCAGATACCTACCAGACTACAGAAATTCCTTCCTCTCCCACCAAGTCCTTCATTAAGGGAAATGAAAGCAGAACTGCACTACAGAAATAAACAGCGGAGCCCCTCTTCACCCATTTTGCATTGCCTAACTATTGTTAAGGATGTGGTTCACCAAAGTACATCAGATTAAATCAGACTCCCCCTCACTATTTCCGTTTCTTACCTTTCTGAACCACTTTTTCCAAAATGTTCATGTAGTTTTTCTGGGCAATGCCACTCAGTGACGTCAGCTGAGACTTTGCTATCAGCTCCAACAGCTGTGGATAAAAATAGAAGTTGCAAGCCTTAGAGCACAGAGATACCTTTCTAATCTTGACTCCTAGTCACATGACACAGCAAAACAGTCCAGAGACTTGTTTGCTGCTTGAAAATAAAAGGAGACAGAACAACAGAGCAAAGTAACATAAAAAGGGAAGGTGAGCAGAGGCCAAATAATTAAACTCACATCAAAAGAGGTAAGGGGAAAAAAGGCATTTTAATTATCTTCACTGTGAGGGGAGAGGGAACTCGATTTAATGGTTCAGAGATGCAGAGAAACCACAGTGGTGCTTGGACTGACAGCCACTATTCACACAAAGGGAACAGCCTCAGCCAGCGTCACCATCCTGCACCGGGGCAAAAACAAGCAGTGTCATAAGGGAGCACGAGCAAATGCCTGTGTGCATGGGGACATTATTGACAGACCATTAATGAGAATCAGACTCCACAATTTACGTCACCTCCTGGGTTGCATGGGCTTTGTCAGAGCACTGTCGCCACGACAGAAAGGTTAAGTACTGTAGGAAGAACAAAAATCCTCCCCACAACAAACCTCTTCCCTCCCAAAGTCTCCCTCCCTGTTTAGCTCTAACAACTACAGTAACAAACCACCTTTCCCTGTCTGTCCTGTTCACTTGTTAACCTCCCCTAATGAAAATCTTGCTTTTACTTTCAATTAGAATTTACTTCCCATCATTGACCTCCTGACTCTTGAGCAAGCTGAGCAGTGAATTTGGGCTGCAGTTGTTAACGGAAGCATTTCCCATAGGGAAGGACACACACTCTCTTCCCCATCTCTGTGCCACAAGAACAGCTGGGGAAATTTCCTATAGAACATGCTCTGCAGAACATGTGGCCTGTGATCGTACAAGCCTTTCTCCCTTCCCCCAACATTATATAAATGCACAGCCTGCCCACGTGTCAGTCCATTTGTTTTGGATGTACATAGACTTCTGTTTTAATTTAGAAAGGAAAGGAAAAACCTTTTATGCTACAAATCAATCAACACGTTGCCACATGACCAGCTTATTAATCCTTTATCATCTGCAGCTCCAGTATCCCCTTGCTGGCACCACAGAGTCCAGAGAAGGTGCAACTACTTGTGTCAAGTAACTAAGATGGCTTTTGACTAGACTTGATAACTCATGAGCTGAACTGTTTGCCCTGCTGTAAGAATGACAGGAATGCATCCAAAAAGTCACCGGCAGCTTGCCATGAAGCAGGAGCTGAGGGAGAGGTATTACTGCAGCCTGCCCTGCTCATCTGGGGCACTGGCATGTGACTGCCACTTAGGAGCAGTGAAGTCGCCTCAGTGACCAATCTCCTCTTCTGTTTAATATCCAGGCCAACACCACCATCAGATGGCTTTGAGTTTACATTCTATTAATATCTTGCACCTCACATGACTAAAAAAAACCCCAAGATGAAAAAAGACCTGCACTAACTCCTGTCAAGGGCAGGCTGCTTGTTTTCTTGGCTTGTTTGAAGGAAACAGGAGATGCAGGAGAGTTGGGTAATATTTGGTGCACAAGCATCAGTGGATTTTCTGGCTATATCAGCTAAATGAGACCACAATAACTAAATACAAGGCAGCTTGCAAGATGTTTGAAAAGCTTATAAGAGGTCTTTATTTTTTAAAATACTGGATGAATAAGGAGGAAAAAAACCCAACCAATGTCCCACAGTCGTCTGTAATACTCTGTTACCCTAAACTGTTTAGCCTTCAGACCTTTGATTATAGTCATCAATTTGCCAGACTCCATCTGTACACTGGCCACACATGCACCCAGATTAGCTTCTCTGTGCACAAACAACTGCTGTCTCCAGATTGCACTGTTCTGGAGCTGGCACAGAGACAGTTTCCTCCAGGCTGGGTGTTAGCAACATTGTGCCCCTTACTAAAAACACCAAAATGCATGCAGCAATAAGCACCATGTAATGTAATAGCAGAGGAGCTGGACACCAGGGCCGTTCTTTTAGAACAACAAGGATAAAAATCTCAGTTCCTTGAGGAACACTAAATTGGTACAAAATTAATTTAGCCAAAGGAGCAGATTCAAATTTGCCCTGTGTTTACCTAGGTTCAATTTATGTTCAGTGAACCAGCTCAGATATCATGTGTCACCTCCCTTCTCCTACAGCAATAAACACAGGATGAAATTCCATATGAAAACTATGTTGTGAATACTTCTAGGGCTACTCCGCTCCCCAGGGACCACTGACTGAAGCAACTAGCTAGTCCTCCAAATCAAAAGATATTTTATTCTTCTGTGCTCATATAATACACAAAAACCAGGTAAGCAGTACAGTTCATCTGTGCCCCACATGCTCCAGTGCACTGGGGGTCTTTTAGTGTTGGCACAGTCCGCAAGTATGACCTCAGTTAATGGATTGCCAAATTGGGGTCTACAGCAGTATAAAAAAAATAAATTAATGTTACCACTTGCATAATACAGACTAAAGCAGACAGATGAATTCAGATTAATGCTGAGTAGGGTAAAAAACCAGAGAGAGAGCTGCAAGCCTGTGTTATGATGTGGCTGCATTAAGTCCAGCCCACGCTCAACTGAGAGGGACAGATGGTAGGAGAGAGTGCACAGGGAAAGGTTAAGAGCAATTTTAAAAGGTCTGCTTTTCAAATACACTAAGTAATTGCATTCCAGCCAGTTTTAAGTGGAGCTGGGAAGTCTGCAACACCTCTGGAAAACAGGGCATTAGATCCAAATTCACCCTTCCAGCTCCTCAGAATTTGAGAAAGTTGACCTGGTAGCTCCACAAAAAAATCCTTCCGTATTTTATTTGCTATTAGAGGTTTGCCAGAACTATAGAGAAAAGGCAAGAGATGCAGTAGGCTATCCCAGAGCCTACTCAGCATGGCAGTAACCTGCTCACGTCCCCTGAGTGCAGTGGGGCTCCAGCTCAAACCCACCAGCCATCCAGAGCAGCAGCACAGCAAAGTCTCTCAGCTTCAGCAGCAGAGCAGATCCTTCTCCGCCCATAAGCACAAGATAAAGAAAGGCAAACAGAACAGTGCCATGTGGCAGGGAACTAGGGCTCCTGCTTCAGGGCCATGAAAACACTGCTGTGCACCCATGACTACTGTGTGCAGCATTGCTTAGACCTGCTACAGCCAGATGGCACTTTGGCCAGAGTCTTGGTTCAACCCAGGGGTGTGTGGGCAATCCACACCCCAAATAACCACTGCTGGGACTTACAGCACAACGAGCCAAAAAATCCTGCTGTGCTGAGCAGGAGAGTACAACCTTGACTCAAAAAGGGAAAGGCTCTGTAATGATTAAAATCACAAGTCTCAAACTACTGAAGTGTAAATTCCCCACTGAATACCTCAAGCCAGCTATATGAAAGCTGGACTGCACCTTGTGGGGATCCATAAGTTCCTGATGGTTGGGGATGTGACTCCTCATATCTGGACTGCTTAAAAAAAAATGAAAAATTCCTCCTCTAGCCCCACCTTGCTCTCACAGTCCTTCACTTTTCGGTGGCTGAAATGTCACATTGGCTGTCAGCTGACAGGTGGAGCCAGGGCAAGGTGAGTTATAATGATTTACAGTGCAGGTGCTGACAGATCTCCATGAGACAGCATCCAGCTGATATTCTTTCAGGACAGCATAAATCCAGGACTCCTGGAGCTAACCTCTATTAAAACTTAAGAAGCAAATTTAAGAGACTACTTTAGAAGGCTGCACACAACCTAGATCGTGTTATTTTATAAGAGTTGTGACCAGGCTGCTTAACATGACCTAAGCTTTTATGACCAGAAATAGGACCTTCCCCTGAGACTACACAACCATCATATGAGAAATCCCTTCCTGAAGAAGCAGGCTGCAAAACCTGTCTTTGAACACAGTGTCCCTGAAGGAAAACCAACTTCTGGGCTGCAGGCACCTTTGTCTCTGCTCCCATTAATTATGCCTACAAAATGCTTCTAGTCTTTTCATTAAATCTCTAAGACCAGAGAAACCAGGGCTGCTTCAGAACAAAAACAGTTTGGGTCCTCTGGGTCAATCACAGACTTCCTTATTAGCCCTGAAAAGGGAACACTGACTGTTCTGTAACATGCAAGCAGATGCACTAATTTGAAGGATCAGCAAGGACCAAGTCATGACACCAATACCTATAACTTGGCACTTCCAGAGCTGTACCAGCAGACCATCAAGATAAGACTGATGTTAGAAGAAAATTTCTTCTGCTTCACTTACATGGACTTACTGGCTCCAGCTGATGGTATCTGCCCATGAAAAATACCTGCCAAGTTTCTTTCAGCTGATACCTCCACCCTACTTCAAGGAGATGCCCATTTCATCTGGGCACCACTAGAAACTCCAAGAACTTAGTTTGGGTGTATCTAAAGCAGAAACATCTGTGACAAGAAAGCAAGCACTGAAGACACTTAAGGACTGTTCACTTAAGTTTGGAGAAACTCAGAAAGGTAAGTTCATGTTAAGCCTGAGAGCCCATTTTTCTACCAGCAAGTGATGCGGCTTATGTCTCTATAGGGCAAGCTTGGGTGTAGTCAGCAGAGCCTCAAAGCTGCAGCTGTTTCTCCCCTTTCTTCCCCTACAGACATTGTCATATTCTTTCCCAGCCTCCAATTCCAAACACCCCTCCTTGAAAAGCATTTGCTTGATGAATTAAGTAGCATGACATTAGTATCAAGTACCCTGAGCAAGGAGTGGAACTAGAGAGAACAAGGAGAGGGAAGGAAGGGAAAATTGTTTTGCCTGCCAATATTCAAGGCATTTTCCATGTGACAGATTGCCCATCCATGTGCTTTAGGAGGCCTGCAACTTGCAAAGGACCATAAACATGATCCACATCTAGGCAGAGCTTTTCATGAGTAAATCTGGCATATAAGGCATTTTATGAGCTACTATCCACTGGAGACTTGGCTGATACAAGCCTTTCATTTTAAGAAGTCAATTTTACAGTTTGATCCATGGTACCAGGTTTAATATCTTCTTTGAACTGCCAAACCACAAGTCAACCTCAATTAGAAACATTCATACTTCTCAGTCGTACCATATCTGCAAAACTACTGGGGGAAAGCTACTCTTAAAAGCTCAGAAGAGAAATAATTTGTAGAAACAAGGACACATGTCAGCTTCCATAGCTTTCAAAACTGTTGTTTTTGATAAAAGCATCCCAAATGTGCTATGTATGAAGTCCTCATGAGAAAAAGAGAGAAGAAGGTCAGCCTGAGCTCCCCCACCAGACCCCACTGACTTAACTGTAATTTAAATTTGCTCTTCAATAAATTTAGTGGGACTTCTGATCCACCTTTGCAGTCCCATATGAGACATCTATCACACTGGGCCAAGCAGCAGAAGCCTATCATGTGGCACAGCATGACCTGAGGTCATGCTTAGCAGAGGTCTTTGGAGTTCTTCACTGTCATAAGAAAGTCTGCCAAAGAGATATCTGCAGCACTAAACAAGTTTTATTTTACATTCCTTCTTTATATTTGACTAAAGGGTTATGGCCTTGGCATGAACTGTTCCTTCTCCAGTAATCCCCCTGAAGATGACACGGCTGTGTGTGTATATATATCTCTCCAATATCAGGAAATTCCAACTACCTCAACACTGGTGATCCCTTCTGCACAGGCAGGAAAACAAGTTTGTCCCAAGATCAGCAGAGCTAGGAGAGCCTGAGTTTACATGACTTGGATTCTGCTTTGCCTCCCCCAGAGCCCTCACTCCCCACCACCTCTCCTGTTGTGGGACATCCAAGTGATTGCCCTTCCTATTCAGCCAGTGGGTCATCATCCCCATTGCCTATACCCTTCCCAGTGTGACAGAAGTTTCCACAGGTGATCTGTCACCTGGACAACCTAGGTGAACAAGTCAAAGTGAGCCTGCTCAGATAATTTCTTCCTTAGACACTTTTCATGACACTTGACTCAAAGGGAAAGCAATACCATTGCTGCTTGCTCCAGAACCTAACACCTGAGCAGCTGTTGCCTCACCAGTGATCAGCTGCTCACAAGGCATGAAAAGGAGCTGTTCATAAACAGCCTCAAGTTAATAACTTTTTTTAAAACTTTACTGAATTCCAAATCTTGCTAAGCATTCTGAAATTCAAGATCAATTTGCAGATCACATGCAGATAAACATACAAGTATCCACAGCTCTCAGGACAGTCGGTCCCCCAACCACGACCACCTCCTCGGCCACATCAAGCCCTGACCCATTATGCAAAGCCAGAGCATGGAAAACTTGAAGCTGATGACTCCTTTATTAACTAATGTTGTCAGGACTACACAAATGTTTCACCCACTGAAACCACTGCCAGTCACAAAGGATTAAGAGCAACTGTCATCCTTAACAGAGAAGTTAAGATCAGTGCTGCCAAGAGGTTCAGCCCATCCCTTCATTCCCAAAATGCTCAGCTCTCCTGAGTCTCTCCTGTATCACATCAATGGAGACAAAGCTCCACAGACCTCAGACTGGAGCTTCTGGAGCAAAGAGGTCTCCAGTGCCCTGTGGCAC